>NC_086449.1:581144668-581744668 GCF_028390025.1 Pseudophryne corroboree | reverse complement strand
TCTGTGAGGTCTGAGTGGGGCGTGGACAGCACCTGCTATATAAACCCTCTTCTCAGGTTAGGCAGATGCTGCTGAATCTTTGTTGGTTAGTCAGTTCCTGAAAGCTAGCTAGTACTGTGTAAACTTTGTATTTGTTTGTTGCTTACTGCAAATAGGCCTTGGGATTTGGTATTACACTCTGCCAATCCAGACCTAGCAGTAAGACTGGAGTCAGTCGTTTAACCTGCTGGGGTTCTTTTGCTACTCTGTGAACCTAGCAAGTTTGCGGCTGTATTCTCAGACTTGCCTGCCAAAATCCTTTCTCACTGTGCAAGGTGTTCAGGTGTCAGTTTAGTGGCAGTAAGCTGAACCAGTGCACTGCAAGTGAGGACTAGGATTGTGGAGACTCTCCTTGTGTCTATTATTCCATCTCTGACCAAGGAGTTTACTGCCACACCCGTTGGTAACCCTTTAGGGTTTTGCTGTTGCCCTTAGCAACAGCATTTCGGGTTCTCTACGTATTAAATCACAACATCTCGCTTCTTTCCATCTGGAGCATTCCTAATACTAGGGAGACATCCAGTTTCTTAGCCTTTGGGCTTCTCTGTTCACTTTGTGTTTATTTTGTTACCCTATCACCTTCTGTGTATGTAATGTCATATTCCCCAGTCTGTCTGTGAGTTCATTTGTTTTGCATCCCTCTCCGTTCAGACACCAGTACATTCCTGCTGGCACTGGTGTGCATAACATATTCAGCAGCCCAATACTCCTGTATTTTGTGGGAATATGGAGCATACCCCTCAAAATACTTTGCAACAGGTGGTCGATCAGGTGCAGGTCCTGACTCGACAATTTAATGATTTGTCCATTAAAATGCACACCTCGCAGGCCGCTGGCGGAGCTCCCGCAGCAGCAGTACCTTCAGGGGTTAAGGAGCCGAAAGTAAATCTCCCGGATTGTTTTTCTGGAGATCGCTCGCAGTTCTTTTGTTTCAAGGAGAGCTGCAAGCTATATTTCCAGCTTAGGCCTCAGTCTTCTGGGTCGGAAATTCAGCGGGTGGGCATAGTGATTTCCTTGCTACAAGGAGACCCACAGGTCTGGGCATATGGGTTGCAGCCTGACTGTCCGTCGCTTAAAAGTGTTGATGCTTTTTTTACGGCACTGGGCATGTTGTATGATGACCCTGACAAGACGGCCTCAGCCGAGGCTCAGATTTCGATCCTTAAGCAAGGGCGAAGGCCAGTTGAGGTTTATTGTACGGAGTTTCGGAGGTTGGCCCATGATACCCAGTGGAATGACCCAGCCCTGAGACACCAGTACCAAAGAAGTCTTTCTAACCAGTTAAAAGACCAACTGGTACAATATCCCTTGCCTGATAGCTTGGATCAGCTCATGCAGTTATCCATTCGGGTGGATAGACGGCTGAGAGAGCGCAGGCTTGAAAGGGAGACCGAGGTTTCCTTCTTTCCCAAGGGAACCTCAGACTCTGAGGAATTTTCCGAGGAGCCTATGCAGATTGGGGCTACCCGCCTCTCCTCGCATGAGAAGATGCGGAGGAGACAGCAGGGGTTATGTTTGTACTGTGGGAATAAAGGTCATGTGGTAGTATCATGCCAGAAAAGCCGGAAAACTTCAGGGCCTGAGGGTGATGGGAAATATCCTGTCAGGCCAGAAGTCAGAATTTCCCAAGAAGACTTTTATCATTCCGGTGACCTTGAAGATCCTCGGTCAAACTGTCAAGACTGAGGCCTTTGTGGACAGTGGGGCCGACGGGGTTTTTATGGACCGCCAATTCGCCCTGAAACACTCTGTTCCCTTAGTACCCTTGGCATCGGAAATTGAGATTTGTGGGTTAAATGGGGAACCATTATCCCAGGGTAAGATTACCTCTTGCACTAGCCAGATTTCTTTGTTTATTGGAGCCACACACTCTGAAAAATTGTCCTTTTATGTGACTGTCTGTACTTTTGCCCCATTGGTGTTGGGGTTACCCTGGTTAAGGGCCCACAATCCTCAATTTGACTGGGTCTCTGGGGAGATTCTTAGTTGGGGTACTGATTGTTTCAGGAGTTGCTTGAGCCTTCCAGTCAGGCTTTCGCAGCTAAGTTTGCCAGGATTGCCAGGATGTTATGCAGATTCTGCGGACGTGTTCTCCAAAAGAGTTGCAGAGGTACTACCTCCCCATCGCCCCTATGACTGTGCCATTAATTTGTTGCCGAATGCTAAGCTTCCCAAGAGCAGGTTGTACTCCCTGTCTCGTCCTGAGACTCAGGCTATGGCAGAGTACATTCAGGAGAACTTGGCTAAGGGATTTATCAGACCTTCACAGTCTCCAGTTGGGTCGGGGTTCTTCTTCGTGGGTAAAAAGGACGGTTCGTTGCGACCCTGCATCGACTTCAGGGAATTGAACTGTATCACGATTAAAAACTCATACCCACTGCCTCTCATTTCGTTCTTGTTTGACCAGCTTCGTACTGCCACCATTTTTTCTAAGATTGACCTACGCGGTGCGTACAATCTAATCCGAATAAGAGAGGGGGATGAATGGAAGACTGCCTTTAATACCCACTCAGGGCATTATGAATATTTGGTGATGCCTTTTGGGCTCTGTAATGCCCCGGCAGTCTTCCAGGACTTCATGAACGATGTGCTCAGGGAATATTTGGATAGATTCTTAGTTGTATACTTAGATGACATCCTAATCTTCTCCCATTCCCTGGAGGAACATCGGAAGCATGTACGCTTAGTCCTCCAGAAACTCAGAGACCACCGGCTTGGGGCGAAGCTGGAGAAGTGCGAATTTGAAGTTCAGCAAATCGCATTTCTAGGATATATTATCTCCCCAGAAGGTTTCCAAATGGAGGGTTCCAAGGTACAGGCAGTCCTGGATTGGGTGCAGCCCACTAGTTTGAAGGCGCTTCAGTGTTTTCTGGGCTTTGCAAATTTTTATAGACGATTTATCGCTGGATTTTCGTCTATAGTGGCGCCCTTGGTGGCACTCACTAAGAAAGGGGCGGATGTTGCTCACTGGTCTTGTAAGGCCAAAGCGGCTTTTGCCCGTCTCAAAAGGGCATTTGTCTCGGCCAAGGTGCTGCGACACCCAGATCCAGAGCGTCCTTTTGTGGTGGAGGTGGATGCCTCTGAGATGGGTATTGGGGCAGTGCTCTCTCAGATGGGGGTGTCTGATAATCGCCTTCATCCCTGTGCTTACTTTTCCCGTAAATTTTCGCCTGCCGAGATGAATTATGACGTGGGTAACCGGGAATTGTTGGCTATTAAGGATGCACTCGAGGAGTGGAGACACTGGCTTGAGGGGGCTAAGTTTGTGGTCTCAATTCTCACCGACCATAAGAATTTGGCATATTTAGAGTCAGCGAAGCGCCTCAATGCCAGGCAGGCACGATGGGCTTTGTTTTTTGCTCGCTTTAATTTTTTGATAACATATCGCCCTGGGTCAAAAAACATCAAGGCTGATGCGCTCTCGCGGAGTTTTGCTCCAATCCAGGAGACCACCGAGGAGCCATTGCCCATTGTGTCCCCATCATGTATTAAAGTGGGCATTACCCAGGACCTCTTGTCATTAGTCCTTAGAGCACAGGAGCAGGCTCCTCCAGACCTTCCGGTAGGTCTTTTGTTTGTGCCTCCTAGGTTGAGACAGCGAGTGTTCCTGGAATTCCATGCCAAGAAGTCGGCAGGTCACCCGGGTATTGCCAGAACTCGGGAGTTGCTATCTAGGGCGGTGTGGTGGCCCTCGGTGGCTAGGGATGTGGATCAGTGGGTTCGGGCATGTGACATCTGTGCCCGAAATAAGACTCCTAGAGGGGTTCCTGTTGGCCCATTACATCCACTCTCTATTCCATCCAAGCCATGGACCCACATTTCAATGGATTTTGTGGTGGACTTGCCCAAATCCTCGGGGATGACAGCCATCTGGGTTGTCGTTGACAGGTTTTCGAAGATGGCGCACTTCGTTCCATTGGTTGGGCTGCCATCGGCCAGACGCCTGTCTGAATTATTTATGCTGCATGTTGTGCGCCTCCACGGGTTGCCACTTGATGTGGTTTCTGACCGCGGACCCCATTTTGTGGCCAAATTCTGGAGGGCATTTTGTTCCGATCTCCAGATTTCTGTCAGCTTGTCGTCAGGCTACCATCCGCAGTCTAATGGGCAGACTGAAAGGGTGAACCAGTCCTTGGAGCAGTTCCTCAGGTGTTATGTCTCCAAGTGTCAGACTGACTGGGTTGCTCATCTGTCCATGGCGGAGTTTGCCTATAACAACGCGGCTCACTCTGCTACAGGGATCTCTCCCTTCCTTTGTGTGTATGGGCATCATCCTAAGGCCAATTCTTTTGACCCCCTGGACTCCACGCCTGGTGGTTCCTCTGTGGTTTCAATCCTTAGAGGTATTTGGAGGAAAGTGAAGAAAGCCCTTGTGTCTGTGTCATTAGTGACGAAAAGGGTTTTTGATAAGCGGAAAAGACCCTGCAGCTTCAAATTAGGAGACTTTGTCTGGTTGTCTACCAAGAATTTGAAGTTGAGACAGCCATCTCATAAGTTAGGCCCCCGGTTCATCGGTCCTTATAAGATCACTAGGGTTATCAATCCGGTGGCATTTCAGTTAGATCTACCCCGTTCTTTGGGTATCAATAAAACATTTCATTGTTCCCTTTTAAAACGGGCGATTAGTAATCCTTCTTCCAGTGGAAGACCCTCCCCTCTTCTGATACGTGGCCAGAGGGAGTTTGTTGTTGAAAGGATTCTTGACTCCAAGATGGTTTGGGGTCGGCTGTCATTTTTGGTGCACTGGAAGGGGTATGGCCCGGAGGAGCGGTCGTGGGTGCGCAGTTGTGATCTTCATGACCCCAGACTGTTACGCTCTTTCTTCTCGCAGTTCCCCGATAAACCCGGTGGTAGGGGTTCTTTGACCCCTCGTCAGAGGGGGGGTACTGTTAGGGTCTCCTGCTCTGTGCTGCCACGTCGTCATGGCAACCGGGAGACAAGTGCTAGCGGAGTAACCTGAGCGTAGCTGATACTCCGGTTCGGGTCTTTTGCTGTGCAGTGGTTACAGGCTCTGTGCACGGCAGGGGATCCGGTGCTGGTTTTTGTGCTCACAGTCTGTGAGGTCTGAGTGGGGCGTGGACAGCACCTGCTATATAAACCCTCTTCTCAGGTTAGGCAGATGCTGCTGAATCTTTGTTGGTTAGTCAGTTCCTGAAAGCTAGCTAGTACTGTGTAAACTTTGTATTTGTTTGTTGCTTACTGCAAATAGGCCTTGGGATTTGGTATTACACTCTGCCAATCCAGACCTAGCAGTAAGACTGGAGTCAGTCGTTTAACCTGCTGGGGTTCTTTTGCTACTCTGTGAACCTAGCAAGTTTGCGGCTGTATTCTCAGACTTGCCTGCCAAAATCCTTTCTCACTGTGCAAGGTGTTCAGGTGTCAGTTTAGTGGCAGTAAGCTGAACCAGTGCACTGCAAGTGAGGACTAGGATTGTGGAGACTCTCCTTGTGTCTATTATTCCATCTCTGACCAAGGAGTTTACTGCCACACCCGTTGGTAACCCTTTAGGGTTTTGCTGTTGCCCTTAGCAACAGCATTTCGGGTTCTCTACGTATTAAATCACAACATCTCGCTTCTTTCCATCTGAGCATTCCTAATACTAGGGAGACACCCAGTTTCTTAGCCTTTGGGCTTCTCTGTTCACTTTGTGTTTATTTTGTTACCCTATCACCTTCTGTGTATGTAATGTCATATTCCCCAGTCTGTCTGTGAGTTCATTTGTTTTGCATCCCTCTCCGTTCAGACACCAGTACATCCCTGCTGGCACTGGTGTGCATAACAGGTCCTGAACGACCACCGCCCCGCCTTTGCCCGTCTTACGTATTACTATGTCAGTTCTTTTAGACAAGTCTTGAAGGGTCTTTTATTCAGCCTTGGAAAGATTAAAGTGAACAGGTTCTTTTGATGCTTGTAACCCTTCCAATTCCAACATTCTAGTAAACGTACGTATAGATGGATTCAGCGTAGGGGGGTCAAACTGTGATTTGGGGGCGATGCTTCGCAATTGAGGAGGGACATCATTGGCAACTTTGACAGAGGATTTACCATTGAAGAACTCTTTTCGTCTAAGGGTTCTATTGAGACGATATGCATCGATTTTCCACTCAAGGATATCTATAGGATAAGTTGGAAAATAGGACAACCTCTTCGCTAGAAGGCGATATTCACAGTCTGTCAAAGGTACTGATGATAAATTAAACACTAGTTCTTTGACGGATGCTGCTGTCTTTGTGCGTAAGATCCTTTGGTTTTGGCGCGCCGCATCCTCTTCCGCGAGGAAGACAAAATACAAAGGCCCGGCACTCCTGTGTACCTCCAAGTTAAAATGCTGTGGTGCCCTCCTGGTGACTCTAGGTCACTATATAATCGTGTGAAGAAGGCGGCACTCAGACAGACTCCGTAATGCAGGTGATTAGGTCATTTATTTAGACCAGGAAGGCCGACATGTTTCGGGGTAACACGCAGGGTGATGACCTGTCGGAAGAACAGGGGAGTATCCATGGCAACCGCCGGAGCGTCCTTACGGGCGCCGCTGCAGCAGCCAAGCTGTGAGACAAAGAAAGTTGTACATTAAAAAAGAAAAAAACAATACAAAACAAATTAACAATTAAAAACACCATATACTGTAAGCATTGCTACTCGACTGGCCATCCTTAAATACTAATAAACAAGGTTAGTACTGAACCTAAGTTCAAACCTAACTAAAGTCAATATAATAAAGAGCAATCCCTTAAATGATCTAAGCCCTCCCAAGGTGATAGTATAGTTAAAGGAAACACTGAAGACTCATATTTTCATTTAAACCTCTAGGTGCAAGAGTACCCAAGAAAAAGATCCACCGTGTCTCTTTTTGTAGTAGGTGCCTAGCCCTATTGCCACCACTAAGGTTTTGAAGTTAACCAGGGCCCGGACATTAAAAACCAGGGTGAGACAACAAGATGAAAATGCCTTACCTTCGGTTAATAAGTACACCACGGCTTCCTCTAAAATCATTAAAAAGGCCAAACAACTTTGGCCCATTATCCAAACTGATAAGGCCCTGTCGGATTTAATGGATACCCGATTGCTGCCTAGTTTTACACGTAGCAGCAACATTGGGGATAAGATTACGAAGTTAGACATCTCTCAGAATACAAAATTACAAACTAAGCACTTCCTGAGACCTAAGAACGGATGTTACAAATGTTTGGGATGTGCTACATGTAATACCCTTGTACCAAGCATGACTTTTAATCACCCGCATTCTGGGAAAAAGTTAAGGATAATGCACAGACTTACTTGTACCTCCACACATGTGGTTTATGTTCTAAATTGCCCGTGTGGTCTTGCCTATGTAGGCAAGACCATTAGGCAATTTAGGGAAAGGATGGCACTGCATCGCAGTGCCATCAAGAAAGCATTTGAAAAAGGCACTAGTGAACAACCGTTCGCACGCCATTGTTTACAGGCCAAACATGGGGTGGCTAGTATATGGGCCTCCCTTATTGGTCATGTACCCATTATACCTAGGGGGGGCAATAGGGCTAGGCGCCTACTACAAAAAGAGACACGGTGGATCTTTTCCTTGGGTACTCTTGCACCTAGAGGTTTAAATGAAAATATGAGTCTTCAGTGTTTCCTTTAACTATACTATCACCCTGGGAGGGCTTAGATCATTTAAGGGATTGCTCTTTATTATACTGACTTTAGTTAGGTTTGAACTTAGGTTCAGTACTAACCTTGTTTATTAGTATTTAAGGATGGCCAGTCGAGTAGCAATGCTTACAGTATATGGTGTTTTTAATTGTTAATTTGTTTTGTATTGTTTTTTCTTTTTTAATGTACAACTTTCTTTGTCTCACAGCTTGGCTGCTGCAGCAGCGCCAGTAAGGACGCTTCGGCGGTTGCCATGGATACTCCCCTGTTTTTCCGGCGCACCCGTCAAGTATTCACCCACCGATGCGGAAGATAGCTGAGCGGAGTGGCTGGCAGTGGCGCCGTTGAACAGGTGAGTATGTTCAGGTTTAATGGGTGTGTTGTTAAATATGTATGACGTTCTGTATGTTGTCTTCACTTGCTGCTTTGGCCCTGAGGACGGGGTGTTACCCCGAAACATGTCTGCCTTCCTGGTCTAAATAAATGACCTAATCACCTGCATTATGGAGTCTGTCTGAGTGCCGCCTTCTTCACACGATTTATATAGTGACCTAGAGTCACCAGGAGAGCACCACAGCATTTTAACTTGGAGGTACACAGGAGTGCCGGGCCTTTGTATTTTGTCTCTATTGGAAACACGCATTCGGTACTGCCATATACCCCTGCAGTGTTCTCTTCTCCAAGGAACTCATTAACCTCATTTATAGACCATCCAGGACTTGTACAACCTGCAGCACACAGCTGTTTTATTCTGTTTGTATTTGGTCTGTCCCAAACGCTTGCAAAAACGCTCTCCCAAACGCTGAGGCCCAGTTTGTCGTTGTTGCGACACAAGTAACCCTTCAGCATAATGACAGAGCTTAATCCGCACCTGGAGGCGGCTTTGGATTTGGTCTATAATGATGCCAGTGATCGCCTCAGCTTTTCTGATGTTGAGGCACAAGCTATGCTAGTGAAACGTAGTATGACCGATGAACCAGCAAAAAAAAAAAAACAATGATGAGTTATTCAAAATCTGGCTGAAACTTAAGCAAAAGGAATGTGACTACACATACCATGGGATTTCACTGTCCGACTACTACCGTAATAATCTGATACCTCGAGGCTTTAGGGTACGCAACTCACCTACCATAGGCAGATATAATGCACAGTTTTGCCGTAGGTGGTTTGCTATCCTAAATAAATGCTCCATGGACTTGATCCTACTTGTTGTGGAGGAATCCACAAGGGAGCTAGGCCTCATTACGGAGCAATTGACTGCGTTAGAAAATCAGCATAAGACGACCCTTGGACAGGATACACAGACCGACTGGATGAATAAGTTATCCACCCAGATGGATCAATACCGACAGGACCTTTTGCGATTTAAAAACGATAAACTTATTAAAGTTAAAAAGGACTATGAACAGAGATTGGTTTATCCATGGCTGGGCAACACTAGACCTAACCAGGATCAATATGTGTCCAATAGACGCTTTCAGACGCGCCGAAGAAGGGAACAACTTATGAATACAAGCACATCAGCAAGCGATACTGATATTTCGACACCACAGGCATCCACCAGTATTGAGGGGACTGTCCCTTTAGGACACCCACCCTCAGGAATACAGACACGGTCCAACCGGACCCCAGGTTCCACTCGTGGAAGAGGACGCGGCGGGCGCGCCAAAACCTAAGGATCTTACGCACAAAGACAGCAGCGTCCGTCAAAGAACTAGTGTTTAATTTATCATCAGTACCTTTGACAGACTCTGAATATCGCCTTCTAGCGAAGGGGTTGTCCTATGTTACAACTTATCCTATAGATAACCTCGAGTGGAAAATCGATGTATATCGTCTCAATAGAACCCTTAGACGAAAAGAGTTCTTCAATGATAAATCCTTTGTCAAAGTTGCCAATGATGTCCCTCCTCAATTGCAAAGCATCGCCCCCAAATCACAGTTTGACCCCCCTACGCTGAATCCATCTATACGTACGTTTACTAGAATGTTGGAATTGGAAGGGTTACAAGCATCAAAAGAACCGGTTCACTTTAATCTTTCCAAGGCTGAACAAAAGACCCTTCAAGACTTGTCTAAAAGAACTGACATAGTAATACGTAAGGCGGACAAAGGTGGGGCGGTGGTCTTCAGGACCTGACCAAATATGTCGATGAATCATTCATCATGAATGTAACCGCCAGTTAAAGGATATGACTACCTTATCTGTTACTCAAGGACCCTGCCAAGGAGTACAAGGATGAACTTGATTCTATATTGGCTACTGCCCGTGAGGCAAAAGTTATCTCTATTGAGACGTGTACAGCCCTTACGGTTGAGTTTCCTAGGGCGCCACTGTTCTATGTGGTGCCGAAGGTGCATAAAACTTTAACTGATCCTCCAGGGCGCCCGATTGTATCAGCTAGAGGTTCCCTCTATCACCCCATATCGGTCTATCTGGACTCATTTTTAAATCCTTGTATTCAGGCTCTGCCCTCTTACTTAAAGTATATGACCACCCTGTTAGTCCACTTAGAAAAACTGACCCCTGTGCCTGATGACCTTTTGTTATGTAGTGCAGACGTCACTAGACTCTACACCTGCATCCCCGATGATGCAGGTGTAGAGGCAGTTAGACTTTTGATAGATCATAATGAAAACTATACAGGTCCTGACATTAGTCTTTTCTTACAGTTGTTGAACAAAGTGTTGTATAGAAATTACTTTTTCCATGATGGGCGTTTCTACCTTCAAGTGGCAGGCTGAAGTCCTGTGCTATAGGACGAAACGCGTTGGTACTGGGACTTGCTGCTTAACCCTGAACTTCCCAAAGTGGACAGATAAGCTGTTTTTATTTGTTTATCCTGTACGTTTGCTACCTGCATTTGCTTCAGGAATATACATCCAATTGTCATACTGTTGTGTGGGATTGGGATTGGCTGCCTGACCCTGATTTCCCCAGAATGGGCAGATAAGCTTTTTTTATATGTTTATCCTGTACGTTTGCTACCTGCATTTGCTCCAGGACTGTATATTAAATTGTCATTTTTTATTTAACAAATATCTCATTCGGTGTTTGGGACCAGCAAGGTTCCTAATTAAGGAGTATTTGGTATATACAGTACACACTATATTTCTCTTTTTCTTCTTTTTTAATTTACATGCATCAAAGTGTCATCAGAATTGAAGACGTACAGAGAGATAAGTTGTTCTCTGAAATAATTTATATTGTTTCATGTCTCACACGGTGAATTATCACGCATTAATTACTACTTGCTAAAACACCAGTAGGCGCTCTTTTGCACTTCATTTTGTATAATATATATATATATATATATATATAATCTGTATGTTTTACCGGCACACAGGATGCCGGGATGCCGCCTGTCAGTATACCGACAGTGGCATCCTGTCTGTTGGAAGCGAGGCAGCGAGTTCCCTCGTCGGCTCGCTGTCCTTGCCACGCTTCGGGCCCGGTGGCTCACTTCGCACGCCACATGTTATATTCCCACTCGGTCGGTGGCTTGGACCCACCAACCAAGTGGAACACTTTGTGGATGTCGGGATTTCGTTCCATAATGCACCGGCTGTCGGGATTCCGGTGTCGGTCTCCTGAACGGCGGGATACCGACAGCCAGCATTTTAACTGCAATATATATATATATATATATATATATATATATATAAAAGCAAAGAATTTCAGGTGGCACTCACGGACTCACTCACAAAGGACCTGGAACCCCCAAGTCTGCTTACAACGTTTCGGATTTATTATCCTTAGTCAGGTAACAAAATACAAGTCATAAAAGCTTACCTTTATACCAAAGTGCAAAAACGTGAGAGTGCGATCAGTGCACGGCTCCCCCCTGAGTTTCCCCTGACGTCATCACAATCAGACGGCGCCGGGCGGAAGCAGGAACATTGAGCTACGTGAAATCCATCACCATGGAAACTGTATACAAATCATATTACAGCGGTTACAGATACAGCACCAGGGGTTCAGAAACAACATTATACAAATAACAAAGTGTCATCAAAAACTCATAAAAAGCAATTCAAAGAGAGCATTTAATTTAGACCATGCGGGGCAATCGTGTTCAGGAGGTGGATCCATTTAGCTTCACACTGTAAAAGTGCTCATGGCTCTGTCACCCCCCCCTTCTATCTTCACTGATATGATCTAACATTTTGTAACGCAGAGATGATAGAGTGTGCCCTCGGGTCTTAAAATGTTTGGCAACCGGTTGGTTGACATTCTTGCCCTCTAGGGATTGCTTAATGGCACTGCGATGCTGTGCCATCTGTTCTTTAAACTGGCAGACAGTCTTCCCTATATAATACAGACTGCAGGGGCATTTAATACAATAAATGACATATTAACTAGAGCAAGTGAACACATGTCTAAGTTTAATTTTTCTACCGGTATGTGGATGTACAATATAATCCCCAGTCTCCAAATAGGAACAGGTTGTACATCCAAGGTACTTGTAGTTTCCAGGTTTCCTCGTCATAAAGTGCTCAGTACTGCTGCCAGATGTTCCAGTTATGTCTGCATGGACAACATAGTCCCTGATATTTTTACCCCTTGTATAGCAGGGAAGTAATTTGCGTTCAGATAGATCTGGTAAATCAGGGTCAGACTGGATTATTGGCCAGATTCCCTTAGCAGCAGACACCAATTTCTTGGTTGCCACTGTATAATTATTCACCCAAATAATGGACGAGTCTGCCTTGCTCTCCATAGGGTGATCACTGATGGTGACTTTGGGTGCTGCTGATGCTTTGGATTTGGCTTTTTGCAGATCCTTGTGGTGGTAACCTCTCTCCAAGAACCTTTTGGTCATGGCTTCCATCTTCACAGCCTCATCAGTGGTGTCACTGCAAATGCGGTGCACCCGAAGAAACTGGGAATATGGAAGTCCCCTCTTGAGAGATTCAGGGTGATGACTTGCCGCCTGCAATAAATTATTGCAGTCAGTAGGTTTCTGAAAGATTGACGTGACAAATCTGGATTCCCTGACCTTCACCTCTACATCCAGAAAGTGAATTACTTCCTTCTGTATGTCATACGTGAATTTGATGTTCAGATCAGAAGAATTAATATCCTTCATCATGATATGTAACATCTCCTGTGACCCTGTCCACAGGAAGAAGATATCATCAATAAACCTGGTATACAGGGGGATAAATTCTGTATATCCTTTACCAAAAAACAAACTATCTTCTACAGAAAACATAAACGCATTTGCGTAGGTCGGTGCGATACACGCACCCATCGCACATCCTTGTCTCTGTAAGAAGAATTCATTGTTAAAAAAGAAATAATTCCTTTCAAGTACCAGATTAAGCAGTTTCAGAAAAAAATCAACATCAGGACCCTTGTATAGGGAATTGTTGGTTATGAGCAGCCGCACAGCTTCTATACCCCTGTTGTGGGGTATGTTGGTGTATAAGCTCACCACATCGGCCGTACACAACCAGCAATTGATAGGGACCATGCCAAAATCTCGTAATTTCTGTAAAAACATAGTAGTGTCCTTAAGGTAAATCGGTCTATTCTGCACCACAGGCTGTAAATAATAATCTAGAAATTTAGAGACCTGAAAATAAAGGGAATCTCTGGCAGAGACAATAGGTCTGCCGGGTGGATTGTACGCATCTTTATGAATTTTCGGTAGTAAATTAAACACTGAGACACGTGGAAAGTCCTTGATGAGGGCCTTCATCACAGATTCGGAGATAATTCCTTCATCCGTCGCCAATTGTAGGATCTCCTTAAGTTCCATATGAAACTCCTCAGTCGGGTCCATTTGCAAAGAGATGTAAATCGACTCATCTCTTTGTTGCCGGTATGCCTCACTCTTGTAAGCCTCCAGGTCCTGTACCACGATGCCCCCACCCTTATCGGCAGGGCGTATCGTGATATCTTTGTAGTTGGATAAATCGCGTAATGCTCGCCATTCATTGGTGGATAAGTTCTTAGTGACATGTTTATTTTCTTTGTCACATTTATCAATACAGTTGGATATAGTTCTGGTAAAGGTCCTGTTGGCCATATTATTGGAGACCGGTTCAAAGGAGGATTTGACTTTAACAGGGCATGGCACACTAGTCATCTGTTCTGCCATCACATCAACACTGTTCTTTCCAAAAAATTCATTAAGACGTAATTGCCTATTAAGCCGATGTAGGTCAACTTTACTTTTGAGACCATCATGTGGATTTGTGGGAACAAAGTTGAGTCCCCTTCTTAAAACTGAAATCTCATCATCAGACAGGGTCCGGGACGAAAGGTTGAAGATCATTTCTTTGGTTTTGCTGCTCGTTTTGCCTTGCCTTTCACATTGCCTGCCTCTACGGGTTCTAGATCTCCTGAGCTCTCTATACGTGCCCTCGTTATTACCCCTAAAGGGGAGCAACCCCTGGATTTAGGGTGTTTAGAACTTGATGGCTCAGTTTCGCTACAGGATGCCCCGCTGGAGGTCTCGGTATCCAAGGCAGAGCGATTCCCTCTGGTGTTGGTCTTATTAAATCTTTTCTTGTAAGGTCTCCGTCCTCCAGGCTGCTGATTAACCCAAAAGTAATCCCTGTTCTCAGCATAGTCTTTATTGACCGTTGCTAGTTTCTTAGTTTTAAATTTGATGAGTTCTGCTTTATATTTTTCAGTTTCAATTCTCATTTTTGGAATCCAGTCGACAGTTGTGTCGGCAGTCAGACTCTCATTACACGTTTGCTCCAGTACTCTGATCTTTTCTCTAGTAATCTGGAGTTCTCGGGTTGCCTCCTCGATGACCAATAAAATTAGGTCAAATGAGGCCTTATTGAGAACTGCCACCCATTTGCGACAAAACTCAGGGCTGTGCCGCCCGATCGTGGGTAGATTTTTAATACGGAACCCACAAGGGATTTTCTTCTCCCTATAATATTCAGATAGGCCTACGCCATGCAGATAGAAGTCAGTCTCTCTGTTTTTTAGCCTTAGGAGGTCAGCAAAATATTGCTCATTGGTGTCCTGCCCAGCAGCAATAGATAGCCTGTCAGTAATCAGAATGCGTCTGGCATCTGCATCAGATAATGACAGTATCTCCCCCTCTGGTAGTGTGGTTATTCTGTAACCAATGTTATCCTCACTAATAGAATCCATGGTGAAATCCGTGAAAATAAATTGTGACAATAGTGCAGAGAAAGTGCAAGTGCAATACACTGACTCACTAATCCAATGAAGTCATCGGGTGCCTTGACAATGGTTTGGATATCAGCAATCCAGCCTCAGATATGTAGCATGTAATGTCCGGCACTCCCCACAAACAACAGAAGCAAAACGCCGGGTGCCCTCCTCTTGTTGGATAAATAAGCAAAGAATTTCAGGCGGCACTCACGGACTCACTCACAAAGGACCTGGAACCCCCAAGTCTGCTTACAACGTTTCGGATTTATTATCCTTCGTCAGGTAACAAAATACAAATAGGGAAGACTATCTGCCAGTTTAAACAACGGATGGCACAGCATCGCAGTGCCATTAAGCAATCCCTAGAGGGCAAGAATGTCGACCAACCGGTTGCCAAACATTTTAAGACCCGAGGGCACACTCCATCATCAAAATGTTAGATCACATCAGTGAAGATAGAAGGGGGGGTGACAGAGCCAGAGCACTTTTACAGTGTGAAGCTAAATGGATCCACCTCCTGAACACGATTGCCCCGCATGGTCTAAATGAAATGCTCTCTTTGAATTGCTTTTTATGAGTTTTTGATGACACTTTGTTATTTGTATAATGTTGTTTCTAAACCCCTTGTGCTGTATCTGTAACCGCTGTAATATGATTTGTATACAGTTTCCATGGTGTCGGATTTCACGTAGCTCAATGTTCCTGCTTCCGCCCGGCGCCGTCTAATTGTGATGACGTCAGCGGAAACTCAGGGGGGAGCTGTGCACTGATCGCACTCTCACGTTTTTGCACTTTGGTATAAAGGTAAGCTTTTATGACTTGTATTTTGTTACCTGACGAAGGATAATAAATCCGAAACGTTGTAAGCAGACTTGGGGGTTCCAGGTCCTTTGTGAGTGAGTCCGTGAATGCCGCCTGAAATTCTTTGCTTATTTATCCAACAAGAGGAGGGCACCCGGCGTTTTGCTTCTGTTGTTTGTGGGGAGTGCCGGACATTACATGCTACATATATATCCCGTTTCTCCAGACACTCCCGCGTTTTTCCCTGGCACAGAAAATGCTCAGTTACCACCCAGAAACGCCCCTTTCCTGTCAATCAGTCACCAATCAGCAGAGCGACTGAAAAGCGCCGCAGAATCCACAGCAAATCTACTAAGTTTTTAGTTAAATAACTAAGTGCATGCGCCCTGCGAGCTTTGCGCATGCGCATTTTGCAACAAATCGCAGCATAGCGAAAATCGGCAACCAGCGAACAACTCGGAATGACCCCCATTGTGTTATATAACTCCAGAAAAATAATGGAGAACAAAAATTTGGAGGATAAAATAGGGATAGATCAAGAACCATTCCCTCTTAGTGCTGAAGCTGCTGCCACTAGTCATGACATAGATGATGAAATGCCATCAACGTCGTCTGCCAAGGCCGAGGCCCAATGTGATAGTAGAGGGCATGTAAAATCCAAAAAGCCAAAGTTCAGTAAAAAGACCCCAAAAAAATTAATTTAAATGGTCTGAGGAGAAACGTAATCTTGCCAATATGTCATTTACAACACGGAGTGGTAAGGAATAGCTAGTGATTCAGCTTCACATGACAATGGAAGCCCTCATCCTCCCGCTAGAAAAACGATAAGAGTTAAGCTGGCAAAAGCACAGCAAAGGACTGTGCATTCTAAAATGGTATCACAAATCCCCAAGGAGAGTCCAAGTGTGTCAGCGGTTACGATGCCTGACCTTCCCAACACTGGACGGGAATACCACGGCAGTACCACTGGACTGGATTTATATGACAGTATCACTGGAATTAAATGGCAGTATCACTGGAATTATACGGCAGTACCACTGGATTTATACGGCAGTATCACTGGAATTATATGGCAGTACCACTGGATATATACGGCAGTATCACTGGATTTATACGGCAGTACCACTGGAATTATATGGCTGTACCACTGGACATATACGGCAGTACCATTGGATTTATACGGCAGTACCGCTGGACATATACGGCAGTACCACTGGACTTATACAGCAGCACAGGGATACCACCACTTAGACTCTCCTGGTGATTTCTGATATCGGAAAATGCCACCAATATTGTGCGTGCATTACATGTGGGCAAATTCCAGCACGTCCCATGTTTTGCACATACAATTAATTTGGTGGTGCAGAATTTTTTGAAAAATGACAGGGGCATGCAGGAGATGCTGTCGGTGACCCGAAAAATTGTGGCACACTTTCGACATTTAGTCACTGTGTGCTGCAGACTGGAGAACCAGCAAACACTCCTGAACCTGCCCTGCCATCACCTGAAGCAAGAGGTGGTAATGAGGTGGAATTCAACACTCTATATGCTTCAAAGGATGGAGGAGCAGTAAAAGGCCATTCAAGCCTATACATCCACCTACGATATAGGCAAAGGAGGGGGAATGCACCTGACTCAAGCGCAGTGGAGAATGATTTCCATCTTGTGCAAGGTTCTCTAACCTTTCGAACTTGCCACACGTAAAGTCAGTTCAGACACTGCAAGCTTGAGTCAGGTCATTCCACTCATCAGGCTTTTGCAGAAGCAGCTAGAGAAATTGAAGGAGGAGCTAAGACAGAGCGATTCTGCAAAGTATACGGGACTTGTGGATGGAGCCCTTCATTTGCTTTGCCAGGATTAAAGGGTGGTCAATCTGTTGAAATCAGAGCACTACATTTTGGCCACCGTGCTCGATCCTAGGTTTAAAGCTTACGCTGTATCTCTCTTTCCGGCAGACACAAGTCTGCAGAGGTTCAAAGATCTAGAAGTGAAAAAAGATAAAAGGTCGCACAGACACAAGTATTTACTGTATTATTGCTCCTAGGAATAAATTATAAGCATATAGCGACCAAAGAAAGAAAGTATTCTCTATAGTGGGCACACTCGGACTATGTGACAATTAACTGAAAGTCAGAGATCACTTATGATGTCTGACCACAAATATTAAAATATAACTTTTATTTATCTATATCTTAAAACATCTGCGAAAATATTGTGCAAGTGAAAAAAAGTGTATGAGTGTAATAAACAAATGTGAAATAAAAATTCAGCCACTGCAGTTGTCAGTTTTTCACTCTCTCGAGTGTCCAGTATGTATCCATATCTGTTACTATGTTCTGTTACTTAATATCCTAATGGAAACAATTGTATCTGTTTAGAGTTAGGTTGTGAAATAATTCAGTTTGTGAAATAATTTCACTGCCAAGGACTGGGCTGTCTTCTAAATTCCTCTCAGTATCAACAGTGTGCGCACCACTGTTTCTACGAGTGTCCTCTGTATACAGAGACAATACCGTGTCCTGTCTTTGGCATGTGTTATTCTACTTATCGGGTAAATATAAATGTGTCTCACTGAGTTGACCTATAGAGCCAGCCAAGCCTGGGATAATTTCTTAAAGGCTTTGATATGATGTTTCCCTTAACTGTGTTATTAATAATACCATCCAAGCCTTGAAAAGTAATAAATAGCATGGTGATAAAGTACCAACCAACCAGCTCCTGTCATTTTTCAAACCCACCTGTAACATGGTAGCCAGTGGCGGATTTAGGGGGGGGGGGGGGGGGGGGGGGCACCAAGGCACGTGCCCCCCCCTGTCATTTTAAATAGATTTTTGCTTTTTTTTTTTGCGCGCGGGGCGGCGCGGTGCGCCCTCCCGACCTGATGAGGCTGCTGCAGCTGCTGCATGTCCAGGATTGGCTCCTTTGAGAAACGTGACATGCAGTCAGTCAGTGCATGTCACGTTTCTGTTTGTGCAGAGGAGCCGAGCAGTAGGAGGTCCCAGCTTCCGCCGCCGCCGCTGAGCCAGCCTCACACAGGCACAGCGCTGCGCACCGGACATCAGCCGCCAACGAGGGACAGCGCACCCGCCAGCTGCCAGTCCACCTTGCAAGAGGAAGACGCCTGGCCCTTTCTGGTGAGTCTTGTCCTTGGGGGGGGGGGAGGAGGAGAGAGCGGGGAGAGCTGTCCAGTGCCTGGCCCTGCTTACCGAGTCTTTTCCTGGTCCGGGGGGGGGGGGTCGGTCTGAGAGGGGGAGAGCTGTCCAGTGCCTGGCCCTGCTTACTGAGTCTTTTCCTGGTCCGGGGGGGGGGTCGGTCTGAGAGGGGGAGAGCTGTCCAGTGCCTGGCCCTGCTTACTGAGTCTTTTCCTGGTCCAGGGGGGGGGTCTGAGAGGGGGAGATCTGCCCAGTGCCTGGCCCTTTCGGGTGAGTCTTGTCCTGGGGGGGGGGAGGGGAGGGAGAGGTGGAGAGCTGCCCAGTGCCTGGCCCTTTCTGGTGAGTCTTGTCCTGGGGAGGGGGTCTAGTGGTCGACAGTCACATGGTCGACGTGGACAAAAGGTCGATACATGAAAGGTCTTTTCCCCCCTGTGTATAAATTCATGGACCACTGGATTGTTTCTAAGTATAAGTTATATATATATATATATATATATATATATTATTATTATTATTTTTTTACAGGTACTATTGGATTCTACATGGACAAGTGGACGTGATCGTCGTGGGATGTAGGTAAGGAGTCTCTCTCTCATGATTTTCCCCCCTCTGTACTTATTTTAATTTTTGCAGGTGCCGGGTGCCCCTATTGGATTCTACTGGACAAGTGGACGTGACCGGCGTGGGATGTAGGTAAGTAATCTCTCTCTCATTTTTACAGGAAACCCTATTGGATTCTACTGGACAAGTGGACGTGATTCTCGGCGTGGGATGTAGGTAAGTATGTGTGAGTGTGTAAGTGTGTTTTAATAAAGTTTTACTTTCACGGTGTGCGTGTTGTGTTTTTATTTGGGTATTTTTTTTGTTGTAGAACTACAGGTACCAGCGGGCCCATTATTTCCCCACATGCTGGTACTTGAGGTTCACCAAGTACCAGCAAGCGGGGGAGGCTTGCTAAGCCTTGTAGTTCCACAACAAAAAACAATATTCTTTTTTTACACACTTATGGCTATCAGCCCGGCACCCACCGCCCAGGGGTGCTGGGGACAGCCTCGGGCTTCACCCCTGGCCCTTGGGTGCCTGGAGGGGGGACCCCTTGATTTAAGGGGTCCCCACTCCTCCAGGGAACCCCGGCCAGTGGTGACTAGTTGGGGGGGTAATGCCATGGCCGCAGGGACCTCCATAAATGTGTCCCCCGGCTGTGGCATTATGTCCCTGGCTAGTGGAGCCCGGTGCTGGTTTTAAAAATACGGGGGACCCCTACATCTTTTGTCCCCCGTATTTTTGGAACCAGGACCGGTCGAAGAGCCCGGTGCTGGTTGTCTAAATACGGGGAACCCTTGTCCAATTTTTTCCCAGTATTTAAACAACCAGGACCAGCTCAAAGAGCCCGAGGCTGGTTATCCTTAGGAGGGGGGACCTCACACATTTTTTTTTTACAATTTTTTAACCCATTCAGACCGTTTTCCATTAAGTTAATGGAGGCCCTGGACAACAAAATTGCATTCATGTCCTCCTCCCACTCCCTTCCCAGTCCCAAACACTAATTTTTATTTTTTTCTATAAAAATATACAATATATCACAAGTATGATGAGCAAGCAGCGGGCATTGGCAGTGCATTTCGACCACAGACACACTCGATACTCACATTGAGCACTTGACCATACCCCTCACACAATTGGTCACACCCACTGAAACTTGGTCACGCCTACTCCACTTCTAACTCCACCCCTCCTTGATAGCACAACCACTTATGGTGCCCCCCCTGTAATTTTTTCTGGATCCGCCCCTGATGGTAGCTAGGAGCTGATTGGCTGGTACTCTATCACCGTAAAATGTATAACTTTTCAAGGCTTAGCACATCTTCCCTAAAGTAACGAGGATAAACAGTCACTGAAATAAGATATAAATGGACTTGTTGCCATTGTTCCAAAACTAATCTAACCCATGAGACGAGGCTTAAAGATAAATATAATATCAGAATAATAGTAACTACAGCAAATGACATAAAGCTTGTGATCTATACCTCTACACACACAATGTAAACACACACACCAGTAAAGACAAATGCATGTAAACTTGGAATTACATGGAGGTGATGCCCAAAGAAATAAACCTGGAAACCTAATACATTAAACATACCCGCAGTGATTTGAATTGGACTAAATAAAACAGGCCATTTTAAAGTCTTCATTCAGACCATATGGACCCACTGTTCAGCCTGTAGATTCACATGAGTTCCCGCTGAAGCAGGATCTTTTCTATGTCATCCCCTCTCTTTAGTGGGGGTATGTGGTAGATAATAAAGCATTTAAGTTATTGTTTGATATGCTGTGCATCACCGTTGGAATATTTTGAAATCCAGTTTTGTATTCATAGTTTCCAAAGCTCTTTTAAAAGCTGATCTGTTTTGACTGAGTAGCTCTCTCATCATCCTTGCGTTTTACCCATATATAATAGCCCACAAGGACATTTAAGGAAGTCAATTACAAATCTGCTGTTGGTTATACTAAACTTAAAAATATGTTTCTTGTTATAAAAATTCACAAGAGTGTCATCCTATAGCAGGAACAACACTTGGTGCAGCTGGGCCATTTAAAAATCTGCGGTTTCGTAGTCAACCATTGTTGTTTTAAGGCTACATATTAGTGCAGCATATCCTTAAAAGGTTCAGTCCACGTCTATATGTGAATCTAGGGGTACTCACAATCTCTTTAGAGAGAACCAGATAAGTTGAAATCATTGCCAGTGTACAAGTATATTTTATTTGATGAAGCCTGAAGCTACTGTATAGGTGCTACAGAAGTTTCATTTGTCTAGACCATCTTTATATGAAAAAATATTTGCTTTAAACAGACTGTCTCTACTCAGTTAGCCATCAAAATGGCCTCATTGATCTCGCCTTTGCTATAACCCCTTTCTAAGAACTGCTGAACCATATTTTTGAGTGCCAAATGTATTTGGGCAATGTCAGATGTAATGTCGACCACCCACAGAAGTTGGAAGTATGGTAAACCCCTCTTCAGAGGAATCGGATGGAAACTGAAAGCATGTAATAATGTGTTCTAGATAGTTTCTTCTGTATACATTTTGGTGGAAAGCTTTTTATCACTTAGGGGGCAATTCAGTTCTTGTTTGGGTGCCTTCCACTAGAGGGTGCCTACCGACAGCTATTCAATTTATTCTGCTGTTTGGGCGTGAGTGCTGCCAGCACTGACATTTCTGCTTGCAGCATTCTGAGGTAGCAAACAGAAATGTGCAAAAAGGGTCCAGTCTGTGTGCCGAAACTGGACTTTTTGCATTGAAGGCAGGACTTTAGTTGGGTTTAGCCACTTTACGCATCTAAACCCAGGGCATGTCAGTAGAAATTGGCTGCCCGATCAGAGTGACAATTGAATTGCTTTGATGGGAGCCCAATAAAACAATGGAATTCCCCCTTAGAGTGATGGATACATCCAAAAAGTTAATCTCTTCTCTACTTAATGTAAGGCTGAAATGTATGGTTCATGGAATACAGCTGAAGGGATTAATGAAATTAACCAAATTTTCTTTTACTCCATGACAGATCAGAGACAAATCATCTATGTATCAAAATGTCTTTACTGAAATCTGCATTAGACAGAATATGTTTTTATAGGATGGTATAAAAATGTTGGCATTTGATGGGGCATCGCAATACCTTGCTTTTGAAGGTAGAAGCAGTTCTCAAAAACGAAGTATTTTTTGTTAAGAATGATGCTCAATTGGATGACCTAGTCTGCATTGTTCTCATTGTTCTCATTTATTGAGCTTTGGATGCAGATAAAGTGGACAGAGAAAAAGTACCAACCAACCAGCTCCTGTCATTTTTCAAACACAGCCTGAAACATGGCAGTTAGGAGCTGATTGGCTGGTACTTTATCTCCATCCAAGGTTTAATAAATAAACCCCATAATTAGTAGTCAGGCTGGAACTAACAAATGTTTTCTGGCTGAACTGGAATCAACTGGTGTAAGGGGGTTATATGCACCTGGGAGTGGTTGTGGTGGGGGAAAAATCCCCTTGGAGGATCTAGCACCAGTGGGGGTGGGGGAAGGGTAAAACAGGCATATGAGGAGGGAGAGAGGGGGGGTTAAATAATAATAATAAAATATTACTGGTCACAGGGTAGAAGGAGGAGGGTGAGGATGCAAAGAAATAGAGACTTTTTACAGGGGGGGTTATAAAACAGGGATTTTTTTAAATGACTAAGGGGGTGGGGGGTATTGTTACAGGAAGTGGTTAAAATACCGCCAGTCGGGAACCCGCTGGTCACAATACCGACGTGGGGTACCCGACAGGCAGTGACATGTTGCTTGAATACCGGCGACACAGGCTATTCTCCCTCTGTGGGTGTCCACGGCACCCACAGAGGGAGAATATAACCTGCAGTGAGCCCCCGTGCCCACAAGAGGCTTTCTAGTGCTCACCCCACTGCCGGCATTCTGGCGGACGGGGTCCCGCTGTCGCGATCATGACAGCTGGCGTCCTGACCGCCGTGGAATCATATGTAATCCATTGTTAGGACTTGTGACCACTGGGGGGTGGGAAGTAATTTTATAATAGGGGACTATGGACATGGGGGTTGGGGGGTGCAAAACACCCCCAAGATACATATTTTTTTAAATAAAATAATTAAATATATTGTAAAAAAATATATTTGAAACTTTAAAAAAAAAAATTGAAATGACATGAACAGTTTTGTGGAATTTTTTTTTTGTCAATTACGTGGTTAATCAGCACCATAAACTTTATTGTGAGATACTTTGATAAGGAATGTTTATTTTTAGTGCAGATCACTCAATTAATTGGTATTTCCAAGGTTATATTGCTTTATTTAAGATTTTATTCCTTGGTCATTACTTTTGGGGGGTGGGTCCTAGAACTACTCTTGCACCAGGCCCACTAAATTTATAAAATGCCCCGGGGAACCCTATAAATATTTGTGGCAGTAAAAGGGAGTATATTTTACTACAGCTTTACACTAATTTCAGTGAAATGAGCTATGGTTCTAACACATGCTTTATATTATAACATTTCCTAATGAGAAGTCATATTAAAATATCACAAGCCGCAGCAGAGATGTGCTTGCTTTAATAACACATCAAAAGCAAATAAAGGAGAACATGGGTAATAATATAATTGGGCAATGTTAGTTTGAATGCTATCATTTCTTCTTTTCATCACAAAAGATTGATCAAATGCAGTTAGTATTGAATGCTGGCGTCTGCTTTGCATGTATAACTTGTCACACCTGGCTCATTAGCCCAACAGCAAATCTAGTTAAATGCTTTAGATAGATATAATGGAGGAAGACACTTTTGTAATAATGTTTCAGAGTCGTCTCTTACTGTAGCTTCATCAAACCCAGAGGCCCTGCTGCAAATCTTCTGACACTCACAGCATGCGACCTACTTACTTTATTGCCCAGTGTCAAAATTTAGACTTAGTGCAGAAAGCCTTTGGTCTCTTTTGCAATAGAGAATTCTTGCACAGTGTAGTGATTTCGACAGGTCAGGGAATCGAGACACAAATCATATTAATAATAATTAAGGATCTATTTAGAGACTGCACTGGTCACATACATTAGGGCATCACTTGAGTTGTAAAAAAAAAAAAAAAAAAACACAACTCCATTTACTTTAAATTTAGGGGTCTATTCATGGAGCAGTTTAAAGTGTGGAGAAGTGAGCCAGTGGACAAGTTGCCTATGGCAACCAATCAGTGTTGAGGTAACATTTCTAATAGTGCATTCTGTAAAATTATACATAGTAGCTGATTGGTTGTCATAGGAAACTTCTCCACGGGGGCATTGGGCTAAATGAAGGGCCCCAGGTACATGACTTCCAGGGCGGTTGGGGGTGTTCAATACACAGGGGATACACAAGCTGCCAGTGTCCACCAAAAGGGGAGAATCCCAGCTTTTGGAATATACCCTCAGAAAAACTCTACACACGGAGAGATTTTAACTATGAGAGAATTTGACTGAGCGATTTCCCTTGAACTGGCAGTAGGAGATTTTGACTAACTTTACCAGTAATTTTGGCTATGGGCGATTTTGGCTAACTCATTTAAGCAAGGGGATGCTTTTTCTTTTCCAGCGACCTAGCCAAAATTGACTTGCCTGCACAGTCTATTTTTAGCAGCGATAGCGACCTGGCGGGGACGCGCATCGCTATCGCTGGCTGTGTACACACAGAGCGATATGCACTAACTTTCTGAGCGATTTTGACTATATAGTCAAAATCGCACAGCTATATCGCTCCGTGTGTATGGACCTTTAGTCAGAACCTGAGATAACTGGCTGGGAAGAGCAATTAACAGGCTCAGATAGGGACCACTGCTTTGAAGTCAGATATCTCAGGTTTCCCAGGGACGATTTTCAAAAATCTGGTACTCCTGAAAAAAGGGGACCATCAGCTATCAGCCTAGGACCTTTATACTCCTGGGGCCCTTGGGCAAGTGCCCATTGAGACCATACAAAAAGATGGCCCTGGGTGAATGGGGTCCTCTGACCATCTGCCCGCCGTCGCTACTGCCACTGCTGCTGGTGGCGACTGCCAGGGATGTATGATGCTGAAAGGTGGCCCCGGTCCTACAACCTGCTCTCCCTCCTTCCTGTCTGCCCACCACTGCTGCCTCAAAGTGAAAGGGAACCCCGGTGCTCTGCCTGCTCTCCAGCTTGCATGTCTGCCTGCCCAACTGTCCAGCACAGTGAATAAGGGTCCCGGTCCTACCACTGCTGCATGTTGCTCGCTGCTGCCACCACACTGGAGGAGAGAGGAGCCGCGTTGCCCGAGGAGCAGCCTGTATCAGGAGAAAGGTAAGTTTGCTGGCTGAGACAGAACTGGGCTAGAATAACAGTGTGTGTGCATGGCTGCAGAGTGTGTGTGTGTGTGTGTGTGTGTGTGTGCGTGCGTGCGTGCGTGCGTGCGTGCGTGTGTGTGTGTGTGTGTGTGTGCATGGCTGCAGAGTGTGAGTGTGCATAGCTGCAATGAGTTTGTGCGCATGGCTGCAGAGTGTGAGTGTGCCTGGCTGCAGTGAATGGGTGTGCATGGCTGCAGTGAATGGGTGTGCAAGGCTGCAGTGAGTGGGTGTGCAAGGCTGCAGAGTGTGAGTGTGTCTGATTGCAGAGTTTGAGTGTGCATGGCTGAAGAGTATGAGTGTGCATGGCTGAAGAGAGTGTGTGTGTGCCTGGCTGCAGTGAATGTGTGTGCATGGCTGCAGAGTGTGAGTAACTAAAATATATTTGTGTAAATATAAGGTAGACTCCAGGCACTTAGCCTTGGAACTATGGGTTTACGCACGTTATTGTGTGGAAATTGGCCAGTAATTGAATAGCTCAGAGCTTTAACCCCGGTGCTCTAGCTGCGCCTCTAGGGGTCTATTTATCATTAATTACATATTCACTGCAATCTGGGTGCGATATTAGATCACATTGCAATATGCGATTGTACAGGGCCAATGTACCTACTGCACCTGCAGTGCAATGTGCTCTGAGTGCTGCCAGGGCACATGCGTGGGGGACATTGACGGGGATGGTTCTGAGGAAACCCTCTGCTAGCTAAGATTGTGGTGCATATTCCATATTTTCAGGGATTGAGCCACTAAGAATCACTGGTAAATGGGTTACCTAATGTCTGAGGAAGCACTGGACTGCACTTCTAGTGTCTGAGGAAGCATTGGACTGCACTTCTAGTGTCTGAGGAAGCACTGGACTGCACTTCTAGTGTTTGAGGAAGCACTGGACTGCACTTCTAGTGTCTGAGGAAGCACTGGACTGCACTTCTAGTGTCTGAGGAAGCACTGGACTGCACTTCTAGTGTCTGAGGAAGCACTGGACTGCACTTCTAGTGTCTGAGGAAGCATTGGACTGCACTTCTAGTGTCTGAGGAAGCACTGGACTGCACTTCTAGTGTCTGAGGAAGCACTGGACTGCACTTCTAGTGTCTGAGGAAGCACTGGACTGCACTTCTAGTGTCTGAGGAAGCACTGGACTGCACTTCTAGTGTCTGAGGAAGCACTGGACTGCACTTCTAGTGTCTGAGGAAGCATTGGACTGCACTTCTAGTGTTTGAGGAAGCACTGGACTGCACTTCTAGTGTCTGAGGAAGCAACTAGTGAGTGTCTCAGGATGCTCCTACTCAGCAGCTCATGCTCCCGGTCTCTACACTCCCATGACCCAGCCTCCCATAACAGGTGAGCTTTGGATTCGGGGGTTACACCAATGATTTGCACATTACTACAGACTAATTGTTATTAAAGTTTTGAATGGCTCAGAAATCACTAATTCCACTATTGTAACTAAGATACCATATCTCTGGAATCAGTGTGTAATACCGATGGCTTGGATGATGGCCATCAGTATACAGACAGCGGCATCCCGGCCACTAATATGCCGGCAACGCTGCACTCGCTACACTGCGGGCATGGGGGCTCGCTGCATGGGGGCTCGCTTGCACTCTCCACAGGTTATATTCTCCCTCTGTGGGTGTTATGGCCGATGCCTGTGCAGGACCCCGGCATCGTGGTTTCTTCACAACTTCCCGTATCTCTATATGGTTCAAACATCGATCACACTTGGAACTGACGATTTTTTTAAGAGGGCAAGAATAAAAGGTTGTGTTCAAACAGCAGAATCATTTGAAGATACAAATAGTAAGAAATACAATAAAACAAATAACACCAGTATGAAAGAATCAGCAATACACGATCACAGGGGGATGTAGAGCTCCTACATTGTTCCTTCTGCATGAACCACCTCTATTTCTCTTTGCTGCTCTCTGTGCGTGCTCTAATCATAAGACTCAGTCACTGCCACTTCTTTTTCTAAACACTGGCATGTCCTATTGCATGACATTATGGCAGCTCAACAGCACCTTTCACAGCACTCGTACCATCTCAGACATCTTGTATTTAGGGCTGCCTCTGTGCATATATTAGCAGTACACTTCAATGTATTATGAGACAGAGAATAAATAAAAAGTACACAATTGGTGCCTCAGACTAATTGCATTGGTACGCTTGCTGCTGGCTTTAATGTGCAGTAATACTCTCCAAACATATCCAGCTCAGAGTATCAAGTGCTCCTATAAATTGTTTGCTTGAGTTTGTGGAAAAACATTCTGAATGTTTGCTTAATGCAGCTCAGGGAAAATACAAGGTGAGTGCTTTTTCTAACTGATATGTTCTCGTCTCATAGCATGGCATATATTTCATCAGAATCTACTTTTCTTTCTATCACCAAAGATCAGGCATAGACAACTAAAAGGTAGTGGCCCCATATCAGGCATCACACATAGGGGGTCAATCCAATTAACTGTGAAGTGCAGTTGCCATGGCGTTTAAATGCCAGCAACGGCAACCGATTTTGCACCTTTTGTAGCATGGATTCTGCCTGAATTCGCTCAGACCTCTATGGGATGGTGAGCACTTTTGAGCGAATTTGGGCTACCGTAAAGTGTGGCTGCTGCCGCGATGATCTTGTGACTGATTGGATTGGCCCCCATGGTGGCAAAGATGAGGTTCTTACCACAACTCCAGTCTCTTTTACCAGGTGCCTGGTGTTATCACTGCTTCCATTGCAAAAGAAAACACATAGTTGTCAATCCAATTAGGTGTGAGAGATGCGAGTTGCCATTGCCACAGTATTTCAATGCTGGAAACAGCACTGCATTGCGCACCCCTTGCGGACAGATTTCTGCCGTAATCAGCTCAAAAGTGATCCCAGCCTATGGGTCAATCCATGTTGTGTGGGAGTGTCTCACACCAGCAAATCAGTGCAGCTACAGCCACACTTTATGGCAGCCTGAACTCACTCTAAACTGCTCGCAGCGCCATAGGGAACCTATTAATTGTACTTCACATCAGCACCTGTGTAATTTGGAGTTACTTGACTCAATTCAGACCTGATCGCTGTGGTGCATTTTCGCACAGCGGGCGATTATCAATAGACTGCATATGCGTATGCACTGCAGTGTACACGCGTGTAACCAAACAACAACAGGCATCGCTGAACAGCAACAGGCTGGAGCAAAAATTTCAATCGCACAGCTATTCGCATGCTGATTGACAGCAGGAGGCCATTTGTGGGTGGTAACTGACCGTTTTCAGGGAGTGTCAGGGAAAAAGCAGGCGTTCCCAAGGGTTTTTAGGGAGGGTGTGTGACGTCAGCTCCAGACCCAATCAGCCTGTTCTCATCGCACTGTAGGAGTAAGTCCTGGGCTGCGTACAGACTGCACATACTGGTAATAAACATTCGATTTGCAGCTGTCCGCTAACTGAGGGATATCTTTAGCACGGTGTACACATGCAATCGCACACTTGCACAAGCGAATATACACTCCCCTTGGGCGGCGACTATCTGATTGCAGGACAACAAATTTAGCAGCCCAGCGATCAGGTCTGAATCACTCCCACTGTCTCCTATGTTCACACTATTCTGTTTAGTACTAGTAGTGCACTGCATTTTTTCCCATGAATCCTGTTTCAGCCTATTATGTATAACTTCTCTGTGCAGTCCTGGGGGGTAATTCCAAGTTGATCGCAGCAGGAAATTTTTTAGCAGTTGGGCAAAACCATGTGCACTGCAGGGGTGCAGATATAACATCTGCAGAGAGAGTTAGATTTGGGTGGGTTATTTTGTTTCTGTGCAGGGTAAATACTGGCTGCTTTACTTTTACACTGCAATTTAGATTGCAGATTTTACTCACCACACCCAACTCTATCTCTCTCTGCACATGTTATATCTGCCTCCCCTGCAGTGCACATGGTTTTGCCCAATTGCTAACAAAGTTCCTGCTGCGATCAACTCAGAATTACCCCCATTATTCCTTATTATTACTTACATTCACTATTTTGTTTTCTTCTGCTTAACGTTTATTAAACATTTACTTACTTAATTCACATTTTTATCTAGTTTACTATGTCAATGAGGCTGATCCGTATGCCCAAACCTGTAATACCGCTATTCAAGACGCTCTGTCTTAAAGAGGTCATGAAAGAATAGCAATTGTAAATCACTTTGCCACTGCCAGTTCTATGCAGAGTTTAAGCAGGACAAATAAATTGCATATTTTCCACTGGAGGGTGAGCTTGTAGATTGGTAGGACAAACTTCTAATGATTGATGTGTTTTTTCATGTAAGATTTTTGGCAGTGCTCTAGTGCATGTGGTTTCAAGCTAATATTTTTACATACAGTAGATCATGCACAGGGGTCAGCTATTCTCAGTTCATTGATAATTCAGCTGTGCTTCTTTACCCTGCAGTAATCATTATATGTTCAAAGTCATTTTCCAAAATTGTTGGGTCAATCTAACAATGAAACATTCTAGAGTCCAGCATCCCAATTCTCTAGCTGCAACCCAACATAGCAAGCCTCTAGGTACAGACCAACACTCCAAGAGCTCAAGCCATCATTAATCATATTAGACTCTAGTCACAGTCCAACCGGCCATGACGGCAGCCACAGTCACAGATCCCTTACGTGATCTTGTGACCTACAAACTATTGGATTCGCTTTTTCAAGTTTGATACATTTTCCATTTTTGCAGTCCCTCATGGAAAACTATGGATTGTACATTTGCAATCGATACCCGAGGCACCGCAGAAGATATCTCGGGAATCTACTGCAGTACCAATTATATACATACCACCAAAAACTCAATCAGCAATCCTCCAAGAAATACTTCTTTTTTTCCTCAGGGGATTGGCCGCACACTTTCCTAAGATACAGTACCCTGTGTTGAGACTGAAAAGACTTCCTGGAGATGGAAAACTTTTTTGTAGGAGGTAGTGAGTACGGACACAGAAATTTGAAGATGATTTGTTATATTGAAAGAAAGAAATGGTATAGTGGATAACCTGAAGAGTAGTCTAAACAGCAGTTACTGGGGACAATGGGCGTGTTGGAGTGACAGGTGTAGAGGAGTGTTTTTAATATTATAGTCAATATTGGCAGTGCAGTAGAATAATTTATTATGTAATGAATACATTTCTGGTGGTAGACTGTCATTTGTAATAGAAACGGAGTACTGCAGTGAGCCTGTCTTGGGCAACCTATGCTTGCCTTATGACATTATAATTTGAATATACAGAATCTGTATTTGGCCTAATTTTTCACAAGGGGTTTCAAATAAATACCACTCTATACATTGCCTTCATTTAGAACAGCTATGTCATTGTTTCATTTTCATTGCTATGCAGGGGCGTAAATTCATACCAGTCGCCTTAAGGCAAGATGGAGTTTGGTGCCCCCACCAGAACACCCCCCCCCCCCCCCCCCCGGTGTATGTGTCAGTGTGTGTGTGTATATATATGATATATATATACATATATATTTTTCCACTTTAATTTTGAGCGTGACTCCAAAATCCAGACCTCCATGAGTTAATAAATTCAATTTTAATTGATAATTTTTGTTTGCTTTTGTTGTCAGCACATTCAACTATGTAAAGAACAAAGTATTTAATAAGAATATTTCATTCATTCAGATCTAGGATGTGTTGTTTAAGTGTTCCCTTTATGTTTTTGAGCAGTGTATATATATATATATATATATATATATATATATATATACACATACATAATTTACAGAATTATATAGTGTTCTCAGCCAGCCTACGTGAGCCTGCAGTGTATTGTGTGACATTGGCCGGTGGGTCAGGATCAGACTCACGATATTTAGCCGTCTGCAGCATGCAAAATCAGCGATTACCTATGGGTGCCATCTCACAGTTCAGCAGCAGCAGTAGCGGGTGCACTGTTGCTTGCTGCAGCACAGGATGAGTGGTACCAGACAGGGACCGCCCTGCCCCCTATTGCAGGTATTAGCAGGGCTCCTGGGACATTAACTGAGATAATTAACTCTGCCGCAGCAGCAGTGGGTGTGCCACAGAGCTCCATTGGAAGAGCAGCGGTCACCCTTGGATCCTGCTGTGAACCACACAGGTGCTGCTGTACATGCAGGTGCCCCTTCAGGGCTTGGAGGCCGGATGCAGGCATCTCCATTGCCTCTGCGATAAGCAACCGTTGGAGACGCGATAACACATGGGATTAGTAGCTTATCCAGGATCCCATGTGTTATCACACGGTCGCAGGTCCAGCCTATAATTGGATAGCGCAATAATGATCATCAGTCAAAAATCATGCTTTCAGGCTGTTTTTATTGGCCAAAAAAGGATCGCACCTAATTAGATACCTCCTTAAGTCTGCTTTGTAATATTACTATTCCTTTACTTAGCTGCACCTAAATACTGAATGGTGCAAAGTGCATAAGTTATTTAGCACAATTTCACTCTTCCCTGCATGCCTTTCGGCATACCTCCCAACTGTCCTGATTTTTGCGGGACAGTCCCATTTTTTTGGGACTGTCCCACCCACGGGTCGCGTGTCCCGCGGTGGTGGTGGTAGTGGGGGGGAGCAGTTGGGATACTTGCGTAACTCGCTGCTTAGCACACAGTGATGTATAGACGCTGTGAGCATGTCTATTCAATGGAGACAGAGGCACTTTGGGCATGCCAGCAGAGTGCTGGTCATACCCCCTTCATTGACCGTAAATGCAGGCGTGACTCGCGATCGCGCCCCCTTTCATATAGGCCACGCCTTACGCGCGCGTGGGAGTCCCACTTGTGGGATTAAAATGTTGGGAGGTATGCTTTCGGTTCCTACAAAAAGTGGTGTCAAAACCGCTGAAAATGATGTGAGCATGTTCATGACCTTCAAAGGAGGCAAAATCAAACAAATTACAAAAATGAACAAATTATTTTGCTCTTTTGTAATCAGAAACCACCTAGTGAAAACGTGAGTGATCACAACTGTATTGTTCACCAAGTCACACGGCTACAGTACAGCAGAAGATTATTTAAATATTGTACAGTATATATTAAAACTGTGATTCTACCCACGTCTCTCCTTCTCCAGCTTCGTGGAGAGACTGGCATGTTGCTTTCTGCAGTACAAAAAGCTAAATCCTCTTTTGAATAATCCTTTAGATCACTTTGAGGAATTTGATGGAAGTCCAGCGGAAAAAAAAACATTATGTCCATTACACTGAAATGTCATTTTTTTATCTGCCTTTCTTTTATTCTCTTGGTTATTGAGCTTTCCACTACTTGCAGTGTCTTTCCGTAGTGACAGGGTTACCTTTTTTGTATTTTTCTCCAGGTGCTCTCTCTCCCTCTGCTGGTCTCTTCTGTCTGTCTCTTCTCCTTACTCCCCCTTCTCCTAAGTCTCTGCAGCTTTTTATTAGCCGTCTGGTACTGTTGCTCTATAGTATTATCCGCCTCCGGGCACATTTCATGTTTCCATTTGCTACATTTACTAAGTCACAATCCCAAAACAAGAACCAAGGGGTGTCCCCTCCTTCCACTTCTCCAAACTCACCATGAATTATTGAATCACTTTATTGCATATTTTCTTAAAGAGCCTCATTCTCCCGGTGTGACGGTAAATATTGTATGAATTTAATTTAAGAGGAGATATTTCATTCTTATCATGCCAAGCAACAGGCTTCCCTTTCCACTGTCTTGTCTTCCTGGCTTTCTTTCCCTAGTCGTGAGTCCCGTACAATGGGCGCAGAGATAGATGGCCCTAACTCTCCATCACTCAGTGCCTTTTATTCCCAGCTAACACTCAGGTGGATTTATGGGCTCTGGCAGGTCTAGGGAACACAGAGGAATAAAGCCCAGGGACTGCAGCCAGAGGCTTGCATGAGTGTCAGGTGTACAATCCAACCACAGCACACTGGGGACTGAACCGACAATTAACCTTTTCAACACACCACAGAGCAGGGGATTTATGTACGTGGAAAGACGTTACCACAGGCCTCTGCTGCTGCAAAGCTGAAGCATACCTCATAAGAAATTAAATTGTAATAATAAAATACATAAAGTACAAAAGAGCATGCCCCTCCACCGCTTTTTTCGCCATCCCTCAACATCTGTGTCACCATTGTCTAAGGTACTGCTACGGGACATTGTTTTTTTTCTTAAATGTATTATAAAACACCCGCGTATCACCTACAGAAAACACAGCAATCACAAATCTACTTTCAATGCAAGTTTACAAACGCTGTCAGTTTCGACAACTTTCCCCCTCAGCCCACAGCCTTGTCCTCTGAGGAACTGTCATGAAATCATGAATCACAATGTGGAGTGCCCTGACATCTGCAGACTCCATCAGTTTACAATGATGAGGCTGACATGATATAATGTGAAAAAAATGCACTTGTGATATTATTCATGGTCTAATCACAGGAGTGACAGGATCAGACACACCTTCCAATGAATTTCCATCTGTGAGACAGGCTCTATTTAATATACTCTTTTTTCTAGATGTTAACAGTTTGTTTTCCTGAACACCATAATACTGCAAACAGGGATGAGAAATCGAAGCAAAGGTTAAGGTTAGCCCTGGGTTCAGTGTTACGATGCTTCAAACAAGTGGCAGATACAGTACAACATGTCAAACAAGCTAGAGATCACCTCATTAAACCGTACAAAACAGAAGGTAGTCAGGGCTGTACAATAGATGATAGATTAAATCAGTTTTGTAAATGTAAATAACAGACGTGATATAAATGTGAAGATGATTTCATTCACAAAAGCATTGCAAGGTATCAAGGTACCAATAGCCCTTTATATTGTAATATGCTAATATGATTTCTTTCTTTGATTTCTCCCTTTGATGCCTGACATCTCTTAAGACTGAAAAGGTGGAATTCAGTTCCTAGCAATGGCCATGAAGTGCCTATACAAGAGTCGGACGAAGACACTTCACAATCACAACCAGTATCTGCACTAATTCTCACCAACTGCTACAAATGTTGAGAGGTATGCTATGGAAATATTAATACCAACTTTCACTAGCCTCTCTGACCTTGTGAAAGCCACACTCAACAGATGACTGGTCCCAGGGCCTAAATCAGACCTGATCGCAGCAGCAAAATCGTTCTCTAATGGCCAACCCATGTGCACTGCAGGTGGGGCAGAGTTAGATTTGGGTGGGGTGTGTTCAACTTCAAACTGAATCAAACTAAATTGCAGTGTAAAAATAAAGCAGCCAGTTCTTAACCCTGCACGGAAACAACATAACCACCCATATCTAACTCTCTCTGCCATGTTATATCTGCCACACCTACTGTGCACATGGTTTTGACCATTAGAGAACAGTTTTGCTGCTGTGTTCATGTCTGAATTAGGCCTTCAGTCTGAACGGCTTTGTACAGTATGTTGTCAGCTTTTTTCCGCAAGGGGTGAATACTTAAAGAGAATACATTAAAAAAATATCAGGACAATAGTGTGTTTTTTTCCCCCACAGATGTATAAGAGAATATAGGTGGCTATGCAGTGGACACCACTACAATGAGTGTACGTATTATCTATAAACAGCTGTCATAGCAGCGTTAGAAAATCATCTCCTATATAATAGCCCTGTGATTTTCTGTGCCTGGCCCGCTAACGCTGGGCGTGGCTAGGAGCTCTCATTGGGTTAGTGGCAGGTCTATCACACCCAGTCCACACCTGATTGGGTGATAAACGCCCTTCCACACAGGTTACATCCAATGGGAGGCTCTTCCCTTTGCCTGCTGTGTTTTCACAGAGCAGGATTAGCAATGGGGCTGATGGAGCTGCAACTGCAGCCCCACACCCCAAAATAGTCCCACTGCATCTGCAGCATCACACCCTCCAACAATTTACACATAAACACTGATGCACATTCGAAAAGGGGGCGTGGCCACGGGTACAGCACCGTGGCCACGCCCCTTTTCCTATACTTTCAATGGAAGCTTGGAGAGTCAAAAAACGGTACAGACCATAAAGAAAAGGGACTGTACCTGCCAGAAAGGTGCAGCTGGAGGGTGTGTCACTGCACCTGCAGCAAGTCTCTGCGCTGTAGAGAGGGGGAAAACATCCTTTTACTGCAGCGTCCTATGGGGGTCATTCCAAGTTGATCGCTAGCTGCATTCGTTCGCTGTGCAGCGATCAGGCAAAAACTCTGCACTTCTGCGCATGCATATGCAGCGCAATGCGCACGTGCGGCATACTTTTTACAACGAACGATGTAGTTTTATTTACACAGGGTCTAGCGATACTTTTCAGTCGCACAGGCAGCCGCAGAGTGATTGACAGGAAGAGGGCGTTTCTGGGTGTCAACTGACCGTTTTCAGGGAGTGTTCGGAAAAACGCAGGCGTGGCTGGGCGAACGCAGGGCGTGTTTGTGACGTCAAATCAGGAACTGAATGGTCTGAAGTGATCGCAAGCGCCGAGTAGGTCTGAAGCTACTCTGAAACTGCACAAAATATTTTTGGACCCGCTCTCCGATCCCTTCGTTCGCACTTCTGCTAAGCTAAAATACACTCCCAGTGGGCGGCGGCACAGCGTTTGCACGGCTGCTAAAAACTGCTAGCGAACGATCAACTCGGAATGACCACCAATGTCTTGCTGCCAGTCCACCTGCCCCCTCCGGCATCAACAATCCCCACTCCCTAGCCGCGCCGCAGGTGGAAAAAAAGCTGCTGCGGCTACCAGCATAGATGTGTATGAAAGCGGCGCAGCGGAAGACTTTCATAGGCCTCCCTGCATCGCATACTCTCTGAGCCCCGGTGCCTCCTCTGCGTGTGATGTCACAGAAGTGCCTCCCCGCCACAACCGCGCCCAGATCCCCAGAGGCCCTGACTCCGCAGCACAGCACCTGGGCTGCCGGCCTGGAAGCCCCGAGATGGTTTATGTAGCGGATAGAGTGCGTGATATCGCGGAGGGTAATGTCTGGACGCTGAATCAATGTAAAAGGTGACAGTGCAGCGCAGTACAGTGGGTGTGCAGTCAGGGCCGTTGCTAGAGTGTTCGGCGCCCCCCTGCAAACTATAAATTTGCACCCTCGCATACTTTACAAACGCACAGCGCACATAATGACCCATGTAGTAGAGACACTTACACATATAATGCCCCCTGAACCAGTGACGCTTACACATGTCACGCCCCCCCCCCTGTATCAGTACCGCTTACACACGTAACGCCCCCTCTACCAGTACCGCTTACACACGTAACGCCCCCTGTACCAGTGACACACACGTAACGCCCCCTGTACCAGTGCCGCTTACACACGTAACGCCCCCTGTGCCAGTGCCGCTTAGACACGTAATTCCCCCTGTACCAGTGACGCTTACACACGTAACGCCCCCTCTACCAGTACCGCTTACACACGTAACGCCCCCTGTACCAGTGCCGCTTACACACATAACGCCCCCTGTACCAGTGACGCTTACACACATAACGCCCCCTGTACCAGTGACGCTTACACACGTAACGCCCCCTGTACCAGTGATGCTTACACACGTTTATATTGATTCAGCCAGTCACTCAGTTCTGCCAGCCAGTCTCTATTGTTATCACTAGTGTCCCAACGCGCCGCATTACAGGGAAGTAGATGCACTACATGAACTACAGCTCCCAGCAGCCCTTAGCGCCGAAGCATTCCGCCCCTTAGGGCTGCTGGGACCTGTAGTTTATTGCGTACATCTTCTTCCCTGTAATGCGGCGTGTTGGGACACCGGCGCAAACAATAGTGACTGCCTGCTGTGCGAGTCTCCAGGAGAGCCACTGCCAAAGGGAGGACAGCAGCTTAGCTGCTGACAGGAGGAGACGCATTACCCGCCCCTCCCCCACTCACAGTACCTCCGAGCCCCATCCGCGGCACCCCCACACTTCCCCTCTAGCACCCGCGATAGCTCCGGACCCCCTCCCCCACCCGCAGCGACCCCGCACCCGTACCTCCCACCGCACCACCGCAGCCACCCCTCCCCCACCTGGGGCAACCCCGCAACTGCTCCTCCCCCACCTGAAGCGGGTCCGGACCACCACCCGCTGCACCCACGCACCCTCCCCCACCTGCGGCCCCACCACACAGAGCCGGCCCTAACCAATATGATGCCCTAGGCAAGATTTTGGCTGGTGCCCCCTAGCACTGCCGCTAGTTCTGCAGGAGATGCCTGGCATGAGTCAGCTGGCAGCTCTGCTAACGTCGGGTGCCTTTTGTTTATGAAAATGCATCATATTATTTGCATTACTTTGTGGCTAGGATGCACAAGCAGCTTCTGCTGATTAAAATGATATGTTGCATGCCTATATTCTGTGTGCAACTGTGGCTGTATCTGCATACGAAATGCTACATTACAGTGATTTCCAGGAATACACTGCAACGTAGCATTTCGTATGCAGATACAGCCGCAGTCACACACAGAATATAGGCATGCCGCATATAATTTTAATCAGCAGAAGCTGCTGGTGCCCCTAAGCATACCAAATGCCCTAGGCATTTGCCTAGTTTGCCTATGCCTAAGGCCGGCTCTGCCACCACAACCGCCCCTCCCGTGGCACCCCAGGATCCCATCCGCCTCTTCCCCGCACCCCCTACTTCCCCAACAAAAGCACCTACTAGGTGATTCACCGGGCCCTGCATGCGCTGTTCACGCCGTTGCAAGGGGCTACGACCCCTTAACCATTGCACGCCCTTTGTCCGTGCAATATTTAACCACTCACACAATTATGATTGGATGTAATACTCCATATAATAAAAATATTCCACGCCACAAGGGTGTGCAAGGATTAAGGGGGCGTAGCCCCTTACGACGGTGTGAAGAGCGCCCGTAGGGCGCGATGAATCACCTAGTCTCCTATATAATAGCCCTGTGATTTTCTGTGCCTGGCCCTCTAACGCTGGGCGTGGCTAGGAGCTCTCATTGGGTTAGTGGCAGGTCTATCACACCCAGTCCACACCTGATTGGGTGATAAACGCCCTCCCACACAGGTTACATCCAATGGGAGGCTCTTCCCTTTGCCTGCTGTGTTTTCACAGAGCAGGATTAGCAATGGGGCTGATGGAGCTGCAGCTGCAGCCCCACACCCCAAAATAGTCCCACTGCATCTGCAGCATCACACCCTCCAACAATTTACACATAAACACTGATGCACATTCGAAAAGGGGGCGTGGCCACGGGTACAGCACCGTGGCCACACCCCTTTTCCTATACTTTCAATGGAAGCTTGGAGAGTCAAAAAACGGTACAGACCATAAAGAAAAGGGACTGTACCTGCCAGAAAGGTGCAGCTGGAGGGTGTGTCACTGCACCTGCAGCAAGTCTCTGCGCTGTAGAGAGAGGGAAAACATCCTTTTACTGCAGCGTCCTATGGGGGTCATTCCAAGTTGATCGCTAGCTGCATTCGTTCGCTGTGCAGCGATCAGGCAAAAACTCTGCACTTCTGCGCATGCATATGCAGCGCAATGCGCACGTGCGGCATACTTTTACAACGAACGATGTAGTTTTACACAGGGTCTAGCGATACTTTTCAGTCGCACAGGCAGCCGGAGAGTGATTGACAGGAAGAGGGCGTTTCTGGGTGTCAACTGACCGGTTTCAGGGAGTGTTCGGAAAAACGCAGGCGTGGCTGGGCGAACGCAGGGCATGTTTGTGACGTCAAATCAGGAACTGAATGGTCTGAAGTGATCGCAAGCGCCGAGTAGGTCTGAAGCTACTCTGAAACTGCACAAAATATTTTTGGACCCGCTCTCCGATCCCTTCGTTCGCACTTCTGCTAAGCGAAAATACACTCCCAGTGGGCGGCGGCATAGCGTTTGCACGGCTGCTAAAAACTGCTAGCGAACGATCAACTCGGAATGACCACCAATGTCTTGCTTCCAGTCCAACTGCTCCCTCCGGCATCAACAATCCCCACTCCCTAGCCGCGCCGCAGGTGGAAAAAAAGCTGCTGCGGCCACCAGCATAGATGTGTATGAAAGCGGCGCAGCGGAAGACTTTCATAGGCCTCCCTGCACCGCATACTCTCTGAGCCCCGGAGCCTCCTCTGCGTGTGATGTCACAGAAGTGCCTCCCTGCCACAACCGCGCCCAGATCCCCAGAGGCCCTGACTCCGCAACACAGCACCTGGGCTGCTGGCCTGGAAGCCCCGAGATGGTTAATGTAGCGGATAGAGTGCGTGATATCGCGGAGGGTAATGTCTGGACACTGAATCAATGTAAAAGGTGACAGTGCAGCGCAGTACAGTGGGTGTGCAGTCAGGGCCGTTGCTAGAGTGTTCGGCGCCCCCCTGCAAACTATAAATTTGCACCCTCGCATACTTTACAAACGCACAGCGCACATAATGACCCCTGTAGTAGAGACACTTACACATATAATGCCCCCTGAACCAGTGACGCTTACACATGTCACGCCCCCCCCCCCTGTACCAGTGAGGCTTACACACGTAATGCCCCCTCTACCAGTACCGCTTACACACGTAACGCCCCCTGTACCAGTGACACTTACACACGTAACGCCCCCTGTACCAGTGCCGCTTACACACGTAACGCCCCCTGTACCAGTGCCGCTTAGACACGTAATGCCCCCTGTACCAGTGACGCTTACACACGTAATGCCCCCTCTACCAGTACCGCTTACACACATAACACCCCCTCTACCAGTACCGCTTACACACGTAACGCCCCCTGTACCAGTGCCGCTTACACACATAACGCCCCCTGTACCAGTGACACTTACACACGTAACGCCCCCTGTACCAGTGACGCTTACACACATTATGCAGACAGTCACACATACACACACACACACACACGCACACACCAGACACATATATATACAAACACACACACACTGCACAGCACTCTCACCTTTTATATTGATTCAGCCAGTCACTCAGTTCTGCCAGCCAGTCTCTAACAATAGTGACTGCCTGCTGTGCGAGTCTCCAGGAGAGCCACTGCCAAAGGGAGGACAGCAGCTTAGCTGCTGACAGGAGGAGAAGCATTACCCGCCCCTCCCTCACTCACAGTACCTCCGAGCCCCATCCGCGGCACCCCCACACTCCCCCTCTAGCACCCGCGATAGCTCCGGACCCCCTCCCCCACCCGCAGCGACCCCGCACCCGTACCTCCCATTGCACCACCGCAGCCACCCCTCCCCCACCTGGGGCAACCCCGCAACTGCTCCTCCCCCACCTGAAGCGGGTCCGGACCACCACCCGCAGCACCCACGCACCCTCCCCCACCTGCGGCCCCACTACAACCGCCCCTCCCGTGGCACCCCAGGATCCCATCCGCCTCTTCCCCGCACCCCCTACTTCCCCAACCAAAGCACCTACTAGGTGATTCACCAGGCCCTGCATGCGCTGTTCACGCCGTTGCAAGGGGCTACGACCCCTTAACCATTGCACGCCCTTTGTCTGTGCAATATTTAACCACTCACACAATTATGATTGGATGTAATACTCCATATAATAAAAATATTCCACGCCACAAGGGTGTGCAATGGTTAAGGGGGCGTAGCCCCTTACGACGGTGTGAAGAGCGCCCGTAGGGCGCGATGAATCACCTAGTATTTCAATAGTTGACAAATTACTTGTACTATTATTTTCTTTCATATTATTTTTCCCATCTTACTTGCAGTGATCTAGAATCAATTCAAGTTTCAGTAGATAAAAGGAATTGAACCTGTATACTTTGTGACAATTTTCTCTATACATAGCTAGTCCCCTTTAATTATTGTACTTAGCATTTTCAGACTTTTGTGACACTGCACATTTTAATCTCTTGCTGCTGGGAAAATGATATATTAAATAACAGCACATTAATAGTTTTGTGTTTGTCTCTGGACACTTTGACGTAGTCAAATACCTGTGTATGTTGGTATGGGAAAGACCTACTTATACTCCAGTACCATAACAGTTTCCCATTTGCAAACACTTCAATTCATTTTCAGGAAATATTTTACTGGTGGACAAGTAGAAAGAAATGGTAACTGGATATAAGGAGCTAAGGCCCTCATTTCCGAGTTGATCGCTCGCTGCCATTTTTCGCAGCGCAGCGATCAGGTTACAACTGCGCATGCGTATGCACCGCAATGCACACGTGTGTCATACGGGTACAAACAGCATCGTTGCTGTGCAATGCTTCTAGCGAAGAATCTATTCGCACAACCGATCGCAAGGAGATTGACAGGAAGAAGGCGTTTATGGGGGTCAACTGACCGTTTTCTGGGAGGGGTAGGGAAAACGCAGGCGTGTCCAGGTGTTTGCAGGGCGGGTGTCTGACGTCAATTCCGGAACCGGACAGGCTGAAGTGATCGCAAGGGCTGAGTAAGTCCAGAGCTACTCAGAAATTGCAAAAAACATTTTCGTCCCGCTCTGCTGCACATGCGATCACACACTTGCAAAGCGAAAATACACTCCCCCGTGGGCGGGGACCATCTTATCGCTGCTCTGCAAAAAATAGCTAGCAAACAATCAACTCGGAATGAGGGCCTAAATGTAATAGCCTTCGAAAAAGCTGAAAGTGTGGGATTTTGTGAGAGTCTGGCCTGCTTTTTAAAGCGGCAATCAATTATACAGCAAAATCAACCTGGTAATGCCACGTAAATGATTGCAGTTCTAAAAATCTGGCCAGACATTTAGCCCAAGATGTTTTTGGGCCACAGTTAAATTGCACTTGCTTAATCTCCTTGGATTCACGGAAACTCCTGAAGTTGAGAGAAGTCTCGCAGATCTCATCCTTTACACCACTTCCCAAAGGAAACTCACCCTCCCAGAGGGCACCATCAGAAAGCATGAGCTAAACATATTTAAAAATTGGGCTAAATATATAGAGTTGCCTACTGTGCAGGGCTCTTTCGGACAGTCCGGAAATCAGCAGCACTGTCCAGAACCCAGAGGATTGGCAATTTTGGATGGATAGTGTCCAGAATTCCTATAGTGTAGTGCAGCAACGGTGACATTACTGTCACTGTGTCACCGGCCAGTCCTCTCTTCTGCTCTAGTCAGCCTCGTGTCCCGCCTCTGTAATACACACTCTGCATTCACCTATTACACTCCAAACTGTATTCTCTTTAAGAACTGGAAATGTGCGTTCCACCTATTGCAATATATCTTAAGATGGCTAACCACTGGCGTTTCTATAATGGGTGCAATGTGTACGGTGCACACACCGCACACATTGCACCCATATTTTATTACTAACCTCTCCGGAGTCCAGTGTCGGGCGCTGCAGCTGCAGAGTAAATCTCCTCCAAAATGGCTGCCACGCATGCACAGTAGTGAATTTGGTCTCTAGATCATGACAAAAATGTGTGTACAGCCTTGAGGATGTAGCAGAGTTTCTGCGAATGCCTTACAACTATGAACAGCACAGTTACTCAAACAGTGGAGTAGTTTTATTGAAGATAAAGCAGGTACAGCCATACTCACTGTTGTAAACACTGGTAGATGGAGTGGAACTTGAGCAGAATGGGGTATCATACAGCTCACAAGCCGGGGAGTGTATGTTGTTGCTGAGTAGCAGTGCAGGATGCTGGAACACCATCTAAAACAGCAGGTACTGTAACTGCAGGTCTCACTGGAGCTGAGTGGCTGTCTAATGTCTCCTGCTGTGGCACTCTCATACAGTCTCAAGATGGTTCCACACATGCTCAATAGTAGCCTCAGTGGCCATCTTTGCACAGGGACTGTAGCTTCCCTGGAGGCACTCTTCGAAGAGAGGAGGGGAGAGGAGCAGCAGCAGCACACACCAAAGCCTAAATACCGCACAGTCCCCAGCACTCAAGCGCCTCTAACGTTGCTAGGCAACAGATCGGCACAGACATTCTCCTGACGCGCCCACACGTCATCTCACAGCGCCGCACAGCGCACACGCCGGGACCGCGGGCGGCTTCCCCTCTTCGGTTTGGCGCGCTCAGTCTCTATTTAGGGTCCCCAACAAGAACCACAGGAGAAGAACCATACAAAGTTATTCCTACATGCAAGTTTTACAAGTCCTGAGGGTACTTATATATATTACTACAGGCGGTGGGCACTTTTTCACAGTCATTCTATTATGACACTGGGTGCACTGTTTATTTAAAGGCACTATTACCAATCACATCAGAAAATTCACTTATGCACACCTTCATATACGCTGGCAATATTACACTATTTTGTGGTATTCTTCTAATTTTTATACGGACCGTCCACGAAGTTAGTGGGAAAGCTACAGGACCGACATCAGGAGAACTACGATTTATATCACATGCTTGATATCCACATGGGATGCGGTACGCATATAAATATTTAATTTGCACTTGGAGTTTGCATAACACAGAAGGCGCTGGGTTCTACCATTCTGTACATTTTACTTATTTGGACTTTTGAAATAGAGTTCATACAAGAGGACCCTTTTAGCAGCCCCCCTAAATAGGGGAAGTGTTATTGACTGTTTTAATTTTTAATGATATTAGTCTTGTTATTTAGGTAGCAGCGCTATTTTTGCACTATTGTTTTATATATATATATATATATATATATCTACATATATAAATGCAAAAGCCCTCACTCACTGACTGACTGACTCATCACTAATTCTCTACTTCCCTATATGAAGTAGCTGGATCAAAATTTGGATTGCACCTCCAGTGGGTAGATTTTAATAAACTACAATATTGGTTGTCAGTTTTTACGGTATCTGCTACGGGTACTCCTCAAGTAACACCAAGAACCATGGATTAATATTTACGTACATTAAGATGTCTCAAATTTACATCTCTATAGATTTACCAATTTTTTTTGTGTGTGTGTGTGTGTGTGTGTGTGTGTGTGTGTGCGTGCGTGTATGCATCTGTCCTGTCCTATGAACACCATTGGTAAGCATGTGCAATAAATCTTGAATGCATGCGCAGATACATTGGCCGCCACAGGGGGAAAAAAACACACATTGGTCCCCACAGTAAAATAAACAAACACACTGACCCAACAGGAAACAAAATAAACAAACACATTTGCCCCCACAGGACATTAAAAAAACACATTGGCCTCCAGAAGATAAAAATAGGCTGGATAGAGTATGTCCCTGGGTTGTGGGGGTACTGTGTCTGGGGTGCCAGGGCAGTGTAGGGAATCATCAGAATGGGGCATGATGGGCCCACTTGGGGTGCAATGGTATGGGCCCATGCTTAAGGGGTGTTGTCATCCACCAGAGAGGAGTGTGGTCATCCCCCAGAGGGGTGTGGTAAGCCATTGCAGATGCTTGGCTAACAATTAGGCAAATCTTGGTGTCATTTTTATGGAAGTGAACCAAGAACTCATGTTTATCAGTGGTCCTGCTCCATTAGGCAACTGCCCATCTAATAATGTACAATTTGAGTCTGGAACATGAGGGGGTGGGCACTCAGTGGGTAACCCTGTGGGCCAGTCAAGCCCTGGTGGGGAATGTATGTCCGTGGGGTGGTGGTGAGGGGTGGTACTGTGTCTAGTGGCCTGGGCGATAGCGAGAGCAGTGTATGTCCCTGGGACCAATGGGGTAGTGTTGGTGGATAGTGTATGTCCATGCGGCCGGGGGTAGTGGAGGTTGTAGGGTGGGTAGTGTATGTTCTTTCTGGCCTGGAGGTACTGTATGTTCCAGAGGCCAGGAAGTAGGGCAGATTATGGGTATGTTCCGAAGGTGGGGGTTGTAGTTAGGGTGGGTTAGTGTACTATGAGGCCTGGACTTCCATACACTCTGCCACTGCTGGTGGCAGGATAGAAGTAATAGTTGTGGGAAGTCTGGGCAGGGTAGTAGTAGTAGAAGTGCGTATCAAGAGATGGATGGGAGTACTAGTAGTGCGGAGCAGGGTGTAGGATGGGAGTAGTAGTGGGAAGCTGTGGCAGGATGGGAGTAGTAGTTGTTAGGGAACTCCAGCACTATTTGTATGAGACTCCTAGAGCCGGTGAAAGGGTCTTCCGCCAATAACAGCCGCTCCTGTTCCCGTAGGGCTGTATGCACTCACTGATACTTGAGATGCCTTACACCTCAATGCAGTAGCGGCTCACACAATGGGCTGGAGACCACAAGGTAATAACCTGGAGTGTAGCAGCTTGCAAGGCAAGAGTTAATTGTAAACAGACTAGACACAGCAATGGTAACTGCAGACAGACTTTGGCAAGAATAATTCAAACTAAGTTGATGTGACTGAAGAAAGCAGGACTTGATGATTCTGGATACACAGCAAAACAAGTGTTAATTACTGACAGACTTAGCAGGATATGCTGACTGAAGACTGCTGACTAGGAGTGTGCAGGATTCACAACAGGGCAATGGTTACTGAAGTAATGAGGTGTTAGTGGCATACCCTCCAACTGTACCTTTTTGGCAGGTACAGTACCTTTTTTTATGGTCTGTACCGATTTTTGACTCTCCAAATTTCCATTGAAAGTATAGAAAACAGGGCGTGGCCACATCCCCATTTACCTTTGACCACGCCCCTTTACTAATTTGTACCGATTTTTATGTGTAAAATTTTGGAGGGTATGTAGTAGTAGGTGAACATAGCCAGGCGATGGTTAACTGCTGGAAACAATCAGGTTCTTGGTGTGTTCAGGGATTGCAAGCAGAGTGCTGACAGCATGAGCCTAGCTGTAGAGATACTTGTTGGATGAACTGTGTGTCTGCAATAACACACAGTGGCTAAGCTGTAACTTGAGTACAGGTTCAGATGTACTGGAAATGCTGCAGACTTGCGACTACAGGCACGGGTGGAGTGAATGAACTTTGCTGTTGGTAACCACGGATACACAGAACCAGAGCTGGCAGGTTATATTAACAGAGACTTGACAGGAGCCTGGACATGGATCAGTACCAGACACAAGAGTAACTGGAGGGCAACGGCAAGACTAGGACATGGAGTAGGAATGGATGCAGGATAGCAGGTACAGGGCAGAATCCGGCTCTTGTGTGGGCGCACTCTTGTAGAAGAAGTAAATTTGATATGATAATTGAGATGAAATATTTAAAACATAACTTTTATTAGCTTTTTACGATATAAAGTTCTTCCCTGAGATCTATCCTTCTAAATGCAAGATAGAAGGCATCTTGATAAATAAAATGTTCTGGTCTCTTATCGGTAAAGAGTGTGTGGTAGGGTTGTAGACATTAATTGGTCGTACACCCGTTCCCCTTGACCAGTACAGACTTGCTGTATTAATGGAACCACGGGGTGGTCAAGACACGAAAATATATCAGGCTATACTCTTTGGCTTATAGGAGATTAGGGTAATGATCAGAAGTCACTCCTCTAAATGCAATACAGAAAATTGGCATGCACCTATCTGGATTCGAGACAATGAAAAATGGAGAAAAATGAAATGAGCATCACGGCAGTGCCAGTGACCATAGGTCTTAGAGATTACTGGATAGAAAAAAGTGGTGATACTGCTGTTGGTGTTGCTATCACATAAGTGAGGAAAATCCTAATCTACAACACCAGGTATTCACAGGTGGTCTCCCTTCCTGATACTGACCTGGCCCAACGCTGTTTAGCTTCCAAGATCAGACGAGATCGGGCGCTGGCAACGTGGTATGGTAGTAGAGAGTTTTATGTGAACACCAATGAGAGTGCACCTATTTAGGAATGTTGAAATTTAGGACCGACAGAAAAGTTATTGAAGAAGAATCGTGGAAATGTGTGGATCTGCTTTTCACGTTAGATCCGATTCCAAAATTCCCACTCACGTGGTGCAAAGTACCGGAAATCGTGAATGAGAGTCCACGAAAATTGGTGATCTTAAGAAGATGAAGTTGTCAAAAATGGCACTGTTAATTACAGTCAAAGAAATCCCTGACTGCTTGTATATTATGGTTTGTCCAAACAGACAGTAATTGACAAGGAATACTGAATAAACAAGGTGAATACGAAGTCACGCTATTAACACAATTATTTGAATCTCAAGAGGAGGTTTGGAGTCTGTCAAATTATGTGCTAACATGTCAAATTCACCCAAAACTGCACACATATATATCTGTTATCCATATGCATTAACTGATAAGTCATAGGATATTAGCCTTCAGACAGGATGTTAAATGCTTAACACATGATAGGTATATGCTATTTATATTCATACATATGTTTGCTGAGGAGGCAGAAAATAGGAAGAGATAAGAGCAAACACACTCTGAAAAATAACAGGTATATGTTAATCATATGCATTAACTGGTGAAACCTGGGATATTTGCTGCTAGATTTCAAACACAGGGCTAGATGCTAAATATATAATAATAGAGACCCCTGATCGGTTACCACTGTAATACACATTAAATGTGAGATAATCTAAAGCAGTTCTGCTGAGGTTTGCAGTGGAGGTTGCTATCCGTGGCATACAGCCACAGGATAGTGGGGCTTACGGTTTCACCAGGGAGATAAGAAAGCCAAAAAGAGCAAGAAGATAGATGTGGCTGATGCCAAGATGAGGTTGTGTCGACGAGACCCCCTTTCTGGATGCGGAAGACGCGTTTCGCCCTAAGGCTTGTTCACTTCCGGGTTCCGTATAGTCCGGTGTGGGGAGCGGTCTTTTATGTCCGCCAAAGGTAGAGCTGTCCAATCCGGAGGTGTCGTGTGACAGATGTAATCTGCCCGTGTGGGCGGTTGCTAGGAGACCGCAATAGTAACGACTGATCCTGAAGGTAATCACACATCGCGAGATCGCCCGTGTGAGCGGTTGCTAGGAGACCGCAATAGTGACGACAGATCCGGAAGGCTGAAGGTAATCAAACGTCGCGAGATCGCGGACGCCATATTGGATGTGGGAATAATAACAGTTGTAGTTACTGTTTGTGTGGGCGGTTGCTAAGAGACTGCAGTGGCGGAGCTGTAACAACATGCCCGGAGGACTGAGAGCAAAATAAAGTCGTGAAATCCCCATTATGGATTTGGGAATAATGTGACATAAGTTGATGGCAAGTGCCTAAATTAATGAAGTTAAAATGCTTAGCTGTAAAAGTAAAAAAGTTGCAATTTGATGGTAATGGGAACGACATGATTAAAGAAAAAGTATATATGAAACTTGCATGGGGGATAAAATAGACGTGCCTGAGACGAGCAATAGTGAGTGGATGGTGAATGTAGGAGTTGGAGGATCACGAGATAGTGAATGCCATATTAGAGGTGGGATTGGTGTGATTTGGGAAAAGACATTATTGCTGTATTAGAACATTGGAAAAAGTGTACAGTGAACAAGAAAACAACACAACATTACATTGGGGTGGGAGGTATGTATGCCTTGATTGCTGTTAGTGCGGGGGGGCCGAGGAAGTAGGTGGGAAGAAGGGTGTAGGTTAGTAGGGGAGTAGTTCGGGGGGGGGGGGGTTGTATTGTAGGAAATGGAGGAGAGGGATATGAGGGGGGGGGGGTTTGGGGAGGGAGGGGTTTGGCGGGGGTGGGGGGGGGGGAGGGGGAATGGTTTTGTGGTGGTTATGACAGTTGGGAGATAGGGGTGGGGAGCTGATGTGTGGAGTGAGAAGTGTTAATGGTGAGGGTTGATTGGTGTTGTGGGGGAGGGGGAGTGAAACCCGTAGGTATATGTAAGAAAATGGGGAGTGGGGCAGTATGGGGGGGTGTGTGGAGGGTGAGTAGTGGATGGTTGTGAAAAGTTATAAATGTATAAGGAAGAGATGTGACATAGTGTCAAAGTGTATTGTAGATGTAACTCAAGGTAAAAAGATTTTTTTGTTATATAATAAAATAAAATGAAATTAAAATATACATGCAAAGAAAGTGCATGTGTGCGGGTAAGCTACTAGGATAAAATTGGATAAAAATGTGGTTATTATTCTAAAGAATGTAAATGACAGGTGAAAAACAGGTGAGACATTCTTTACAGAAAAACTCCGTAATTGATGGTCTCATTGAGACCGAAAGGTTTCAGGCTGTTTAAGCGGAAGATCCATTCACTCTCCTTTTTGAATAGTTCTCTGGTTATGTCTCCTCCCCGTATTCCAAGATGTACTCGATCTAAGCAGAAGGTCTTGAACCCTTTGATGGATCCTTTGTGGACAAAGTTGAAATGTCTCGCTACTGATGTAAGCTGTTTCATTCGGTTAAGATCTCTGGAGGCATTGCGGATGTTGCCAAGATGTTCTAATATTCTTTCCTTCCATTTGCGTGTAGTCATGCCTACATACTTTAGATTACACTCACAAGTTATGCAATATATCACCGCCTGCGTGTTACAGTTAAAAAAGTGTTGTAACTTGACCAGCTGGTCAAACCTGTCAATGACCGTGTTGGTTTGCAGGATTTGAGGGCATGATTTGCAATGGCCGCAAGGGAAGGAACCTGTGATAGAAGGTTTTTTGGTATTTGAGGAAATCAAATGGCTGTGCACTAGATGGTCTTTCATATTTTTTGATCTGCGCCAGCTCATTTGTAGTGGAGAGTCAAAGAGGGGTGCCAATTCTGGGTCCAGTTGTAAGATGGGGAGATGTCTGGTTATTGCTCCCTTCAGCTTCCTCCATTCAGGACAAAAAGTTCCAATGAAGCGAACGGTATCTTCCTGCTCAGTACTCTTACTTTTCTTGCCAAAAATCAGACTCTCTCTCCTGGTTGCTGCAGTGGCAGTGTATGCCCGTTTGAGTGAGCGTCTGCTGTAGCCTCTATCTAGGAGACGGTTAGTAAGTTCCAAACTCTTGGTTTTGAAAGTGGAATCTTCTGAGCAGTTACGTCTCAGGCGTAAGTATTCCCCTTTGGGGATGTTTTCCACGGTGGGCGGAAAATGAGAGCTTGTTTGGTGAAGGAGACTGTTAGTTGCAGTCTCCTTGCGAAATAATTCCGTTTCTAGGAAGCCTGCATTGGATTTGTAAATACTAAGATCTAAGAATGGTACTCTTGTTGGGCTGATGAAGTGTGTCAGAGTAATGTTGAGTTCATTTTGATTAAGAATCTGAATGAACTCCAAGAGCAGGCTCTTATTTCCATTCCAAATCAAAAAGACATCATCGATGTATCTTAGCCACAGTATTATGTGTGTCGTGTATTTTTCATTACGGGTGTTGAACACGTGAAAGTGCTCCCACCACCCTAAAAAGAGATTTGCATATGTAGGTGCACATGCTGCCCCCATAGCAGTTCCCCTAATTTGTAAGAAAAATTGGTCTTGAAAAACAAAATAATTTTTGGAGAGAACAAAAGTGAGTAACTGTAAAAGAAAATCAGAGAAGTCATTAGAACCAATTTGGTCCAAAAAGAATTTGGCTGCAGACAAACCTTGATGATGGTTGATACTAGAGTAAAGTGCCTCAACATCTAGGGTCACTAGAAGGAAGTCATCCTCAAAATGGATGTCGTGAATCTTTCGCAGTAGGTCGGCAGTATCTTGTAAATAAGATGGTAAGTCAAGAACGAAATCACGTAGGTGTAAATCTAGAAATCGACTCGGCTGTTCCAGAAGTCCTCCATTACCCGACATTATCGGTCTACCTGGTGGCACCTGGATGTCTTTATGAATCTTCGGTAGAAGATAAAAAGTCGGAGTTCTTGGATTTTGGACAGTCAGATATGCTGCTTCTTGTTTTGTAATGGTTCCCTGTGTGGCAGCCTCTTGTATCAAAGAGGTATAGGCTTTTTGGAACCTTTTAGTGGGGTCGTTGAGAAGTTTTTGATAGCAAAGGGGGTTGAACAATTGTCTATGTGCTTCCGTGATATACATCTCTAACGGCCATAAAACAATGTTGCCACCCTTGTCCGAAGGTTTGATAATTACGTCTCGCCATGTTTCCATCTCACGTAATGCTTTCCTTTCTTGGAAGTTGAGATTTCTAGATGGATATTGATGGGTAGTTTTAATTCGGACGTAAATATCGTCAAATTCTTTCGACACCCTGTTAAGAAACACCCTAATTTCCGGGCTGGTATTGTCGGGTGGGAAAAATGAAGACTTGGGTTTACATTTGGGTCGGCAAGGAATGCTATCTAGTGTGTTTGATTCCACTAATAGGTCCTCCAGGGCTTGGACTGTTTGAAGTTCGTCAGGGGATAAATCTGTGATACTATCACTGTCATGTATTGTACGGTGTTTTGCAAAGAACTTTTTTAGAAGGAGTTTTCTGCCAAATAATCTAAGATCTTTCTCCCAGGAAAATCTGTTGAATGATCTAGAGGGTGAGAAAGAAAGGCCTTTGGCCAAAACATCCATGTGTGCAGGTGAGAGGGATCTACCAGATAGGTTTATGACCTGTAAGGAGGATGAAGACGGGTGAGTTATCGTAAGGTCTTCCTCTGTCGGGCCGGATACCTGGCGGTCTTCGATGTGTCCCAATCGGGGTTGCGTCTGTCGCCTCTTCTTTCCCCCCCGCCGGGTTTTCCTTGATTTTTGTCCCGGCCTCTTTGTTTCGAACCCTGGCCTAAAAAACGTGGGGAAAATTCTCCTTCTCCTTGATTGAATCTGGCGTTGTCTGAAGTTTCACTGGATGAATCTCCACTATTAGAGGATTCGAATTCTGAGAAAGTCGAGTCGTCCCTCTGTCTTCGATTCCTGCTCTGGGGTATGGAATTCCACCTGAAGATGTCCCCACGTGAGAAATCTCGTTTGTCCCTGATAAATTTGTTCCGCTTACGATCTACTATTGTTTGTTCATATAGTTTTAGTTCTTTTTGGTGTTTCTCAAAAGCTGTCTGAAAAGACAAATCTTTTTCCCAAATTTCTAAGTTATGACCCAATTCCTCTATTTCTTTTTCCACTTGATCTATGAGTAGTGTGTCATGTTTGACCAGAAGATGTAATAACTCGTGGGAGCACTTCAAGAGTGCTGCCTCCCACTCTGTCTTCAAATTCTCCGTAGCCAGTGGAAAAGAGGGGAATATTTTGGGTCTCAACCCCCGGGGCACGATCTTGTGTTTGATGTAGTTCTGTAATGTGGTAACGTCCCACGATAGGCGAGTCCTTTTCTGCAAACTTTTTTGTAATCTCGAAAAAGTAGTCTTCCAGTCAGAGTCAGTGGGGGATTCTTCAAAGTTTTCTGAGAAGAAATCACCAAAAGTCTCCGGGTTTTGTCGTTTTGTTAGCTCCGCTTTAAGTGAAAAAGTGGTCATAATAAAGACTGTTACAAAAGATTGAGTGGAAATGTTACTGCTAAAATGGACAGATCCGGGAAGGAAGACGTTATCATATAGTGAGATAGTAATGAAAGACCGTGCCAAGGATCAGAGACTGTTTTTGCAACAGTAGAAAATACTGTATAGAAACCTAGGGCGATCCGGCACCGGATTGACTGAGTAAGAATAATGCTAAAATTAGGAAAAAGAAACCAAATTTGGACAGTATATTTTTTACCCTTAATAAATAAGGGAGAGAAGGGGCAAAAATAGCCCTTTCAATATTGTGTATACAAATATATACGTATAAATGTTAATTCTGTCCTCGTTGGTGGTGCACCCAGAGCCAGAAAGTATGCAAACTTTGGAAAATGGGGAGAAAAAAGAAGGCTCTTGTGTGGGCGCACTCTTGTAGAAGAAGTAAATTTGATATGATAATTGAGATGAAATATTTAAAACATAACTTTTATTAGCTTTTTACGATATAAAGTTCTTCCCTGAGATCTATCCTTCTAAATGCAAGATAGAAGGCATCTTGATAAATAAAATGTTCTGGTCTCTTATCGGTAAAGAGTGTGTGGTAGGGTTGTAGACATTAATTGGTCGTACACCCGTTCCCCTTGACCAGTACAGACTTGCTGTATTAATGGAACCACGGGGTGGTCAAGACACGAAAATATATCAGGCTATACTCTTTGGCTTATAGGAGATTAGGGTAATGATCAGAAGTCACTCCTCTAAATGCAATACAGAAAATTGGCATGCACCTATCTGGATTCGAGACAATGAAAAATGGAGAAAAATTAAATGAGCATCACGGCAGTGCCAGTGACCATAGGTCTTAGAGATTACTGGATAGAAAAAAGTGGTGATACTGCTGTTGGTGTTGCTATCACATAAGTGAGGAAAATCCTAATCTACAACACCAGGTATTCACAGGTGGTCTCCCTTCCTGATACTGACCTGGCCCAACGCTGTTTAGCTTCCAAGATCAGACGAGATCGGGCGCTGGCAACGTGGTATGGTAGTAGAGAGTTTTATGTGAACACCAATGAGAGTGCACCTATTTAGGAATGTTGAAATTTAGGACCGACAGAAAAGTTATTGAAGAAGAATCGTGGAAATGTGTGGATCTGCTTTTCACGTTAGATCCGATTCCAAAATTCCCACTCACGTGGTGCAAAGTACCGGAAATCGTGAATGAGAGTCCACGAAAATTGGTGATCTAAAGAAGATGAAGTTGTCAAAAATGGCACTGTTAATTACAGTCAAAGAAATCCCTGACTGCTTGTATATTATGGTTTGTCCAAACAGACAGTAATTGACAAGGAATACTGAATAAACAAGGTGAATACGAAGTCACGCTATTAACACAATTATTTGAATCTCAAGAGGAGGTTTGGAGTCTGTCAAATTATGTGCTAACATGTCAAATTCACCCAAAACTGCACACATATATATCTGTTATCCATATGCATTAACTGATAAGTCATAGGATATTAGCCTTCAGACAGGATGTTAAATGCTTAACACATGATAGGTATATGCTATTTATATTCATACATATGTTTGCTGAGGAGGCAGAAAATAGGAAGAGATAAGAGCAAACACACTCTGAAAAATAACAGGTATATGTTAATCATATGCATTAACTGGTGAAACCTGGGATATTTGCTGCTAGATTTCAAACACAGGGCTAGATGCTAAATATATAATAATAGAGACCCCTGATCGGTTACCACTGTAATACACATTAAATGTGAGATAATCTAAAGCAGTTCTGCTGAGGTTTGCAGTGGAGGTTGCTATCCGTGGCATACAGCCACAGGATAGTGGGGCTTACGGTTTCACCAGGGAGATAAGAAAGCCAAAAAGAGCAAGAAGATAGATGTGGCTGATGCCAAGATGAGGTTGTGTCGACGAGACCCCCTTTCTGGATGCGGAAGACGCGTTTCGCCCTAAGGCTTGTTCACTTCCGGGTTCCGTATAGTCCGGTGTGGGGAGCGGTCTTTTATGTCCGCCAAAGGTAGAGCTGTCCAATCCGGAGGTGTCGTGTGACAGATGTAATCTGCCCGTGTGGGCGGTTGCTAGGAGACCGCAATAGTAACGACTGATCCTGAAGGTAATCACACATCGCGAGATCGCCCGTGTGAGCGGTTGCTAGGAGACCGCAATAGTGACGACAGATCCGGAAGGCTGAAGGTAATCAAACGTCGCGAGATCGCGGACGCCATATTGGATGTGGGAATAATAACAGTTGTAGTTACTGTTTGTGTGGGCGGTTGCTAAGAGACTGCAGTGGCGGAGCTGTAACAACATGCCCGGAGGACTGAGAGCAAAATAAAGTCGTGAAATCCCCATTATGGATTTGGGAATAATGTGACATAAGTTGATGGCAAGTGCCTAAATTAATGAAGTTAAAATGCTTAGCTGTAAAAGTAAAAAAGTTGCAATTTGATGGTAATGGGAACGACATGATTAAAGAAAAAGTATATATGAAACTTGCATGGGGGATAAAATAGACGTGCCTGAGACGAGCAATAGTGAGTGGATGGTGAATGTAGGAGTTGGAGGATCACGAGATAGTGAATGCCATATTAGAGGTGGGATTGGTGTGATTTGGGAAAAGACATTATTGCTGTATTAGAACATTGGAAAAAGTGTACAGTGAACAAGAAAACAACACAACATTACATTGGGGTGGGAGGTATGTATGCCTGGATTGCTGTTAGTGCGGGGGGGCCGAGGAAGTAGGTGGGGGATTGGAAGGGGAGGGAAGAAGGGTGTAGGTTCGTAGGGGAGTGGTTTAGGGGGGTGGGGGGGGGGGTTGTATTGTAGGAAATGGAGGAGAGGGATATGAGGGGGGGTTTTTTTTTTTTGGGGGGGGGGGGTTTGGCGGGGTGGGGGGGGGGGGGGAGGGGGAATGGTTTTGTGGTGGTTATGACAGTTGGGAGATAGGGGTGGGGAGCTGATGTGTGGAGTGAGAAGTGTTAATGGTGAGGGTTGATTGGTGTTGTGGGGGAGGGGGAGTGAAACCCGTAGGTATATGTAAGAAAATGGGGAGTGGGGCAGTATGGGGGGGTGTGTGGAGGGTGAGTAGTGGATGGTTGTGAAAAGTTATAAATGTATAAGGAAGAGATGTGACATAGTGTCAAAGTGTATTGTAGATGTAACTCAAGGTAAAAAGATTTTTTTGTTATATAATAAAATAAAATGAAATTAAAATATACATGCAAAGAAAGTGCATGTGTGCGGGTAAGCTACTAGGATAAAATTGGATAAAAATGTGGTTATTATTCTAAAGAATGTAAATGACAGGTGAAAAACAGGTGAGACATTCTTTACAGAAAAACTCCGTAATTGATGGTCTCATTGAGACCGAAAGGTTTCAGGCTGTTTAAGCGGAAGATCCATTCACTCTCCTTTTTGAATAGTTCTCTGGTTATGTCTCCTCCCCGTATTCCAAGATGTACTCGATCTAAGCAGAAGGTCTTGAACCCTTTGATGGATCCTTTGTGGACAAAGTTGAAATGTCTCGCTACTGATGTAAGCTGTTTCATTCGGTTAAGATCTCTGGAGGCATTGCGGATGTTGCCAAGATGTTCTAATATTCTTTCCTTCCATTTGCGTGTAGTCATGCCTACATACTTTAGATTACACTCACAAGTTATGCAATATATCACCGCCTGCGTGTTACAGTTAAAAAAGTGTTGTAACTTGACCAGCTGGTCAAACCTGTCAATGACCGTGTTGGTTTGCAGGATTTGAGGGCATGATTTGCAATGGCCGCAAGGGAAGGAACCTGTGATAGAAGGTTTTTTGGTATTTGAGGAAATCAAATGGCTGTGCACTAGATGGTCTTTCATATTTTTTGATCTGCGCCAGCTCATTTGTAGTGGAGAGTCAAAGAGGGGTGCCAATTCTGGGTCCAGTTGTAAGATGGGGAGATGTCTGGTTATTGCTCCCTTCAGCTTCCTCCATTCAGGACAAAAAGTTCCAATGAAGCGAACGGTATCTTCCTGCTCAGTACTCTTACTTTTCTTGCCAAAAATCAGACTCTCTCTCCTGGTTGCTGCAGTGGCAGTGTATGCCCGTTTGAGTGAGCGTCTGCTGTAGCCTCTATCTAGGAGACGGTTAGTAAGTTCCAAACTCTTGGTTTTGAAAGTGGAATCTTCTGAGCAGTTACGTCTCAGGCGTAAGTATTCCCCTTTGGGGATGTTTTCCACGGTGGGCGGAAAATGAGAGCTTGTTTGGTGAAGGAGACAATGTAATGTTGTGTTGTTTTCTTGTTCACTGTACACTTTTTCCAATGTTCTAATACAGCAATAATGTCTTTTCCCAAATCACACCAATCCCACCTCTAATATGGCATTCACTATCTCGTGATCCTCCAACTCCTACATTCACCATCCACTCACTATTGCTCGTCTCAGGCACGTCTATTTTATCCCCCATGCAAGTTTCATATATACTTTTTCTTTAATCATGTCGTTCCCATTACCATCAAATTGCAACTTTTTTACTTTTACAGCTAAGCATTTTAACTTCATTAATTTAGGCACTTGCCATCAACTTATGTCACATTATTCCCAAATCCATAATGGGGATTTCACGACTTTATTTTGCTCTCAGTCCTCCGGGCATGTTGTTACAGCTCCGCCACTGCAGTCTCTTAGCAACCGCCCACACAAACAGTAACTACAACTGTTATTATTCCCACATCCAATATGGCGTCCGCGATCTCGCGACGTTTGATTACCTTCAGCCTTCCGGATCTGTCGTCACTATTGCGGTCTCCTAGCAACCGCTCACACGGGCGATCTCGCGATGTGTGATTACCTTCAGGATCAGTCGTTACTATTGCGGTCTCCTAGCAACCGCCCACACGGGCAGATTACATCTGTCACACGACACCTCCGGATTGGACAGCTCTACCTTTGGCGGACATAAAAGACCGCTCCCCACACCGGACTATACGGAACCCGGAAGTGAACAAGCCTTAGGGCGAAACGCGTCTTCCGCATCCAGAAAGGGGGTCTCGTCGACACAACCTCATCTTGGCATCAGCCACATCTATCTTCTTGCTCTTTTTGGCTTTCTTATCTCCCTGGTGAAACCGTAAGCCCCACTATCCTGTGGCTGTATGCCACGGATAGCAACCTCCACTGCAAACCTCAGCAGAACTGCTTTAGATTATCTCACATTTAATGTGTATTACAGTGGTAACCGATCAGGGGTCTCTATTATTATATATTTAGCATCTAGCCCTGTGTTTGAAATCTAGCAGCAAATATCCCAGGTTTCACCAGTTAATGCATATGATTAACATATACCTGTTATTTTTCAGAGTGTGTTTGCTCTTATCTCTTCCTATTTTCTGCCTCCTCAGCAAACATATGTATGAATATAAATAGCATATACCTATCATGTGTTAAGCATTTAACATCCTGTCTGAAGGCTAATATCCTATGACTTATCAGTTAATGCATATGGATAACAGATATATATGTGTGCAGTTTTGGGTGAATTTGACATGTTAGCACATAATTTGACAGACTCCAAACCTCCTCTTGAGATTCAAATAATTGTGTTAATAGCGTGACTTCGTATTCACCTTGTTTATTCAGTATTCCTTGTCAATTACTGTCTGTTTGGACAAACCATAATATACAAGCAGTCAGGGATTTCTTTGACTGTAATTAACAGTGCCATTTTTGACAACTTCATCTTCTTTAGATCACCAATTTTCGTGGACTCTCATTCACGATTTCCGGTACTTTGCACCACGTGAGTGTGAATTTTGGAATCGGATCTAACGTGAAAAGCAGATCCACACATTTCCACGATTCTTCTTCAATAACTTTTCTGTCGGTCCTAAATTTCAACATTCCTAAATAGGTGCACTCTCATTGGTGTTCACATAAAACTCTCTACTACCATACCACGTTGCCAGCGCCCGATCTCGTCTGATCTTGGAAGCTAAACAGCGTTGGGCCAGGTCAGTATCAGGAAGGGAGACCACCTGTGAATACCTGGTGTTGTAGATTAGGATTTTCCTCACTTATGTGATAGCAACACCAACAGCAGTATCACCACTTTTTTCTATCCAGTAATCTCTAAGACCTATGGTCACTGGCACTGCCGTGATGCTCATTTCATTTTTCTCCATTTTTCATTGTCTCGAATCCAGATAGGTGCATGCCAATTTTCTGTATTGCATTTAGAGGAGTGACTTCTGATCATTACCCTAATCTCCTATAAGCCAAAGAGTATAGCCTGATATATTTTCGTGTCTTGACCACCCCGTGGTTCCATTAATACAGCAAGTCTGTACTGGTCAAGGGGAACGGGTGTACGACCAATTAATGTCTACAACCCTACCACACACTCTTTACCGATAAGAGACCAGAACATTTTATTTATCAAGATGCCTTCTATCTTGCATTTAGAAGGATAGATCTCAGGGAAGAACTTTATATCGTAAAAAGCTAATAAAAGTTATGTTTTAAATATTTCATCTCAATTATCATATCAAATTTACTTCTTCTACAAGAGTGCGCCCACACAAGAGCCTTCTTTTTTCTCCCCATTTTCCAAAGTTTGCATACTTTCTGGCTCTGGGTGCACCACCAACGAGGACAGAATTAACATTTATACGTATATATTTGTATACACAATATTGAAAGGGCTATTTTTGCCCCTTCTCTCCCTTATTTATTAAGGGTAAAAAATATACTGTCCAAATTTGGTTTCTTTTTCCTAATTTTAGCATTATTCTTACTCAGTCAATCCGGTGCCGGATCGCCCTAGGTTTCTATACAGTATTTTCTACTGTTGCAAAAACAGTCTCTGATCCTTGGCACGGTCTTTCATTACTATCTCACTATATGATAACGTCTTCCTTCCCGGATCTGTCCATTTTAGCAGTAACATTTCCACTCAATCTTTTGTAACAGTCTTTATTATGACCACTTTTTCACTTAAAGCGGAGCTAACAAAACGACAAAACCCGGAGACTTTTGGTGATTTCTTCTCAGAAAACTTTGAAGAATCCCCCACTGACTCTGACTGGAAGACTACTTTTTCGAGATTACAAAAAAGTTTGCAGAAAAGGACTCGCCTATCGTGGGACGTTACCACATTACAGAACTACATCAAACACAAGATCGTGCCCCGGGGGTTGAGACCCAAAATATTCCCCTCTTTTCCACTGGCTACGGAGAATTTGAAGACAGAGTGGGAGGCAGCACTCTTGAAGTGCTCCCACGAGTTATTACATCTTCTGGTCAAACATGACACACTACTCATAGATCAAGTGGAAAAAGAAATAGAGGAATTGGGTCATAACTTAGAAATTTGGGAAAAAGATTTGTCTTTTCAGACAGCTTTTGAGAAACACCAAAAAGAACTAAAACTATATGAACAAACAATAGTAGATCGTAAGCGGAACAAATTTATCAGGGACAAACGAGATTTCTCACGTGGGGACATCTTCAGGTGGAATTCCATACCCCAGAGCAGGAATCGAAGACAGAGGGACGACTCGACTTTCTCAGAATTCGAATCCTCTAATAGTGGAGATTCATCCAGTGAAACTTCAGACAACGCCAGATTCAATCAAGGAGAAGGAGAATTTTCCCCACGTTTTTTAGGCCAGGGTTCGAAACAAAGAGGCCGGGACAAAAATCAAGGAAAACCCGGCGGGGGGGAAAGAAGAGGCGACAGACGCAACCCCGATTGGGACACATCGAAGACCGCCAGGTATCCGGCCCGACAGAGGAAGACCTTACGATAACTCACCCGTCTTCATCCTCCTTACAGGTCATAAACCTATCTGGTAGATCCCTCTCACCTGCACACATGGATGTTTTGGCCAAAGGCCTTTCTTTCTCACCCTCTAGATCATTCAACAGATTTTCCTGGGAGAAAGATCTTAGATTATTTGGCAGAAAACTCCTTCTAAAAAAGTTCTTTGCAAAACACCGTACAATACATGACAGTGATAGTGTCACAGATTTATCCCCTGACGAACTTCAAACAGTCCAAGCCCTGGAGGACCTATTAGTGGAATCAAACACACTAGATAGCATTCCTTGCCGACCCAAATGTAAACCCAAGTCTTCATTTTTCCCACCCGACAATACCAGCCCGGAAATTAGGGTGTTTCTTAACAGGGTGTCGAAAGAATTTGACGATATTTACGTCCGAATTAAAACTACCCATCAATATCCATCTAGAAATCTCAACTTCCAAGAAAGGAAAGCATTACGTGAGATGGAAACATGGCGAGACGTAATTATCAAACCTTCGGACAAGGGTGGCAACATTGTTTTATGGCCGTTAGAGATGTATATCACGGAAGCACATAGACAATTGTTCAACCCCCTTTGCTATCAAAAACTTCTCAACGACCCCACTAAAAGGTTCCAAAAAGCCTATACCTCTTTGATACAAGAGGCTGCCACACAGGGAACCATTACAAAACAAGAAGCAGCATATCTGACTGTCCAAAATCCAAGAACTCCGACTTTTTATCTTCTACCGAAGATTCATAAAGACATCCAGGTGCCACCAGGTAGACCGATAATGTCGGGTAATGGAGGACTTCTGGAACAGCCGAGTCGATTTCTAGATTTACACCTACGTGATTTCGTTCTTGACTTACCATCTTATTTACAAGATACTGCCGACCTACTGCGAAAGATTCACGACATCCATTTTGAGGATGACTTCCTTCTAGTGACCCTAGATGTTGAGGCACTTTACTCTAGTATCAACCATCATCAAGGTTTGTCTGCAGCCAAATTCTTTTTGGACCAAATTGGTTCTAATGACTTCTCTGATTTTCTTTTACAGTTACTCACTTTTGTTCTCTCCAAAAATTATTTTGTTTTTCAAGACCAATTTTTCTTACAAATTAGGGGAACTGCTATGGGGGCAGCATGTGCACCTACATATGCAAATCTCTTTTTAGGGTGGTGGGAGCACTTTCACGTGTTCAACACCCGTAATGAAAAATACACGACACACATAATACTGTGGCTAAGATACATCGATGATGTCTTTTTGATTTGGAATGGAAATAAGAGCCTGCTCTTGGAGTTCATTCAGATTCTTAATCAAAATGAACTCAACATTACTCTGACACACTTCATCAGCCCAACAAGAGTACCATTCTTAGATCTTAGTATTTACAAATCCAATGCAGGCTTCCTAGAAACGGAATTATTTCGCAAGGAGACTGCAACTAACAGTCTCCTTCACCAAACAAGCTCTCATTTTCCGCCCACCGTGGAAAACATCCCCAAAGGGGAATACTTACGCCTGAGACGTAACTGCTCAGAAGATTCCACTTTCAAAACCAAGAGTTTGGAACTTACTAACCGTCTCCTAGATAGAGGCTACAGCAGACGCTCACTCAAACGGGCATACACTGCCACTGCAGCAACCAGGAGAGAGAGTCTGATTTTTGGCAAGAAAAGTAAGAGTACTGAGCAGGAAGATACCGTTCGCTTCATTGGAACTTTTTGTCCTGAATGGAGGAAGCTGAAGGGAGCAATAACCAGACATCTCCCCATCTTACAACTGGACCCAGAATTGGCACCCCTCTTTGACTCTCCACTACAAATGAGCTGGCGCAGATCAAAAAATATGAAAGACCATCTAGTGCACAGCCATTTGATTTCCTCAAATACCAAAAAACCTTCTATCACAGGTTCCTTCCCTTGCGGCCATTGCAAATCATGCCCTCAAATCCTGCAAACCAACACGGTCATTGACAGGTTTGACCAGCTGGTCAAGTTACAACACTTTTTTAACTGTAACACGCAGGCGGTGATATATTGCATAACTTGTGAGTGTAATCTAAAGTATGTAGGCATGACTACACGCAAATGGAAGGAAAGAATATTAGAACATCTTGGCAACATCCGCAATGCCTCCAGAGATCTTAACCGAATGAAACAGCTTACATCAGTAGCGAGACATTTCAACTTTGTCCACAAAGGATCCATCAAAGGGTTCAAGACCTTCTGCTTAGATCGAGTACATCTTGGAATACGGGGAGGAGACATAACCAGAGAACTATTCAAAAAGGAGAGTGAATGGATCTTCCGCTTAAACAGCCTGAAACCTTTCGGTCTCAATGAGACCATCAATTACGGAGTTTTTCTGTAAAGAATGTCTCACCTGTTTTTCACCTGTCATTTACATTCTTTAGAATAATAACCACATTTTTATCCAATTTTATCCTAGTAGCTTACCCTCACACATGCACTTTCTTTGCATGTATATTTTAATTTCATTTTATTTTATTATATAACAAAAAAATCTTTTTACCTTGAGTTACATCTACAATACACTTTGACACTATGTCACATCTCTTCCTTATAAATTTATAACTTTTCACAACCATCCACTACTCACCCTCCACACACCCCCCCATACTGCCCCACTCCCCATTTTCTTACATATACCTACGGGTTTCACTCCCCCTCCCCCACAACACCAATCTACCCTCACCATTAACACTTCTCACTCCACACATCAGCTCCCCACCCCTATCTCCCAACTGTCATAACCACCACAAAACCATTCCCCCTCCCCCCCCCCACCCCCGCCAAACCCCCCCCCCAAACCCCCCCCCCCCCTCATATCCCTCTCCTCCATTTCCTACAATACAACCCCCCCCCCTAACCACTCCCCTACTAACCTACACCCTTCTACCCTCCCCTTCCAATCCCCCACCTACTTCCTCGGCCCCCCCGCACTAACAGCAATCCAGGCATACATACCTCCCACCCCAATGTAATGTTGTGTTGTTTTCTTGTTCACTGTACACTTTTTCCACTGTTCTAATACAGCAATAATGTCTTTTCCCAAATCACACCAATCCCACCTCTAATATGGCATTCACTATCTCGTGATCCTCCAACTCCTACATTCACCATCCACTCACTATTGCTCGTCTCAGGCACGTCTATTTTATCCCCCATGCAAGTTTCATATATACTTTTTCTTTAATCATGTCGTTCCCATTACCATCAAATTGCAACTTTTTTACTTTTACAGCTAAGCATTTTAACTTCATTAATTTAGGCACTTGCCATCAACTTATGTCACATTATTCCCAAATCCATAATGGGGATTTCACGACTTTATTTTGCTCTCAGTCCTCCGGGCATGTTGTTACAGCTCCGCCACTGCAGTCTCTTAGCAACCGCCCACACAAACAGTAACTACAACTGTTATTATTCCCACATCCAATATGGCGTCCGCGATCTCGCGACGTTTGATTACCTTCAGCCTTCCGGATCTGTCGTCACTATTGCGGTCTCCTAGCAACCGCTCACACGGGCGATCTCGCGATGTGTGATTACCTTCAGGATCAGTCGTTACTATTGCGGTCTCCTAGCAACCGCCCACACGGGCAGATTACATCTGTCACACGACACCTCCGGATTGGACAGCTCTACCTTTGGCGGACATAAAAGACCGCTCCCCACACCGGACTATACGGAACCCGGAAGTGAACAAGCCTTAGGGCGAAACGCGTCTTCCGCATCCAGAAAGGGGGTCTCGTCGACACAACCTCATCTTGGCATCAGCCACATCTATCTTCTTGCTCTTTTTGGCTTTCTTATCTCCCTGGTGAAACCGTAAGCCCCACTATCCTGTGGCTGTATGCCACGGATAGCAACCTCCACTGCAAACCTCAGCAGAACTGCTTTAGATTATCTCACATTTAATGTGTATTACAGTGGTAACCGATCAGGGGTCTCTATTATTATATATTTAGCATCTAGCCCTGTGTTTGAAATCTAGCAGCAAATATCCCAGGTTTCACCAGTTAATGCATATGATTAACATATACCTGTTATTTTTCAGAGTGTGTTTGCTCTTATCTCTTCCTATTTTCTGCCTCCTCAGCAAACATATGTATGAATATAAATAGCATATACCTATCATGTGTTAAGCATTTAACATCCTGTCTGAAGGCTAATATCCTATGACTTATCAGTTAATGCATATGGATAACAGATATATATGTGTGCAGTTTTGGGTGAATTTGACATGTTAGCACATAATTTGACAGACTCCAAACCTCCTCTTGAGATTCAAATAATTGTGTTAATAGCGTGACTTCGTATTCACCTTGTTTATTCAGTATTCCTTGTCAATTACTGTCTGTTTGGACAAACCATAATATACAAGCAGTCAGGGATTTCTTTGACTGTAATTAACAGTGCCATTTTTGACAACTTCATCTTCTTTAGATCACCAATTTTCGTGGACTCTCATTCACGATTTCCGGTACTTTGCACCACGTGAGTGGGAATTTTGGAATCGGATCTAACGTGAAAAGCAGATCCACACATTTCCACGATTCTTCTTCAATAACTTTTCTGTCGGTCCTAAATTTCAACATTCCTAAATAGGTGCACTCTCATTGGTGTTCACATAAAACTCTCTACTACCATACCACGTTGCCAGCGCCCGATCTCGTCTGATCTTGGAAGCTAAACAGCGTTGGGCCAGGTCAGTATCAGGAAGGGAGACCACCTGTGAATACCTGGTGTTGTAGATTAGGATTTTCCTCACTTATGTGATAGCAACACCAACAGCAGTATCACCACTTTTTTCTATCCAGTAATCTCTAAGACCTATGGTCACTGGCACTGCCGTGATGCTCATTTCATTTTTCTCCATTTTTCATTGTCTCGAATCCAGATAGGTGCATGCCAATTTTCTGTATTGCATTTAGAGGAGTGACTTCTGATCATTACCCTAATCTCCTATAAGCCAAAGAGTATAGCCTGATATATTTTCGTGTCTTGACCACCCCGTGGTTCCATTAATACAGCAAGTCTGTACTGGTCAAGGGGAACGGGTGTACGACCAATTAATGTCTACAACCCTACCACACACTCTTTACCGATAAGAGACCAGAACATTTTATTTATCAAGATGCCTTCTATCTTGCATTTAGAAGGATAGATCTCAGGGAAGAACTTTATATCGTAAAAAGCTAATAAAAGTTATGTTTTAAATATTTCATCTCAATTATCATATCAAATTTACTTCTTCTACAAGAGTGCGCCCACACAAGAGCCTTCTTTTTTCTCCCCATTTTCCAAAGTTTGCATACTTTCTGGCTCTGGGTGCACCACCGAGGACAGAATTAACATTTATACGTATATATTTGTATACACAATATTGAAAGGGCTATTTTTGCCCCTTCTCTCCCTTATTTATTAAGGGTAAAAAATATACTGTCCAAATTTGGTTTCTTTTTCCTAATTTTAGCATTATTCTTACTCAGTCAATCCGGTGCCGGATCGCCCTAGGTTTCTATACAGGGCAGAATCCAACAGGGCACGGGGGCAGGAATGACAGGGACAGCACACTGAAGACTGAGGCAGGATACAAGGACATAGGAACACAATGGCAGGGCACCAGGACACAGGGCAGACTGGAAACTATACAGGGTAAAGCGACCATGTGAGGAGCTCAATAGAAACAGGAACTAGACAATATCACCGGCAGGAGAAAATGACCAGAATCCCTAATAAAAGGGAGACAAGCCAATCACAGGAGTAATCAGGCTGGAATCAGGTAACAAGGCATTTCAAACAGGTGTGCTGATCGCCGTAGCAGCCAGCATCCTAGTTGCTAGGAGACGGCCAGAATACAATGCAGGAATGAGCCACAGTGGCGATTCATAACAGTAGTAGTGCAGAGCAGGGGGCAGGATGGAAGCAGTAGTGGGAAGTGGGGGAATGATGGGAGTAGTGTGGATCAGGTGGGCTGGATGGGAATAGTAGTAGTGCAGAGTAGGGGGCAGACCACAAGTAGTAGTAAAGTAGTAGTAGGCTGGGAGTAGTAGCAGAAAGCAGTGGTCAGGATGAGAGTAGTAGTGGGAAGCAGGGGGCAGGATGGGCGTAGTGGTGGAAACAAGCGGGCAGGATGGGAGTGAAAGGGACTCAACAAGAATAAATTAAAATAATCTAAACAATAATCTTACCCACTCTTTGCAGCTCCTGGGTCTCATCCGCCATTGCTCCTTCTATGCTGATAGTAGCCTCACACAGGATGGATGAACAGCCTGAGTGTAGGTGATTGGAAAACTCCAATGTCCCACTCCACCAACTCCTAGACAGCAGCTCACACGCATCTCCTGCCGGCATGGTTCAGCAGCCCCATAGGATGGCCCGACCCATCCCAAAGTGACAGGGGTGGACAGGTGGCAGATGCTGAGGAAGAGGATACCATGGCACATGGCACAGTTGACAGATGATTAACGTTAAGCCAGGAGCTTCCGGTTTGCAATCCACAGTGGACCATAAATCCCGGAACCATGGCAGCTGGAACTGGCTGGCAGTGTTGGCCCAGGCCGCCAGGCAGTGTCGGCCAGCCCAGTAGAGGGGAGCATTGGACTGTCCCAGTGGGATCTTCCTGTGTGGCCCAATTCGCTGCTGCAGTTTCTCAACAGTTCATGTCGGCATATCACCCAGATAGACATGATGAATGTCAACATGGTTACTGTCATCAAGTTATACCTCATTACGTCTATGCTTTCTAAAATTTGTCTGTCATTTATATTTGTGATATGCTGAACGTCACTCTCCACTGCAAATTATCATAAGCCTTAGAAATATACAAAAATAATATGAATATATCGCTTATAACAAACAAACATGTGTATGACATTTGCTTCAGTATAAATGCAGGCTGCAAATTATTTTTTCATTAGCAACAGATCTCTCACAGGCTTTTATCAATGTTATATACAACAGAATTGCATGTGTAGTTAACAGCATAAAGTAAAACGTATAATGTATTCTCTGCGGAACATTGCATTTTGCACTAGTGAACGCACTAAAATTCATAACTTAATTCAGCTGTCCCTGAAGTGTTACTAAATAGTATCCTTTGAGCTATAATGAGAGGCTTTGGTATTACTTACATTTTTGACCTTTTTGATCTTGTATTAAGTGGAAAGTAGCTTAGAGAAGAACTAATAATATGTTATCATTTGCATTCTCCTGCCATTAAGGTCTCCTAAGTTTTAAGGATCTCCAAAGCACTACCTAAGAAGGAGATAGGGTGACCTCAGTATTAAGAAGCCCTTAGAAGCTGTCAGAGCCTTCTGAAATGCAGTAAGGGAGTATAGCGTTTGGGCTATTGTTACAGACAAAATATTCTGACACTTTCTATTTATTTTTTCCAAAATACAGTTTCTTTTATGATCTTATGTTTGGAAGAAGAATGAAGGATGAAGTATTGCAATAACTTTTGTTTCAATATTGTATATTGCTCTTATTATAATACTAGCAGTAGCTTATGAGAAGTATGAAGGCAGCCTGCTACAAGAGATGTACACCTCAAGAGACAGGTGAGGTAAGAGGATACAATTTAAATCTATAATCCCCTCCAGAAACAATAATAAACTCAGAACACAAGCTACTAGTTTATATTGTCTTCATATACTTCATTTCTCATTTTCCAGAAACCTTTACAGAAATTGTGATTTTTATTTTTTATTTTATTTCTCCTGCTACAGCTGTACTGTGTTATTATAAAGTGGCTTTCTGAAAGTGACCAATTTATTTCCTACAGTAATATCTTTAGAATTCAAGTATAGAATTTTTGAAAACAGAAATGCAAAATGCTGCAGTGAGAGGACATTTGACAAGGTAAAATACCTATTTTTCTTGAGTGAGTATTTGTAAATACTGGTTTATAATTCCTTCAGTTTCAAACTATGCAATTTTCAAATGGCAAATGTCACTATACAGTATGTCTTGCTTATCTGATGGCACTCAATGGTACCCAGTACCAGTATCTTTTTCGTATCATTCTTAATTCTTATAGCTATTTATGGAAACAGGAAGAAATCATATAAGAAACAAAAGCATCCTAAAGCTGAGTCTAACTTGGTGCGATCTCGGCCTGATATGTCATATCCGGATGAATCAGAATGACATATCGGTTGTATAGTTTGGTGTGTCCGACTAATATGTGTGCTCCCACTATCACATGCAATATCTTCCGGTCGGCAGTTCTGCATGGACAACCGGATGATATTGTATGCGTCATTGTGTAGAGTAATGTAAACGGCAGCTTGTGCTAATATTCGGAAGCTGTTCACCATCTCAGGATGGTGAACAGTTTCACCTTCGAACTCCGAAAAAAATGCTTTTCTGGAGATTGATGAATGTTACAATTTCTACATCTCCTGGGGAGTATAGAAATTGTGACATTTAAAGAATAATGAATATGTCCCTCAATAATCAGTTAAATAATTGGTTTTATTGATAACTGAATTGTTGTTCATCAAATACACTGATTACCTTGCAACCCTTGCTTTTGTTATGTAGTGCTTCATAGTTTATTATACCTCACAATTTTTGTAAATTTCCTGCATTGTTTTCACTTTACACATCAATACAGCTCTATACACATCAAGGTAAAGTGTTGAGATTTCAACACTGTAACTCGTGCCCAGCCATAAGCCACATACCTATTACCAGTGGCGTGCGGTGAGGTCAGTGGCTGGTGAGGCACTGCAGCCAGAAGATCCACTGAGTCCCGCCGATGACCCTTACCACTGCCGAGCTGGTGCCTGCTACTGCACCTGAGCCTATGCCCGCTACCGCCACTGATGCCCATTACCCCCGCCACTAAAGGCCGCCTCTGCCAATTACTTACAAAATTGCCGCCATCAACTGCCCGACCCCTCGCCACTAATTTGCATCTCAGACTGATGCCGTCACCGCCAATGCCCGCAGCCTACCTGCTCATCAACCTTGTGATAAGCAGGCAGCTAATATATTTAAAATTTTTATTAAAAAAAAATATTAAGTGTTTGGTATCAGTGAGACAGTGGGAGCAGTACATGAATGCAATTTTGTTGTCCACGGCTTCCATTAACTTAATAGTGCCATTTGTGCGACACAATTAAGTTAAGTTAATGGATGTCCTGGACAACAAAATAACCAGCAGGAAGAGCGTGACACCAGGCAGAGGGCAACGCCAGCGAGAGGGTGACAGAAGTGGGTGACAGGGAGAGGGTGACAGCATTGGGTTTCGCCAGGGAGAGGGTGACCGGAAGAGCGTGATGCCAGGGAAAGGGTGACAGCAGTGGGTGACAGGAAGAGCGTGACGCCAGGGAAAGGGTGACAGCAGTGGGTGACAGGAAGAGCGTGACGCCAGGGAAATGGAGACAGCAGTGGCTGACAGGGAGAGGGTGATGCCAGGGAGATGGTGACAGGAAGAGCGTGACGCCAGGGAAAGGGTGACAGCAGTGGGTGATGATTATATTGCATTTTCTTACCTGGTCCTGGACCTAGAACTGCAGCGCGGCTCCCCCCTTTGGTGGCAAGGACAGCATGAACATGAATCTGGAGTCGTGGAAGAGTGAGGGAGGAGGGGAGGAGCAGGGATCGTGGCCCCCTCATCATCCCTCTGGTCAGCAGGCCTGGCGACAGGGGGGTCAAAGGGGACACGCATCCCGTGCCCTGACGTTATGAGGGGCCCCAAGGTCCAGCAGCGGCAGCATGTCATATTTAAATAATATAAATCGCAGCATCAGTAACTAAGTTTTTTTTTCAGCCGCTCCCCCCTTCTTCCCCCAGCCCTGAGGTCACCTCTCAGTGCCCCCAGCCCAGCCCCAGGTCATCTGTCAGCCAGTCCCAGTTTGGTGCTCCCGTCCTCATCAAGTGTTTCCCGCCCGCCCTGTCTCTGCTCTGACTGGTGCTGCCGGCACCGCTGCTGGCCGGACTGCATGAGAGTGGCCAAAGACAGTAGGGTTTCAGAGTCGGGCAGTGGCGGCGGTTACAGGGGGGAGTGAGGAGGAAGTGTCCACAAAGTACAGGACTGGGGGCTCTGTGGCAGCACCGCACGCAGGGAACTTTCCCTGCATACACCTCCTTCCCTGGCCGGCGGCGCAACCCTTCTTCCGTATCTGCCTCGGTGCAGGGAAGCGGGCTGCTGGATGGGCTGGGGGTCGGACTGGCGGGCAGGGATTCATTCATACTTAAAAAAAGTCCTAGACGTCCTTGCCCGCCCCAAACCGCTGCTGCCCAATCACAGAGACAGGGGCGTGCTTTCATATAGGCTGAAATAACGCCCCTGCCAAAGAGGCACTTATACTAATGCCGCTTTTAGGGATTTTTTGAACGGGCTTTCACTGCCCGGTGCTTGGCCCCGCCCCCCTCTTCCGGCACTCTCCCATTGACAACGGGAGGCACCGAGAGCAGTGCCTCTGAAACAGTTTTAAAACAGTTTTTTTTACGGGGTACAAATTCTTAAAATAATACAATGGGTAAAGCAGATACTTATGACACATTATATGTGTCATAAGTATCTTTTTTGTATTATTTTAATCAATAAAGACAGGGGAGGCAGTGACTGCACCTCCCTGCCTATTACTAACTTCTTCACTGTCCTAATGAGGCTTGCCTCCAAACCTCCATCAGTGGACGCTGGTGAGGTGTCAGTTCCCCTGTTCTGTCCTAGCTCTGCCACCTTTATTCCTGCTGAATACATATCTAAGTTCCTGCATATCCACCACTCAATGGGCTAATTTTTTAGATAATTTCAGTCATCCAGGCTCTTGTTTTGGCTTAAAGACAGCACATTTAGCTTGTATCTGTTAACTGCAGAACATCCTTTCCCACCAGTGCTGCTTGTGCAGCTGGACCAATGCAGACAGGATGACTGGTGAAATGTGCCACCCCTGCTATAGTGGTGTGAGAACAAATTTCCATGCTGCAAATTTGTATCTTGTCTAGATCTGTGTCAAGTCCTCATGAATAAAAAGGGAGCTGTGCAAAGGCAAATTCCTTCACCCTTTATACTGGGCATATGGAAAAGCTATCCTTATAGGCCCTCATTCTGAGTTGATTGCTCACTAGCTGCTTTTAGCAGCCGTGCAAACGCTAAGCCGCCGCCCTCTGGGAGTGTATCTTAGCTTAGCAGAAGTGCGAACAAAAGGATAGCAGAGCGGCTACAAAATAATTTTGTGCAGCTTCAGAGTATCTCCTAGCTTGCGATCACTGCAGACTATTTAGTTCCTTTTTTGACGTCACAAACACGCCCTGCGTTCGGCCAGCCTATGTTTCACCAGCCACGCCTGTGTTTTTATCTGGCACGCCTGCGTTTTTTTACTTACTCCCTGAAAACGGTCAGTTGACACCCAGAAACACCCACTTCCTGTCAATCACTCTGCGGTCAGCAGTGCGAATGAAAAGCTTCGCTAGACCTTGTGTGAAACTACATCATTCGTTGTAAGAGTACGACACGCATGTGCATTGCGCCGCATACGCATGCGCAGAACTGCAGGTTTTTTGCCTGATCCCTGCGCTGCGAACGAAAGCAGCTAGCGATCAACTCGGAATGACCCCCATAGTGCACCATCTCTCTCTCCCTCTGCCCAACTGATCGCTCTTTAACTTCTTGATGACAAATGACTTGCTAGCTCACTTATCCTCATGGCTGCAAGGAATGCCAGTGTAAAAACAGGCCAAAATAAAATGAATTTCAACCCAGACTAATATACTCCATGAAACTATCACTAACTGTTTTACAGTATTGTTGGCATAATTTGGTGCCTGCTGTCTAGGGCTGAAGCGGGTGTGGTTCATTAGGTCGACATGAGTTAGGTCGAAATACATTGGGTCGACTACATTTGGTCGACATGTATTAGGTCGACATGATCACTAGGTCGAGAGGTCATTAGGTCGACATGGAAAAAGGTTGATATGAGATTTTTGACTTTTTTTTGGTGTAATTTTCTTTGAAAAGTGACGGAGAACCCCAATTAGTGCACCGTAACCTCTCACATGGCATGCTTCACTCGCCATGCTTCAGGCATGGTACCTCGCTGTGCTCGGCACAGGTTACCGTTCCCAGTTGTAGTCCAGGTGGATCGTTAAGTAGGAAAAAGATCAAAAATTAAAAAATTGTGAAAATCTCATGTCGACCTTTTTTCATGTCGACCTAGTACATGTCGACCTAATGACCATGTCGACCTAGTGATCATGTTGACCTAATGCATGTTGATCAAATGTAGTTGATTCAATGTATGTCGACCTAATGACTGCCATACGGCTGAAGCATGTCTCTTCCAACCAGATACAATTTCCTTACATTAAACTACTTTCTTATATCAAGATAGCACAATTACTGTAAAGGAAGCTAGGCGTTTGCTAGCACTCTTACCGCTTCTTAACCTTTTACTGGTATCCAACAAAGATTGCTTACTATGATATTCTTCAGCGGAGAAAAACCCATTTCCAATTGTGAAAACTACACAGGCATCCCAATGTCAACAGTAAGTTATCTATGTACTAATCCTCGGGGGTAAATGTAATAGGGTCCGAGTTGGACTAGGTTGGTTTTGCCTTCTAAATGACTGCTCCATTAAAAATAAGTCCTGCTGCACCTCCTACAAATAGGACCCGATTACATTTAACCAGGGCTGTTTGTAGCCAATTTGGCTCCCAGTGCGAGATTTAAAAATGCGCCCCCCCATGACATAAAAAAATGTGCCCCCCCCCCCCCACACACACACACCTAGATAAAAAACAACAACATGCGCGCGCACCCGGCAAGGGGGCGTGACCTCATCTAAATGGGTGCGGCCTCGTCTGAAAAGACTACCTCACAATCCAGTTTTTGACCCTGCTCCAACAGATCACGACCACCACATGAAAAAAAAATTCTACCATATTAAGCCCCACACAGTAATGCCCCCTGCACCATATTATGCCACACACTGCAATGCCCTTGATACATTAAATCCCCACACTACGGCAGGCAAGAGTCCCCATTTCACACATTACGGCAGGTGTCCCCATTTTACACATTGAGAGAGAGAGAGAGAGAATACTTAAAGAGGCGATTACCGCTCTTCGTCCCGCCTCACCAGTCGCTCCTCGCGCCGGCCTTTCCCTCTTCCTAACTTGGATCCCCCTCTGTTCTCCGCTTCGGGGGGAGTTTCGTGGAGAGACGGGATTGCGTCGTGACGTAACGACGCAACCGCGTCATTCCGTGAAACTCCGCCCCCCGAGCGGGTTACTAGGGGAGAAATAGGAGGGGGAAGCAGGGAGCCACAGTTAGTGCCGCGGCGGGCGCCCAGTGCGGTTGCACTGCTCGCCTGCCCCAAGAAACGGCCCTGCATTTAACCCCTGGAGAGAGATAAAGTAGATGGAGATAAAGTACCAACCAAGCAGCTCCTGTCATGTTTCAAACACAACCGGTAATATGGCAGTTAGGAGCTGATTGACTAGTACTTTATCTCTGTCCACTTAATCTCTCTCCAGGGCTTAGTACATAGACCCCTAACTCCCCCATAACTGTGAATATCACATTCTCTAAGGAAATATATCCACACTTTCGTGTCTTACTTTATTTACACTGTACTGCAAGTCTAATCCACTCACCTGCAATAGACTTGCTCCTTTGGCAATATTTATCCCATGAATGCCAATGCCCCAATTGTAACTGTAAGACGAGAGTGAATGAGAGCCTTCAAATCTCTCAGCTTGAGTACTGGTACATAATGTAGCTGCTGTGTCAATTTCTATACCTACAATCACTGTTGTTGGGCTACAAGTTTTCCAGGTGATAGGGGCACCCCAAATTCCCTGACAAAAATAAAATATGGTAAATAATTGCACATGTGGTTATTTCCTAGTTTTACCTTTACCACCCATTCCATGAATTAACCAGAAGCTTCAAATAATTTACATAACTTTGACGCCTATCCATCTGTTACCCTATACCAGTGTTTATCAAACTCTACCTTCAGGACCTATGTTTTCTGGATCTCCTACCTGGTGTACAGGTGCTTGCATTACTAATACCCCTTTTACACCGCCAGCATATAACACGGGTTATTGCACATGAAGGTGCATAACCCGTGTTGCTGCTTGGTGTAAAAGGGTTGAGTTGGAATAATCCGGGTCAAGTGACCCGGTATTCCAATTTCGGTAGTTTGCAGGGTTGAACACGGATTCAACCCGGCAAACTGTGCTGTGTAAACGGGAGCTGGGTCGCATTGACACGGTTTCCCATTCACAGTAAATGTACAGGCAGCGCTTGGAGATCATGTGATCTCCAAGCGCCGTTGCGTCTCCGACAACGTCCCCAACCCGGCAATATGCTGGGTTTGAGATGGCAGTGGGAAAGGGGGCTGAAGCAGGTCGCAGCCGGGTAGCACCTGTGTCAGGCTCCCAGCTTCAACCCACTGTATTTGGTGTAAAAGCGGTATTACTCTGTCAGGTGGTCTGGAAAACAAACTGTAAGGGGTCCTGTGGACCAAGTTTATGAAACATTGATTTAGGGAAATACATGGAAAGGCATCAAAGTTATGCAAATATGCATTAACGGTCCTCTCCTGCAACTCTTTTTATGTGGCCTGGCAAAAATAGAACTATACTACCTTGCATAGTTTGGAGGTCAACGGAAATACGGATGTGTGTATCCATATAGGGATGATGGTCTGTTCTGTTTAGTTAGGTGTATTTAATTGTTAACAGGATGGATGACCTCCTGACCTCTTATTCTTTCACTGGACTCCATACAAGTTGTCAAAACCTCTGTTACCGTCATTTTTTGCCTCTGGCCTGCTTTTTCATTGCCTATAATCTGGTGGCAATTGTTCCTGGGCCCTCTGACCTATTCCACTACCCATGACCCCCAAACCCTCACTGCATGCAGGACTTCTCCACTGGAGTAATCACTCCCTATCATCTCTAAAGGACTTTTCCTCTCTATCCCCCCATGTCTCTATCACTGAATAGTTCTGCTATTCCCTCAGCCGTTAATGGTAAACCCCCTGCTGTTGACCCACCAGGCATCATTGAAGTGGTTGAGGTGGCTCCTGCTGACCTCACCAAAGGCTCTGAGGGTGAATCCCAGCCTGCTGGAAACAGCCTTGCTAAATCCCAAAGGAGGATTGGGATGGAAAACCAGCACTGAGATGTCTACAGACGATGCAATTATGCTTTGTGTGTCTTTAGATGCCACCATCAGTCTCACAATAGCAACTTTCACAAGACCTATGCTAGATGCAGATTACAACCCCCTGTAGCTGCCTAGAAACACCATACACATTTATAATACACATATAAGAGCATGCGCCTGAACTCATACTCAATACGAACACCATCGGTATGCATGGGCAGTGCAACTTAAAAAAAAACATTGCATAAGGAAAAAACACACATTGGCCCCCACAGGAAAATAGCACACACATTGCCCCCCCACAGAAAAGAAACACATTGTCCCCATAGACAAATAGCAAACACATTGGTCACTACAGAAAATAATTCTACACATTGGTAGGCAGTGTACATCCCTGGGGCGGGGGGGGGGAGGGGTATCATGGGTAGGGTCCCTGGCTTGAGGGGGTTCTGTATGTCTAGGGATCTGGAGAAGATGGATCGGGTAGGATATGTTCCAGAGGCCAGGGGGTAGGGCTGGTTACGGGTATGTTCCAGAGGTGGTGTGATTTACTGTGAGGTCAGGGGTTGGCCTATTGCCCCCACTGGTGCCAGCGCCTGGAGCATGAGCACCATACACTCACAGCAACCCCAGGGGACATCCTGACCCACCCCACAGAGACACCGGGGTGGACAGGCACTGAGTACTGAGGGAGGGGACACTGCACAGAGATGAAATGGAGCTGGGAGCTTCTGATTTGCGTTCCACATTGGAACGCAAATCCCAGTAGCATGGCATCCAGCAGGCAGTGTTGAGCGGTCCTGCAGAGGAGGGGTACGGGACCAACCCTGCTAGTTAGAGATCCTTTTCTAAAAACCTGGCTTTCACTGCCTATCAGACAGTTTCAGATCCAGTAGCCATCTTCTCTTTCCAGAACTTAGCTACCCACTTACCAACAGCTACTGGTTCTGCAGGAAACACTGGAGAGATGAGCGCAACCATTGCTTTTATATGTTCCACATTTCCAGGAATTATCCTGCTCCTGAGTGCCACTAACAAAGTGTTTCTAAAACTGTGCAGCACCACAGTACCCTAGGGCACCACAGCACACCCACAGGGGTGCCACTGGCGGTGTAGTCCCAAATAAAATGTATGGTGGTTGTACCATCGAAACTTGCAGGTGCAGATTTTCCATCTCAGTATGGCTTCCAATGTGTGTAATGAAGTGTCTGAGTGTGCAACCACTTCAGCAACCCGCCTGCAAAACTCACATAACACACACACAAGATGGACTATTTTCGTGCGAATAGCCACTCCAAGTCACTGCCGAGGAATGCCCAGCACATTTCTGATACAGGTGCGAATAAAGGATGTATATTTAAGTGCGCTGTCAGCAGCAGTTGAGGTGGGGATGGGTGAAGTCTCCTGAAGTAAATACAACTGAGTACAGTGGGAGTACTAGCGCTGGATGTAAGAACAACAGACAGTTTGTATACAATAATGAACAATTTATTAAAACAATAAAAGAAAAAATATAATTTTTAAAAACTAAGACCACATAAAGAGAGAGCACAGTTATTGCATATAGCCACTGAATTTCCTAGATAAAAAAAAAAAGATAAAATAATAAGATTTTAAACCTACCGGTAAATCTTTTTCTTGTAGTGCGTAGAGGATGCTGGGGACTCCGTAAGGACCATGGGGAATAGATGGGCTCCACAGGAGACATGGGCACTAAAAAGAACTTTAGGTATGGGTGTGCACTGGCTCCTCCCTCTATGCCCCTCCTCCAGACCTCAGTTAGAGAAACTGTGCCCAGAGGAGACGGACAGTACGAGGAAAGGATTTTGTAAATCCAAGGGCAAGATTCATACCAGCCACACCATTCACACCGTAAAACATGGGAGATACGAACCAGTCAACAGTATGAAACAAAACCAGTATCAGTCCAAAACTGATCCAACTGAAAAATATAACCCTTATGTAAGCAACAACTATATACAAGTCTTGCAGGATGTTGTCCGCACTGGGACGGGCGCCTAGCATTCTCTACGGACTACGAGAAAAAGATTTACCGGTAGGTTTAAAATCTTATTTTCTCCTACGTCCTAGAGGATGCTGAGGACTCCGTAAGTGCCATGGGGATTATACCAAAGCTCCCAAACGGGCGGGAGAGTGCGGATGACTCTGCAGCACCGAATGAGCAAACATTAGGTCCTCATCAGCCAGGGTATCAAACTTGTAGAATTTTGCAAAAGTGTTTGAACCCGACCAAGTTGCTGCTCGGCAAAGTTGTAATGCCGAGACGCCCCGGGCAGCCGCCCAAGAAGAGCCCACCTTCCTAGCGGAATGGGCCTTAACCGAATTTGGTCACGGCAATCCAGCCATAGAATGAGCCTGCTGAATCGTGTTACAGATCCAGCGAGCAATAGTCTGCTTAGACGCAGGAGCGCCAACCTTGTTGGCTGCATACAGGATAAACGGAGCCTCTGTTTTCCTAACCCGAGCCGTTCTGGCCACATAAATTTTCAATGCCCTGACCACATCCTCCACGTCCCTTGTAGCCACAGGCACCACAATAGGTTGGTTCATATGAAAAGAAGAAACCACCTTAGGCAAAAATTGAGGACGAGTCCGCAACTCAGCTCTATTCACATGGAAAATCAGATAAGGGCTTTTGTGAGACAAAGCCGCCAACTCCGACACTCGCCGCGCCGAAGCCAAGGCCAATAACATGACCACTTTCCAAGTGAGATACTTCAACTCAACTGTTTGAAGCGGTTCAAACCAGTGAGACTTAAGAAACCGTAACACCACGTTAAGGTCCCATGGTGCCACCGGAGGCACAAAAGGAGGCTGGATATGCAGCACCCCCTTCACTAAAGTCTGGAAGAGAAGTCAATTCCTTTTGAAAGAAAATGGATAGGGCCGAAATCTGAACCTTAATGGAGCCTAACTTTAGGCCCAAATTCACTCCAGTTTGCAGGAAGTGGAGAAAACGGCCCAGATGGAATTCTTCCGGAGGAGCAGTCTTGGCTTCACACCAAGACACATACTTCCTCCAGATACGGTGATAATGTTTCGATGTCACCTCCTTCCTAGCCTTAATCAGAGTAGGAATGACCTTCTCCGGAATGCCCTTCTCCGCTAGGATCCTGCGTTCAACCGCCATGCCGTCAAACGCAGTCGCGGTAAGTCCTGGAACAAACAGGGCCCTTGTTGTAACAGGTCTTCCCTGAGAGGAAGAGGCCACGGATCTTCTGTGAGCATTTCCTGCAGATCCGGATACCAGGCCCTTCAAGGCCAATCTGGAACAATGAGAATTGCCTGAACCCCTCTTCGTCTTATGATTCTCAGTATTTTTGAGATGAGAGGAAGAGGAGGGAACACATAGACCGACTGAAACACCCACGGTGTCACCAGTGCGTCCACTGCAACCGCCTGAGGGTCCCTTGACCTGGCGCAATATCTCGTAAGTTTCTTGTTGAGACGTGAAGCCATCATGTCTATTTGAGGCAGTCCCCACTGACTTGCAAGCTCTGCGAAGACTTTCTGATGAAGTCCCCAGTCTCCTAGATGCAGATCGTGTCTGCTGAGGAAGTCTGCTTCCCAGTTGTCCACTCCCGGAATGATGACTGCTGTCAGAGCGCTTACATGACTCTCCGCCCATCGAAGAATCTTTGAGGCTTCTGCCATTGCCACTCTGCTCCTTGTGCCGCCTTGGCGGTTTACATGAGCCATTGCTGTGATGTTGTCTGACTGAATCAGAACCGGTAGACCTTGAAGTAAGGTCTGCGCCTGACGAAGGCCGTTGTATATGGCCCTTAATTCTAGAATGTTGATGTGTAGACAAGCCCCCTGGCTTGACCACAGACCTTGGAAGTTTCTTCCCTGTGTGACTGCTCCCCATCCTCGGAGGCTCGCGCCCGTGGTCCCCAGAACCCAGTCCTGGATGCCGAACCTGCGACCCTCTAGAAGGTGAGTACTCTGCAGCCACCACAGGAGAGACACCCTGGCCCTGGGGGACAGGCGGATCATCTGATGAATCTGTAGATGTGACCCGGACCACTTGTCCAGAAGGTCCCACTGAAAAGTCCTGGCATGGAACCTGCCGAATGGAATGGCCTCGTAAGACGCCACCATTTTTCCAAGCACTCGAGTGCAGTGATGTACCGACACCCTGTCTGGCTTCAACAGGTCCTTGACCAAGCTCTGAAGTTCCTGGGCCTTTTCTTTTGGAAGAAAAACCATCTTTTGTTCCGTGTCCAGAATCATGCCTAAGAAAGGCAATCGGGTCGTTGGAACTAACTGTGACTTTGGTAGGTTTAGGATCCAACCGTGTTGTTGCAACACCCTCAGGGAAAGTGATACGCTGTCCATCAATCGTTCTCTCGATCTCGCTTTTATCAGGAGATCGTCCAAGTATGGGATAATTGTGACACCCTGCTTGCGCAGGAGCACTATCATCTCTGCCATTAATTTGGTAAAAATCCTCGGGGCCGTGGAAAGCCCAAATGGCAACGTCTGAAATTGGTAATGACAATCCTGCACCACATATCTCAGGAACGCCTGATGAGGTTGATAAATGGGGACATGAAGGTATGCATCCTTTATGTCCAGGGACACCGTATAATCTCCCCCCATCAGACTTGGGATGACCGCTCTGAGCGATTCCATCTTGAACTTGAACCTCTTCAAGTATAGGTTTAAGGATTTTAAATTCAGAATGGGTCTGACCGAACTGTCCGGTTTCGGGACCACAAACAGGGTTGAGTAATAGCCCATCCCCTGCTGAAGCGGGGGAACTTTGACCACCACTTGTTGAAGGCACAACTTTTGAATTGCTGCCAGAACTACCTCCGTCTCTGGGGAAGAAGTCGGCAGTGCAGATTTGAAAAACCAGCGAGGAGGCACCTCTTCGAATTCCAGCTTGTACCCCTGGGAAACAATATCTATTGCCCAGGGATCCACCTGAGAGTAACCCAGACCTGGCTGAACAGACAAATACGTGCCCCCACAGGAGCGGACTCCTCCCGCGGAGCCCCAGCGTCATGCGGTGGATTTAGTAGAAGCCAGGGAGGACCTTTGTTCCTGGGAACTGGCTGTAGTTGTCAGCTTTTTTCCCTTGCCCTTACCTCTGGCAAGAAAGGAAGATCCCCGAGCTCTCTTGGATTTATGCGACCGAAAGGACTGCTTCTGATAATGTGGCGCTTTCTTAGGCTGTGAGGAAACATAAGGTAAAAAAGTTGATTTACCTGCAGTAGCCGTGGAAACCCGGTCTGTGAGACCCTCCCCAAACAATTCCTCACCCTTGTAAGGTAAAACCTCCATATGCCGTTTTGAATCGGCATCACCCGTCCACTGTCGGGTCCACAGTGCTCGCCTGGCAGAAATCGCCATAGCATTCGCTCTGGACCCCAGTATGCCTACATCCCTCTGAGCCTCTCTCATATAAAGGACCGCATCCTTAATATGGCCCAGGGTCAATAAAATTGTTTCCTTATCCATTGTATCCATATCAGTAGATAAGGTATCGGTCCACGCTATAACAGCGCTACAAACCCAGGCCGACGCTATTGTCGGTCTGAGTAAGGTACCGGTATGAGTGTAAATTGACTTCAAGGTAGTTTCCTGCTTGCGATCCGCAGGATCCCTGAGGGCAGTGCCACCTTTTTGGAAAGGCGCGTCAACGCCTTGTCCACCCTTGGGGAGGATTCCCACCATTTCCTGTCCTTGAGCGGGAAAGGATATGCCATAAGAATCCTTTTGGGAATCTGCAGTTTCTTGTCTGGAGTTTCCCAAGCACTTTCAAATAACTCATTTAATTCAAAAGAAGGTGGAAAAGTAACCTCAGGCTTCTTTTCTTTAAACATGTGGATTTTTGGATTAGGCACCGCGGGGTCATCTATAATATGCAGCACATCCTTTATAGCAATAATCATATAATGAATACTCTTTGCCAATTTTGGCTGCAACCTCGCATTATCATAATCGATACTGGATTCAGAATCTGTGTCGATATCAGTGTCAACTACTGGAGAAAGTGGGCGTTTTTGAGACCACGAAGGCCCCTGTGACATAGGGAAAGGCAGGGTATGACCCTCTGTACTGTCCCTGGACTCTGCTTTGTCCAAACGTTTGTGCAATAAATTCACATTTGCATTTAAATTTTAAAATATTCCACATTTCCATCCAGTCATGTGTCGGCGTTGCCGACGGAGACACCACACTCATGCGCTCCACCTCATCCCTAGGAGAGCCTTCCGCTTCAGACATGCCGACACGCAAGTACTGACACACCACACACTCAGGGAAGACTCTATCTGGAGACAGTTTCCCCTCAAGGCCCTTTGGAGGGACAGAGAGAGAGTATGCCAGCACACACCCAGCGCCAATAACCCTGGACAAAAAAATTACCCAGATACAGCGCTATTTGTATATTCACTGCGCCAAATTATCCCCCCCACCCCTTCTTTAAAACCCTCTGTCACCGGTGAATAGCAGGGGAGAGTCCGGGGAGCCAGCTTCTCAGCGTGTGCTTGTGGAGAAAATGGCGCTGGTGAGTGCTGAGTGAGAAGCCCCGCCCCTCAGTGGCGGGCTTCTGTCCCGCTCTTTGAACAAACTGGCGGGGATACCAAAACACACAAATAAGTGTATATTTACTTACAGCCAGTCCTAGAGGAATACATTGCTGCCCAGGGCGCCCCCCCACGCCCTGCACCCAACAGTGTGTGCTGTGTGTGTTCAGTGTGGGAGCAATGGCACGCAGCGTTACCGCTGCGCACTACCTCAGTGAAGATCTGAAGTCTTCTGCCGCCTCTGAAGTCTTCTGCCTTCCTATACTCACCTGGCTTCTATCTTCCGGCTCTGCGAGGAGGACGGCGGCGCGGCTCCGGGACGAACCGCTAAGGGAGACCTGCGTTCTGACTCCCTCTGGAGCTAATGGTGTCCAGTAGCCTAAGAAGCAGAGCCTAGCATTTAAGTAGGTCTGCTTCTCTCTCCTCAGTCCCACGATGCAGGGAGTCTGTTGCCAGCAGGTCTCCCTGAAAATAAAAAACCTAACAAAATACTTTCTTTTCAGGAAGCTCAGGAGAGCTCCCTGTAGTGCACCCAGTCTCCTCTAGGCACAGTATTAAACCGAGGTCTGGAGGAGGGGCATAGAGGGAGGAGCCAGTGCACACCCATACCTAAAGTTCTTTTTAGTGCCCATGTCTCCTGTGGAGCCCGTCTATTCCCCATGGTCCTTACGGAGTCCCCAGCATCCTCTAGGACGTAAGAGAAAACTTGAGAAAGCAATAATTACCATGGATGTGTAGCAGTCACCATAGATTAATCCTCCATTAGACAATGCTGTGGGAAGCAAAAGGGCTGGTTCTGGCAGATGGTGCTGCAGTGAAGTCCATAAGTGTCTGTATCCAATGTAATATTAAGGCTTAAAAATACAGGTACACGTGGCTAGGAACTGGCTCAATCGGTCAATCGTGCTCAACAAATATTTCACTGGTAAAGTAATCCAGCTTCTTTAGGAGCATATAATCCAAGCCCCTTGCAGGCTCGCGCAATGTTACACGGATTACTGCTGGAGTTGCATAGATAACAGAGACCAGGATGATTCAAAAATAAATCAGGATTTTGGCAGAATTCCAAATGAGGCATACAGGATAACTGAAGCAAAAATGAAGGAACAAACAAGCAGGTTATTTCACCTGAACAAGGGTAACAGTCTCTGAAGCATGGAGATGAGACGCAGGTTCCTGACTACAACAAGAACTCTGGAACAGAACAAAGCATACTGGAACTCAAAGCTGTGACATGCAAACCCGGTGAGTGACTGACTAGGAAAACAGAACTTAACATGAGCTAGAACAAAACTATAACCGGCCTTGACTCTGAGGGCTAGCCCATACTTAAGGTAAACAGGGCCAATAACTAAGACAGGACCCAAACTATAATGTGCTGCAGCTGAGGAAGGTAATCAGAGGAGAGCAGCATGTTACCCCTGATTACCCCAGCTGGGAGTGCTCTTTTAACCAATAGCCCCTTTGACAACTCAGAGGTACTGCAGGTCAGAGACACACAAGCAGCACCCCTGGCAGCCCAGAGGCACTGCAAGCAATGACATAATAGCAGCACCCCTGGCAGCCCAGAGGTACTGCAGGCAAGAACATAATAGCTAGAGTCATAACATCGCCACAGGTTCTATTCCCACTCTATGGGTGTTGTGGACACTCACGAGTTGGAATAGCCCCTGTAAACCGGGATTACGGCAGTCAGTATTGTCAGTGGTCGGGATTCCGGCGTCAGTATCCTGGCTGTCGGGATCCCGACTGCCGGCAATGTAACTACATTCCGTTCTGCACATGTGTGAAGGACACAGGACGACATCATTGATTGACAGTCTGATGCCATTTCAGGGGCGGGGAGGGGGTGGCAACAGGCTCCGTTTGGGAAAATGGAGGTGTGTTGCCACCGTTTAGCAGGTGAAAAGAAGCAGATCCAAATTTCACAGAGAGAGTGACATTCAGTGGGCGTTCCTGGGAGGTAACAGGGGATGAGTCCATCTAAAGACACTGACATAGGAGGCTATGTTCAGATGTTGAAAATCCACAGGGCTGGTACATTCTCTGATGGTGCTATGATGGTGCGTCTTATGGAATAACCATGGGCATCTAAGTAGGCTAAGAATCAGTTGCAACATTTGCATAAAGACGCAGACACTGGTGCAGAAAATATCGCAATCATGGCCACAGCTGCATGCATCTCCAAATCAAGTGCTTAGTGTCTCCAACCTGCAGTGTACCTGCATCGCCATGTGTGTCTCCGCCTCCCCTTTTTGCATTTCCAATTGATCCACTTTCCCAGTTGTTTCCCCTTTTTCTTCTATCTACTCTCACCACCCACTGTAAACTTGCACCTAACCTCCACTTCCATTCACCCATGTTTACACCATTATTTCCAACATTTCTGCATATTTTGATAAGCAAGACCAGTGCTGGTGGCTGCTGGTTAGAACAGGCATGGCGCATTCATGTAACTAAACCTAAGAGTTGCAAATAAGCAGTATGGATGGTGTAATGGTTAGCATTACTGCCTCGCTGCACTGAGGTCATGGGTTTGACTCCCATCATGGTCTTTACTGTGTGGAGTTTGTATATTCTCCTTGTTAATAATGGGTTTTCACAGGTGCGCCTGGCATGGATTGTGTCTGAAAAGAAATGTGTAATGGCCTGTTTCCTAATTATTAATACATTGATGTTGTCGACCAATGAAAAGTATGGTAATGATAATGACAATGGTGGTCATTCCGAGTTGTTCGCTCTGTAAAAATCTTCGCATCGCAGTGATTTTCCGCTTAATGCGCATGCGCAATGTCCACACTGCGACTGCGCCAAGTAAATTTGCTATGCACTTAGGAATTTTACTCACGGCATTTTCATCGTTCTGGCGATCGTAATGTGATTGACAGGAAATGGGTGTTACTGGGCGGAAACAGGCCGTTTTATGGGCGTGTGGGAAAAACGCTACCGTTTCCGGAAAAAACGCAGGAGTGGCCGGAGAAACGGGGGAGTGTCTGGGCGAATGCTGGGTGTGTTTGTGACGTCAAACCAGGAACGACAAGCACTGAACTGATCGCAGAAGCCGAGTAAGTCTGGAGCTACTCAGAAACTGCTACGAGGTGTGTAATCGCAATATTGCGAATACATCGTTCGCAATTTTAAGATGCTAAGATTCACTCCCAGTAGGCGGCGGCTTAGCATGAGCAAATCTGCTAAAATCCGCTTGCGAGCGAACAACTCGGAATGACCCCCAATATGCAATAAACAATGTTGAAGTAAAAACTTGTATTTTTATTCTGTATATATATTGCAATATCTATTGCTTGGAAGCGAAAGGGGAGGGGGGTGGGTGGGAAGGGGTGGTAGGTTGTGGAGAGATTCCTCTGCTATCAAAATAGCAGTGATGAAGTTCCTGGGTGTATAAGGTAGGAATATGGGTAATGCTGTTTCACTTCAGAAAGGTGGCGTCCCACCTCTGAGTGGAGTCTGAATTAAGTGCAACAAATGTCCAGAGCTGGTGGTGGAGTTATAAATGTCTTTTGGTGCCGGTGAGGAAAAAAAGAGAAGAAAATATGGGGTACCCCTGACTTGCCGCTGGCGATATGGGGTCAGGATAGGGCTGGTGCTAGGGTAGTGAGGACTCCGGACAGACTGTACCCCTCTAACGCCCTGGGTCACCCCGATGTCGCTCTACTGAGCGCGGCGTGGTGTCCCGGGCAGAAGGGGATCGGTTGTGAGTCTTGGAGAGAGAGGTAGGGGCTGCTTCTAGCACTGTTAGTGCTGTCCGCCGCGCCTTCTCCTCTCCTACAGAGTCCCTTACCTTCTAGCTTCTGCTCCGTCTCCTTGTCTCTCCGCCAGCGGTCTGCTCCGTGTCTGCTGCGCCCGGCGTCCTCCCGCACTTCCGGGTTGGTCCATCCACGTGACCAGGCTCGGATATCACCGGGTCCCATCTCTTTTTTGTCTCGTCCTTCCTCCTCCAGGTCTCTATTCAATCGCTCTATTATTCAATATCAGAATTAGGTGTAGATAAGATGTATGTTCATGCGCTCCAACGCGTATCGGCCAGTGTTGGCCTTCGTCAGGGAGTCCTTTTCTGCCATCTTAGATGTGAGCTATAAGACCCGGTGATATCCGAGCCTGGTCACGTGGACGGACCAACCCGGAAGTGCGGGAGGACGCCGGGCGCAGCAGACACGGAGCAGACCGCAGGCGGAGAGACAAGGAGACGGAGCAGAAGCTAGAAGGTAAGGGACTCTGTAGGAGAGGAGAAGGCGCGGCGGACAGCACTAACAGTGCTAGAAGCAGCCCCTACCTCTCTCTCCAAGACTCACGACCGATCCCCTTCTGCCCGGGACACCACGCCGCGCTCAGTAGAGCGACACGGGGTGACCCAGGGCGTTAGAGGGGTACAGTCTGTCCGGAGTCCTCACTACCCTAGCACCAGCCCTATCCTGACCTCATATCGCCAGCGGCAAGTCAGGGGTACCCCATATTTTCTTCTCTTTTTTTCCCCACCGGCACCATAAGACATTTATAACTCCACCACCAGCTCTGGACATTTGTTGCACTTAATTCAGACTCCACTCAGAGGTGGGACGCCACCTTTCTGAAGTGAAACAGCATTACCCATATTCCTACCTTATACACCCAGGAACTTCATCACTGCTATTTTGATAGCAGAGGAATCTATCCACAACCTACCACCCCTTCCCCCCCCTCCCCTTTCGCTTCCAAGCAATAGATATTGCAATATATATACAGAATAAAAATACAAGTTTTTACTTCAACATTGGTTATTGCATATTGTCATTATCATTACCATACTTTTCATTGGTCGACAACATCAATGTATTAATAATTAGGAAACAGGCCATTACACATTTCTTTTCAGACACAATCCATGCCAGGCGCACCTGTGAAAACCCATTATTAATATTGTCTATGTGAAGTCATTTTTGAGGTGCTTCATTTACAAGTTGCAGCCCACGCAAAATATCCAGTTACACGAGCGCCATTTAACCCTTTTTATATTCTCCTTGTACTTGCGTGGGTTTCCTCTGGGTGCTCCGGTTTCCTCCCACACTCCAAAAATATACTGGTACTCTAACTGGCTCTCGACAAAAAATAACCCTAGTGTGAATGTGTGTGCGTGTACATGTGGTAGGGAACATGGGGTATCATTCAGGCAGCGATTTTTGCAGTCCTGCGTTCAGATAGTCGCCGCCTACAGGAGGAGTGTATTTTCGCTGTGCAAGTGTGGGATCGCATGTAGCAGAGCTGCATATACTGATTTTGTGCAGTCTCTGCGCAGCCCAGGACTTACTCAGCCGCTGCGATCACATCAGACTGTTCGGGACTGAATTTGACGTCAAACACCCGCCCTGCAAACGCTTGATCCCGCCTGCGTTTTTCTGGACACTCCTTGAAAACGGTCAGTTGCCACCCACAAACGGCCTCTTCCTGTCAATCTCCATGCGAACGCCCATACGAATGGATCTTTCACACAATCCCGTTGCTGACTGTCGATCCTCGGCGCAGTGCGGTGCATATGCAAGCGCAATAAGGATCTGATTGCCCACTGTGCGAAAACGCACAGCAGCGATCAGATCTGAATGACCCCCATAGAGTGTAAGCTCCACTGGGGCAGCGACTGATGTAAATGGCCAAATATTCTCTGTAAAGCAGTGACGTGCGGTGAAGTGAGGCGGAGCCATTTCTGTCATACTGTCTGCGCCAGGGTTTTAACTGCATAAAGTATATGAAAAATACAAAGAATATGTTAGAAATTTCTTCTTTGCATTATTCTAATCATTTTTATAGTCAAAACTCTAAAAAATCTATGGCAGGTGAGGCAGTGCCTATCTTTTCTGCACATCTGTGATCAAAACTCACCATATGTTCCAGGAGTTTATGCTGCTGCACCTGTGTATAATGACTACATGAAGCCTTTAGCTTTTATATTAAGTGTAAATCTGTCTCTGGCACTAGCCAGTGCCTCCTGAGCCATTTACCTCAACGCACACCCCTGCTTTAAAGCACTGTGGAATATGTGTGCGCTATATAAATAACTGGTAATTCATAAATAAGCACAATTCATCATTTCTGCTGTTTATTGGAATATCTTGTAGAGTTGTAGAGTCTGGCTGGCATTTGTCCAGATTTTCAGGGTGGATGGAGGTATTTTCCTGCTGCACACAGTTAAAATGTGTGTATTAAATGGTGTTTTTCTGGCTCATACCGCCTACATAAAGTAGCCACATTCTCCTTGACAGTGTCTAAATCTATCTTGTGCTCCACTCACTAATATGTAAGTATTATATACATGTTTTTTTTCTCATAGTGTTTTATTTTATTTTTTGTCAGAATGGTACCTGTAGTCCAGTATCTCTTGCTATGCATACTGCATATAAAGGTGTCCATACACTAGTGCGATTTCGCCCGATTTCATCCGTTTACGACGTTTCGGACCAATAAATCGGATGAAAATGGGCAAATCACATGTGCTTTACCTCCAATCCGATGCGCTGTCCAGTGAGCATCGGATCGGAGCCCCTAGATCGGAAGTACTGCACTATAGATATGTTGGATCCCGCAGGCATGGCTGGGATTGCATACGATACATCGTATGCAAGAAGACCACATACGATGTATCGTACAGGCGCAGCATGAGGTAACCCTAATTTCTGTGATCAAGCAGAATTGCAGTGCGATCGCAATTTCTGCTTGATCAAGGAAGGAGGGGGGCGGAGGTCAGCATGTTGGGTGGCCTTCCAGCATGCGAAAACAAGGATTGCAAATTCTGCTACTTAGCAGAATTTGCAATCCTTACTGAATCGGGCCCTAAGTTTGTTTGCAGGACTGAGCTGATATTAGTGGGATTGTCTGGGTTCCAAAACTGTTTTTAGGGGGACTTAATAGGCCCACTCATTATCACAGATATTAATACTAAAGTATGAGAAGGTCTCTACTGAACTCATCTGATGTGTGTATGAATGAGGAACTGTACACTTTTATAACAGACTAGCATGTCACTAGTCCACTCCAGGCTGTATAGGTAAGTGCACTATTTATTTTGGTATGCACAGTATGCCAGTATTTTTCTGTGTCTGAACATGCAGAGGGGGAGCACCCAATATGCTGTATAATATGCAGAGAAAATGTTTTGTCAGCTCTGTTGCTTTTTCCAATGTGGATGTTGCGTCAGTAATCCAGCTCTGTATCAATTTTCTTCTGGGGTCCCCATATTATTCCATAGCGGGAAGTCTAAAGGCTTTTATAGTAAATAACACCTAGGCCCGCCACTTCTGTCTTGATGGGCGACCAATACATTTTACAGGCAAGGCATATCATGGCTGGTAAAACTGCTGCCAAATGTGTTGATCATGTAGCTTAATCCCTTCAGAGTCACAGAGATGTGTAACACATTGCAGAACAAACAGGCAGGGCAATCTGCTTCCTTTGCCAATAGGGCTATAGGCAGGTACCAGCAAATCCTTTGCATAGTAAACATTGTAATCATGATAGGATTATGAGCAGCTGTAACCTACTCACTGACGCCTTCATTGCTGGAGAAGTGTGCAGTCATTTATGTCCAATTGTTTGTATGCTCAGGAAATTCTGCTCCTTGTCTTCTGGGGATGCATGTTCATACTAATTAATTATACTTTTATGACATATTTCCCTCCTACACTGTACACATATTTTCCTCCTAGCTTTAGTATAATAACTGCATGATGGGCGCAGAGCTGACACTCACCATGGACTATTTCTCTGGATCACATTCTGATTGGCAGCACTATAATGGTCTCTGCATGATGGCCGCAGAGCTGACACTCACCTTGGACTATTTCTCTGGATCACATTCTGATTGGCAGCACTATAATGGTCTCTGCATGATGGCTGCAGAGCTGACACTCACCATGGACTATTTCTGGTGATGAAAAATCGGCCAACGATCATATCATTGGTCGGTAACAAAGTGTGTAGGGCCCTTAAGGGTAGAGTGGACACTTGTTTCTAGAGATGTCTCTTATGGGACATCCACCCTCCTATACTTTCAAGTCAGTTTATACAGAGCCACCATTGTATAAATCAGGCTCCAGCTGTCAAACACATTCCGGCCTCACTACAGGTCTTACAGTCTCCTTCTCATGCTGACGTGTACTACTTGTCACACTGCATCTTTCACTATCTCCAGACCCTGATATATGTATGCTGGGCGCAGGGTAGGTTTAGCAGGAAAACAAGCTTTTAAACCTGAAAGTAATGGTATAGACTCAAAGATCAGGTAGCAGTGATTCTGAAAGTGTGGAAAGGACATTTTTTTCCCTAGCCATTTCTCCCCTTTTATAGAGGCATTTGTCAAGGTAAAGGGAATATAAATGTGACTAGCATATGATAGGGAAAGCAGAAGCTAGTATCCCTCAGCCGAACACCTCATGATGCCAAATATTCTGTGAGACGCTATAATTGGCTGCTATGCTTGCTAATGCTTTGGGTCCCAATGTACTTACAGTAGCTTTTAAATCTTGCAGGAAAAATATACTGTAGATTTAAATAAAATATATCTTTAATGTGCCATCAGTATGTCTATATTATTTATCAAAAGCTGGATTTATTAACACACCATGTCATTAAGTTTTTTTTTTTAAACTGGACAAATAAATATTGGCTGTACTGTATGGTAGCGGCAGCTGCCCCCACAACATTGTTTCATGTCCCTGCCTTCCACCGTCTCTCCTCATTGAGAGCATACACCATTTGAAGCAAAAATGCCAATGGCTGCTTTAATATTGCCAATTACACACATTGTGGCTACCAACAGCTACGATTTGTTCTGCTACCTTATGTACAAAGCGTTCCCTTCACCTGTCATTTGGACAGGGTCACTCCTATCTGTTTCATGTTATTATATGTCAATTCAATTTTGCATCATGATCCCCTCAATGTTCGGTGCGGCATTATGTCATAAATAAAGAATAATTGCTACAAGCTGACCTCACACTGCCTTACAGCGACCACCTTCTGACGGCATTTTCCAACATGCCTGATACTATTATTATCGCACTTATCCACAGATAATGGTCTGTGATGCCCTTTACCCCTTTGCATTCCTTCCTAATGTACCTCATGTTCACAGAGAGATGAGCACTGGGCATATTTGAATAGAAAATACAGTCTCTCCTTCAAATACTACTGACGTTTTCTATTCCTGTAATGTGTATGTGTCTAATACACCTTCCACACTGAGCCTCTGACCCAGGATATTGCCGAAGCAACCCGGGTCTTGGAGTGAAAGGGTTAAACAGGATTTGGTACTCAGGGAATTCGACCCTAGTCAAAAAAGTTATTCCCCGGACCGACCCAGATAAGCTCTAGTGTAATACCCCTTTCACACCGCACAAATAACTCGGTATCGACTCGGCATATTGCCGGGTCGACACGGGTCGGTGTGCGGTGTAAAAGCGCCATGGTCGAAATCCTGGGTCGCCTAACCCGGTAATTCAACCCGGGAATAAAGCAGTGTTATTCCCGGGTTGAATACCGGTTCAGTGGCAGCGTGAACAGGCTCCCGGGTCGATGCGGACAGGCGGCGCGGAGATGAGCCACCGCTGCCGGCTCCGCGCCCCGCTGCTATGGCAACTGACCTGGCAGTTTGCCTGGTCAGGAAGCCGTCTGTCAGGGTCCAATGCCAGATCCCACCCGGGAAGGACCCGTTTCCAATTCCCGGGTGGGACTTGGCATTGGCAGTGTGAAAGGGGTATAAAAGGCTCCACCTGGGTTATTTGACACAAGATCCATTTAAAAGCTGCTGTGCATGCAGAGGCCTGCTTCAAGGGAGTGACATGCAGGGCAGACAAGGGTGCAGTGTGAAAGCAACAACCCAGGGGTACTACGTGCAGGTGAGAAAGGGGTTTGAGCAGCTGTGACATGGCTTGATATAGTGTTCACTTTATCCCAATTTTGCCCGGGGTAGGTGTGAAGGGTGTAGTACGGCTGACCAGCGGTCAGGAGACCGCCGGTCAGCTTACCGACGCCGGGATCCCGGCGGGGAGGGGCGAGTGCAGCGCTCACCACGCTGCAGGCTCGGTGGCGACCTGCGGTCGCAACGAGTTCTATTCCCACTCTATGGGTGTCGTGGACACCCACGAGTGGAAATAGTCCCTGTTGGTCGGCATGCCGACCATCGGGATAGTGAAAGGGCCGGTCACATGAATACCACCTGGTGTGAAAGGGCTATTAGGTGTCATGTATAGCTTTTACTGTATAATATAACAAGCAGGACCGACGACAGGTGGGTCAAAGCAGACACCAGTTCCAGGCCCCAAGTATCAGAGGGGCCCCAAGTATACACCACTTAGTGTCCGGCAGGGATGTGAGCCATATGGAGCGAGCTGTAGGCGGTGTAGGTGCAGCCTCAGGGTGACAGGAGCCTCTCACACACAGTGACATGTTACAGGACATGTCAGCAGCTCCACTCGCCAGAATTCTCATGCCCTGCGCCGGCCTCTTCTGGTGGGGTGTGAGTGCCTCATGGTACCTGCTGTGTGTGTTCTGGTCTGGATACTGGGGAGTGCAGTGCAGGTGAGTCTATCCCCAGCATAAGAGAGGCTTGGTGAGAGGATACAGGGCTGGGGTGGGGGAGTTGGGAATGCAGCATGGAGTTATTGAGGAGAGACAGACTGTGCTGTGGGGTGTGTGGGAAGAAGGAGAGAGGGAGACACAGACTGTGGTGTGTGAGAGGGAGGAAAGAGATTTATATATGTGTATAGACAAATGAATATATTTATTTATTAATTAATTAATAGTTTCTTATATAGCACAGCAATATATATATATATATATATATATATATATATATATATAGAACACAGATCCGGCGGCACTCAAGCAGACTGTTACAACCAGTAATGCAAAAGGAATCTGTTTAATCCATCCTACGGCGTTTCGGGGTTACACCCCGTCATCAGGGACAAAGCGTTTTTTACATGCAGCAAATAACAAACTGAGATTATATAGTTGCACAGACATTTGTTACAAAGAAAAATCATGCTCACCTGGCCATGGCAGGCGGCGTTCGTCAATCCCGCTCTCACTATCCTGTGGACGCTGGAACATGACGTCAGCCGGTAGCGCCAGTGCACCAGTCACATGACACCGGGTCGTTGCTAGGAAACGCTAAAACAACATAAAATACTTTATTATAGAGCTCTCCTCCAAACATATTCAAACATTAAAGACATTAGACGAACCCTCTAACTAAACACTTAATTAAAAAACGTGACTCCACTACAAAGCCTTCTTCATACAAACAACGGTAGTTTAGTGGATACTAGTTAACCTCTTGAATCAAACATTGGCCCTACTATCGTTAAGAGAATCTGAAAGAAGTCACTGATCAAATTGTCAGTACCTCCAATTTATTAGTGTTTATCTGCCAATTACATAAGAGATTGTATGCCCAGATATTCATTGAGTCCCCTAGGGGCTATAGTATTTAACCTGTGTATCCACCTACACTCTTTCTGCAGAAGAATTTTTCCATGATTTCCACCCCTATGTGATACCGGCACATGATCTATGATGATAGCCCTAATGCTCGCTATGCTATGTCGAGCCTGTAAACAGTGTCTGACAACCGGTTGGTCTCTCGTTCCTTTTTCCAAGACTTGTTTAATTGAGCTACAGTTACCTGCCATTTGCTCACGGAATTGCCTCTGGGTTTTACCCACGTAGGCCAATCCGCATGGGCAGGTGACATTAGGTGATCCGGTGCCCCCTGGATAGTGGAGTACAAATAACAGGCAGCGACACTCAGTGACTATCAAAAGCGCCAATATATTATAGCATAGTGAAAATACGTTGCCTTTTCGGAGCCCGCATGCCCCTTTGTCTTCACATTGACAAGGGTGCGCACTCTGAGTGCCACTGCCTGTTGTTTGTACTCCATTTATATACATATATATATATATATATATATATACAGTGGGGCAAAAAAGTATTTGGACAGCAGCCACCGATTGTGCAAGTTGACCCACTTAAAAAGATGAGAGAGGTCTGTCATTTCCATCATAGGTACACTTCAACTGTGAGAGACAGAATCTGAAAAAAAACAACTAGGAAATCACATTGTCTGATTTTTAAACAATTTATTAGTATATTCTTGTGGAAAATAAATGTTTGGACAATCAAAAAGTTTAACGCAATACTTTGTAATATAACCCCGGTTGGCAATTACAGAGGTCAAACGTTTCCTGTAGTTCTTGACCAGGTTTGCACACACTGTAGCAGGTATTTTGGCCCACTCTTCCATGCAGATCTTCACTAGATCTGTCATGTTTTGGGGCTGTTGCCAGGCAACACGGACTTTCAACTCCCTCCACAGATTTTCTATTGGGTTGAGGTCTGGAGACTGGCTAGGCCACTCCAGAACCTTGAAATTCTTCTTATGGAGCCACTCATTAGATGCCCAGGCGATGTGTTTGGGGTCATTGTCATGCTGGAAGACCCAGCCATGTTCCATCTTCAATGCTCTTACTGAGGGAAGGAGGTTTTTGCCCAAAATCTCACGATACATGACCCCATTCATCCTCTCCTTAATACGGATCAGTCGTCCTGTCCCCTTTGCAGAAAAGCAGCCCCAAACCATGTATGGTGTTCTTGGGATGCCATTCATCATTCTTCTCCCTCCAAACACGGCGAGTGGAGTTTATACCAAAAAGTTTGATTTTGCTCTCATCTGACCACATTACATTCTCCCAATCCTCCTCTGGATCATCCAGATGGTCACTGGCAAACTTTAGATGATCCTGGACATGTGCTGGCTTAAGCAGGGGGACCTTTCGGGCGCTGCAGGATTTCAATCCATGATGATGTAGTGTGTTACTAATGGTAACCTATGTGACTGTGGTCCCAGCTCTCTTAAGGTCATTGACCAGGTCCCCCCGTGTAGTTCTGGGCTGATTCCTCACCGTTCTCAAGATCATTGATACCCCACGAGGTGAGATCTTGCATGGAGCCCCAGGTCGAGGGAGATTGTCAGTGATCTTGTATTTCTTCCATTTTTTTATAATCGCGCCAACAGTTGATCTCTTCTCACCAAGCTGCTTGCCTATTGTCGAGTAGCTCATCCCAGCCTTGTGCAGCTCTGCAATTTTGTCCCTGGTGTCCTTAGACGGGTTCACTACGGCTGGCCGGCGGTCGGGCTCCCGGCGACCAGCATCCCGGCGCCGGGAGCCCGACCGCCGGCTTACCGACAGCTTGGCGAGCGCAAATGAGCCCCTTGCGGGCTCGCTGCGCTCGCCACGCTACGGGCACGGTGGCGCGCTATGCGCGCCACACTATTTTATTCTCCCTCTATGGGGGTCGTGGACCCCCACGAGGGAAAATAAGTGTCGGTATGCCGGCTGTCGGGCTCCCGGCGCCGGTATACTGAGCGCCGGGAGCCCGACCGCCGGCAAACAGAAGACCACCCCCTTAGACAGCTATCTGGTCTTAGCCATGGTGGAGAGGTAGCAGTCTGACTGTTTGAAGGTGTGGACAGATGTCTTTTATACAGATAATCAGTTCAAACAGGTGCCATTAATACAGGTAACGAGTGGAGGATAGAAGAGCTTCTTAAAGAAGAAGTAACAGGTCTGTGAGAGCCGGAAATCTTGCTGCTTGGTAGGTGTCCAAATATTTATTTTCCACAAGAATATACAAGTAAATGGTTTCAAAATCATGTGATTTCCTGTTTTTTTTTTCCTTCAGATTCTGTCTCTCACAGTTGAAGTGTACCTATGATGGCAATTACAGACCTCTCTCATCTTTTTAAGTGGGTCAACTTGCACAATCGGTGGCTGTCCAAATACTTTTTTGCCCCACTGTATGTGTATATATATATATATATATATATATATATATATATATATGTACTGTGTGTGTGTGTGTGTGTGTGTGTGTGTGTGTGTGTGTGTGTGTGTGTATTTATGATATATACATATACACACACACACATACATAGATACACTCACATACATGTGTGTGTGTGACTGTATGTATATATATATATATATATATATATATACACACACATAGATACATATACATGTATATACATTTCTGCAGCGGGGTACACTGGGTTCCACAGGGAATAACATCAGGGTGAAGAGTAGGATCTTGATCCGAGGCACCAACAGGCTAAAAGCTTTGACTGCTCCCAAGATGCTCAGCGCTGCCTCCTCTATAACCCTGCCTCCATGCACAGGAGCTCAGTTTGTAAGTTGGTGCTCTGCAGGCAGGACACTAACAGGAAGGGCTGCTCCAGCAGCCTTCAAAAGAGCTTTTTTTAAAAGAAGATAGAAGATTTCAAGGGCTGCAGCAGAGGCACTCTCAGTGCTAGATGTCATTCTGACATCTCCTGCTGCAGCTCCATCACCTCCCCCGGCAGTGCTGTATACTCCCTTGTCCCTGGTTGCCGGGTACTTAGAGCGGAGACTCCGGTTCTTCACCTAGGGCACACACACTTGCCGCAGCACTCCAGGATCACGTGGCCGCATAAAGGGAGGAGGTAAGAGGGTCCCACAGGCGGGACCCGCCAAAAATCGCGATCCGGCGCGGCCATTAGGAGGCAACAGGAGGCAACACAACAAGGTCATGGACCAGATCATGTGATGGGGTAATGCAGGGGGGTCTGGCGTGGACAAAAGAGTTTTATTGTACCGATGCTTTCTATGTAGTTTGCGGGCATCTGGTGCACAGTCTTATAGCTTTATTATGTTATGTTATGCGGCCTCAGTTTTTGTGGTAAATTCTCGGGGCCCCTCTGAGCCTTGGGGCCCAGTACGAGTGTCCCCTTTGACCCCCCCCCCCCCCCACACACCTGTTGCCGGGCCTGTATATAGGGCGTCTGCTATATCTTAAGTATAGGAAGCATGAGTTTCATCCTGTGGACTTCTTCAAGAGGTCGACAAAGTCCCCAGGATGAAATGAATTGGGAAAATCTCTAATTTTATCTCTCCTTGAATGATAAGAATACATTTTGGGGGTAATTCCAAGTTGATCGCAGAAGGACATTTTTTAGCAGTTGGGCAAAACCATGTGCACTGCAGGGGAGGCAGATATAACATTTGCAGAGAGAGTTAGATTTGGGTGGGTTATTTTGTTTTTGTGCAGGGTAAATACTGGCTGCTTTATTTTTACACTGCAATTTAGATTGCAGATTGAACACACCACACCCAAATCTAACTCTCTCTGCACATGTTATTTCTGCCTCCCCTGCACTGCACATGGTTTTGCCCAACTGCTAAAAAATGTTCTGCTGCGATCAACTTGGAATTACCCCCTTTATCTTTTTAAGTCCCTTTTTTAGCCTATGTTTTTTTATGTCAATTTTTTAATGTGTCAGTTATTTAAATTATTTCCTTTTATAAAGATTGTTAAATGTTTTACTCTGTGAATACATTGGTTTAGTGATCTGTTTTTGTATAATAAACTAAACTACAGGTGTAGCCACGCTCATCTAGTGTGGCTACATCGCAAACATGCACTCTTGGTGCAACTAGGTGCACCCGCGCCTAGCCGCACCATGCAGCGTTAAAAGATGCTGCCGTTAGTGCATGCGTCCCAGACGCTGATGATGTTACGCCATGGATAGCATGGTGCAGATGTAGCCATGCTCATCAAGGCTACATATGTATTGTATATATTTATATAAAAACACTGGGTTGCAGTTATGTGACCAGCAGTCAGGAGACCGCCGGTCACAATACCGGCCCCTAAAACCTGCCAGCTCACAATCCTGGTGGTCAGCATGCCAACAGCAGGGACTATTCCCACTCGTGGGTGTCCACGACACCCATAGAGTGGGAATAGAACCTGGGGCGAGCGCAGCGAGCCACCGAGCCCGGTGAGTGGTGAGCACAACAAGCCCGCCCCCGCCCCCTCCAGCATTCTGCTGCTGGGATACCGGCGGCGGTCACACATAACCCACCCAAAACACCTGGGGGCATATTCTTCATGAAAAAATTGAGAACTGAGAATATTTAATTTTCAATTATCACCTTTCTCAGTCACCATTTTTTCAGTATTCATTATTTCTGCCTGATAAATTTATCACTTCCGAAAAACTGCTCCTTTTGTGGAGACAGTTTTTCAGAAAGTGATATTTTACTCTTTCTATTGCCGGCATCTCCCCTCCTCCTCGTAGTATGTTATTGGCGGGGCTGCCCGTCTACTCACTGTAGCGGCAGCCCCTGGCCCCCTGCATGTAATTGCAGGGCTGTGGTTACTCATCAGCGGCGGCCCCCCACCACCACCAGCACCCCGCGGCATTTGATTGCCGGGGCTTAGGTTGCTGCAGCGGCAGCCACCCAGGGGATGTTATTGCCGGGATTTCCTGACTGTGAGTGCAGTAGCGCCCCCCTTCCCCTTAGCCGGGCTGCTAGTAGCGGAGTGTAGAAATTGTGACATTCTAGTGATGATGAATATGCCCCATCTTATTCTTGTAACTATATATATATATATATATATATATAGGGCCGGACTTGCCCACAGGGGTACAGGGGTAACCCCCGGTGGGCCCCACTACCTGTGGCCCCACCCCCTCCTCTAGGGATCAGGCTCCAGATTGTGCACTGGAGTTATACATTATACATATGTTACACTATAACGAATAGGACTATGGTGTATTTTCTACAGTTCTACAGTACATTCCTGTTTTAACCTGGTACATTATCCTGCATGCACTAGCAGTATTTACTATATATATATTTATCAAGGGGCCCAGACCACGCACTCTCTAATGGTTAGCCAAACCTCTGTAGTGGCTGGCCACATCCTATGCATTGGCCCTTACCACTGCATTCCACTGATGGGCCCTTCATGTGCCAGTCCGACACTGTATATGTACAGATGGAGCCATCTGTATCTTGGCCTTTAATAGGATTAATTGAGCCAGGGCAGTCGGACTTAATTTCCTGCTGTAATGACTTAATCCCCTGATGTATTGTTCTCTCTGTATTGTATTGCAGCTGACAACAATAGATGAAGGGTTTATGTTGATAAACCATGGTGTGCCTAGGCGCAGCAAACTAGCCAAGATAACCGTGGACCCATCTGTATGTATATATATATATATATATATATATATAATCTGAGGAGGCCCCAGAGATATTACTGTACCGGGCCCCAACATTTCTGTTGCCGGCCCTGATAATAAGAAGTACAGCAGTAGTCACCTTTGCAACACTGACCCTATGTTACGACAGGCACTGAAGAGGTTATTGTACTATTTTTATACTGTACATGTTTCCTGCAAAGGAATGTTACCTCTAGAAAATGTACCTGATTTCTGTGATTATGGGGTTTCCATTTCTAACAAATCAGCCCTGTTCCCCAAATCAAAGACCCCTAATAATATAGAAGTAACTGCATGTCTTCTCCCGCAGTGATAGATGTGGCTCGTAAAACAGTATGAGAGATATGAAAGGTTGAGGCTCACCAGATAAATGGATCCCATTATTCTCCCAATCAAGTAAAATACCTCTTCTCCACGTCCTCATTTGAATGATAATACGAGCTGCACAGTTCTTCCCTACTGCTATTGTCACAGAGTGGAGCTGCTCCCTGCGGCTGGCTGAAAGGTAACCTTGTCTGCTACCATCAGTGCATGCTGTGCTGGGTACCCGTTCACTGCTGGAACTGTTCTATTGACTCACCCTAAAGGCAAATAAGCCTTCATTACTGCATAAGTAGCCATCATTTGCTTGGTTGTGTTGTGGTTGTGTGTCCTTTATACCTATTACCTACTAGTACCCTTTAGTCAATTGCCCAGCTATAGCTCAGTCTCATTCAAATCAGTATCATGAAGGTTAAACAGGGTTCCCAGTAGGTACAAGACTGAAAACATTGAAACCGATGTGATGAAGATGCTACAGGTGAAGTAGTACACAGGCACCGCTGATAAAGAAGAATAGAGTAGGGTCATTTACTCTGCATAAATACATTAGAAAGATACTGTATATTTATTTAGCTCCAATCAAAAGTGCATTTGCAAGCAGTCAATCACAATTGTTTTGCTGGTGCTGGCGATCATCAGAATTATCATCATCTAATATCTGCACCTTCTATACACACAGTCCATAAAGCACTGACACATAAATCACTTCTGTACATACATCATAACTATATAAATCATTTCTTTAGCATACAGCCAAGCATTTATCTTTTCATGCAGCGACAGGTTCCTCTTGTCTCCAGAGCCAACAGCCAATTTTGGATGTTGGAGTACTGATTTAGTTGCACTAACTACTGTACTTTTATTGCTGTGCTGATTAAGGCAGTGTCAGTAACCTAACTTGCTGACACATAGGAGTGGATTCAATTGTTTAATGGGTGCCCGCCACAGCAATTACATTTCTGCTCGCAGTCCGCCGAGCTGCGAGCAGAAAAGTGCAAAAAGTGTCCCGGGAAGCACTTTAGTTGGATTTGGCCATTTTGCACAGCTAAACCCTGCACTTCTGGGCACAATCAGCGCAATAACACGATGGGCGTCCCAAACAATTGCATACCACCCCATCTAAAGAGAAGGGGTAAATGCAATTATGAGCACCCATTAAACAATTAAACAGCCCCCCATATAGCCTGATGCCCTCCCCAGTTCACACCCCCCCCCCCCCCTTCTCTGGGTTACAATGGCACCACCTGTGTAGCGGCCCCACAATTATTCTTATTTTAAGTTGTATTATTTTTAGGGGGCATGTACATGCCCCCTTTTAAGGCCATGCCCCCATTCTTTACCGAGGCCCCACATGGCTCTCTACACCCCCAGTAACCATCATAATTATTATCCACTATTTGCACCTTCCACGCCCACAAATAATATGGCTTTCTCAGGCATATATGTGTCCATGTCTTTGTCTCAGTCTATATCTGTTTGCAGTTGTGCTAACATGCCCTTAATGTATTAGCCCTGCATTAGAACAACCCATCCCTCACCCATCCTGCCTCTTCAGGCATATACATGAAGAACATTGATATTGAGCATATTGGCATACTGAGCACTCTTATGCTGCCTGGGGAATTACTTATGAGTACAGAGCAATTTCACAAAAGGGATTTATCTCTGCTTAATCATAACTAGTTTGTACAAGCTTTTTTTTTTCTTGTGTGTGACTGTACCTTACTTCACACCAACACTAAAGCCCACCACACTTCACCCTTCGTGTCCACAATGATTGTGCCGCTCTTGCCTTTTTCTGATTCCCTTTGCCTATTGATTGCCCTCATACTGCCCGTCCCCCAGCTGTCTTCTCTGTCCGCTTCTGCCTGTCCCCTGTATTCCTTATCTATCCCCTCATGCATGTCCTAAGCTTGTGTAGAGTAGAGGAACTGAGGCTGAGTCTCCTGTGTCCTTGGTCCTATGCCATTATTGTTGTATGTACATGCACCGAAGACAGAGAAGGTATCTTGTTAGAAATGTAAGTGCTACACACAAGCTGAATACATTCATCTAAGATTAAGTAAACAAATGACCGAGCAGAATAAACAGGTTCTAAGATTCTTCATTTTAAGGATGTGCTTGCTGGAAATTCTGATTTATGATCACTTCCATTTATTATCATTCAGTGATAAACAGATTGTCCAGATTCTGTGATGAGAAGCAGGGGCATTTCCAACACAACCTAAATTCTGCTACTACATGACATTTACTTATCTGTTTGGCAATGTACCATACTGTCGTATATACCAGCGGGAGATGGTTAATCTTGTTTGCGGGAAGATTGTCAGATAATGTGGATTTTCACGACTCAGAATTACATTTATTAATGATTAAGAGTATGATCAGACAAATTAGTTAAATCCTTGCACTCAATCTTTTTCCTTAATTAGGATTGCCAAATCCTGTTAAATATGGAAGATTCAAATTATTACTAGATCTGTGGCATTAATATACTTGGGGTATATCTACTAAAGGTTGATTTTGATCGATTTAAAATCCATGAAAATCAATCTTAACTGACGTTGGGTTCCAGAGACCGAAACAAACATTTGTAAACAGCTAATTTTCTTATATTAATTTTTAAATATAAATACATGTGTGTTTTAGCCCTGGAAGTAAAACTGATTTTGATTGCTTTTAAATCAATCAATCAAACTCGACCTTTAATAAATATACCCCCTAGATCCTAATCCACATTCTGTATATATGTGTTTCTGACATATAATGCAGGTGATCGCCGTATGTTGGGGTAATTGTAAAGGATAGCAATTGAGGTTTCTAGATATCTGTCTATATATTCAATGAAAGTTAGAAGAAACAATGATTTAAGGGCCTATTTATCAAACTTGTTTCCATAAAAATATGTATAAACTGAAGTTTCTGCATAATTTTGTAGTTTGTTGCTATATACTGTACTAATAGCATAATGCAGAAGCCTAATCAGCTCTACAGATCGTAAACCCTGTAATTATCAACAGAGACTACATCTGATCCCTATGCTCAGAGAGCGGAACTTTTCAGAGTTTGGCCACATTTGTCTACACCATCTTCAGATGGTACAAACGGCTTTATGCCTATGGAGGCTTACTCGCAGGAGAGAGATCATGTGATCCCTTTCCATCCGGCGCCTGGTTTCACTGGAGAAGTCTTTCACAAACGTAAAAAACTCCAGAATGCTGGAGAAGCAACTCAAAGGGACAGCGGCTATTAATACATAGGGCCCTTAGAAAGAATGTGTAAAACAGCCGCTTGCCTAACTTATGGATGTTCATCTACATAGCATCAACACTAAGGTGTCAACAATATAAATATGTTTTTCTTAGGAAGAGAGGCTCCGGACTAGTATAATAGCTAGTGCTCCATCACAGCAGTTTCCAGGCTCATCTCATTCTTTATTATTGTAATAAAAGAACAAGACTTTCTGTACTATCAATTTTTATATTGGAATGTTCATTTGCCTCTACAGTACTTGCTTTTTCAGATACACATCTACATTTCCCTTTAGACTGTGATAAATTAATGCAACTTGATTGTTAAAGCTACTTAGAAAAAATTACTATTTTGTTTGTGCGTCCCCCTTGACTGTCCCTCAGCAACAGAAGAAAGGCAATTTCCAGAATTTGGTGTACTGCCTGATACTATCTTACAATATGATACTATGATACATTCAAAAGATCCCCTATCCAGCCGTAAGTGGGCAATATGAGGTTTTGTTTTACCTGTCCTGAACTACTATCAAAAGCAGAACTCCCATATATTTGAAAAACTAGGACAGCAATATACATATACAATCAGAAGGTGGGGATGCATGCAATTTAGCAGTGATGGAATGCATCTTACAGAGATTGGCCTGGATGTATGGTTTATGGGTATTTAGGATGGGTTTTAACTAGTGGTAGGTCTTAAGGTCATGATGGTGTTTACTTAAATGTAGACATATAACCAGGGCCACAATGGAACTATGTGGTACCCTGGAAAAATGATGTATACCCCTTTAATTGCAAGAGAACAGTGTTTGCTAACCTTGGGATAGTTTTGTTGGCACAGCAGGAGTTAATGGAATGGAACAGAGCCTGAACACGTGTCCTGTACTGGTGAGGTGGCGAGAACCGATTGGACAGAGAGAGAGAGAGAAAGTGGAGCATAGTGGGAAGAAGAGGGAGGTGACAGAGGAGTTGAAAAGGAGCCATTGAAGGAACTGTATGTGTTATGAGGAGCAAAGCAGGAGATGCTGAATCGGAGCAAACTGGGCCATCACGCATGGCGGTGGAGATAAGCCTTGCAGCCAGGGAGCAGACACCGCCAGGCCTATGCAGAAGTGGATGCCGTGGCCATCTTAAGAAGTTGGAAAATGTTGAGTCAGGTCCAGTTAAAGAGCGGAATAACCTGAGAGGTTCAGAGTGAGTAACCAGAGACTGCGTTGCGAACTGCCAGCGGGTAAGTTCTAGAACCAATTGTCCATTTGTCACACACATACTGCTCATGACTGCATGGAGAAAAGAGGTGCTACCAGGCCCTTAATAGAGAATCCCATCGAGTGACCCCTGCTTGAACACATTTTACCAGTATAGAGACATTACTTGTGAGAGGAACTTGAGAGAGACATTGAGTTGCTTTAAAGAAAAAAGACTGAGTTATTTGTTCAAGGAATAATTACTACAGAGAAAGTTGCATTTCTAGAGATCCCAAGATATCTTCACTATTTACATTCTACTTGTAATACTAAAGAACATTTCTGCTACTAAAACCCAGGATTAATATTGCTTCCCAAGTGCCATTATCCCCATTGAAACACTGTGGCACTGTAGTATCTCCACTAGAGATGAGCGGATTCGGTTTTACTCGGTTCTCAAAACGGCATCTAATTGGCTATCCAAAACACATGACATCCGTGAGCCATTAAGATGCCGTTTTGAGAACCGAGTAAAACCGAACCCGCTCATCTCTAATCTCGACCCCTTGTGCAACAAGAACAGTTACACCACAGCCCCATTGCAATACTGTGGCGCTATAGGATCCATGAGCTCCAATGTAAATTGCTGTGACGATTGGAACATTCTGATTAGGGATAGTTAGAAAAGTAGTAATTGCTATTGAAACAGTATTCTTAATCACTTCCTTTATTGTCCTCATTATGGTCTTATTTTTCTTGGAATATGCACGTATCTATGATTAGATTGATTGAACAACTGAAATATTGAATATTCCAGCGTATTGTGAGTTGTAGTCAAATGCGATTTGCTTGTCATCTTGAATTCATTATTATTGTGATTGTATAATTTTGCCAGATAACTAATCACCATCTTTAATCCAGAGTTATTTGTGGCTAAATAAAAGAAACGTCTTGTTGGAAATCAGTACATTACTGTTGCGTATCAATCGATCCTACCTCTCTGAACAAGATATGTACAACGAACAAGGTACGGGGGAAAACATCTTAGGCAAAGGGTCTGTTACATAGCCATCGGATACCTATGATACCTCTTCCAACCACTTAGACACTTACCAACCCCGGGGTGTTACACCTGCATATAAGAAGTAGACATTTAACGGTTGCGAGGCAGTTGATTGGTAGTCACTAAAGGCCTCCAGAAACTTTTATATACAAGGACATTTAAAAGTGGTTGATAAAATATTTGAATTATGTAAGAAAATATGTTAAAAGGGAGTTAAACAGTGTTGTACTGGGGTATGAAGACCTCCCCAGGGGTAATAAGGACTAATGAAAAAGCATGAAGTGTAGTCAGATGATGGAGAGTGTGACTAGGACTTAACTAATCCACATTCCAACATCTTCCTTCAAAAGATCAGGAGTATTTGTGCTGTAGGGGAGTTGGTCTCACTAGGTATTTACCCTGTATTCCATGGGCCAGTACTACTACGGGGTTAAGTAAATTACAGTATGTAGATTAAGTAGGTATAATGTATATGTTCAGTTATATGTATATGGTTCTAATTGTTATCTCTATTATTTAATCAATAAACAGTGCTGACAATTGTCCTCCATGCGTGAGTCTGTTTTAGAGCAGGTACAGGTATGTTCAATTTACTAAAATAAGAAAGTATTCCTTTAGGCTAGGGCCACACATAGCGGCCAAGCGGGTACTGTTCACTTGGCCGGAAGGAGGGTTTTGTGTTCATACGGATTCTGTTCTGCAGGATGCCGCAGAACAGGATCCGGTCAATGACACATGGGATTTCATAGAACAGCCGCACTGTCTGAACACATACATTGAAATGTATGTGTTCACAATGAAATCCCGTCGTCCTGCTGTCCGGCCCAACCGCAGTATGCTGCAGTTGGATCCGGCGGCAGCGGGACCACCGCACATGTGTGGGCGCCTGCATAGGCTGAACGGGACCCGCTTGGCCGCTATGTGCGGCCCTATACTTAGGGGGCACTCATATGGTGCAACGATTAAAACTTACAATGGGGCAGATGTATTAACCTGGAGAAGGAATAAGGAAGTGATAAACCAGTGATGAGTGCAAGGTGATAAATGTACCAGCCAGTCAGCTCCTAACTGTCAATTTGCATATTGGAGCTGATAGGCTGGTGCGTTTATCACCTTGCATTTGTCCCTGGTTTAACACTTCCTTATGCCTTCTCCAGGTTAATACATTTGCTCCACTATCTTTTATAAATATCCTCAATCCGCAAAATATAAACACTTAAATTGTAAAATGAACCAAAACAAATATTTATATTTCTGAGCTAAAGGATTTAACATTAGTAAGCACCCCCTACAGGAATACTTTTCTTCTTTTCGGGTTTTGTGCATACAGTTATATAGCAACACTATATATATATATATATATATGTATATGTATATGTATATGTATATATACTAAGTCCACAGTATCCACAGGATAAACATTGGGATATGAGGTAGCATCAGCATATATGGGGTCATTACGAGTTGTTCGCTCGCTAGCAGATTTTAGCAGCATTGCACACGCTAGGCCGCCGCCCTCTGGGAGTGTATCTTAGCTTAGCAGAATAGCAAACGAAAGATTCGCAGAATTGCAAATAGAAAATTCTTAGCAGTTTCTGAGTAGCTCGAGACCTACTCACAGATTGCGATCAGCTCAGGCCGTTTCATTCCTGGTTTGACGTCACACACACGCCCAGCGTACGGCCAGTCACTCCCCCGTTTCTCCAGACACTCTCGCGTTTTTCCCTGACACGCCTGCGTTTTTCCGCACACACTCCCAGAAAATGGCCAGTTTCCGCCCAGAAACACCCACTTCCTGTCAATCACACTCCGATCACTTCAACGATGAAAATTCTTTGTTCGGACGTGAGTAAATCTACTAAGTTTTGTGCTAAAATACTTAGCGCATGCGCACTGCGTACCATGCGCATGCGCATTTTTGCCTTAATCGCTCCGTTGCGAAAATCGGCAACGAGCAAACCACTCGCCATTGGCACCAACGATCAAAAGCATTCAGCTTCCCAGAATGCAACGGGCCGGTCCCCTATATCCCCGCCTCCTGGCTCAGGCAATTCAGTTGTTTTCCAAAGCTCAAGGCAGGAGCATCATAGAGAGTCCTAATCAGGCGAGAAAAACACACATGCACACACTTCCGTACAAGAAGGAAGAGGTTAGTAGGTGTAAGGATCTTCAAATCAGGTGCATCAGGGTGGGATCCCTGTGGATACTGTGGACTTAGGAGAAATAGAGTTATTAACGGTAAGTCTACGTATTTCTCCTGCAGGGTCCACAGATTATCCACAGGATAAACATTGGGATGTCGCAAAGCAAATTTAGTGGACAGAATGCTCCTGATTGGACAGGAGAATCCTTCGCCCGAATTCAGCATCCTGAGAGGCAAAGGTATCAAAGGCATAATGTCTAATGAATGTGTTAAAGGAAGACCATGTGGCTGCCTTACATAACTGTTCTGCTGAAGCACCACGTTGTGCTGCCCATGTAGGACCTACCTTACGAGTAGAGTGAGCAAAGACATTAGCCAGAACAGGGAGATCAGCTCTAGAATATGCTTCTGAAATAGTCATCCGAAGCCATCTTGCCGGTGTCTGCTTGTCAGCATGCCATCCTCTCTTGTGAAATCCGTACAGAATGAAGAGAATTTCTGTCTTTCTTTCACACTGGTACGATCCTTAAAGCACGGACTACGTCCAAAGAGGCATCTCCCGCAGAAAGATCCGGCCCTTGCAAGGCCGGTACAATTTCTTTGTTAAGGTGGAATTTAGACACCACCTTAGGAAGATAACCAGATTTGGTTCTGAGAACCGCTCTATCTGGATGAAATATCAGAAAAGGAGGGTGACATAACAGTGCCCCTAAGTATGAAACCTCTTCTAGCTGAAGCAATAGCCAGTAGAAAGAGTACTTTAGCTGTCAACCATTTAAGATCCACTTGCTTCAGTGGTTCAAATGAGGTAACTTGAAGCGCCTTTAGGACTAAACTTAGATCCCAAGGAGCTGTAGGAGGAACAAAAGGAGGTTGGATGTGAAGCATTCCTTGGAAAAAAAAGTGCAAACATCCTGTAGGTTAGCAATTTTCTTTTGAAACCACACAGTCAATGCTGACATCTGAACTCTCAAGGAAGCCACCCGCAGACCTTTGTCCGTTCCTTCCTAAAGGAATACTAGGACTCTGGAAACTCTGAAAGACCAATGGTCAAATTCCCTGTCACTGCACCACTGAATATAGGCTTGCCATACTCAGTGATACATGTAAGCTGAGGATGGTTTACTTGCTCTGAGCATTGTTTGAATTACCTGTTGTGAAAATTCTCTTGCTTTCAGGATGGACGTCTCAAGAGCCACGCCGTCAAAGACAGCCAATCCAGGTGCTTGTAATAGCAAGGACCCTGAAACAGTAGATCTGGATGTTTAGGGAGTAGGAATGGAGCATCCATCGACAGCCTCTGCAGACCTGTGTACCAATGTCTTCTGGGCTAAGCCAGACCTATAAGTACATACGCTCATGCAGGGGGGGTTTCTGAGTACCCAAACCCCCTCCCCCCCCCCCCCCCAGCCGCCGATCTATCAAAGAGCTGCCCGATTTTTTTTTTATGTTGTACGTCCATAGTGCAGCCTCGCAGTGTAGGTGTACACTTCCTGCGCATCTCCAGGCTGACCGCGCACATGCTGGCAGGGAAAGCAGCTCCTCTCAGGCTGAGAGATGAGAAGCGCCGGCGCAGCAACATTGTAACAGCACTGCAGTGCTTATAGCTTCACTAGCGGCCAGCAGGCAGGCATGGACTCTGTGACTCAGTAACTCTGTGAATGGGGCAGTGCTAGGTGAGACATATGATGGGGGTGGGCACCGGTACTCTTAGTAGCGGAGAAGTTTGACAAGGAGGAATGATGGTGCCCTGTGCTGTCCGTCCATGAAGGGAGGAATGATAGTGCTGCTACGCTGTTTGTTTATGAGAAGGGGGGGGGGTGTTGGTGCTGTGTCTGTCTGTGGAGGGAAGGGGGGTTGCTGGTGGAATGATGGTGCTATGTTTGTCTATGGAGGGAGAGGGAGGTTGCTGGGGGGGTGATGGTGCTCTGTCAGTCTATGGAGGGAAAGGGGGTTGCTGGGAGGGGGTGATGGTGCTCTGTCTGTCTATGGAGGGAAAGGGGGGTTGCTGGGGGGAATGATGGTGCTCTGTTTATGAAGGGTGGGTAGGTGGGGGGGTGCTGGAGGGAATGATATGCCTGTGCTGTTTATGGGGGGGAATGATGGTGGCTGTTACACACACAATTGAATAGCAGGCTACCCTCATTGCAGGAATAATCAGACAATAGATGAGGGGTTCACCAACATTTCAATGTTATTCAGTTCAACATATGCTCTATCTGGACCGTCCATGGCGCCATCTGCTCACAGGTTCCCAACGCAGAAGAATGACATCACATTGGGATGCCAGAATCGGCGTCACGGAGGGAGCCGGACCACCTAATGTTGAATTTAATAACAATGAAGTGTTGGGGAATTCTTCATCTCTGATTATTCCTGCAATGAGTTCCGCCTGCTATTCAATTTTATATTCTGGAGATGCAGCGCTAGAGTTACTAAGGAGGGCATCTGTACTTACATTATATTACATACTGAGTGGAGTGCTGTGTCATAAGGATATACCTAGAATGTGATGTCAGATAAGAACAACTTGGCCCATCTAGTCTGCCCATGCACACACTTACACATTAGGGTTATTTTTCTTATTGGGAGCCAATTAACATACCAGTATATTTTTGGAATGTGGGAGGAAACCGGAGTACCCGGAGGAAACCCACGCCGCACGGGTAGAATATACAAACTCCACACAGTTCCCATGGTGGGCATCGAACTCATGACCTCATTACTCCATCCGTACTGCTTTACAGTTAACAAAGGGTTGGCAATGTATATTGCTAATGTGTATTAGCACAATGCTTAAAAATAGGTAATGTAAATAAAGACTGTGCTGAACCTAATAAGTTGCAGCTAGGCAATTCACTTTAATCACTACATGGTTCCACAGTATACAAGTTCAATTATAAAATAAGAATTCCCTTTAGCGCATACCTTATGCAACTCCCATAAAACAATACATTTTTTAATTGGTCTGTAACCGATTATTTGGAAACCCCCCCTTTCACAATCCTGCAATTGCCACTGAAGTATAACGGTGTCCTTTCCCTGTTTTACCTTTCGTATCACCATGGATAAAAGGGCGATCAGTGGAAACACAAAAGCCAGACTAAAGTCCCATCTTACTGACAGGGCATCCACAAAGGTCACTTTGGGATCCTTTGTCCTTGACCTTGTCCTATTTATTGGCAGGCAACTTTCGCCCTTGGAAGCAACTATTTTCTGACACTGCTCCCCAGCCTTGCAGACTGGCATCATTTGTCAGAACCTCCCAATCTGAGATCCAAAAGGGTCTCCCTTTGTCCAGATGGGACGTCTGTAGCCACCATGATAATGACCTCCTTAATTCCAGAGGAAGGACCATAGTCTGAGGTTTTTTTTTTGTATGATGTAACCCATTCTGTCACAACTGAGGGTTTAGGCTGACGGGAGGAAGCCTCAGTTGTAGGGGCTGAGTTGAAATTAAACCTGGGAGGTTTAATCAGACCCCTGGACATGTAAGTGCAGAATGATTACCCGAAGGTGTGACCATGACAACCAGTTTAAAATTCAAAATAAAAGTTTATTAACAAACTCCGTGTGATAACAAGCAGTATTCAAGTTTAGCAAAGACAGTGGCAAATAACACAGTTCCTGGAATACATAACCACAGGAGGTATCTCAGAGCACTGGTAGGTTTAGAACAGATGTAAAAGTCCTTTGATGAAATCACCTTACCAGGCCTGGTTGTAGTTGTAGAAATAGCCGAGGAACATGCCAGTAGTTGTAGCAGGTGAATCTGTAACTTGAGTATGCTGCTGTATCAGCTGGATGGAACCAGCCAGGTGGTAAGACACGGAGTGGATGCTGAGTGGAATCAGCCAGGTGATGAAATGCAGAGTGGATGCTGAATGGAATCAGCCAGGTACTAAAGTCACGGAGTGGATGCTGGATGGAACCAGCCAGGTGATAAAACACAGAGTGGATGATGTGAGATGCTAGGGAGCGTAGAAACAGAATAGCTGAAAGATGATTACCGGTGGTAGTGGATACTGCTGGTAAGATAGGATCCGCTGGATCAGCACCGGTGTTTGATAGAAGCTGGAATCAGTTGAAAGCTGGCTGCTTGGAAGCAGATAGTAGATAGCTGGAAACTGGACAGCCACGGAAGGCTGTAGAGTCAGGCTGCACTGCAAGATGGAAAGCAGGTGCGGGTCTCTTTGTGGATGCTGGAGACAGGAACTGGAACCTGGAAAAACAAGCCACAGGAGAGAGAGACTGGAACAAGGTATGACATTCAAAGCACTGACATCTATCTGGCCCAGACACAGGATACTTATACCTGCTGCTATGCAGGCATTGGCTGGCAATTATGCAGATTCCAGAGACGGTGGATTGGAGGAATTGGAGCATGTGATCAAATCCAACATGGCTGCGCCCATGCTGGAACCTGGAGGGAAAACTGGTTTGAAATGAAATGCGCAAACATAATGATAATGGCGGCGCCGGCCACGGAGGACATGAGACGCCAGATGACTGTTATATGCTGAGACACTTGGAGGGCAGCAGAGGCCGCGGCAGGCATGATACATGATTCTGAGAACCTGCAGCAATAACACAGTAACGGCGGCGGAGGCCGCGGAGGACGGGAGACGCCATGTTGGATTCAAACATGGCGCCGCTGTGGTAGTGTCTCAGAATGACAGGAGGGATGTGCAGAGTGTTGACACAGATGAGATCCGGATTTGGAACGCTGGGCCAGTCTCAGAAGACACCTAAACGGCAGGTAATGGCGTCCAGATACCCGGATCGTGACAGCACCCCCCCCTTTAGGAGTGGCCCCAGGACACTTCTTAGGCTTTAAAGGAAACTTTGAGTGGAAATTTTGGACCAAGGCAGGAGCATGGACGTCTGAGGCATTGGTCCAAGAGCGTTCTTCAGGACCATAGCCCTTCCAGTCAATGAGATACTGTAACTGACCGTAACGGAAACGTGAGTCCAAAATCTTGGCCACCTCGTACTCTACTCCCCGTTGAGTCTGAACTTTGGGAGCTGGAGGAAGTGCGGAATGAAACCGATTCAGGATCAGCGGTTTCAACAAGGAAACATGAAATGTCCTGGGTATTTTCAAGAAGGGTGGTAACTGTAATCTGTAGGCAACAGGATTGATGACTTGTTCAATCTTGAAGGGACCGATGTAGCGAGGTGCAAATTTCATGCTGGGAACTCTCAACCTCAAATTCTTCGTGGACAACCACACACGATCATCCACCTTGAGAGCAGGAACCGCTCTACGCTTCCTATCGGCAAACTTTTTATACCTGGATGAGGCTTTAAGCAGGGCTGCGCGGACGTTCTTCCAGTTATTTGAAAACTGACGCAAGGTGACATCCACTGCTGGAACAGAAGTTGCGGGAAGCGGTTGAAATTCTGGGACTTTAGGGTGGAATCCATAATTAATGGAGAATGGTGTCGAAGAAGATGAGGAATGGTATTGATTGTTGTGGCTGAACTCGGCCCAAGGAAGGAGTTGAACCCAGTCATCTTGAGAGGAAGACACATATATACGGAGGAAGGCCTCCAAGTCCTGATTCACCCTCTCGGTTTGACCATTGGTCTGAGGATGGTAAGCTGTGGAAAACTTTAACTTGACTTGGAGGGCTTGACACAAACTTCGCCAAAATTTGGCTACAAATTGTACTCCACGATCCGAGATAATCTCTTCAGGAAGACCGTGAAGTCGGAAGATCTCTTGTATAAACACTTGAGCCAACTTGGAAGCTGACGGAAGACCGGTGAGAGGGATGAAATGTGCCATCTTGGTGAACCGGTCAACTACCACCCAGATGGTATTAAACTTGTTGCAGATAGGTAGATCGGTAACAAAGTCCATCGACAAATGGGTCCATGGTCGACGGGGAACAGATAATGGAACCAGTTGCCCCGCAGGCGACTGGCGGGAGACTTTGTGTTGGGCACACTTTGGGCAGGAGGCAATAAATTCCATAATGTCCTTCTTCAGAGTAGGCCACCAGTAGGACCTAGAGATAAACTCCAGGGTTTTCTGAATGCCTGTATGTCCAGCAAAGCGGGAAGCGTGGGCCCAATGCATGAGCTTCTTCCTTAGAACTGGCTTAACAAAACTTTTCCCTGGCGGAGGCGTAGAGTCCATCCCTACCGTGGAGAATGCCAACGGATTAATAATAGGATGCTTGTCTGCAGACTCGGACTCATTTTCTTGCTCCCATGAGCGGGAAAGGGCATCGGCCTTACGATTCTGAGAACCCGGACAGAACTGGAGTTTAAAGTCAAACCTAGAGAAGAAAAGTGCCCATCCGGCCTGACGAGGGTTCAGACATTGTGCGCCTTTGAGATATAAAAGATTTTTGTGGTCGGTAAGTATGGTGATTGAATGAGAAGCTCCCTCCAACAGGTATCTCCACTCCTCCAGAGCGAGCTTGATGGCTAGCAACTCCTGATCGCCAATGGCATAGTTGCGCTCAGCTGGGGAGAACTTCCGGGAGAAGAAACTGCAAGGATGTAGATGTCCATCTTTGGCCCTCTGGGATAACACCGCTCCTACTCCAACGGAGGAGGCATCTACCTCTAAGATAAAAGGAGAGTCGGTGTCGGGCTGTTTCAGAACTGGTGCAGAGATGAACCGTTCCTTCAGAAGGTGAAAGGCCTGCGTAGCTTCTTCGGACCACTTGGACGGATTAGCACCCTTCTTGGTTAATGCAGTGATAGGCGCCACAATGGTGGAAAAGTCTTGTATAAACTTTCTATAATAATTGGCGAACCCTAAGAACCTCTGGACCCCTTTGAGGGTTAAGGGTATAGGCCAATTCTGGATTGCTTGGAGTTTCTCAGGATCCATCTCTAGTCCGGAACCGGACACAATGTAACCTAGAAATGGAATGGTTTTAACTTCAAACATACACTTCTCCAATTTACAATAGAGGTGGTTGACACGGAGACGGGAAAGAACCTCCTTTACCCAGAAACGATGATCTTCTAGATTATTAGCAAAGATGAGGATGTCATCTAGATAAACCACGACATGGCGGTATAAGATGTCCCTGAAGATCTCATTCACGAAGTGCTGGAAGACTGCTGGAGCGTTGCTCAATCCGAAGGGCATGATGAGGTACTCATAATGTCCGTCACGGGTGTTAAAGGCGGTCTTCCACTCGTCACCCTCACAGATCCGGATGAGATTGTAGGCACCCCTCAAGTCCAGCTTTGTAAAAATGGTTGCACCACTAACTCTATCGAAGAGCTCGGTAATCAGGGGTAAAGGGTATCGGTTCTTGACGGTAATGTCGTTTAGACCTCTGTAGTCGATGCACGGACGCAGACCACCGTCTTTCTTCTTAACAAAGAAGAAGCCTGCGCCGTCTGGAGAAGAAGATGGTCGGATGAAACCCTTCGCCAGGTTCTCTTTGATGTACTCTTCCATGGAGTGTGTCTCAGGCAGAGACAACGGATAAGTTCGGCCTCGCGGTGGAACCTTCCCTGGAATGAGGTCGATTGGGCAGTCCCATTCTCTATGAGGAGGAAGGATATCAGCAGAGGCTTTGCTGAACACGTCCGTGAAGTCTTGATATGGAGGAGGCGGAACATCAGATGACCTGGGGAAGGAAGAACAAACAGGAAGAACTTTGGCTAAACAAGTCTCAGCACAGGAGGGACCCCATGCCAGTATTTGCGTAGTCGTCCAGTCAATCGATGGGTTGTGGAGACGGAGCCATGGAAGGCCTAAAACCACTGGATGTGTGGCTCTTGGAATCACTAGAAAAGAAATATACTCAGAATGAACAACTCCCACTCTCAGACGAACTGGTAGAGTCCTTAAGGAAATGACTGTGTCAAAAATCTTGCTGCCATCCACGGCAGTCAAAGAGATGGACGAGGACAGTCTCTCGGTGGGTAGGGACCACCGTTTAACATAAGCTTCGGTTATGAAATTCCCAGCTGCTCCGGAATCAAGGAGGGCAATGACGTTCCTGTAACGTTGAGCAATTTGGAGCGACACTGAGAGGTTACAATCATGAGGAGATGGAGAGGAGATCATTACTCCTAGCCGGCCCTCTCCTTGGCGAGCTAGGATCTGGAGTTTCCCGAACGTTTGGGACAGGCGTTGATAGTGTGCGACGGAGCTGCACAGTAGAGACATAGAGACTCGGAGAGGCGTCTTCAGCGCTCAGCGGGAGATAGACGGGAACGACCAATTTGCATAGGCTCATCCTTGGATGGAAATGGTTGACGAGGAGGAGGAGCAGAAGATTTAGGAACGGATGATCTTCCTCGCTCGGTTGCTCTCTCTCTGAACCGTAGATCAACCTTCGTGCATAGTGAAATTAGCTCATCCAACTTAGAAGGCAAGTCTCTGGTAGCTAACTCATCTTTAATGCGTTCCGACAAGCCATGCCAGAATGCAGCATACAGGGCCTCGTCGTTCCAGGCCAGTTCAGATGCCAGGATTTTGAACTGTATAAGATACTGTCCCACAGTACGTGTTCCCTGGCGTAGACGGAGAATCTCAGATGAAGCAGAGGAAACCCGGCCCGGCTCGTCGAAGATGCGCCTGAATGATGCTACAAAGTCAGTATAGGAGGACAGCAGGGGATCAGACTTCTCCCATAACGGTGATGCCCAATCAAGGGCTGAGCCACTGAGGAGAGAAATAATATAAGCAACTTTGGTACGGTCACTGGGGAAGTTGCCAGATTGAAGCTCAAAATGGATTTCGCATTGGTTGAGAAATCCCCTGCAGAACCTTGGAGATCCGTCAAATTTTGCTGGCGTTGGAAGATGAAGACGTGGTATGGAAATGGGCAAGGTGGGTGGGGTTACAGCTGGAGTCACTGTGGTGGACGCACCAGACGTGCCAGGTCCACGGAGGGTCGTCTGAATCCCATCCAGCCGAGTAGAGAGATCCTGGAGACAGCGGATGATGTGACCTTGTGCAGCCTCCTGATGTTCGAGTCTGGCTGCCAGTTCTTGCATAGGTCTAGCCGCTTGATCCTGGTCTCCGGCTGGATTCATATGGTCAGTGCTTACTGTCACAACTGAGGGTTTAGGCTGACGGGAGGAAGCCTCAGTTGTAGGGGCTGAGTTGAAATTAAACCTGGGAGGTTTAATCAGACCCCTGGACATGTAAGTGCAGAATGATTACCCGAAGGTGTGACCATGACAACCAGTTTAAAATTCAAAATAAAAGTTTATTACCAAACTCCGTGTGATAACAAGCAGTATTCAAGTTTAGCAAAGACAGTAGCAAATAACACAGTTCCTGGAATACATAACCACAGGAGGTATCTCAGAGCACTGGTAGGTTTAGAACAGATGTAAAAGTCCTTTGATGAAATCACCTTACCAGGCCTGGTTGTAGTTGTAGAAATAGCCGAGGAACATGCCAGTAGTTGTAGCAGGTGAATCTGTAACTTGAGTATGCTGCTGTATCAGCTGGATGGAACCAGCCAGGTGGTAAGTCACGGAGTGGATGCTGAGTGGAATCAGCCAGGTGATGAAATGCAGAGTGGATGCTGAATGGAATCAGCCAGGTACTAAAGTCACGGAGTGGATGCTGGATGGAACCAGCCAGGTGATAAAACACAGAGTGGATGATGTGAGATGCTAGGGAGCGTAGAAACAGAATAGCTGAAAGATGATTACCGGTGGTAGTGGATACTGCTGGTAAGATAGGATCCGCTGGATCAGCACCGGTGTTTGATAGAAGCTGGAATCAGTTGAAAGCTGGCTGCTTGGAAGCAGATAGTAGATAGCTGGAAACTGGACAGCCACGGAAGGCTGTAGAGTCAGGCTGCACTGCAAGATGGAAAGCAGGTGCGGGTCTCTTTGTGGATGCTGGAGACAGGAACTGGAACCTGGAAAAACAAGCCACAGGAGAGAGAGACTGGAACAAGGTATGACATTCAAAGCACTGACATCTATCTGGCCCAGACACAGGATACTTATACCTGCTGCTATGCAGGCATTGGCTGGGCAATTATGCAGATTCCAGAGACGGTGGATTGGAGGAATTGGAGCATGTGATCAAATCCAACATGGCTGCGCCCATGCTGAACCTGGAGGGAAAACTGGTTTGAAATGAAATGTGCAAACATAATGATAATGGCGGCGCCGGCCACGGAGGACAGGAGACGCCAGATGACTGTTATATGCTGAGACACTTGGAGGGCAGCAGAGGCCGCGGCAGGCATGATACATGATTCTGAGAACCTGCAGCAATAACACAGTAACGGCGGCGGAGGCCGCGGAGGACGGGAGACGCCATGTTGGATTCAAACATGGCGCCGCTGTGGTAGTGTCTCAGAATGACAGGAGGGATGTGCAGAGTGTTGACACAGATGAGATCCGGATTTGGAACGCTGGGCCAGTCTCAGAAGACACCTAAACGGCAGGTAATGGCGTCCAGATACCCGGATCGTGACACATTCCATTTGGAAAGGATCAGATGTTGTAAAGGCCTCGAGTGGAACTAAGCATACACCACCATGTTGAATGTTGACACCATAGATCCCATCACGCGCATCACTGTGTGAATGGATACCCTTTGACTGTGTAGCGACTCCTGAATCCTCGACTGTATTGTGGATATTTTGTTCAGAGGTAAAATTATTCTCTGAAGACCCGAATCCAATACAGCCTCCAAGTGCCTCATCCATTGTGACGGAACCAGGGACGACTTTGCCCAATTTATGAGCCAACCATGTCTCTGCAAACAAGCTAATGTCTGTTGCAGATGACACTGAAGCAATTCCTGAGATTGTGCCAGGATTAATAAGTCGTCGAGGTAAGGAAAAATCCTTATCCCCTGTTGATGGAGATAAGCCGCGATTACCACCATAATTTTGGTGAACACTCATGGAGCTGTGGCCATTCCAAATGGTAGGGCCTGAAACTGAAAGTGTTGCTGGAGGATAGCAAGCCTGCGGTAGCACTGATGGGACTGTGCTATAGGAATATGCAGGTAAGCATCCTGGATATCCAGGGATACCATAAAATCCTCCGGCTCCATGGCCAAAATAATGTAACGTAAAGTCTCCATATTAAACCGAGGCACCCAAATGTACTTGTTCAGCACTTTGAGATTGAGTATGGGCCGGAACGATGCATTTGGCTTCTGGACTAGAAACAGGTTGGGATAAAAACCTTGTCATCGTTGCACAGGAGGAATTGTAATCATCACTCCTGATGGAAGCAACTTCTGAACTGCCTCTTGCAAAGCCCTGGTCTTCGTTTCCACTGAAGATGGGCTGGTACAAAAGAACCTTTGTGGGGGGTGTTTCTTGAAGACAAACGCATAACTATGAGATACTGCTTCTTGCACCCAGGCATCTGTAGTGGACTGTTGCCAGATCTGTACAAAATGAAGAAGTCGGCCTCACACACTGGGATCCCTCAGGTGGAGGCCAGCACCATCAGCTTGATGGCTTATCTTTTGGCTTGGAAGCAGGCCTTCTGGTAGCCCAATGATTTTTAGTCTTACCAGACTTGTCAGATTGAAACTGTTTGTCATAACCCTTTCCTTTTGCGTTTCCTAAGGTCTGAAAAGGCAGAAAAGCTGGAAACCTAGGTTTGGAATTGTGTGTTGAAGGAAACTTCACTTTCTTGGAGTCTGCTTCTGACTCCAAAATACTGTTTCATTCTTTAGCAAAAAGAATATCTTCAGTGAAAGGCAAAGACTCTAGAACTTCCTTAGACTCTGAGTCAGCCTTCCATGTACGTAACCAAACAGCTCTGCGAGCTGCCACTGCTGAGGCTGATGCTTGAGAGGCAATAGTATCCATATCCAAGGCTGCTTCTTCCATAAAAATAGCCGCCTGTTTAATATGTGCAATATGGGATTTTTGCTCTTTAGATTCCAATGAAAAATCATCTTCCAATGCATCAGCCCTGGCTGCCAGTGCTTTCGCCATCCAGGCTGAAACCAAGGCTGGTCTAACAATTGCCCCAGACAAGGAGAAAATGGTTTAAATAACCCCATCTATTTTCCTATGGTTAACATCATTTAATGATGTTGAAGGCAGAGGCAATGTAGATTTTTGCACTAATCGAATGACATGCGTATCTACTTTGGGAGCCACCTCCCTTCTTAAACAGTCCCCAGCTAGAAGAGGATAATGGGAATTCCATTTATTTGGAATTCTAAACTTCTTTTTGGGTGTTACCCAAGCCTCTTGCGTAATCTCCGTCAGCTGTTTTGACCCAGGAAATTCAGTCCTGACTGTTTTGTGATGCTTAAACACAGGTGCCTTGGATTTTAACAAAGGCTCTGCTGCCTCCTCTAAGGATAGAATGGCTTTCATAGCACTAATTAGCTCAGGTATATCCACTGAGCTGAGACCTTCATCTTCATCTATATATGCAGACCCGGAATGCGATGAATCGTCATCCTCCGAAGAGTCCCCATCTGAAACATGTGTAGACTGTGAAGATGTTGTTTCATGTCTGTGTGATTTACTTACCACAGGCCTTTCAGCCTGTTTTTGTTGAAAGGCTGCAGATTCCTGGACTAGATGTGATAAACCCCAGGGGGAATGTTGCATGTAAGGGTTAACAGGGTAACCTATCCCTGGTATTGAAGCTGGCATTATCCACTCAGATATATTGGATAATGTCTATGCAAAAGAAGCCCATGGGGGTTCCCTTTGAACCTGTTCCTGCCTTGGTTTAGTCAAGAGGATTTGGTGAAAGCCAAAACAATTTGCACATAACGCATTTTGAATCAGACCTTGAGGGGTTAACCCAGCTTTGCAAGACAAACATGAAATCAGTGTTAGTGCTGCTGTGGAGAGTGTATCCTCTTCACCCTTGCCTCTCTTAGACATGATAAACAAATCACACACCTGTACAGTGTTAACTACACAATTTGTGACTGAAATCACATTAAAACTTGTTAAAGTGACATACAATCCAATCCCTCTCTGCTTTGCACCAGTATTGAGGATCGGTATATACACAGCAATCACACTAGCAATCAGTCACAAGCCATACATTAGTATAATAAGCAATATGAGCAAATATTCAACTACAGATACATTTCAAGTATGTAGGAGAAACATATATATGCATTACCTTATATAGGACTTTGAACGTATTCAGTTGCACAGCGAAAGAAACAGCAGCAATAGTTTACAGACTCATATGCATCAGGCACTTATCTAACTAATCCTACTTAATGGTAGGTAGAGACTTAGTGCTGTATCACCCGGCTCAGGAGAGTGGGATACAGGGAGACTTCACCCCACTTCCAGGATCGATCAATACGTTAGCGATCGCTGAGTGTATCCAGATGCTATTAGTGTACACACTCGCCCTGTGAACCTACAGTGAACACAGACGTCCAAGTGAACACTGACGCACCAGTCACACAGCCGCCTATGCTGCGACTGGGTCCTTTAGATACACAGCGTCACAGATGGAAATGGGAAATCAGTTCATGGTGGGAAACTCGGAGGAAACTGGTCATGAACCAGGAGGAGGGGCGACCAGGGGAGCGTCTTACTCCCCACTGCTGACATCAACCCCAGGGATCACGGCCTCACACTAATCCCTGGAGCCTATGATCCTTGGGGCCTAGTGCTGGTGCACCCGAGGTGGCAGCTGCGTCAGCGACTGTTTGGTAGTCTCCTTCCCGAAACAGTGCGGCTGTGTCTCGCATCTCCCCTGCTAAGCGGAACTTATGCCTTACCTTCTCCCCGTTCTCCGGCCACAGCTTGGTAACGTCAGCTGGACTTGCTTGTACATCCTACACAGATGCCCGCTGAAACAGAACTACATGTGGGTAAGCGTTGTCGCGACCTGGCGGAGTGTTGTTGGAGCGACTCTTTCTAAGGTGCGTGTAAGACGCTTTATAGAAACCCGCTCAAAAAAAAATGTAAGACTATAAAAATAAGTTAACTAACAAGCTTATGGCTTTATGGCTGCCAAAATCTGCAGCCTAAAGATCGTGGTCCGGCTCCTGCCAAACCAACAAAAAAACTGAATTGCCTGAGCCAGGCGGTGGGAATATAGGGGACTGTCCCGTTGCATTCTGGGAGGCCGAAAGCTTTTGATTGTTGATATGAGACGCTACCTCATATCCCAATGTTTATCCTGTGGATAATCTGTGGACCCTGCAGGAGAATTAGGAAACTGTTTATCCAGCTGTTGATTACTCTTTTTGCTATGTATGTTCAATGTGTCAGTTTTGTAAAATAGAGTATTAACACTGCACAGTCAAGTAAAGATTAAAGATTTTTCATGGCAAAAAATTGAGACTGTCTGCGGCAATCTGTGTTGAAATATTATCGGTTTTCAAGGGTATATTTTATTTTTTGTTGACTGCTGTAATAAATAGTCATTCTGGTTTAAAATGCCCTAAAACATTTTTTAATGGAACTTAAAAATGATATAATGATCTTTCCAGATGATCACATTCAGATGCGCGAGTCAGTGCACCTGTATTACACCAACAACTAGTGATGGTATTTTCAATGCAAACTGCTGATAGTCTTTCATCCTGCTCTCAGAACGGCCCTACATACTCTACATGTGTATGGCCTGTTTTGTTCAATACATGTTTTACAACAAGATATCCATTACTGTTTTTAAATAATAAATCAGTGTATAATATTTGGAATAGAACTATACTCCCATGGTTATTATTGTATGTAAAGCAAAGACCTTCTGACCTACTGTACTGACGAATGCTCTAATTTCTATTTTGATTGTGATGTGATACAGTATATAAACAGACAGCCTTTCCTGCAGTGTCATTTGACTGGTGTTACTGGCATTTCAAACACCAAGTGGCATTATAGCTTTGTCAGCCAGAATCAGAATATCATTGGACATGGGGCCTAATTCAGACCTGATCGTAGATACTGTATGCTAAATTTAGCACATCTACGATCAGCTTCTCTGACATGCGGCGTCCCGCCCAGCACAAGGCTAGTCCACCCCGCATGTGAGGTCCTGCCCCGTCACACAAGTACAAAAGCATTGCATGACGGCGATACTTTTGTACTTGAAGAGTAGCCCCTCACCAGCGCAGCTCCTGCGCGCTGATAGGGAGCTACCCGTCTCTGTGAGGGTCGCATCGGCTGCGTGTGACGTCACGCAGCCACCGCGGCCTGCCCCCCCCCAATGGGCCAGCCACGCCTGCGTTGCCAGGACCGCGCCCCCTAAATGGCGGCCAAATGCTGCCGGCCCGCTTCGCACCCGCATCTGCCGCTGGCCCACTCCGCGACCGCATCTGCCTCCGGCGCATGCACAGTTCAGACCTGATCGCTGCTGTGTAAAAACACACAGCAGCGATCAGGTCTGAATTAGCCCCATGGTCTCCTACAACCATTGATAAAGCTTACGTCATTTTAAAGTGATCCAATCATGGCTCAGTTTCTTATTAGAGTGAGACACTATATTAATAGAGACTTATAAAAAGTGGGTATCACACCTGGCCCATTACAAGACTTAATATTAAAAAACCCTTATCATAAATAGCGTAGTGTTCCTTCTTGTTGATCATATTGACATCCTTCCTGTGTAGTAAAATTGAACAATAAGGAATGAAGAGAAAGAGCAAATAAGCGCAAGCGATCGTTAATTTCAAGGCTGTAGGATTGTATGAGCCTTGCACAGTTTGGTAAGGTTATTAAACAGTTAATAGGTTTGGGGGGCAGGATTTTAATTAGAATAATGGGAGTGTTAGGGAGGAGCTAGCGGACATTTTGTGTGAGGCAGGAGTTTCATCTGCTTCTTTCTCTATCAGTGTTTTCCCACCCTCCTTCCCCAAGCACCTTTTTTCCCCACCCGTTTTTTCTTTTTCTTTGCCGGTTGGAGTTTGTCAACCTATATAGGTGGCGGGAAAGAACAGCAGTTACAGTGGCTATTGCGCTGCTGTTTGGAGGTGCGCTCTTTGCCCAATACATCGTATACTCTGGCCCTCCTTACCGGGGGTCATTGGGCTTGGCTGTCTGGTCGGCCCTATTATGGTGTATTGGGGAGAGAGTTGGAGACTCAGCACTTATTGGCGTAGCCAATGAGATAAATAAAGTCATGTCGTGGCCATGCGTAGTAGCAATAAGTTGTAATGTCACTGATGATCTGGCCGTTCTTTCTTATTGCCATTGCCACCATACCTAGTTTTAGTATTATAAATAAATAGCGGCTGAACGATTTTAATGGCATTTCAGTGGTCTGTGTCATTATTTCTAGATAAGTTAAGTTAGTTCATATTTAGTTGGTATGGTTATCGTGTAATGATGTCATGCAGTCCGGCATCGGCTGATAGAAAGTTTATAAAGAAACATACAGGTAACAGAGTAATATGTTTAAGACCTACAATGCACAGGGTCGGATTGGCAATAGAGCTCGCAAGAAAGATTCCTGGTAGGCCGACATGTTTGTGGGGCCTGTTTTGTGAGTTGTCATCTGGCCCAAATCCCACATGACAGGCAGCCCACCACCTCAATACACTACATTGCCCCCATTCATTATTCCATCTCTGCTGATGCTGCCATGGCTACATTGTATGTTATACCTTTCATGCATGCCCATGTCGGACCACTTTTACAAAATTTTACAGGGCAACTTTCAGTTCCCATTCTGCCACTGGTCTCAAAGAAGGCTGCAAATGCTTACAATCAGGCCCTATGAGAAGGGATCCCGCCCCCACCCTCAACAGACTCCACCCCCTAATCAGAATACACCCCTATTATGGCTGCTTCCATAAATATCCCGAGCCAACTGTTTTTCCATCCCAATCTGCCCCTGGACATCACAATGCATTCAGCTGCAGGACTCCAGACAGTACGTCTGTGACATCACAATGCATTCAACTGCAGGCACCTAGACAGTACTACTGTGGCATCATAATGCATTCAGCTGCAAGAAGCTAGACAGTATCTCTGTGACATCATAATTAATACAGCTGCAGGCAGGTAGAAAGTACCTCTATGACATCACAATGCATTCAGCTGCAGGAAACTAGACAGTACCTCTATGATGTCACAGTGCATTTAGCTGCAGGGAGCTAGACAGTACCTCTGGGACATCACAATGCATTCAGCTGCAGGCAGCTAGACAGTACCACTGTCTCATCACAATGCATTCAGCTGCAGGCAGCTAGACAGTACCACTGTGACATCACAATCAATACAGCTGCAGGCAGTTTAACAGTACCTCTGTGACATCACAATGCATTCTGCTGTAGGTAGCTCAACAGTACCACTGTGATATCACAATGCATTCAGCTGCAGGAAACTAGACAGCAGCGCCGTAACTACGTGTGTGCCAAGGGGGCTTGGCACACAGCGCAGTTGCCCTGAGGGCGCAACGGCCAGCGGCATGTAATGAGTCAAATTGACTCATTACATGCCGCCTCTGTGTGCGCCGTGCGCGGCTGGAGGGAGAGGAGACCAGCGCCGGGTTCAAGGAGGAGGAGGGAGGGGGAGCAGGGAGCCGCAGCAGCGCTATTTGATTGGTAGTAAGCGCCGCTGCAGCGTCCCCCTCTCCTTCTGTATTGGCTGCCCGGCGCTGCTATGGATGCTGGGATGCGGTTCCTTCATCCCAGCATCCATAGCAGCGCCGGGCAGCCAATACAGAAGGAGAGGGGGATGCTGCAGCGGCGCTTACTACCAATCAAATAGCGCTGCTGCGGCTCCCTGCTCCCCCTCCCTCCTCCTCCTTCTCATCTCACTGCCTGCACCGAGAGGGAGATGCCAGCACGAGGAGCCTGTCAGCGGGGAGAAGGTAAGTATATCCCTCTCTCTCTTTCTTTCTCTCTCTCTTTCTCTCTCTCTCTCTCAGGGGGACACAGTCTGCCGCAATTTGTAAAAAGGTTTCCTGGCTGCCGCAATGTATAAAAAGGGGGTCTGGTTGCCGCAATGTGTAAAAAGGGGGGGGGTCCTGGCTGCCGCAATGTGTAAAATGGGGTCCTGGCTGCCGCAATGTGTAAAAAGGGGGCCTGGCTGCCGCAATGTGTAAAGAGGGGGCCTGGCTGCCGCAATGTGTAAAAAGGGGTCCTGGCTGCCGCAATGTGTAAAAAGGGGTCCTGGCTACCGCAATGTGTAAAAAGGGGGACTGGCTGCCGTAATGTGTAAAAAGGGGGACTGGCTGCCGTAATGTGTAAAAAGGGGTCCTGGCTGCCGCAATGTATAAAAAGGGGGTCTGGCTGCCGCAATGTGTAAAAAGGGGTCCTGGCTGCCGCAATGTGTAAAATGGGGTCCTGGCTGCCGCAATGTGTAAAAAGGGGGCCTGGCTGCCGCAATGTGTAAAGAGGGGGCCTGGCTGCCGCAATGTGTAAAAAGGGGTCCTGGCTGCCGCAATGTGTAAAAAGGGGTCCTGGCTGCGCAATGTGTAAAAAGGGGGCCTGGCTGCCGCAATGTGTAAAATGGGGTCCTGGCTGCTGCAATGTGTAAAAAGGGGGCCTGGCTGCCGCAATGTGTAAAGATGGGGCCTGGCTGCCGCAATGTGTAAAAAGGGGTCCTGGCTGCCGCAATGTGTAAAAAGGGGGACTGGCTGCCGTAATGTGTAAAAAGGGGGACGCTGTCTGCTGTAATGTATAAAAGGGGCTCTACCTGGTGTAGTGGCGCTACTGTGCAGCGTAATTTGAATAATGTAGACTACTGTGCATCGTAGTATGAATTGCTATTATTTTGTGGCCACGCCCCTTCCCCGTGAAGCCACGCCCCTATAAATTTTTTGCGCGGCTACGGCGCGCACTGCCCCTGTCTTACATGGGGGGGGCGCCACTATCGTTTCTTGCACACAGCGCTAAAATGCCTAGTTACGGCACTGCTGGACAGTACCTCTGTGACATCACAATGCATTCAGCTGCAGGTAGATAGTATCACTATGAAACATACTTGCCGACATTCTGGTTGCTCTCTGCGGGAGAGAGCAGCCAGGTCGGCTCAGCAAGGGGGCAGGGGAGGGCTGTGATGTGGGGAGGAGGTGGACCGGAGGCGGGACGGGGTTGGAGCAGGAGCGAGGTGGGGGCGGAGTTTTGGCGGCACATCCTTTAAGCCACGCCCCCCGCTCTGTAATGCCGCGATCCCCGGCATTACACTGCAGTGGGCGTGGCTATGATGACGCGATTCAGCAAGAATCGCGTCATCAACTGCTCGAACCGCCCACTTTACACACTAAGTGGGCGGACGGGCAGGGGGACCCCTGATTCCGGGAGACTTGCCTGCTCTTCTGGGGGGCTTGGAGGGTCACCCGATTTTCGGCAGCCTCCTGGCCATTCCGGTAGAGTAGGCAAGTATGCTATGAAATTACAATGTATTCAGCTGCAGACAGCTAGACAGTACCTCTGTTACATCATAATACATTAAACTGCAGACAGCTAGACAGTACCACTCTGACATAACAATGCTTTCAGCTCCAGGAAGTTAGACAGTACCTCTGTGATGTCACAATGCATTCAGCTGCAGGAAACTAGACAGTGTCTCTGTGACATTACTATTAATACAGGTGCAGGCAGCTCAACAGTACCTCTGTGAAATCACAATCATTCAGCTGCAGGCAGTTAGACAGTACCATGTGACATCACAATGCAGGCAGCTAGAAAGTACCTCTGTGACATCACAATGCATTCAACTGCAGGCAGCTCGACAATGTCTTTGTGACAATACAATAAATACAGGTGCAGGCAGCTAGACAGTACCACTGTGCAGGGACGGATTAGGAAAAAAAATCACATTGCGCCAGGTCGAGCCTCTTATACACATTGTGCCAGGTAGATGCAGTAACATGGCTGGATAATATATTTAGCAATACAAGGCCATGAGGTGGTTCTGGACCTTGTGGCACTCAGGGATAAATTTTCCATTGTCGCCCACCCATTGAAAATAGGGACAGAGCGCACCAGAGATGTGCATCAAATATATGGGGGCATGGCGTCATGGGGAAGGGCATGGCCACATAATAGTACCAATTCACAATACACCACACAGTAGTGTCTGTCAGTCACATTACACCATACAGTAGTACCCGTTATACATATTACGCCAGGTAGAGACTCTTTTATAGTTTATATTGTTTAAAATGAGTCCAAGTGAAAAATGTCTGCTGAATTTAACTGAAAATAGCTCCAAAATTTCACATTAACACACAGGAATTTTTAGATGTATATTGTTCAGCAAGGTATCCGGACTCCAGGTCGACACCAAAAAGGTCGACACACCTTAGGTCGACACCAATTGGTCGACACACCTTAGGTCAACATGGTCAAAAGGTCGACATGGACAAATGTCGACATGGACAATGTCGACATGGAAAAGGGTCGACATGAGTTTTTCAAAAAATTATAATTTTTTAAAAAATGTTCATACTTTACGATCCACGTGAACTACGATTGGGAATGGTAACCTGTGCCGAGTGCAGTAGCAGCGGAGTGAGGCACCTTGCCCGAAGCATGGCGAGCGAAGCGAGCCATGCGAGGGGACGCGGTGCACTAATTGGGGTTCCCGGTCACTCTACGAAGAAAACGACACCAAAAAAACATTAAAAACTCATGTCGATCTTTTTCTATGTCATCCTTGTTCATGTCGACCTTTTGTCCATGTCGACCTTTTGCCCATGTCGACCAATTGGTGTCGACTTTTTTGGTGTCGACCTGGAATCCCAGACCCGTTCAGTAACCTGAATGATTACACCAGTGCTGGTTGCTGGCATAAGTTGACATGGTAACCACCCCGGGGTGCCGCATGAAAGGAGTGCCACCAGTATGGAGCAGATCATTCACCATATACAGCAGCTCACAGCAAGAGACAGCCAATGTATTCTATGCACAAAACCCAGATCAGTTAGTAGTGCCACTGCCTTCAGGAGAATACCTGTATTATGTGCCATGCTATTGATGCACCATTTCTGCTCCACTTGTCCATTAGCTGGAAGCAGGGTCGGACTGGCCCACAGGGGAACAGGGAAAACCACCGGTGTGCCCCACTGCCTGTGGGCCGTCCTCCTCCTCTAGGGATCAGGTTCCAGACTTTATCCAGGTGCACTTGAATTATGCATTATACTTATGTTACATTTTATACTTCACAAGAATATGGTTTATTATATATTTACCATTGGGCACAGAAAATGTACTCTTTAATGGTTAGCCAAACCTCTGTGGTGGCTGGCCACACCCCAGTGGAGCCTGGCCACACCCTTAAGCATAGGCCCCTACAACAGCATTCCCCTAATGAGCCCTTCATGCCCCAGTCCGACACTGGCTGGCAGTCAAATGCAGATGGCAGGAGGGATTGTTTACATTCAAGGCACTGCAATATAGGACAGGGATCATTACCCCAGTCTTTCTCAAATGCCCACCTGGCAGCTTACATGTGGAAAAGACTAGTTCCAAATTCATCACAGTACAGAGAAAAAGAGGGCCCTTTTTTAATACAGTCATGAAGAGTCAGGGGCAAGTTCAAACTGATAATGGCTTTTACTGTAATTGATGCAACAATCATACCTATTATGCTGACACTTCTCCCTCTCCATCTCCCTACCGCCTGGCCATTCCCCGTACCTGCTCCCCCCCAGACTGTCCGTTCCCCCCTCCGTCTGATCTTCTGCAACTGCTACCATCCCCTTTTACCCGGCTACACCTCACCTGTTCTTGTATCATCTATTACTCTGGGCGCATATTCTTCAAACTTAGCGGCTCCTCTCCTAGCCTGTGCATGTGATGTGCACGTAGGGCCGGCCCGAACCTAATTTTTTTGATAAGTGAAAACATATTTTGGTGCCCCTTAGTGAAATTTATAGGAGCGTGGTTTCAAGGTGAAGAGGCGTGGCCACAGAATAGTACCAATTCCCATTACACCTCACAGTAGCATCCGTTACTCGCATTACACTGCACAGTAGCGTCCGTTACATTACACAGCACAGTAGCGTACGTTACATTACACTGCACAGTAGCATCCGTTACATTACACAGCAGAGTAGCGTCCGTTATGCGCCTTACACAGCACAGTAGCATCCGTTACATTACACAGCACAGTAGCATCCGTTACTCACATTACACAGCACAGTAGCATCCGTTACATTACACAGCACAGTAGCGTCCGTTACATTACACTGCACAGTAGCATCCATTACATTACACCGCAGAGTAGCGTCCGTTACTCGCATTACACAGCATAGTAGCATCCGTTACATTACACAGCACAGTAGCATCCGTTACTCACATTACACAGCACAGTAGCATCCGTTACATTACACAGCACAGTAGCGTCCGTTACTCGCATTACACAGCACAGTAGCATCCGTTACATTACACAGCACAGTAGCGTCCGTTACTCGCATTACACCGCACAGTAGCATCCGTTACATTACACCGCACAGTAGCGTCCGTTACTCACATTACACCGCACAGTAGCATCCGTTACATTACACCGCACAGTAGCGTCCGTTACTCACATTACACAGCACAGTAGCGTCCATTACATTACACCGCACAGTAACGTCCATTACTCACATTACACAGCACAGTAGTGTCCATTACATTACACAGCACAGTAGTGTCCATAACTCACATTACACAGCACAGTAGCGTCCGTTACTTACATTACACAGCACAGTAGCGTCCGTTACATTACACCGCACAAGTAGCGTCTGTTACTTACATTACACAGCAGAGTAGCATCCGTTACATTACACAGCACAGTATCGTCCATTACATTACACAGCACAGTAGCATCCGTTACATTACACTGCAAAGCACTTCTCCCTCTCCATCTCCCTACCGCCTGGCCATTCCCGGTACCTGCTCCCCCCCAGACTGTCCGTTCCCCCCTCCGTCTGATCTTCTGCAACTGCTACCATCCCCTTTTACCCGGCTACACCTCACCTGTTCTTGTATCATCTATTACTCTGGGCGCATATTCTTCAAACTTAGCGGCTCCTCTCCTAGCCTGTGCATGTGATGTGCACATAGGGCCGGCCCGAACCTAATTTTTTGATAAGTGAAAACATATTTTGGTGCCCCTTAGTGGAATTTATAGGAGCGTGGTTTCATGGTGAAGAGGCGTGGCCACAGAATAGTACCAATTCCCATTACACCTCACAGTAGCATCCGTTACTCGCATTACACCGCACAGTAGCGTCCGTTACATTACACAGCACAGTAGCTTACGTTACATTACACTGCACAGTAGCATCCGTTACATTACACAGCAGAGTAGCGTCCGTTACTCGCATTACACAGCACAGTAGCATCCGTTACATTACACAGCACAGTAGCATCCGTTACTCACATTACACAGCACAGTAACATCCGTTACATTACACAGCACAGTAGCGTCCGTTACTCGCATTACACAGCACAGTAGCATTCGTTACATTACACCGCACAGTAGCGTCCGTTACTCACATTACACAGCACAGTAGCGTCCATTACATTACACCGCACAGTAACGTCCATTACTCACATTACACAGCACAGTAGTGTCCATTACATTACACAGCACAGTAGCGTCCGTTACTTACATTACACAGCACAGTAGCGTCCGTTACATTACACCGCACAAGTAGCGTCTGTTACTTACATTACACAGCAGAGTAGCATCCGTTACATTACACAGCACAGTATCGTCCATTACATTACACAGCACAGTAGCATCCGTTACATTACACTGCAAAGCAGCGTCCATTAAATTACTCCGCACAGTAGTATGCGTTACAGTACACTGCACAGTAGCGTCTGTTACATTACACTACACAGTAGCGTCCGTTACATTACACTGCACAGTAGCGTACATTACTCACATTACACAGCACAGTAGCGTCCATTACTCACATTACACTGCACAGTAGCGTCCATTACTCACATTACACAGCACAGTAGCATCAGTTACATTACACCGCACAGTAGCATCCCTTACATTACACTGCACAGTAGCGTCCATTACGTTACACCGCACAGTAGCGTCTGTTACATTACACAGCACAGTAGAATCCGTTACTCACATTACACCGCACAGTAGCATCCGTTACATTACACCGCACAGTAGCGTCCGTTACATTACACTGCACAGTAGCATCCATTACTCAAATTACACAGCACAGTAGCGTCCGTTACATTACACCGCACAGTAGCATCCGTTACATTACACAGCACAGTAGCGTCCATTTCATTACACTGCACAGTAGCATCCATTACTCAAAATACACAGCACAGTAGCGTTCGTTACATTACACCGCACAGTAGCATCCGTTACATTACACCGCACAGTAGCATCCGTTACATTACACAGCACAGTAGCGTCCGTTTCATTACACCGCACAGTAGTATAAGTTACATTACACAGCACAGTAGCATCCGTTACATTACGCAGCACAGTAGCATCCGTTACATTACACTGCACAGTAGCATCCATTACTCAAATTACACAGCACAGTAGCGTCCGTTACATTACCCCGCACAGTAGCATCCGTTACATTACACCGCACAGTAGCATCCGTTACATTACACAGCACAGTAGCGTCCATTTCATTACACAGCACAGTAGCATACGTTACATTACACAGCACAGTAGCATCCATTACATTACGCAGCAGAGTAGCATCCGTTACATTACACTGCACAGTAGCATCCGTTACTCAAATTATACAGCACAGTAGCGTTCGTTACATTACACCGCACAGTAGCATCCATTACATTACACCGCACAGAAGCATCCGTTACATTACACAGCACAGTAGTGTCCGTTTCATTACACCGCACAGTAGCATACGTTACATTACACAGCACAGTAGCGTCGATTACATTATGCAGCACAGTAGCATCCATTACATTACACAGCACAGTAGTGTCCGTTACATTACACAGCACAGTAGCATCCGTTACATTACTCTGCACAGTAGCATCCATTACTCAAATTACACAGCACAGTAGCGTCCGTTACATTACACCGCACAGTAGCATCCGTTCCATTACACAGCACAGTAGTGTCTGTTTCATTACACCGCACAGTAGCATACGTTTCATTACACAGCACAGTAGCGTCCATTACATTACGCAGCACAGTAGCGTCCGTTACACTACACAGCACAGTAGTGTCCGTTACATTACACAGCACCGTAGCATCCGTTACATTACACAGCACAGTAGTGTCCGTTACATTACACAGCACAGTAGCATCCGTTACATTACACAGCACAGTAGCATCCGTTACATTACACAGCACAGTAGTGTCCTGTCGAATACTGTGACAGAGACAACCTGCTGAAGGCCTAACAGTTATATATATGTACTACGGGATAGTACGTATATTATGCATACACCTAATAATCACAATATCAAAGGTGATCTACATTCACTAGTATAGTATAAAAGCATAAGAGAATCCATTTTGTTTCTAGCTAGATGATACAGCAGATTCATTTGTATTTCATTTGAACTCTATACAAAGTACAATAACAACTTTGTTGGCTAAGTATTAATTCCACATACACACTTCCGAACTCCAGTTTAAATTCCTAATAAGGAGATAGCACGAGTCATCCTATCATGAGAATATATTGGCTAGATATCCCTTGGTTGCCATTGCCAATTGTTCTAATATTGCATAACACTGTATTCCAGATAAATGAACTCATATGGGAGGGTTATAAGAATGGGGCGTAACTGTATATTATAAAACTCATTGTTTTTACATGTATTTGTTGTTGAAGCATTTTGACCCAGGCTTGAGAGGATGTTCCCTCTCAACCTGTATACGGGCGTGGCCTTTTTAATAAATAATTATTGATTTTTCTAAATCTATTTTCAATTCATTCTTTTACATAACAACTCAAACAGCTACAAGATGGTTAATTTAATTAACCCAAAAAAGGTATCCAACAGTCCGTTACTCACATTACACAGCACAGTAGCGTCCATTACTCACATTACACAGGACAGTAGCATCCGTTACTCACATGGGAGATGGGAGATAGAGCAGCCTATATCCAAGGCTGGTGGGCAGCCGCTGTACAGCGTGTGACGGTGACTCACTCACTGTCAGCAGCGGCGGGAATTCGATGAAACTAGGACTTTACCAGTTTCCGGAGCGCCTGAACGGATCAGCTCCCTGCAGCCACCTCTACTGCTGAGAAGCAAAAACAGTGGCCAAGGGGTCATTTATTATTAATTATTCATTCTATGCTGCATTAAAAACATTTGCCCCCTCTTATGCAACCAGAGTTCTATAAATAGCTTCTGGCGCTGTAGCTATCTCAGTGCTCCCCCTCCCTCCCTCTGCCCGGAGTAGCATCAGCAGGGCAGGAAGGAGGCTGTCAGCCCTGCACAGTGTTCCACTGTGTGACAGAAGTGCACGGACAACGCCACTGTGCAGGGCTGACAGCCTCCTGGCAGTGCGGTAGTAGCAGCAGCTTCGAGAGGGGAGCTGGCAATGATCTCTCCCTCCCCACTGACAGCCTGTCGTGGACACTCCTCTGGACTCTTACACAGCTCCCCAGTGGCAGCCCTCCACTGTTCGGCACTCTATGCGGGGGGCTCCCAGCAGGCAGCAGGTGATCGTGGTGGGTGCAGGAGCGGGTGGGCACGGTGCAGACAGTAGGTGGGCGCACCTCCTTTTCATGACAGCCGGGGAGGGACCTCTTCTTATAACGGCCGGTGGCTGCAGAAAGCAATGCACATTAATATGAGTAGGCGGGGGTGGGGCCATGTATGACAGACGGCTCCGCTCAACAATCGGCCCACCGGGGCTCTCCCCGGTAAGACTTGTGACCAGTAGCGGATCTTGACACGGGCAAGCAGGACTTTTGCCCGGGGCGCCGCCTTCCGGAGGGCGCCGCACCAGGGCAAGATCCGCTGCTGCTGTGTGCCCCCCGCTGCCCCCCCGCTGCCACTGGGAGGGGAAACTAGACGCGTACGCGTCTAGTTTCCCTTCGTGGAGAGGTCCTTTACTGTGTGGTGCGCGATGACGTCATCGCGCACCGCACAGCAAAGGTCCTCTCCACGAAGGTAACTAGACGCTACGTGTCTAGTTTTCCTTCGTGGAGAGGACCTTTGCTGTGTGGTGCGCGATGACGTCATCGCGCACCGCACATCATTTCAGTCTGTACAGGGGGCATAAATGACCACGCCCCCTATACGAAGCCACGCCCCATAATGCCGCCCGGTGCGCCAGAAGCCCCGGAACCGGCCCTGCTTGTGACCAATCTGTCCCTGCCACTGTGACATTACAATGCATTCAGCTGCAGGAAGCTAGATAGTACCTCCATGATATAACAATGCATTCAGCTGCAGGCAGCTAGACAGTACTTCTGTGACATCACAATGCATTCAGCTGCAGGCAGATAGACAGTACCACTGTCTCATCACAATGCATTCAGCTGCAGGCAGCTAGACAGTACCTCTATGACGTCACAATGCATTCATCTGCAGGCAGGTAGACAGTACCACTGTCTCATCACAATGCATTCAGCTGCAGGCAGCTAGACAGTACCACTATGACATCACAATCAATACAGCTGCAGGACTCCAGACAGTACGTCTGTGACATCACAATGCATTCAACTGCAGGCACCTAGACAGTACTACTGTGGCATCATAATGCATTCAGCTGCAAGAAGCTAGACAGTATCTCTGTGACATCATAATTAATACAGCTGCAGGCAGGTAGAAAGTACCTCTATGACATCACAATGCATTCAGCTGCAGGAAACTAGACAGTACCTCTATGATGTCACAGTGCATTTAGCTGCAGGGAGCTAGACAGTACCTCTGGGACATCACAATGCATTCAGCTGCAGGCAGCTAGACAGTACCACTGTCTCATCACAATGCATTCAGCTGCAGGCAGCTAGACAGTACCTCTGTAACGTCATCAGGGGCAGATTATCCATAGAGCTGACCAGGAAGATTCCTGGCAGGCCAACATGTCTGTGGGGCCTGTTTTGTGTGTTGTCATCTGGCCCAACCCTCACACGACAGACAGCCCACCGCACTCAATACACTGCATTGTCCCCATTCATTGTTATTCCATGTCTGCAGTACTGCAACTCTGCCATCTGGTGGTGCTGCCATTGCTACACAGTATGCTGTACCTTTTGTGCATGCCCATGTTGGGTCACTTCTACAAAATTTTACAGGGCCACTTTCAGTTCCCAATCCAACCCTGGTCTCAAACACATCTGCAGCAAAAGATGCAAAGGCTGTAGTTGCAGGCAATCATGCCTATGAGGAGGGATCCCACCCTCTCAATAGACCCCACCCCCTAATCAGAATGCACCTCCATTAGGGTTGCTTCCATAAATATCCCGGGCTGGATTTCCATCCCAATCCGCCCCTAACAAAGCATCATCAAGGGCAAGCACAACCAGTTTATAAAATGGGTTTCCTGCTCCTTCAGATCATTTTTCAAAAAGTCTTAAGAAAGATGGTGGCATCTTCCGTATAACCAATGTTTACTCCCCCCTATGGTAGTGTAGTCACTTGTACATACCTTGAATCATCAGCCTGTCAATATTTAAAGGAATTTAATTCACCAGATTGATAAATGGTCTCCTTGTGTTATGACCTAGGTAGACACTGGGATATAATAAAGAATACAAAGAGTGTAAAATCCTTAAACTCCCTCATGAATATTACATATCTATCAATATTACTAAGTGAACATGACTGTCTCTTCTATATAGCTGTTATATATTGCATCTAGTAAGGCTGATAGTAAGAGCGTACTATATACTAATTATTGTAGGTATTTTTGTCAGTTTTTTCACAACATGTCTGATGATATTCCATTTGTATTAATTAAAACTGTGGCTGACTAACATGTGTAAGGCCAATACTGTTGTAATTAATATAAGCTTTATTGTTATAACACATGACCATGGTGGGTAAGTTTTGACTTCACTTACTAATTTACTTCATTAGCATATTTGTGTATTTAGGGGCTAATTCAGACCTAATCTCTGCTATGCGTTTTCGCACAGCAGCGATCAGGACTAAACTGCGCATGCGCATCCCCCGCATGTCTGAAGACTGATCCTAGATGTGCTAAATCTACGATTAGGTCTGAATTAAGCCCTTATTCAGGTTGGATTGCAAAAGTACAAAAATCGCAATCGAGCAATGGGGGTCATTCCGAGTTGTTCGCTCGTTGCCGATTTTCGCAACGGAGCGATTAAGGCAAAAATGCGCATGTGCATGGTTCGCAGTGCGCATGCGGTTAGTATATTAGCTCAAAACTTAGTAGATTTACTCACGTCCGAACGAAGATTTTTCATCGTTGAAGTGATCGGAGTGTGATTGACAGGAAGTGGGTGTTTCAGGGCGGAAACTGGCCGTTATCTGGGAGTGTGCGGAAAAACGCAGGCGTGTCAGGGAAAAACACGGGAGTGTCTGGAGAAACGGGGGAGTGGCTGGCCGAACGCTGGGCGTGTGTGTGACGTCAAACCAGGAACGAAACTGACTGAACTGATCGCTATTTGTAAGTCTCGAGCTACTCAGAAACTGCTAAGAAATTTCTATTCGCAATTCTGCTAATCTTTCGTTTGCAATTCTGCTAAGCTAAGATACACTCCCAGAGGGCGGCGGCCTAGCGTGTGCAATGCTGCTAAAAGCAGCTAGCGAGCGAACTCGGAATCACCCCCAATATTTGTACTTTTGCGCATGCACAGCTACTGCAACGTGCATGCGCAAACTATCCAAATGCAATCACATTCTGGACGAATGCAATTGCACTTTGATTTACAGCGGTGGCCATTGGAAGGGGCATGGACGCGGCATTGTGGGGGAGTGGTCCGGAAAATGCAGGTGTGGCCTGAATGTTTTTCGGGGCAGCTGTATGACGTCACACACAGCCACTGCAATGAAAAAAATGGTGACGGTGCGGCTGAATACACGCAGGGGGGCATCCACAAATCCCAAGTCAGCGATCGAAACATTAGGTGGGTCTAGGCATGCTGGGCCGCCCCCATCATGTGATCTTTGACAGTAGCATATTCTGCTTTTTAGCAGATTCTGCTACTGATACTGAATAGGATCCTTAATTTCTATTTACTTTAACTTCATCCCTATTTATATCATCTTATGTATTCATTAAGTCAATTTTATGTCTTCGTCTGCACCCTATCAAGGATTTTTTACTTTCTATCATCATATATTTAAGCATAGCTACACTAGATACACTAAACAGAAGAGTTACTGTTATAATGTTTTTGTCTTAATTGCACTTTAAGCAATAGCTTGTTGTATTGATCACTGGCTTATTTTTACATTGCCTATACCTATTCTAGATGACAAAATGGTTAATGTTTTTCTGTGCTTTTAATGAATGAACCATTGGTTTCAATTACAGTGAACAGATTAATTAATGATCTCATACAGTCTAACTTGACCTTTAATTCCCAAAGGACCAACCCATCAGGTTATCAATAGTAAAGTTCATTAAATCTTGTACGGATTGAGATAGAAACAATAATTAAATAGCTAATTACTGCTAGGCGACTATATGTTTACAGTTGGATATCTAACGTAATGAAAACATTCATAGGAGTAATTGCACAATGGAATATTGAGACAAAATATTTTTATGTATATTTTTTTTATTTCCTGTAGAACCAAGAGAGATGTCATTTTAGCCATAAAAGAAAATACTTATTTTTTTATAACAAATATTGTATGTGTCTATCAGGGTTTTCTCATAAAGGGGCTAATTTATCAATCAATAGTTGCAGGACATTCCCTGCAAAAGTTAAGAATCCCCCAAATGTACAATACCATGGGGGGATCTCAGCAGATACTGTCAATGTCTGCCGTGGACCTTCATTTTCTGACCACAAATGCCGCCCCCATAGTTGCAGTTGGATTAACCGAGTTCCATAATATGTTAGCCTATAGTAGGCAATGGAATACTGTTTTGCAAAATCCTCCACAGAGAGATCTTCTAGGTCTCTCCTGATGACGCATGTGCCCAAAAAAGGCGGTGTGGCCTAACTGCGGAGTGGCCTCACAGGAAAAGACTACCTTTTACCCCAGTTTTGCACCCTGCACCCCCAGACATTAGCCACCACAGGGGGAAAAAAATCCAGATTCATGCCCCTTACATTATTTGTCAATATTCTTCCTTGTCGTAATGCCTCTTACACATTATGCACCACACCATAATACCCCTTATACATTAAGTGCCCCTTACACCTTATTATTCCCCACACAATAGTGCCTCTTACACCATATTATGTCACAAACAGTAATGCCCCTTACACCATATTATGCCCCACAGTTAGGCTCCTGACACCATATTATAAAAATACACAGTAATGCCCCTTACAAAATATGCAACACCAACTTTTAAATTGCCTGCTCATTGTCAGGAGTTTCAAGCCACCCACTATTTGGCACCCGCGGTCACTTGGATGCAGTCACTGCAGCTGTCAGCATCTTACCCTGTTCAGTGGTCCCATAACTTTTGGGCACTGCTGTTCGTGCCTGCGCATTTCCGTTACTAGAGGTACCATTGGTCATCTAGCATACACCACAACTTTCTCCTCTGAGGTGGCAGCCATTTTTGGAGGGACATTTTTAACAGTATTTCATGCATACCGCCACAGAGACACTGACCACAGGCGGCCCATGTGATTGCATAGCTCACCAGGCCCTAGAAACAGTCCTGGGCTGTGGGAGACCTGAACCAGGTGTGATAGTGCTATGCGATCACACTGCTTCCAGCTCTTCATCAGGACAAGCTCTTATCAGAGTAAGAAGAAAATTATACATTTGTATGAAAATATCTACCTGTCATGTCTGTGGTCCATATATAGTACTATGTATGCCTGTCCCATCTTTGGTCCATAACCTGTCTCTGCTTGTACTGTCTATGGTCCATATCCTGTGTCTACCTGTTCTTTCTGTGGTCCATATCATGTGTCTGCCTGTCCATGTTCCATATCCTGTGTCTGCTTGTCCTGTCTCAGTTCGTTATCCAGTGTCTGCCTGTCCAGTCTGTGTTCCACACCCTTTGTCTGCCTGTAATGTATGTAGTCCATTCCCTGAGTCTGCCTGTTCTGCCTCTGTTCCATATCCTAAGTGTCTGCCGAGTCGGTCTTCCATATGCTGTCCTGTCTGTATTCCATATGCTAGGTGTCTGCCTGTCCTGTATGTGTTCCATACCATGGGGTTTAATTATCACTAAACATTGCATTCTTATATCGTGATTTTTTTATTTTATTTTATGTTAACAAGCTGTACATTAATACTTATCTTCTCCCCTTTGCGATCCAGTAACTGGGTTTTCGGCGATCCCTGCTTCTCCTTCTCTTTCTGTCCTTCGGCTCTTTTTCTTCTTACTGCGCATGTGTCGGGAAAGGAGCAGCAGCAGCAGGACACTGATCAGAGCAGAGAACGGGGAACAGGGGGGCGAGTGAGCCGGCACTGGCAACTAGAGCAGAGCGGGCCAGAGAGAGGGTGTTAAGGGCAGTCAGCAGAGGTGACCCGGCATTTACATTAGAGATGAGCGGGTTCGGTTTCTCTGAATCCGAACCCGCCAGAACTTCATGTTTTTTTTCACGGGTCCGAGCGACTCGGATCTTCCCGCCTTGCTCGGTTAACCCGAGCGCGCCCGAACGTCATCATGACGCTGTCGGATTCTCGCGAGGCTCGGATTCTATCGCGAGACTCGGATTCTATATAAGGAGCCGCGCGTCGCCGCCATTTTCACACGTGCATTGAGATTGATAGGGAGAGGACGTGGCTGGCGTCCTCTCCGTTTAGAATAGATTAGAGAGACACTTGATTTACTAATTTTGGGGAGCATTAGGAGTACTCAGTACAGTGCAGAGTTTTGCTGATAGTGACCAGTGACCACCAGTTTTATTTATAATCCGTTCTCTGCCTGAAAAAAGCGATACACAGCACACAGTGACTCAGTCACATACCATATCTGTGTGCACTGCTCAGGCTCAGGCCAGTGTGCTGCATCATCTATTATCTATATATAATATTATATATATCTGTCTGACTGCTCAGCTCACACAGCTTATAATTGTGGGGGAGACTGGGGAGCACTACTGCAGTGCCAGTTATAGGTTATAGCAGGAGCCAGGAGTACATAATATATTATATAGTGAGTGACCACCAGACACACAGTGCAGTTTATTTAATATATCCGTTCTCTGCCTGAAAAAAGCGATACACACAGTGACTCAGTCAGTCACATACCATATCTGTGTGCACTGCTCAGGCTCAGGCCAGTGTGCTGCATCATCTATATATATTATATATCTGTCTGACTGCTCAGCTCACACAGCTTATAATTGTGGGGGAGACTGGGGAGCACTACTGCAGTGCCAGTTATAGGTTATAGCAGGAGCCAGGAGTACATAATATTATATTAAAATTAAACAGTGCACACTTTTGCTGCAGGAGTGCCACTGCCAGTGTGACTAGTGACCAGTGACCTGACCACCAGTATATATAATATTAGTAGTATACTATCTCTTTATCAACCAGTCTATATATTAGCAGCAGACACAGTACAGTGCGGTAGTTCACGGCTGTGGCTACCTCTGTGTCGGCACTCGGCAGCCCGTCCATAATTGTATATACCACCTAACCGTGGTTTTTTTTTCTTTCTTTATACATACATACTAGTTACGAGTATACTATCTCTTTATCAACCAGTCTATATTAGCAGCAGACACAGTACAGTGCGGTAGTTCACGGCTGTGGCTACCTCTGTGTCGGCACTCGGCAGCCCGTCCATAATTGTATATACCACCTAACCGTGGTTTTTTTTTCTTTCTTTATACATACATACTAGTTACGAGTATACTATCTCTTTATCAACCAGTCTATATATTAGCAGCAGACACAGTACAGTGCGGTAGTTCACGGCTGTGGCTACCTCTGTGTCGGCACTCGGCAGCCCGTCCATAATTGTATATACCACCTAACCGTGGTTTTTTTTTCTTTCTTTATACATACATACTAGTTACGAGTATACTATCTCTTTATCAACCAGTCTATATTAGCAGCAGACACAGTACAGTGCGGTAGTTCACGGCTGTGGCTACCTCTGTGTCGGCACTCGGCAGCCCGTCCATAATTGTATATACCACCTAACCGTGGTTTTTTTTTCTTTCTTTATACATACATACTAGTTACGAGTATACTATCTCTTTATCAACCAGTCTATATATTAGCAGCAGACACAGTACAGTGCGGTAGTTCACGGCTGTGGCTACCTCTGTGTCGGCACTCGGCAGCCCGTCCATAATTGTATATACCACCTAACCGTGGTTTTTTTTTCTTTCTTTATACATACATACTAGTTACGAGTATACTATCTCTTTATCAACCAGTCTATATTAGCAGCAGACACAGTACAGTGCGGTAGTTCACGGCTGTGGCTACCTCTGTGTCGGCACTCGGCAGCTAGGCCACTAGGGTCGCTAATCTTACTCACACAGCTACCTCATTGCGCCTCTTTTTTTCTTTGCGTCATGTGCTGTTTGGGGAGGGTTTTTTGGAAGGGCCATCCTGCGTGACACTGCAGTGCCACTCCTAGATGGGCCCGGTGTTTGTGTCGGCCACTAGGGTCGCTAATCTTACTCACACAGCTACCTCATTGCGCCTCTTTTTTTCTTTGCGTCATGTGCTGTTTGGGGAGGGTTTTTTGGAAGGGACATCCTGCGTGACACTGCAGTGCCACTCCTAGATGGGCCCGGTGTTTGTGTCGGCCACTAGGGTCGCTTATCTTACTCACACAGCGACCTCGGTGCAAATTTTAGGACTAAAAATAATATTGTGAGGTGTGAGGTATTCAGAATAGACTGAAAATGAGTGTAAATTATGGTTTTTGAGGTTAATAATACTTTGGGATCAAAATGACCCCCAAATTCTATGATTTAAGCTGTTTTTTAGTGTTTTTTGAAAAAAACACCCGAATCCAAAACACACCCGAATCCGACAAAAAAAATTCGGTGAGGTTTTGCCAAAACGCGTTCGAACCCAAAACACGGCCGCGGAACCGAACCCAAAACCAAAATTTCAGGCGCTCATCTCTAATTTACATATGTCGGGTCACCTTGCTATAACAATGGAGAGGTGCGGGGCAGAACAAGTGGGCAATGGGACAGCGGGGGGCAGTAAGGGAGAGGTGACCCAACATATACATAGTCTCCGCTGCCCTTCTCCATTTTACAGGCTCTCTACGCCATCCTCAGATGGTGAATGGATTTTGATAAGCGAAGCGGAAAACTGAGCTTTCTGTGGTTTTATGAATCGTAATGTATGGGGAAGCGATCCTGACACAGAGCTGGGGTACACCTGGAGAAATCTGAGATTTCTCCACAGTAACCTTCTCTGTGAATAGGAGATAGCAGTGAAAAGCCCTGTTATCACTGATAAATGAATAGACCCCCCTGTGTCTGCCTGTCCTCTCTGTGGTCTATATTCTGTGTCTGTCTGTGTTCCATACCCTAAGTCTGTCTGTCCTGTCTGTGTACCATACCATGTCTTTACTAACTACATTCCCTGAGTCCTTGGCTTAAGAAACTGGTACTTTGATGGTCCCTTTTGTTGGCAGAGTATTGCGGTGCCTGGTACAGTGACATTAGTCCACACACTTAAGTTAAACAGCAATGCAGGTTTATTTGGTATATACTCAGGTGATTTGGATATGCTGTAATATTGGGTAATTGGCTCCTTATATCAGACAGAGTTACATAGTTATTGTAGCGGTACTTATCAGTATGCTCACGTGGCTGCGGTATGTCAGCAGGGGATGTCTCCAGTGGTAAGGGATGGAGGACTGCACATCCGTGCAGTTTGACTCCCGCTGTGAAGAGAATGCACCGCCCGGTTCTCTGATGGCTCCAGCAGTTTGGTACATGCAGGAATGCTGATGTGTCTCTCTCATACTCACACTGAGCTCCCAGCTCTATGGTATCAGCTTTCTAAGATGGAGGAACGAACATTCGCTAGGCTCCACCTCCCTAAGACACTGGCACTAGTGGATGAACACTAGGGGTTGCGCCCACCGTACCCTATGCATCTGGAGACAGGTACGGAGAGCACCATTATCGAACACCTTTGATGGGGGCAATAAAATGTGTTCTGCAGTGGGTTGGCAGTTTTTCAGCGGTCCCTAACATTGCATTCCCTAGTGGACCTTACATGTCCCAGTCCGACACTGGTGCCACATGTGTAAACAGAACTCAGGCTCAGCATGCATGACCTTTGACATTATAGATCCTGAATGTATTGTTTTAAATACTCACATACAATGACCATCAATTTCTTCAAAGGTATCAATGTTTTTAATGTTGTGCCCAGTTAACGCTGCTTACTCCAGGCATTCCCAAACTCTGTCCTCAAGGCGCACTAGCAGTGCAGGTTTTACTGATATCCAGGCTTCGGTACTGATGGTTAAATCAAAATAACTGTGTCACGGCCGGGCAGAGTGTGTAGTAGGGGTCCGGGCCCTTACCTGTCCGCACACTACAGCGCCCTCTGCTCCGAGGAGCCCCAACAGCGGGTGTGCGGTGATGGTGGGGGGGTCCGTGGTCCAAACACTGGCTGGAGAAGTTCCCCCGGGGTATGTTAAGAATCGACTCCCACCTGGTCTGGGTACTGGCCACCACTATCTTTTTTCTTCTCATGTGATAAGGCACTAACCAATCTGGGCATACTGGTGTTCAACTGATCTTTAGCAGCCAATTCCAGCTTCCCAGCAGGTATAAGAAGGGCCAGCTGGGAAGTTTCAAGCTGCCAGTGCAATGATGTCCACAGCGTAGCTGAGTGCCTGTTGTGAGCTCATGCGGATTTCTATCCTATTCATTGACTCCAGTGCAGTTCCCCATCTTTCTGTACCCACTGGCTCCATCAGTTCCAGTCTGATATTGGTCCATCGGTTCTAGTCCAATATTGCTCCATCCATTCCAGTCTGATAGTTACGCCATTAGTTCCAGTCCGATAACAGGTCCATCGGTTCCAGTCCTTATCTGTAACCACAGTTTTATACTGACATCAGAATCTCCACCCTGTCAGTCTAATATCTCAAATTTTCGGATCTCAGTCAGTAATCTTTTACTCCCAGTCTCCTGCCTTTTCACTCCTCCGAGTTTATCTAGTACTAGTACTGACTGACCTTGTCAGGGGGCCGCGACCTGCAAGTCAGACCCAGCAAAGCCCAAACTTCCTTGCACGGATCCCTGGTACAATGACTTGTGTGTTAGACTTCATGCCGTTGTTCTGGGTCTCTGTCAACTGCCTGGTACTAAGCAGAGTCTTCCCATAGTCTAGCCAGCTACATTAAAGACACCGGGATGTGGTCAAGATCCTGCCGGATGGGATTCCGGTGGTCGAAATCCCGACACCGGGATCCCAACCGGCACAATCCTGACATATTCTCCCTCTGTGGGTGTCCACGACACCCACAGAGGGAGAATAAATTAGTGTGCCCGCAGCGTGGCGAGCGTAGCGAGCCCGCAAGAGGCTGCTTTGCGCTCGCCCCCCTGTCGGGATTGTGCCGGATGAGATCCCGGTGTCGGTATTCCGACCGCCGGGATCCCGTCCGGCGGGATCTCGTACTGATTCCAAGACACCAACTCCAGGATCTGTACCAGTCAATGATCGAAATCCGGATTCACAAAATCCTCACAGATTAAGCTACTAAATAAGCCACCTGTGCTCGGTCATAGATATCACTAAAACCTGGACTGTTATACCCCTTTCACATCGCACAAATAACCCGGTCACGGGTCAGTGTGCGATGTGAAAGCACTCTGCCGGAATTAGCGGGTCGCCTGACCCGGTAATTCAACCCGGTATAAAAGAAGGATTATACCCGGGTTGAATACCGGGTCAGGTGCAGTGTGAATGTGAGCCGCGTCGATGCGACACGGTTCCCATTCACAGCATAGGGAGAGGCGGCGCAGGAGATGAGCTCATCTTCCAGCGCTGCCTCCAACCCCGCCCTGCTGCTGCTGCGCCCCACCGCTGCTATGGAAACCGACCCGGTATATTGCCGGATCGGAAAAAGCCACCATAGCAGAGCAAATGCCGGATCCCACCCGGTAAGCAGAGCCGGCCCTAACCAATATGATGCCCTAGGCAAGATTTGGCTGGTGCCCCCTAGCACCGCCGCTAGTTCTGCAGGACATGCCTGGCATGAGTCAGCTGGCAGCTCTGCTAATGTTGGGGCACCTTTTGTTTATGAAAATGCGTCTTATTTGCATTACTATGTGGCTAGGATGCACAAGCAGCTTTTGCTGATTAAAATGATATGCAGCATGCCTATATTCTGTGTGCGACTGCGGCTGTATCTGCATACGAAATGTTACATTACAGTGATTTCCAGGAATACACTGCAACGTAGCATTACGTATGCAGATACAGCCTCAGTTACACACAGAATATAGGCATGCCGCATATCATTTTAATCAGCAGAAGCTGCTGGTGCCCCTAAGCATACCAAATGCCCTAGGCATTTGCCTAGTTTGCCTATGCCTAGGGCCGGCTCTGCCGGTAAGGACACGTTTCTCTTACCGGGTGGGATCCGGCATTTGTGATCTGAATGCGGTATTACTGTGCCTTGAAGACAGAGTTTACCAATGCCTGGTTCACACCAGTATATCTCTATGGCAATTATCTCATGTGATTAATCATACACAATTGCTTGGCTAAAAATCGCTTTTGCAGCTGAAGCCTAATAAACTAAGTGCCATGCAGAGAGGGGGAGGTGGTTCCTCCAGGTTTTCTTTTTACTAATTGTGGAATAACATTTTGTGCCACAGTACAGTAAAATAGTTGTAATATTTTAATGACAAATTAAGTTCTTATGTTCTTATTCGGATGGGAAGTCTAACATTTGCAACATTTCTGGGTAGCAGGGCAGCCATCAGGGGGGGACTGCGGGGACTGTAGTCCCGGGCCCTTTTAGAGAAGGGGTCCCACCCTTGGCTCCTACTGTCAATACCTGGAGAGCTGGACAGGTAGCAAAACAACAGTGGGCTGATGCGCAGGGAATACTTAAAACAAGCCTTCGTTCTTGCAGGCCCGCAATGCTCCACCTATATGTAACATCATGATGTTTACATCACATAGCGGTGGAGCGGTCTGGCAGAACCTTTTTTTTTTCTTGGGCGGGGGGTCTATTTGTCAGTCGTGGGACCACAATTTCTGATGGCAGCCCTGCTGGGTAGTACTGAACACAATGCCATATTTATAGTTTAACCCAAGTGGTTTGAAATGATAACACATTGTGTAAATTCGTCACATTGTGATGGTATTGACAGCGTTAAACCACAGGGAAGCAAATGCTTGTTTTTGTTGTTCAAACAGCATTACCTGCAAGTTAATGAATAGGTCTGCGGCAGTACATGGTTTGTAAGAAGATACAGGACTGTTTAATATAATCCTTTGTTTTCAAAAGAGGCCAATTAAAGCTTGTTTTGTAGAGCCTTGCTTGTCCCTAATGCCATGCCTAGGCTTAAGTTACTGTTTTCTAGCTCCAGTCCTCAAGGAACCATAGCAAGCCAGGTTTTGAAGATATCTAAGCATTAGTAGATAATTAAGTAGCCCAATTTGCTAGTTAATATTTTTAAAGAGACAACAATATTAATTAGTCTGAATAAAATCCCTATAGTAGAGGACAGTTCTAGCCATACCCCGCTCAGCAATGCTCCATATATATATAGTGTAGGACCTGTATGAAGGTGGGGTACCTTGAATCGGTATACAGGCTTCCGTGCATTGGCCAATCCACCAACTAAACCCCCATCATTTATTTATTGAATTGTTGAGGATAAGTGAGTTTACTTTGGTGAGTGCTGGGTTCTCTGTTTGTATTTATTAGAGCGATGTGGTCATGGGCTACATGCACCCCGCCCTGTGAGTGGTAAGTACAGCTGTGTACCCCGCTTCTGTGGTGGAGAGTGCAGTGTTACATGCACCCCACCCTGTGAGTGGTAAGTGCATAGCTGTGCCCCGCTTCTGGTGCGGTGAGTGCTGTGGTTTTTACTCTGTGTGTATATATATATATATATATATATACAGCGCCTGAATCCCTGTTGTGAGCATAAATAACATAAATCCAAATGGCGTTTCCTTTTCATTGTGGCAGCACCTCTGATTTCACTGTTTCTTTATGCAGATTTGCAATATTAAAGGCTGTGTCTATGATATACTATATATGCTATACAGACCCTTTTATAGCTTGTTTTATTTTAGATTTCTTTTATTTCATTAGCTAATTTTGCTGGACTGCTATTCATGTACAACACTGTGGTATGGTAGTACTGGGGTGCTGGGTATGTTATGCCAGGTGCCGGGATCCCAGCGGACAGAAAACCGACAGGGGGGAGAGCGCAACGAAGCCCCTTGCAGGCTCGATGTGCTTGCTATGCTGCGGCCTCGGTGGCTCGCCACAGGTTCTATTCCCACTCTATGGGTGTCATGGACACCCACGAGTGGGAATAGCCCCTGTTAGCCGGGATTCAAGCTGTCGGCATTGTCAGTGGTCTGGATTCCAGAGTCTGTATTTTGATCGCCGGGATCCCGACTGCCGCCAATGTAACCGCATCCCATACTGGGTGCACAAGTGGTCATTTCTGAGTATATTTGTTTACTGCAGCACAGTAGAGGTAATCTCTGTTAGTGTAGCAATAATGTGCAGAAAAGGATGTGTGTGATGCAGTTTCCATACATATGGACCAGTGGGTGGCCTATTAGAGCTGCAATAAGACATGGGATCAGGGACTTATTCCCAATCCCATGTGTTTTTGCGCGATCACAGGTTCAATTTCAGCCAATGAAAATGGCCTTTAATTGGATACTGCGATAATGACCATCGGTCATTAATCATGATATCCGGCTGTTTTCATCAACAGAAACAGCATCAGGGCTAATTGAATACTACCTTAGCAGAGGCGTCACTTACTGCGGTGACACCGGGGGGTGGAGCTTTGTAAGAAGGGGTGGGGCTTTATGGGGGCAGAGCTTTGCGCACCGACCCCCGTTTTTGTCACTCTGGGGGTTTTGGAGATGCGGGCTGCCCCCGGGAAGTGCTGTGGCTGCAATGCCAGTTCCTACACAGTGTCAGGAGCTGAGTGCTGCACATAATGTTACAGTGCAGCACCCAGCTCCTGTCACTGGGCAGAAGCCGGCATTTTGATGTCACACCTCGACGGGTGATACCCCGGTGCGGGCCGCACCCCCTTGTGACATCACTGCCTTTTAAATATGTCAGTTGTCAACATTTCAGAGCGCCGGAATCCCGACAGCCAGCATATTAAATGCCTCCCCTTCTGACTACCTCTGATCGAAAGGGACCGATCAGCCACTTTTATGGATGAAACCTGTGAATTACAGCTTATGTCAAATCTTACATTGATATATACATGACATTTGTTGGAACCATAAATAAATCACCAGAGTGAGTAAACTGGGATCTGACTGCCTGTTGGTTTTATTTTGAATTCTATTATTTAGTGAAAAGTCTATCTCCAGGCCAACGGGGTATTTTTGCTGGAGATAAAAAGAAATCCTATATATCAAGGGCTACCAGTATGCTTTACCCGCATCTACAGGCCGATTTAACAAGATCTCAGTGTTAAATCATATGCTCAAGACAGCAATAGCAGGGAATAAGTAATGAAAAAAGCTCTATTCTTAATCATATTTTAAATTCAGAAATTTCATAACAAATTCTTAGGGGCAGATTTAACAACAAGTGATATTTTTGTTATAATTTTTTACAAATGATAAATGGTGCTCCAGCCAATCAGTTCCTAACTAATTTTTCAAACACATGACAGTTGGGAGCTGATTGGCTGGAGTCTGGAGCACCATTTAACATTCATAATGAGTGATAACAAAATTATTACTCGTTGTTAAATCTACCTCTTAATTTGTATTATTTTACCCCACAAGCCAAGGTTGACAGTTCTACTGCGTCTATGACTATAACCAGGTCATGAATGTGAAGTTGTATCAAGTCAGCCAGCAAAGTGGTTCCTGACTTTATATTGTTTGTGATAAGAGGCAAAACAAAATCTGTGTTACTGCTGCATTATAGCAAACAGACACGCAAGTGTAATACACAGTGAATGGTCCCAGTAATCCATCAACACCTTTTTAGATGTTTCACCCACATTCTCACCAAACCCTTAACCTCAGAAATCATTAATTCATATTTTGTATCTTCTGTGAGTATTGCAACAACCCTTTGCAAACTAGTGTCTCTGCAACAGTGGCTGCATAATAGATACAGGGGTGTAGCAAGGGTGGCTCCTGTGGAGTACAAGCTCCAGGCGCCGGAAAAGTTAGAGGGTCTGCCACTTGCCCCCCCCCCCCCCCCCTTTCCCCTCTGCCCACTATACTGTGGACCGCTATACAGGAGGCTGCAGAACAGAAGAAGCAGAGGGGGCCTCACTGACGCAGACTCAGAGACTAGGTAGGGAACAAGGCAGGCCAGAGGTGACGGCAGGAGACCCTAACAGCCAGCACATATCGGAGCTCTGCTGTCCTCTTTATATGTCTCACGGTCTGCTTGTAGCTGTACAGCAGGGTTACTTCTTTCCTGCAACACCACTCTTTCTGTCCCGGCTGCTGCAGCACCTTTCTCTGTCCCAGCAGCTGCAGCACCTTTCTCTGTCCCAGCAGCTGCAGCACCTCTCTCTGTCCCAGCTGCTATAGCACCTCTCTCTGCCCCAACAAATGCAGGACCTCTCTCTGCATTGGCTGCTGCAGCACCTTTATCAGCCCTGGCTGTTGCAGTACCCATTTCTGCACCGGCTGTTACAGCACCTCTCTCTGGGGTAATACTGTGTGGTGGAATGTGTATAAGGGGTACTACTGAGTGGTGTAATGTGAATAATGGACAATACTGTGCGGCATAATCTGAATTGATACTATGTGGCCACGCCCCTTTACCATGAAGCCACACCCCTATATTTTTTATGTATTCCTACAGCGCGCACTGTCCCTATTTTAAACATGGAGGGCGCCCAAAAGAAATTTTTGCCCTGAGTTCCACATGGTCTAGAACCAGCCCTGTCACCAATTTAGGTTTTGTAATTATTTTTTCTTTTTAAATGTAGCATGCACCCAATTCAGTACAGTGGAGTGGGCGCCAAAACATACCCTTGCTCCAGGCACCATGGAACCTAGCTACACCTCTGAATAGATAAACGCTAGAAACTGTTATGCTTCCCTAGTAAGCACGCCACTCCTACAGTGACTAGACGGGCTTTACCTCTAACAGCTGCCATTCCCGGGTGATGTAAATTCACTCAGACTAGGGTGCCGCAAGGACTTCTATACAGTTACAAGGAGATAGCGTGGGACTAGGTGAGCCTAAAGTAAGCTGAAGTGATAAATGGATGCTAACAACACAGCATGCAAGACAGGGTAAAATGCATGGAGATAGTAGGAAGAATGGCAGGTACAAGACAGACTGGGGAACAACCAAGGACCAGACCGGACATGAGCAGACTGGAATACTGCAGAAATCAACAGGGCTGGAAGAGGGCAGAATGCTTGCGGGTACTTAGAAGAAACTTCACAAGAAACCACAACAGAGCAGGTAACCTCAGACACACTGAATCTATAATCGATAAAGCATCAAAGCCCTGACTGTGCTTTAATTATTCAGTTAGCCAATCAGAATGCCAGAAGAGAGACAGGTCCTTTGCAATTAATCGTATTGCAGCCGAGTAGCTGCACATACAGAGACAGGCTCCTTAATTATACTGCATCTGAGTTGCTGCAACTGCAGCTGAGTAGCTGCAAGTACAGAGGAAATGTCCTGGCTGCTTACTATTAGCGAGGACCAACATACAATGTGACTGCAAAGAGATTGTGAGCCCATACTTGAAGAGCCTCTCGATTTTTGGGGTAGTCCCCTGCAGCCCTGGAAGGGTAGGTGACTGTCCCGCATCCGCCTGCTTCCTGCTGAAAGGAAGCGGGCAGGATAGGCATAAAAGGTAGGTATGTATGTGTGAGCCACAGCGCCAGCTCATAACAGAAACACGTAAATGTCTTCCGTAAGGTAGGTTTAACTTTAGTTTCTTTATCAGCAAGAAAATACAGTTTGCTAAACACAAATGCACACACTTGGCCATTGCAGTTATTTATGTACTATCATTTAATTATATAATACCAGCATATTCTGTAGCACTTTATAATTGGGAGCAAACACAGTAAATAAAACAAGACTTGGTAATAACAGAGATGTAAGTGGGCCCTGCTCCTAGAGTCCTTTAGGGATATTAGCATGCCATAACGTTTACTGAAATGGATTTCATGCTTGAAATATTATTGAGATGCACTATTTTATCATGCAAGATTATTAACGAATTCATATCCTCTGACATCAGCAAATTACATAGCCAAATGTGGGATGGGTTATCTCTAGCTAATAAGCTTATCAACTGCAGTGTTCAGCTGGAGTCAGCTGACGTTCTCTACCTCTTTCTTCTTTATTTCTGTGGTTGGCCTCATTATCTTGCTGGCTTCATTTATTCCAACTAAAGTCTTGTCTTGTAACCTTATGGGAATTCCTTGGCTATTGCAGTGAATGTCTATAAGAAATGTATTCCAACGTTCAAAAATGAGAACAGATTTGCTCTTAAACCTTGTGGAATTGCCTGTACAATACGTAGGTGGACTAAACAAGGATTAGTCAATAATAGCATGACAAGAACTATGAGACTAAGTGAATTGAATTGAATTGTATGAGCTTCTTGCATGTATGAAGAACTTTCCACTTAGTTCTGAGAGCACTGCTCAGGCTTGTTTTCTTCGTATTTCTTTTGAAATTAGTATCACAGCTTTGGTGCTCCTCTGGTTCTTCAGTGCACAGAATATCTGGGTGACTCCAGATTTTGGGGGACTTACCAAGGGCTCCTTGGAAAGTAGACGATACACTTAGATTCTAGAGGTATGATGGTGTTCGTACCTGTGACGTTAGTGTATTAGAATGCTTAATATTTGTAGACACTCCCTTAGTAATATGTGTAAGCCTGAATCTTCAGTGATGGTCCCTGGGACCATGGGGATGCTGGGAAGTGGGTGGTCCAGTGTGCAGTGTGCCTGGAGTTGGTGAGGGATTAAACAGCACAGCAGTGAACTCACATGTCTCTGTGTCCTGATGACTGGATTTACAAACGTATGAACAAAACATGGTGTCAGAAGAAGTTTAACTTGGACTGCTAGTGCTCTCAGAGTGTGAAAGAATCCTGCAGCAGTCTGTAAGACTTTGATACTCTGTGTCTGCAAAGCCTGCCGTGTGCTCCTCTCTTCAAACAGTGAGTTACCATAGATAAACTAGCTCCTCCAACCGGCATGCTGATGTCTGGTAACTTGTCTGAAAACTGAAAAAGATTTAAGCAAAGGTTTTATATATATCTTGCTGCATGTGGAGCTGATTCAGAGGCTGACAAAACGAAGGCATCCATTTTCCTCCATGTGATAGGAGAGGATGTGCTGGACATTTATAATAGTTTTCAGTTTGCTGAGGGGCAGAATATGGTGCTATCTTCTATAATGCAAAAGTTTGAAGATTACTTTGTGCCAAGGAAAAATGTGAAATATGAAAGATATAAGTTTTTCACATGTGATCAGAAGTCTGTAGATGGATTTGATCAGTATGTTACAGAGCTGCAATCACTCAGTAAAACCTGTGAGTTTGGTGATTTAAAGGATTCACTGATTAGAGATCATATTGTCTGTGGAATACCTGATAATGGACTCAGAGAGAGAGATTGCTGAGAGAGCAAGACCTAACACTAGAAAAGGCAGTGACTATGTGTAGATCTGCAGAAATAACTAGATTTCAAGCCAAAAAGTTACACAAGGAAGCTGATGTGCATGTAGTGCAGAAAACAGAGCCATGCAAACCTCCATTCTCAAGAATGAAGCAGTCTAAGCCACAGTCTAATAAGGAAATGTGTAGTAGATGTGGAAATGCTCACAATCCTAAAATGTGCCCTGCTTATTGTAAAACCTGCATGAAATGTGGTAGACTTAATCACTTTGCCAAATGCTGTAAAATTAAAAGTAAAACAACCAAAGTGCATGCTGTTAAACAAACAGATGAATTCTTTGTGGATTGCATTGAACTTTGCAGTGCAGATAAGAAAGAATGGATTGTCCCTTTAACTGTGAACGAGATTGTCATTCCCTTTAAGCTTGATACTGGTGCGCAGGTGAATTTAATATCATTTCAAGACTATAAGACTTTTAGAGTAAAACCTAAAATTCACCCACCCAAAGTGAAAGTTACAGGGTACACTGGGGAGGAAATTCCTGTGAAAGGTACATGCTTAGTGACACTGAAATATAAGGGACAACAGTTTAAAACATCTCTACTGATTGTGGATAAAAATGTGCAACCGATTCTAGGATTAAGTTCCTGTGAGAAACTAAGCTTGCTAAAGAAAGTTTTTATGGTGACATCACAAGTAGAAGATGACTGCAAATCGATGTTTACAGAATACAGAGACTTGTTTGAAGGTCTAGGTTGTTTGTCTGGAGAGCATAAAATAAATATAGACACGCAAGTTTCTTCAGTGATACACCCCTGTAGAAAAGTGCAGTTTGTGCTGAGAGAAAAACTGAAACAAGAGTTAAATCGCATGGAAGCCTTGGGTGTGATACAGAAAGTTGCTGAGCCTACTGAATGGGTAAGCTCCTTAGTAAGTGTTGAAAAGAAAAATGGACAACTCAGAATATGTCTAGACCCCAGAGATATAAACAAAGCTATTAAACGAGAACATCTGCCAACCAGAGATGAAAGCATGTCGCAATTTGCGGGAGCAAAATGGTTCAGTAAATTGGATGCATCTTCAGGATTCTGGCAAATGAAGCTAGATGAGGCCAGCTCAAAGCTTTGTACATTTAATACACCAGAAGGTCGATACAGATTTCTTCGACTACCATATGGAATATTGTCTGCTCCAGAAGTATATTACAAAAAGATACACATGATTTTTGAACATATTCCAGGTGTTGAACAATGATGGATGACATTATTGTCTGGGGATCTACAAAGGAAGAACATGATTCTAGATTGAGACAAGTAATGGAACTTGTCAAGAAAGTGAATCTAAAGCTAAACAAGGACAAATGTGAATTTGGCGTGAATACACTTACCTTTATGGGCGACGTGGTCTCGGATCAAGGTGTAAAACCAGACCCAAGGAAAATATCAGCCATAGTGAACATGGAACGTCCTAACAACAAAGACGACGTCAGAAGATTCCTAGGAATGATTACTTACTTAGGAAAGTTTATTTCTCAACTCTCTGAACGAACAGCCTCTCTTAGATGGTTGTTGGACAAAGATAACGAGTGGATGTGCTCACATGAACAAGAAGAAAGTTGGCAAAACTTGAAACAGATCATCACAGAGCTACCAGTGCTAAAATTCTTTGATCCTGCGAAAAGAACAAGAATTTCAGCAGATGCTTCACAATTTGGCCTAGGCTCAGTGCTGTTACAAGAACATGAGGATACATGGCAACCAGTAATCTATGCATCAAGAGCACTGACAAGTGCTGAAACAAGGTATGCTCAGATAGAAAAAGAACTTCTAGCGATCACATATGCATGTGAGAGATTTCATCAGTTTGTGTATGGTCAAACATTTACAGTGGAAACTGACCACAAGCCATTGATAGCTATCATGACTAAATCATTACATGACTGTCCCATGAGAATTCAACGAATGCTTATCAGACTACAGAAATATGATGTACACTTGCTGTACTGTCCCGGCAAATACATGTACATTGCTGATACACTTTCTTGTGCTGTGGACAAAAGTGAAGGTTCCAAAAGTCTGATGGATGAAGAGATAGAAGCCTATGTTAATTTGATCGTAGCTTCTCTACCAGTGTCTCTTGCAAGACAAGAACAGATTAGGAAAGAAACTGAGACAGATGACACAATGAAAGTGTTGAAAGATATCATTCTGAAAGGTTGGCCAGCAGAAAAACATGTGTGCCCGCTGTCTATCCATGATTATTGGATGTACCGCAGTGACCTTACAGTTGTCGATGGTATTATTTACAAAGGCAATAGGTTTGTCATACCTGCACGACTAAGAAAAACTATGCTGTGCAAGATACATGAAGGCCACTTAGGAGAAGAAAAATGTAAGCGGAGAGCGCGTGAAGTTATGTATTGGCCAAGAATGAACCAAGACATAGCACAGACTACAGCTACATGTGAATTATGTCTTACGTATAGACCGAAACAACAAGTCGAGCCACTGAGTCCTCACGCAGTGCCAGAGAGACCGTACCAGAAAGTTGGCGCAGATTTGTTTGATTGTAATGGGATAACGTACATTGTCGTGACTGATTATTACTCTAATTACCCTGAGGTGAAGACACTACATACAACTACTAGTAAAGCCGTAATCAATTGCATGAAGTCAATCTTTGCAAGGCATGGTGTTCCTATGGAAGTGTTCATTGACAATGGTCCTCAGTTTTCCAGTGCTGAATTTAGACAATTTGCTGATGAGTGGGAATTTGTCCATACTACGTCAAGTCCCCACTATCCACGCTCAAATGGGTTGGTGGAAAGTTCAGTAAAAACTGTAAAGAGTCTCATGAAAAAGCTCAAGAAGGTAAAGAAGATTTCTACAAAAGTCTTTTAATCTACCACAGTACACCTTTACAGAATGGACTTTCTCCTGCACAAATGCTGATGGGAAGGAGGATTAGAGCAAATCTCCCGATACATGATGAACTGCTTAATACACATAACTCAGCGTTGGTCAGACTGAGTAAGGAACGTCAACAGGCGAAACAGAAACTGTTCCATGACAGGCGAGCAAAAAGCTTATCTGATCTAAAATCGGGTGACCAAGTCCGTCTCAGAGATCACGAGAAAGGTATTTGGGTGCAGAAAGGTATTGTGCAAGCACTAGTAGCACCAAGATCTTATACTATACGTACAGAGCGTGGAACGGAAGTAAGAAAAAATCGTGTAAATTTAAGATCTCACCCTAACCATAATGAAGACAACATGACTGAAGAATACCCTTCATCTGACATGTATGATGATCCTGATAATGGTGAACAAACCACGATTCTAGAAAGATCCAACATGGTCGATGAAACACAGACTGTGTATGAAAGACCCAAAAGGGAAATACGCAGACCTGAGAGACTCATTGAAACGTGTTAGATGATGTTCTTAATATGACGTTATTAATTGTTGCATTGAAGCTTACAGGGCTTATCTTTAAAGAAAAGAGGATGTGATGTTAGTTTATTAGAATGCTTAATATTTGTAGACACTCCCTTACTAATATGTGTAAGCCTGAATCTTCAGTGATGGTCCCTAGGACCAGGGAGATGCTGGGAAGTGGGTGGTCCAGTGTGCAGTGTGCCTGGAGTTGGTGAAGGAATAAACAGCACAGCAGTGAACTCACATATCTCTGTGTCCTGATGACTGGATTTACAAATGTATAAACAAAACAGCACCTGGTGAATTGTGTCATCATGGCCCACTGTGCCATGGCATATTGTATTACACAATGAGGGGACTGGGCCACAACTCATTATTCCATGCCTCATGCACCTCCCACCTGGATTTCATCTTCTCAGAGAGCACCCTTAGAATTAGGTAAGTATGCTCTAGACACATAACAACTGCTAAGTCAAATGGCCTTTATTCTAGGCTTCCCCATAAAATTACCTAGAATGAGCTGCACATTTCCTGTTTATCTCAATAATTGTGTTTGTGTAATAAAGCTGCATTTGATGAAAGCATTTACTTACTGACCATTTAATACCAAATATATACCTCTGTTTACGGTGGTGCCTGGTCCCTTGTAAGCCTGTGTGAAACACTGGTCTAGAAGATCCTAGGGCTACATAATAATTTTAAACACAGTTGAGTGCACAGTTCAGTAGGGATTAGCATGACATGGACCTGAAGCCCCAGGTGACATTACCCATCTCGTCACCAGACGTGAGTACACAGGCAGATTGAAAATTAAATAAATTGAAATTACTTCTATACTGTAATAGGCATACAATGGAATACAGCGTAACAGTACATTTTATTGTATCTACTCACATTTTCTGTGTTTTTAATTTCACAGAGTACAGTGTAACCCTTTGCTAACAAGCGTTTATGTTTAGTCTATAATGTGTATGTGATTATCAAGCTGACACATGGGCTATAGATTTGGTGTCAGCAAAAGGGTTAATCAAGTAATAATCCCCCTGAAAGAGTAGGTCATTAGAACAATCATTTCTGAATAGAACACCTCCTACATGCTTACACATCCCCCCTCCATTCTCTTCTTCGCCTGTAATTCTATGGAAAGGATTCTGGGCTGCAGTCCGAATCCTTCGCGTGGCCTCCTGTATCACAGCGGGGACCCGGCCAGCATTACCTGGCCTGTAAAAGCTTCTTTGCACTTCTACATTACAGCTTTCTGTGAAGTACTATTAGAGAAGAGAAGTACCCGCAGAGAGTCAGAAAAGAGACCATTTTACTGTAGAGGGGAAGACTAAAGTGAAAGGGGCCACAGTAACAGCCCCACAATTCCTGCTGGGTCAGAGGACAGAAAGAGAAGCTGTATCTAACCACAGTGCAAAGAAAGGGAATAATGCAGAATGAGTGAGAAGCAGTGAGAAAGGTTGGAGAGACCTCTGCAGTCTTGAAAACACATGCACCAGAAAACCTTGGGAGATGGATGTTATTCTTTTGCCTGTCCATAGAACACAATGAAGTAATGTGCGCTTTAAGGGATCAATACAGTTATAAATGCTGTATTAATGGAAGGACAAAGAAGAAAAGGATAGGCAGAAAAGAATTATGGGCACATATGTCTATCATGCATTAATGGCTATTTATTCCCTTTCAAACAAAAGAAATCCATTGGTGTATAGCAATGTATGAATTTGTACAATGCTGAAAATGTCAGCACACACAAGCTCGGGTTTCATATTATACATGCTCGGCTAGTGTTGTTTCAGCAGAAACCTGACCTTAAATAGTTTCCCATCAACAGAACTCTGAAACTGGGCACGCTAATTAAAGGACATATCCACGTAGAGATGAGCGCCTGAAATTTTTCGGGTTTTGTGTTTTGGTTTTGGGTTCGGTTCCGCGGCCGTGTTTTGGGTTCGAACGCGTTTTGGCAAAACCTCACCGAATTTTTTTTGTCGGATTCGGGTGTGTTTTGGATTCGGGTGTTTTTTTCAAAAAACACTAAAAAACAGCTTAAATCATAGAATTTGGGGGTCATTTTGATCCCAAAGTATTATTAACCTCAAAAACCATAATTTACACTCATTTTCAGTCTATTCTGAATACCTCACACCTCACAATATTATTTTTAGTCCTAAAATTTGCACCGAGGTCGCTGTGTGAGTAAGATAAGCGACCCTAGTGGCCGACACAAACACCGGGCCCATCTAGGAGTGGCACTGCAGTGTCACGCAGGATGTCCCTTCCAAAAAACCCTCCCCAAACAGCACATGACGCAAAGAAAAAAAGAGGCGCAATGAGGTAGCTGACTGTGTGAGTAAGATAAGCGACCCTAGTGGCCGACACAAACACCGGGCCCATCTAGGAGTGGCACTGCAGTGTCACGCAGGATGGCCCTTCCAAAAAACCCTCCCCAAACAGCACATGACGCAAAGAAAAAAAGAGGCGCAATGAGGTAGCTGTGTGAGTAAGATTAGCGACCCTAGTGGCCGACACAAACACCGGGCCCATCTAGGAGTGGCACTGCAGTGTCACGCAGGATGTCCCTTCCAAAAAACCCTCCCCAAACAGCACATGACGCAAAGAAAAAAAGAGGCGCAATGAGGTAGCTGTGTGAGTAAGATTAGCGACCCTAGTGGCCGACACAAACACCGGGCCCATCTAGGAGTGGCACTGCAGTGTCACGCAGGATGTCCCTTCCAAAAAACCCTCCCCAAACAGCACATGACGCAAAGAAAAAAAGAGGCGCAATGAGGTAGCTGACTGTGTGAGTAAGATTAGCGACCCTAGTGGCCGACACAAACACCGGGCCCATTTAGGAGTGGCACTGCAGTGTCACGCAGGATGTCCCTTCCAAAAAACCCTCCCCAATCAGCACATGATGCAAAGAAAAAGAAAAGAAAAAAGAGGTGCAAGATGGAATTGTCCTTGGGCCCTCCCACCCACCCTTATGTTGTATAAACAAAACAGGACATGCACACTTTAACCAACCCATCATTTCAGTGACAGGGTCTGCCACACGACTGTGACTGATATGACGGGTTGGTTTGGACCCCCCCCAAAAAAGAAGCAATTAATCTCTCCTTGCACAAACTGGCTCTACAGAGGCAAGATGTCCACCTCATCATCACCCTCCGATATATCACCGTGTACATCCCCCTCCTCACAGATTATCAATTCGTCCCCACTGGAATCCACCATCTCAGCTCCCTGTGTACTTTGTGGAGGCAATTGCTGCTGGTCAATGTCTCCGCGGAGGAATTGATTATAATTCATTTTAATGAACATCATCTTCTCCACATTTTCTGGATGTAACCTCGTACGCTGATTGCTGACAAGGTGAGCGGCGGCACTAAACACTCTTTCGGAGTACACACTTGTGGGAGGGCAACTTAGGTAGAATAAAGCCAGTTTGTGCAAGGGCCTCCAAATTGCCTCTTTTTCCTGCCAGTATAAGTACGGACTGTGTGACGTGCCTACTTGGATGCGGTCACTCATATAATCCTCCACCATTCTATCAATGTTGAGAGAATCATATGCAGTGACAGTAGACGACATGTCCGTAATCGTTGTCAGGTCCTTCAGTCCGGACCAGATGTCAGCATCAGCAGTCGCTCCAGACTGCCCTGCATCACCGCCAGCGGGTGGGCTCGGAATTCTGAGCCTTTTCCTCGCACCCCCAGTTGCGGGAGAATGTGAAGGAGGAGATGTTGACAGGTCGCGTTCCGCTTGACTTGACAATTTTGTCACCAGCAGGTCTTTCAACCCCAGCAGACTTGTGTCTGCCGGAAAGAGAGATCCAAGGTAGGCTTTAAATCTAGGATCGAGCACGGTGGCCAAAATGTAGTGCTCTGATTTCAACAGATTGACCACCCGTGAATCCTTGTTAAGCGAATTAAGGGCTCCATCCACAAGTCCCACATGCCTAGCGGAATCGCTCCGTGTTAGCTCCTCCTTCAATGTCTCCAGCTTCTTCTGCAAAAGCCTGATGAGGGGAATGACCTGACTCAGGCTGGCAGTGTCTGAACTGACTTCACGTGTGGCAAGTTCAAAGGGCATCAGAACCTTGCACAACGTTGAAATCATTCTCCACTGCGCCTGAGACAGGTGCATTCCACCTACTATATCGTGCTCAATTGTATAGGCTTGAATGGCCTTTTGCTGCTCCTCCAACCTCTGAAGCATATAGAGGGTTGAATTCCACCTCGTTACCACTTCTTGCTTCAGATGATGGCAGGGCAGGTTCAGTAGTTTTTGGTGGTGCTCCAGTCTTCTGTACGTGGTGCCTGTACGCCGAAAGTGTCCCGCAATTCTTCTGGCCACCGACAGCATCTCTTGCACGCCCCTGTCGTTTTTTAAAAAATTCTGCACCACCAAATTCAAGGTATGTGCAAAACATGGGACGTGCTGGAATTTGCCCATATTTAATGCACACACAATATTGCTGGCGTTGTCCGATGCCACAAATCCACAGGAGAGTCCAATTGGGGTAAGCCATTCCGCGATGATCTTCCTCAGTTGCCGTAAGAGGTTTTCAGCTGTGTGCGTATTCTGGAAAGCGGTGATACAAAGCGTAGCCTGCCTAGGAAAGAGTTGGCGTTTGCGAGATGCTGCTACTGGTGCCGCAGCTGCTGTTCTTGCGGCGGGAGTCCATACATCTACCCAGTGGGCTGTCACAGTCATATAGTCCTGACCCTGCCCTGCTCCACTTGTCCACATGTCCGTGGTTAAGTGGACATTGGGTACAACTGCATTTTTTAGGACACTGGTGAGTCTTTTTCTGACGTCCGTGTACATTCTCGGTATCGCCTGCCTAGAGAAGTGGAACCTAGATGGTATTTGGTAACGGGGGCACACTGCCTCAATAAATTGTCTAGTTCCCTGTGAACTAACGGCGGATACCGGACGCACGTCTAACACCAACATAGTTGTCAAGGCCTCAGTTATCCGCTTTGCAGCAGGATGACTGCTGTGATATTTCATCTTCCTCGCAAAGGACTGTTGAACAGTCAATTGCTTACTGGAAGTAGTACAAGTGGGCTTACGACTTCCCCTCTGGGATGACCATCGACTCCCAGCAGCAACAACAGCAGCGCCAGCAGCAGTAGGCGTTACACGCAAGGATGCATCGGAGGAATCCCAGGCAGGAGAGGAATCGTCAGAATTGCCAGTGACATGGCCTGCAGGACTATTGGCATTCCTGGGGAAGGAGGAAATTGACACTGAGGGAGTTGGTGGGGTGGTTTGCGTGAGCTTGGTTACAAGAGGAAGGGATTTACTGGTCAGTGGACTGCTTCCGCTGTCACCCAAAGTTTTTGAACTTGTCACTGACTTATTATGAATGCGCTGCAGGTGACGTATAAGGGAGGATGTTCCGAGGTGGTTAACGTCCTTACCCCTACTTATTACAGCTTGACAAAGGGAACACACGGCTTGACACCTGTTGTCCGCATTTCTGGTGAAATACCTCCACACCGAAGAGCTGATTTTTTTGGTATTTTCACCTGGCATGTCAACGGCCATATTCCTCCCACGGACAACAGGTGTCTCCCCGGGTGCCTGACTTAAACAAACCACCTCACCATCAGAATCCTCCTGGTCAATTTCCTCCCCAGCGCCAGCAACACCCATATCCTCCTCATCCTGGTGTACTTCAACACTGACATCTTCAATCTGACTATCAGGAACTGGACTGCGGGTGCTCCTTCCAGCACTTGCAGGGGGCGTGCAAATGGTGGAAGGCGCATGCTCTTCACGTCCAGTGTTGGGAAGGTCAGGCATCGCAACCGACACAATTGGACTCTCCTTGTGGATTTGGGATTTCGAAGAATGCACAGTTCTTTGCTGTGCTGCTTTTGCCAGCTTGAGTCTTTTCATTTTTCTAGCGAGAGGCTGAGTGCTTCCATCCTCATGTGAAGCTGAACCACTAGCCATGAACATAGGCCAGGGCCTCAGCCGTTCCTTGCCACTCCGTGTGGTAAATGGCATATTGGCAAGTTTACGCTTCTCCTCCGACAATTTTATTTTAGGTTTTGGAGTCCTTTTTTTTCTGATATTTGGTGTTTTGGATTTGACATGCTCTGTACTATGACATTGGGCATCGGCCTTGGCAGACGACGTTGCTGGCATTTCATCATCTCGGCCATGACTAGTGGCAGCAGCTTCAGCACGAGGTGGAAGTGGATCTTGATCTTTCCCTAATTTTGGAACCTCAACATTTTTGTTCTCCATATTTTAATAGGCACAACTAAAAGGCACCTCAGGTAAACAATGGAGATGGATACTAGTATACAATTATGGACTGCCTGCCGAGTGCAGACACAGAGGTAGCCACAGCCGTGAACTACCGTACTGTACTGTGTCTGCTGCTAATATAGACTGGTTGATAAAGAGATGTCTATGTAACTATGTATGTATAAAGAAGAAAGAAAAAAAAACCACGGTTAGGTGGTATACAACTATGGACGGACTGCCTGCCGAGTGCAGACACAGAGGTAGCCACAGCCGTGAACTACCGTACTGTACTGTGTCTGCTGCTAATATAGACTGGTTGATAAAGAGATGTCTATGTAACTATGTATGTATAAAGAAGAAAGAAAAAAAAACCACGGTTAGGTGGTATACAATTATGGACGGACTGCCTGCCGAGTGCAGACACAGAGGTAGCCACAGCCGTGAACTACCGTACTGTACTGTGTCTGCTGCTAATATAGACTGGTTGATAAAGAGATGTCGTAGTAGTATGTATGTATAAAGAAGAAAAAAAAACCACGGTTAGGTGGTATATACAATTATGGACGGGCTGCCGAGTGCCGACACAGAGGTAGCCACAGCCGTGAACTACCGCACTGTACTGTGTCTGCTGCTAATATAGACTGGTTGATAAAGAGATGTCGTAGTAGTATGTATGTATAAAGAAGAAAAAAAAACCACGGTTAGGTGGTATATACAATTATGGACGGGCTGCCGAGTGCCGACACAGAGGTAGCCACAGCCGTGAACTACCGCACTGTACTGTGTCTGCTGCTAATATATAGACTGGTTGATAAAGAGATAGTATACTCGTAACTAGTATGACTATAAAGAAAGAAAAAAAAACCACGGTTAGGTGGTATATACAATTATGGACGGGCTGCCGAGTGCCGACACAGAGGTAGCCACAGCCGTGAACTACCGCACTGTACTGTGTCTGCTGCTAATATATAGACTGGTTGATAAAGAGATAGTATACTCGTAACTAGTATGTATGTATAAAGAAAGAAAAAAAAACCACGGTTAGGTGGTATATACAATTATGGACGGGCTGCCGAGTGCCGACACAGAGGTAGCCACAGCCGTGAACTACCGCACTGTACTGTGTCTGCTGCTAATATAGACTGGTTGATAAAGAGATAGTATACTCGTAACTAGTATGTATGTATAAAGAAAGAAAAAAAACCACGGTTAGGTGGTATATACAATTATGGACGGGCTGCCGAGTGCCGACACAGAGGTAGCCACAGCCGTGAACTACCGCACTGTACTGTGTCTGCTGCTAATATATAGACTGGTTGATAAAGAGATAGTATACTCGTAACTAGTATGTATGTATAAAGAAAGAAAAAAAAACCACGGTTAGGTGGTATATACAATTATGGACGGGCTGCCGAGTGCCGACACAGAGGTAGCCACAGCCGTGAACTACCGCACTGTACTGTGTCTGCTGCTAATATAGACTGGTTGATAAAGAGATAGTATACTCGTAACTAGTATGTATGTATAAAGAAAGAAAAAAAAACCACGGTTAGGTGGTATATACAATTATGGACGGGCTGCCGAGTGCCGACACAGAGGTAGCCACAGCCGTGAACTACCGCACTGTACTGTGTCTGCTGCTAATATATAGACTGGTTGATAAAGAGATAGTATACTCGTAACTAGTATGTATGTATAAAGAAAGAAAAAAAAACCACGGTTAGGTGGTATATACAATTATGGACGGGCTGCCGAGTGCCGACACAGAGGTAGCCACAGCCGTGAACTACCGCACTGTACTGTGTCTGCTGCTAATATATAGACTGGTTGATAAAGAGATAGTATACTCATAACTAGTATGTATGTATAAAGAAAGAAAGAAAAACCACGGTTAGGTGGTATATACAATTATGGACGGGCTGCCGAGTGCCGACACAGAGGTAGCCACAGCCGTGAACTACCGCACTGTACTGTGTCTGCTGCTAATATAGACTGGTTGATAAAGAGATAGTATACTCGTAACTAGTATGTATGTATAAAGAAAGAAAAAAAAACCACGGTTAGGTGGTATATACAATTATGGACGGGCTGCCGAGTGCCGACACAGAGGTAGCCACAGCCGTGAACTACCGCACTGTACTGTGTCTGCTGCTAATATATAGACTGGTTGATAAAGAGATAGTATACTCGTAACTAGTATGTATGTATAAAGAAAGAAAAAAAAACCACGGTTAGGTGGTATATACAATTATGGACGGGCTGCCGAGTGCCGACACAGAGGTAGCCACAGCCGTGAACTACCGCACTGTACTGTGTCTGCTGCTAATATATAGACTGGTTGATAAAGAGATAGTATACTCGTAACTAGTATGTATGTATAAAGAAAGAAAAAAAAACCACGGTTAGGTGGTATATACAATTATGGACGGGCTGCCGAGTGCCGACACAGAGGTAGCCACAGCCGTGAACTACCGCACTGTACTGTGTCTGCTGCTAATATAGACTGGTTGATAAAGAGATAGTATACTCGTAACTAGTATGTATGTATAAAGAAAGAAAAAAAAACCACGGTTAGGTGGTATATACAATTATGGACGGGCTGCCGAGTGCCGACACAGAGGTAGCCACAGCCGTGAACTACCGCACTGTACTGTGTCTGCTGCTAATATAGACTGGTTGATAAAGAGATAGTATACTCGTAACTAGTATGACTATAAAGAAAGAAAAAAAAACCACGGTTAGGTGGTATATACAATTATGGACGGGCTGCCGAGTGCCGACACAGAGGTAGCCACAGCCGTGAACTACCGCACTGTACTGTGTCTGCTGCTAATATAGACTGGTTGATAAAGAGATAGTATACTACTAATATTATATATACTGGTGGTCAGGTCACTGGTCACTAGTCACACTGGCAGTGGCACTCCTGCAGCAAAAGTGTGCACTGTTTAATTTTAATATAATATTATGTACTCCTGCAGGGGCGGATCCAGAAAAAAATTACAGGGGGGGCACCATAAGTGGTTGTGTGTCAAGGAGGGGTGGAGTTAGTAGTGGAGTGGGCATGGCCATGTTTCAGTGGGTGTGACCAATTGTGTGAGGGGGTGTGGTCAAGTGCTCAATGTGAGTATTGAGTGTGTGTATGGTCGAAATGCACTGCTGGAGGGGGTACAGGTCCACAGTTCGTTCTTATACCTTATGGGGGTCATTCCGACCCGTTCGTACGCTGCTGGTTTTCGTAGCTGTGCGAACGGGTCAGAACTGCGCATACGCAGCGGACGCAATGCGCAGGCGTTGACAAGAACACCGAAGAAAGCGATCGCATGAAGATTGACAGCAGGAAGGCGTTCTGGGGTGGCAACTCACCGTTTTCGGTGAGTGGTGAGTCCAACGCAGGCGTGTCCAGGCGTTTGCAGGGGCGGGTGTCTGACAATGCCGTAACTAGGCATTTTAGCGCTGTGTGCAAGAAATGGCGTTGGTGCCACGATGCGAGACAGAGGCAGTGCGCGCCGTAGGCGCGCGAAAAATATATAGGGGCATGGCTTCATGGGGAAGGGGCGTGGCCACAAAATAATACCAATTCATATTACGGTGCACAGTAGTCTCCATTATTCAAATTACGCTGCACAGTAGCACCACTACACCAGGTAGAGATCCTTTTACACATTATGGCAGACAGTCCCCCTTTTTACACATTACGGCAGACAACGTTCCCCTTTTTACACATTACGGCAGCCAGTCCCCCTTTTCACACATTACGGCAGACAGCGTCCCCTTATTGCACATTACGGCAGACAGTGTCCCCCTTTTCACACATTACAGCAGACAGCGTCCCCCTTTTTACGCGCGTGTGTGTTACTCGCCTGGGGAGGATAGCACGATCCACCATCCGGACGGCTCAGTCACTCTCCTCCGCAGCACGATCCACCATCCGGACGGCTCAGTCACTCTCCTCCGCAGCAGGATCCACCATCCGGACAGCTCAGTCACTCTCCTCCGCAGCAGGATCCACCATCCGGACAGCTCAGTCACTCTCCTCCGCAGCAGGATCCACCATCCGGACGGCTCAGTCACTCTCCTCCGGTCTGGGACCTGCAAGCTGCGCCTACACTCCGCGCTCCTTCACAGAGGAGACATCCGGCGCCGCCAGCGGGACTCTTACACGGAGTGTACTTAATAACTACTGTCAGATGGCGGCAGCGGGAGTCAGGGACAGCGGCGGCGGGACTTCATGACGGCGCTGGCAGTACTCAGGGATGGCGGCGCCGGGACACGCAGAAGGTGTGTGCTGCCTGATTGTGAATATAGCAGCGCTCCCACTGCTTGCAGAGGAGGGAGACCAGCGGCGGAACTTTCACTACTGACTGACTGCCGACAACGGGCATATGGGGGATGTGCTGCTGATGGTTCGCCTTCAGTGCATTTGCGCTGTAGGCAAGGCACCATCGGCACACACCTAGTTACGGCCCTAGTGTCTGACGTCAATTCCGGGACAAGTCGCGCTGAAGACATCTCTCCCCAGGTCACCCCCACTCTCCCCCCCAGCAAAAGACCACTCACAGCAGCACCAGTCTCCCTCCCCAGCAGCACCAGCTTCCCTCCCCAGCAGCACCAGTCGCCCCCCCCCCCTCCCCTCCCCTCCCCAGCAAATGACTGCTCACAGCAGCACCAGTCTCCCTCCCCAGCAGCACCATTCTCTCTCCCCAGGTCGCCCCCCCCCCCAGCAAAAGACCGCTCACCACTGCAGCAGCATTCTCCCCAGGTCACCCCCACACTCCCCCCCCCCCAACAAAAGACCGCTCACCGGCAGAAAGCATGGCGGCTTCTGTCCCGGACGGACCCTTGCGCTGCTGTGTACGGGTGGGCAGCGGGCTGCTGGTCACACAGGTGCACACCGCCGTGCACTGTTCCTGGTGTTCCTGGATGCTGACACTCAGCAGTGGCGGTGCGCTCTCCATCAGCGGCGGCGGCCTAGATCTGTGAAGTTCCTCCTCCTGCTCGGCTCCTCTGAACTGACTACATGTCACATTTCTCCAGGGAGCCAATCAGGAGGAGGAACACATGAGCAGCAGCAGCAGCAGGTGACAGGGAAGGAGGGGGACATGTCGGGTGCCGGGTGCGCGCAGCGGCGCGAAAATCAATACAAAAAATCAATTAAAAATGACAGGGGGGGCACGTGCCTTGGTGCCCCCCCCCTAAATCCGCCACTGTACTCCTGGCTCCTGCTATAACCTATAACTGGCACTGCAGTGCTCCCCAGTCTCCCCCACAATTATAAGCTGTGTGAGCTGAGCACAGTCAGATATATATATACATTGATGCAGCACACTGGGCTGAGCAGTGCACACAGATATGGTATGTGACTGAGTCACTGTGTGTATCGTTTTTTTCAGGCAGAGAACGGATATATTAAATAAAACAAACAACTGCACTGTCTGGTGGTCACTGTGGTCGTCAGTCACTAAACTCTGCACTCTCTTCTACAGTATCACAGCCTCAGGTCAATCTCTCTCTCTCTCTCTCAACCCTAATCTAAATGGAGAGGACGCCAGCCACGTCCTCTCCCTATCAATCTCAATGCACGTGTGAAAATGGCGGCGACGCGCGGCTCCTTATATAGAATCCGAGTCTCGCGAGAATCCGACAGCGTCATGATGACGTTCGGGCGCGCTCGGGTTAACCGAGCAAGGCGGGAGGATCCGAGTCTGCTCGGACCCGTGAAAAAAACATGAAGTTCGTGCGGGTTCGGATTCAGAGAAACCGAACCCGCTCATCTCTAATATCCAGTAGTCATTGGACTTGTTTACTGTCCCAGGTGACGGCTACGGTCACTAGGTCTACATGACTTAGGTCAACAGTCATTAGGTCAACCACTATTGGTCGACATGGTCGTTAGGTCGACATGGAAAAGGTCGACATGAGTTTTTCCCCAAAAAATTATTTCTCTGACGTCCTAGTGGATGCTGGGAACTCCGTAAGGACCATGGGGAATAGCGGCTCCGCAGGAGACTGGGCACAACTAAGAAAGATTTAGGACTACCTGGTGTGCACTGGCTCCTCCCTCTATGCCCCTCCTCCAGACCTCAGTTAGAATTTTGTGCCCGGCCGAGCTGGATGCACACTAGGGGCTCTCCTGAGCTTCTAGAAAAGAAAGTATAAATTAGGTTTTTTATTTTCAGTGAGATCGGCTGGCAACAGACTCACTGCTACGAGGGACCGAGGGCAGAGAAGCGAACCTACCTGCTTGCAGCTAACTTGGGCTTCTAGGCTACTGGACACCATTAGCTCCAGAGGGATCGAACACAGGCCCAGCCTCGGTCGTCCGGTCCCGGAGCCGCGCCGCCGTCCCCCTTGCAGAGCCAGAAGCAAGAAGACGTTCCTGGAAATCGGCGGCAGAAGACTTCGGTCTTCATTAAGGTATTGCTCCCCATGCACACCACACACTCCGGTCACTGATGGGTGCAGGGCGCTGGGGGGGCGCCCTGGGCTGCAATAAGAGTACCTTACTTGGCAAATTACCACATAATATAGTCATTAAGACTATATATGTGTAAAATCCCCTGCCATAACTTTCCATAAAAAAGCGGGAGAAGTCCGCCGAAAAAGGGGCGGAGCTATCTCCCTCAGCACACTGGCGCCATTTTCCCTCACAGCTCCGCTGGAAGGACGCTCCCCAGGCTCTCCCCTGCAGTTTCCAGACTCCATAGGGTAAAAAAGAGAGGGGGGGCACTAAATTTAGGCGCAATCTGTGTAATATTAGCAGCTATAGGGGAAAAATCACTGTGTGTAGTGTGAATCCCTGCATTATATAGCGCTCTGGTGTGTGCTGGCATACTCTCTCTCTCTGTCTCCCCAAAGGACTTTGTGGGGTCCTGTCCTCAGTCAGAGCATTCCCTGTGTGTGTGCGGTGTGTTGGTACGGCTGTGTCGACATGTTTGATGAGGAGGCTTATGTGGAGGCGGAGCAAGGGCCGATAAATGTGATGTCACCCCCTGCGGGGTCGACACCTGAATGGATGGACATGTGGAAGGAATTACGTGACAGTGTCAACTCCTTACATAAAAGGTTTGACGACATAGCAGATGTGGGACAGCCGGCTTCTCAGCTCGTGCCTGCCCAGGCGTCTCAAAAGCCATTAGGGGCTCTAAAACGCCCGCTACCTCAGATGGCAGACACAGATGTCGACACGGATACTGACTCCAGTGTCGACGATGATGAGACTAGTGTACATTCCAATAGAGCCACCCGTTACATGATTACGGAAATGAAAAATGTGTTGCACATTTCTGATATTACCCCAGGTACCACAAAAAAGGGTATTATGTTTGGGGAGAAAAAACTACCAGTGGTTTTTCCCCCTTCTGATGAATTAAATGAAGTATGTGAAGAAGCGTGGGCTTCCCCCGATAAGAAACTGGTAATTTCTAAAAAGTTACTAATGGCGTACCCTTTCCCGCCAGAGGATAGGTCACGTTGGGAGACATCCCCTAGGGTGGATAAAGCGCTCACACGCCTGTCAAAGAAGGTGGCACTACCGTCTCCGGACACGGCCGGTCTAAAGGAACCTGCTGATAGGTAGCAGGAGGCTATCCTGAAGTCTGTTTATACACACTCAGGCATTATACTTAGACCAGCTATTGCTTCAGCATGGATGTGCAGTGCTGCAGCTGCGTGGTCAGATTCCCTGTCAGAAAATATTGATACATTAGACAGGGACACTATATTGCTAACCGTAGAGCATATTAAAGACGCAGTCTTATACATGAGAGATGCACAGAGGGATATTTGCCGGCTGGCATCTAAAATAAACGCAATGTCCATTTCTGCCAGGAGAGGATTGTGGACTCGGCAGTGGACAGAAGATGCAGATTCTAAAAGGCACATGGAAGTTTTGCCTTACAAGGGTGAGGAGTTGTTCGGGGATGGTCTCTCGGACCTCGTTTCCACAGCGACAGCTGGGAAGTCAGCATTTTTACCCCATGTTCCCTCACAGCCAAAGAAAGCACCGTATTATCAGGTACAGTCCTTTCGGCCCCAGAAAGGCAAGCGGGTTAGAGGCGCGTCCTTTCTGCCCAGAGGCAGAGGTAGAGGGAAAAAGCTGCAACATACAGCCAGTTCCCAGGAACAAAAGTCCTCCCCCGCTTCCTCTAAGTCCACCGCATGACGCTGGGGCTCCACAGGCGGAGCCAGGTACGGTGGGGGCCCGTCTCAAGAACTTCAGCAACCAGTGGGCTCGTTCACGGGTGGATCCCTGGATTCTACAGGTAGTATCTCAGGGGTACAAGCTGGAATTCGAGACGTCTCCCCCTCGCCGTTTCCTCAAATCTGCCTTGCCGACAGCTCCCCCGGACAAGGAGGCAGTGCTGGAGGCGATTCACAAGCTGTATTCTCAGCAGGTGATAATCAAGGTACCCCTCCTTCAACAAGGACGGGGTTACTATTCCACAATGTTTGTGGTACCGAAACCGGACGGTTCGGTGAGACCCATTTTAAATTTAAAATCTTTGAACACTTATATAAGAAGGTTCAAGTTCAAGATGGAATCGCTCAGAGCGGTGATTGCAAGCCTGGACGAGGGGGATTACATGGTATCACTGGTCATCAAGGATGCTTACCTGCATGTCCCCATTTACCCTCCTCACCAGGAGTACCTCAGATTTGTGGTACAGGACTGTCATTACCAATTCCAGATGTTGCCGTTTGGTCTGTCCACGGCACCGAGGGTATTTACCAAGGTAATGGCGGAAATGATGATACTCCTTCGGAAAAAGGGAGTTTTAATTATCCCGTACTTGGACGATCTCCTTATAAAGGCGAGGTCCAGGGAACAGTTGTTGATCGGAGTAGCACTAGCTCGGGAAGTGCTACAACAGCACGGCTGGATCCTGAATATTCCAAAGTCGCAGCTGGTTCCTACAACGCGTCTACTGTTCCTGGGGATGGTTCTGGACACAGAACAGAAAAAAGTGTTTCTCCCGGAGGAGAAGGCCAAGGAGTTGTCGTCTCTAGTCAGAGACCTCCTAAAACCAAAACAGGTGTCGGTGCACCACTGCACGCGAGTCCTGGGAAAGATGGTGGCTTCTTACAAAGCAATTCCATTCGGAAGGTTCCATGCAAGGATCTTTCAGTGGGATCTGTTGGACAAGTGGTCCGGGTCGCATCTTCAGATGCATCGGCTGATAACCCTGTCTCCAAGGGCCAGGGTGTCGCTGCTGTGGTGGCTGCAGAGTGCTCATCTTCTAGAGGGCCGCAGATTTGGCATACAGGACTGGATCCTGGTGACCACGGATGCCAGCCTTCGAGGTTGGGGGGCAGTCACACAGGGAAGAAACTTCCAAGGACTATAGACAAGTCAGGAGACTTCCCTACACATAAATACTCTGGAACTAAGGGCCATTTACAATGCCCTAAGTCAGGCAAGACCCCTGCTTCAACACCAGCCAGTGCTGATCCAGTCAGACAACATCACGGTGGTCGCCCATGTAAACCATCAGGGCGGCACAAGAAGCAGGATGGCGATGGCAGAAGCCACAAGGATTCTCCGATGGGCGGAAAATCATGTGGTAGCACTGTCAGCAGTGTTCATTCCGGGAGTGGACAACTGGAAAGCAGACTTCCTTAGCAGGCACGACCTCCACCCGGGAGAGTGGGGACTTCATCCAGAAGTCTTCCAAATGATTGTACACCATTGGGAAAGGCCACAGGTGGACATGATGGCGTCCCGCCTCAACAAAAAGCTAAAAAGATATTGCGCCAGGTCAAGGGACCCTCAGGCGATAGCTGTGGACTCTCTAGTTACATCGTGGGTGTACCAGTCGGTTTATGTGTTCCCTCCTCTGCCTCTCATACCCAAGGTACTGAGAATAATAAGAGAGGAGTAAGAACTATACTTGTGGTTCCGGATTGGCCAAGAAGAGCTTGGTACCCAGAACTTCAAGAAATGATCTCAGAGGACCCATGGCCTCTGCCGCTCAGACAGGACCTGCTGCTGCAGGGACCCTGTCTATTCCAAGACTTACCGCGGCTGCGTTTGACGGCATGGCGGTTGAACGCCGGATCCTGAAGGAAAAGGGCATTCCGGAGGAAGTCATCCCGACGCTGATTAAAGCTAGGAAGGAGGTGACCGCAAACCATTATCACCGCATATGGCGAAAATATGTTGCGTGGTGTGAGGCCAGAAGGGCCCCAATGGAGGAATTTCAGCTGGGTCGATTTCTGCACTTCCTACAGTCAGGGGTGTCTATGGGCCTAAAATTGGGTTCCATTAAGGTCCAGATTTCGGCTCTGTCGATTTTCTTCCAAAAAGAACTGTCTTCACTGCCTGAAGTTCAGACGTTTGTTAAAGGAGTGCTGCATATTCAGCCCCCTTTTGTGCCTCCAGTGGCACCTTGGGATCTCAACGTGGTGTTGAGTTTCCTTAAGTCACATTGGTTTGAGCCACTTAAAACCGTGGAACTAAAATATCTCACGTGGAAAGTGGTCATGCTGTTGGCCTTGGCTTCGGCCAGGCGTGTGTCAGAATTGGCGGCTTTGTCATGTAAAAACCCTTATCTGATTTTCCATATGGATAGGGCGGAATTGAGGACTCGTCCCCAATTTCTTCCTAAGGTGGTATCAGCTTTTCATTTGAACCAACCTATTGTGGTGCCTGCGGCTACTAAGGACTTGGAGGATTCCAAGTTACTGGACGTAGTCAGGGCCCTGAAAATCTATGTTTCCAGGACGGCTGGAGTCAGGAAAACTGACTCGCTATTTATCCTGTATGCGCCCAACAAGCTGGGTGTTCCTGCTTCAAAGCAGTCTATTGCTCGCTGGATCTGTAGTACGATTCAACTTGCACATTCTGCGGCTGGACTGCCGCATCCTAAATCTGTAAAAGCCCATTCCACGAGGAAAGTGGGCTCTTCTTGGGCGGCTGCCCGAGGGGTCTCGGCTTTACAACTTTGCCGAGCTGCTACTTGGTCGGGTTCAAACACGTTTGCTAAATTCTACAAGTTTGATACCCTGGCTGAGGAGGACCTTGCGTTTGCTCATTCGGTGCTGCAGAGTCATCCGCACTCTCCCGCCCGTTTGGGAGCTTTGGTATAATCCCCATGGTCCTTACGGAGTTCCCAGCATCCACTAGGATGTCAGAGAAAATAAGATTTTACTCACCGGTAAATCTATTTCTCGTAGTCCGTAGTGGATGCTGGGCGCCCATCCCAAGTGCGGATTGTCTGCAATACTTGTATATAATTATTGCCTAACTAAAGGGTTATTGTTATGAGCCATCTGTTCGTGAGGCTCAGTTGTTATTCATACTGTTAACTGGGTATAATATCACGAGTTGTACGGTGTGATTGGTGTGGCTGGTATGAGTCTTACCCGGGATTCCAAAATCCTTTCCTTATTGTGTCAGCTCTTCCGGGCACAGTTTCCTAACTGAGGTCTGGAGAAGGGGCATAGAGGGAGGAGCCAGTGCACACCAGGTAGTCCTAAATCTTTCTTAGTTGTGCCCAGTCTCCTGCGGAGCCGCTATTCCCCATGGTCCTTACGGAGTTCCCAGCATCCACTACAGACTACGAGAAATAGATTTACCGGTGAGTAAAATCTTATTTTTAAAAAACTTTTTCATACTTTACGATCCACGTGGACTACAATTAGGAATGGTAACCTGTGCCGAGCGCAGCAGTAACGGAGCGAGGCACCTTGCCCGAAGCATGGCGAGCAAAGCGAGCCATGTGAGGGGACGCGGTGCACTAATTGGGGTTCCCTGTCACCTTACAAAGAAATCGACACAAAAAAAAGTAAAAATTCACGTCGACCTTTTTCCATGTCGACCTTGTTCATGTTGACCAAATGACCATGTCGACCTAGTCACCCTGTCGACCTAGTGCATGTCGGCCAATAGTGGTCCACCTAATGACTGTCGACCTAAATCTTGTTGACCTACTGACACATACCCCAGGTGACTACCCAAATGTACAGTAATGGTATTGCCACTGCATGTCATGAGGGTTGAAAAACTTAGCTATTTGGGACAATACTTTTGTACCCAAATGTTATATTGCTTACTCAATCCATACAAATGTAGAGAAAATGGTTTCCAGACCTTTTTCACTCCTGTAATGTCACCTTCTTGTCACTGCCTGTTAAGCTTATAGGTCCATCTCCTATATAATAGCCCAGATCTGTGACTTTGTGCTTCATTTGCTAACGCTGGACGGAGTCAAAACACTGGGCGGAGTTAGTCAAATGAGTCACAGATCTGGGCAAATCTATAGGAGACTTGGAGCAGGAGCAGATGGTATGGGCATGGCACAAGCAGGGGTGCACACCTCCCAGCTTTCTTCAGGCAGGAGGGACACACGCACAGCAAAAAATAAGATTTTACTCACCGGTAAATCTATTTCTCGTAGTCCGTAGTGGATGCTGGGAACTCCGAAAGGACCATGGGGAATAGCGGCTCCGCAGGAGACTGGGCACAACTAAAAGAAAGCTTTTAGACTACCTGGTGTGCACTGGCTCCTCCCACTATGACCCTCCTCCAAGCCTCAGTTAGGATACTGTGCCCGGAAGAGCTGACACAATAAGGAAGGATTTTGAATCCCGGGTAAGACTCATACCAGCCACACCAATCACACCGTATAACTCGTGATACCATATCCAGTTAACAGTATGAAACATAACTGAGCCTCTCAACAGATGGTTCATAACAATAACCCTTTAGTTAACAATAACTATATACAAGTATTGCAGACAATCCGCACTTGGGATGGGCGCCCAGCATCCACTACGGACTACGAGAAATAGATTTACCGGTGAGTAAAATCTTATTTTCTCTAACGTCCTAGTGGATGCTGGGAACTCCGAAAGGACCATGGGGATTATACCAAAGCTCCCAAACGGGCGGGAGAGTGCGGATGGCTCTGCAGCACCGAATGAGAGAACTCAAGGTCCTCCTCAGCCAGGGTATCAAATTTGTAGAATTTAGCAAACATGTTTGCCCCTGACCAAGTTGCAGCTCGGCAAAGTTGTAAAGCCGAGACCCCTCGGGCAGCCGCCCAAGGTGAGCCCACTTTCCTCGTGGAATGGGCTTTTACTGATTTAGGATGCGGCAATCCAGCCGCAGAATGCTCCAGCTGAATTGTGCTACAAATTCAGCGAGCAATAGTCTGCTTAGAAGCAGGAGCACCTATTTTGTTGGGTGCCTACAGGATAAAAAGCGAGTCAGTTTTCCTGACTCCAGCCGTCCTGGAAATATAATTTTTTAAGGCCCTGACTATGTTTAGTAACATGGAATCTTCCAAGTCCCTAGTAGCCGCAGGCACTACAATAGGTTGGTTCAAGTGAAAAGCTGATACCACCTTAGGGAGAAACTGGGGACGAGTCCTCAATTCTGCCCTATCCATATGGAAAATCAGATAAGGGCTTTTACCTGACAAGGCCGCCCATTCTGACACACGCCTGGCCGAAGGCAAGGCCAATAACATGACCACTTTCCACGTGAGATATTTAAAATCCACAGTTTTAAGTGGCTCAAACCAATGTGATTTTAGGAAAATCAACACCACGTTGAGATCCCAAGGTGCCACAGGAGGCACAAAAGGGGGCTGAATATGTAGCACTCCCTTTACAAATGTCTGAACTCCAGGCAGTGAAGCCAGTTCTTTCTGGAAGAAAATCGACAGAGCCGAAATCTGGACCTTAATGGAACCCAAGTTTAGGCCCATAGTCACTCCTGACTGTAGGAAGTGCAGAAAACGACCCAGCTTAAATTCCTCCGTTGGGGCCTTCCTGGCCTCACACCACGCAACATATTTTCGCCAAATACGGTGATAATGGTTTGCGGTTACTTCTTTCCTGGCTTTTATCAGCGTAGGAATGACTTCCTCCGGAATGCCCTTTTCCTTTAGGATCCGGAATTCAACCGCCATGCCGTCAAACGCAGCCGCGGTAAGTCTTGGAACAGACAGGGCCCCTGCTGTAGCAGATCCTGTCTGAGCGGTAGAGGCCATGGGTCCTCTGATATAATTTCTTGAAGTTCAGGATACCAAGCTCTTCTTGGTCAATCCGGAACCACGAGTATCGTTCTTACTCCTCGTTTTCTTATTATTCTCAGTACCTTTGGTATGAGAAGCAGAGGAGGGAATACATAAACCGACTGGTACACCCACGGTGTCACTAGAGCGTCCACAGCTATTGCCTGAGGGTCCCTTGACCTGGCGCAATATCTAGTTTTTTGTTTAGGCGGGACGCCATCATGTCCACCTGTGGCCTTTCCCAACGGTTTACCAACAGTTGGCAGACTTCTGGATGAAGTCCCCACTCTCCCGGGTGTAGGTCGTGTCCGCTGAGGAAGTCTGCTTCCCAGTTGTCCACTCCCGGAATGAACACTGCTGACAGTGCTAAGACGTGATTTTCCGCCCATCGGAGAATCCTTGTGGCTTCTGCCATCGCCATCCTGCTTCTTGTGCCGCCCTGTCGGTTTACATGGGCAACTGCCGTGATGTTGTCTGATTGGATCAGTACCGGCTGGTGTTGAAGCAGAGGCCTTGCCAAACTTAGGGCATTGTAAATGGCCCCCAGTTCCAGAATATTTATGTGTAGGGACGACTCCTGACTTGACCAAAGTCCTTGGAAATTTCTTCCCTGTGTGACTGCCCCCCAGCCTCGAGGGCTGGCATCCGTGGTTACCAGGACCCAGTCCTGTATGCCGAATCTGCGGCCCTCTTGAAGATGAGCACTCTGCAGCCACCACAGTAGAGATACCCTGGTCCTTGGAGACAGGGTTATCAGCCGATGCATCTGAAGATGCGATCCCGACCACTTGTCCAAGAGGTCCCACTGAAAGGTTCTTGCATGGAACCTGCCGAATGGAATTTTGCTTTGTAAGAAGCTACCATTTTTCCCAGGACTCGTGTGCAGTGATGCACCGATACCTGTTTTGGTTTCAGGAGGTCTCTGACTAGAGATGACCGCTCCTTGGCTTTCTCCTGCGGGAGAAAACTTTTTTCTGTTCTGTGTCCAGAACCATCCCCAGGAACAGTAGGCGTGTGGTAGGAACCAGCTGTGACTTTGGAATGTATAGAATCCATCCGTGCTGTTGTAGCACTTCCCGAGATAGTGCTACTCCAACCAACAACTGCTCCTTGGACCTCGCCTTTATAAGGAGATCGTCCAAGTACGGGATAATTAAAAGTCCCTTTTTTCGAAGGAGTATCATCATTTCTGCCATTACCTTGGTAAAGACCCTCGGTGCCGTGGACAGTCCAAATGGCAGCGTTTGGAATTGGTAATGGCAATCCTGTACCACAAATCTGAGGTACTCCTGGTGAGGATGGTAAATGGGGACATGTGGGTAAGCATCCTTGATGTCCAGGGATACCATGTAATCCCCCTCCTCCAGGCTTGCAATAACCGCCCTGAGCGATTCCATCTTGAACTTGAATTTTTTTATGTATGTGTTCAAGGATTTCAAATTTAAAATGGGTCTCACCGAACCGTCCGGTTTCGGTACCACAAACAGTGTGGAATAGTAACCCCGTCCTTGTTGAAGTAGGGGCACCTTGACTATCACCTGCTGGGAATACAGCTTGTGAATTGCCTCTAGCGCAGCCTCCCTGCCTAAGGGAGTTGTCGGCAAGGCAGATTTGAGTAAACGGCGGGGGGAGACGCCTCGAATTCCAGCTTGTACCCCTGAGATACTACTTGAAGGATCCAGGGATCCACCTGTGAGCGAGCCCACTGATCACTGAAATTTTTGAGGCGGCCCCCCACCGTACCTGGCTACGCCTGTGGAGCCCCCGCGTCATGCGGTGGACTCAGAGGAAGCGGGGGAAGAATTTTGATTCTGGGAACTGGCTGACTGGTGCAGCTTTTTTCCTCTTCCCTTGTCTCTGTGCAGAAAGGAAGCGCCTTTTACCCGCTTGCTTTTCTGAAGCCGAAAGGACTGTACCTGATAATACAGTGCTTTCTTAGGCTGTGAGGAAACCTGAGGTAAAAAAAATTTCTTCCCAGCTGTTGCTGTGGATACGAGGTCCCAGAGACCATCCCCAAACAATTCCTCACCCTTATAAGGCTCTATGTGCCTTTTAAAGTCAGCATCACCTGTCCAGTGTCGGGTCTCTAATACCCTCTGACAGAATGGACATTGCATTAATTCTGGATGCCAGCCGGCAAAATATCCCTCTGTGCATCCCTCATATATAAGACGACGTCTTATGTTCGCAAAATAGTATCCCTGTTTGACAGGGTTACAGACCACGCTGCAGCAGCACTATCTGCAGGTCTCAGTCTAGTACCTGAGTGTGTAAATACAGACTTCAGGATAGCCTCCTGCTTTTTATCAGCAGGTACCTTGAAAGTGGCCGTATCCTAAGACGGCAGTGCCACCTTTTTTGACAAACGTGTGAGCGCCTTATCCACCCTAGGGGATATCTCCCAGTTGTAACTTATCCTCTGGCGGGAAAGGGTACGCCATCAGTAACTTTTTAGAAATTACCAGTTTCTTATCGGGGGAACCCACGCTTTTTCACACTTCATTCACTCATTTGATGGGGGAACAAAACACTGCCTGCTTTTTCTCCCCAAACATAAAACCCTTTTTTTTTTTTTTTTTTGTGGTACTTGGGTTAATGTCAGAAATGTGTAACACATTTTTTATTGCCGGGATCATGTAACGGATGTTCCTAGTGGATTGTGTATATGTCTCAACGTCGTCGACACTGGAGTCAGACTCCGTGTCGACATCTGTGTCTGCCATCTGAGGGAGCGGGCGTATTTGAGCCCCTGATGGCCTTTGAGACGCCTGGGCAGGCGCGGGCTGAGAAGCCGGCTGTCCCATAGCTGTTACGTCATCCAGCCTTTTATGTAAGGAGTTGACACTGTCGGTTTATACCTTCCACCTATCCATCCACTCTGGTGTCGGCCCCACAGGGGGCGACATCACATTTATCGGCATCTGCTCTGCCATCACATAAGCCTCCTCATCAAACGTGTCGACACAGCCGTACCGACACACCACACACAGGGAATGCTCTGACTGAGGACAGGACCCCACACAGCCCTTTGGGGAGACAGAGAGAGAGTATGCCAGCACACACCAGAGCGCTATATAATTTAGGGATTAACACTATATTGAGTGAATTTTTCCCAATAGCTGCTTGTATATACAATATTGCGCCTAAATTTAGTGCCCCCCCCCCCCTCTCTTTTTAACCCTTTGAGCCTGCAAACTACAGGGGAGAGCCTGGGGAGTTGTCTTCCAGCTGCACTGTGAAGAGAAAATGGCGCCAGTGTGCTGAGGGAGATAGCTCCGCCCCTTTATCGCAGACTTTTCTCCCGCTTTTTTATGGATTTTGGCAGGGGTATTTATCACATATATAGCCTCTGGGGCTATATATTGTGATATATTTGCCAGCCAAGGTGTTTTTATTGCTGCTCAGGGCGCCCCCCCCCCCCAGCGCCCTGCACCCTCAGTGACCGGAGTGTGAAGTGTGCATGAGGAGCAATGGCGCACAGCTGCAGTGCTGTGCGCTACCTTGGTGAAGACTGATGTCTTCTGCCGCCGATTTTCCGGACCTCTTCTTGCTTCTGGCTCTGTAAGGGGGACGGCGGCGCGGCTCCGGGAACGAACACCAGGGCCAGTTCCATGCGGTCGATCCCTCTGGATCTAATGGTGTCCAGTAGCCTAAGAAGCCCAAGCTAGCTGCAAGCAGGTAGGTTCGCTTCTTCTCCCCTTAGTCCCTTGATGCAGTGAGCCTGTTGCCAGCAGGTCTCACTGTAAAATAAAAAAACCTAAAATAAACTTTCTTTCTAGGAGCTCAGGAGAGCCCCTAGTGTGCATCCAGCTCAGCCGGGCACAGAAATCTAACTGAGGCTTGGAGGAGGGTCATAGTGGGAGGAGCCAGTGCACACCAGGTAGTCTAAAAGCTTTCTTTTAGTTGTGCTCAGTCTCCTGCGGAGCCGCTATTCCCCATGGTCCTTTCGGAGTTCCCAGCATCCACTAGGACGTTAGAGAAAGGGGGCATGGCCAACGGGAATGGGGGCGTGGCTTCACAGGTGGACCCGCGATCGCGAGCCACGCCCCTGTTTTCGTCAGTGAGGGGGCATGCCCAGCGCTCTGTGAGCTGCTGGCAAACCCCCAGCGGCGGATTATGAGTCCGGGGGGCCCAGGGCACTTGAGACAGGAACCCTATCTCATTGCTGTGCCTGCTGTGGGTTTGGGGGCGTGGCCTAATTGCGCCCCTCGTGGCCACGCCCCTTATGCAAATTCCGGGTTTATTTTTTTTTTATGGGATTTTGGCCCCTCAGCTAGGGGTAAATCCAGAGGGGGTGGTCGCTCCCCCCTACACACCCGCACAGGCAGAAGACAGCAGGGAGGCTGCTGCCTCCCTGCTACACCACAGACCTGCCAACACGCAGCAGTGTGTGATGACTGTAGCACAATGCTGCTGCTGCTGTTGCTGGCAGGACGGGGGAGCTTCAAAGCTGGGACAGAGCTACTCCAGCTGGGGGACCCCCTAAAACTGTGAGGCCCGGGGTACGTACCCCCTGGGCCAACCCTTAATCCGTACCCCCTGATGCCCCCTCTCCCTCTGTCTCCACTAAATAGACGCTGTGTGCATGCTAAGCAGAACAGCGAGTACAGGAGCTTCCCAACTGCCCTCCCCACCGCGGGACACTGCGGCCCGCGGGTGGGACAGACCCGAAATAATGGGACTGTCCCGCGAAAATCGGGACAGTTGGGAGGTATGGGGGTGTGTGAGGGGGTACGCCATACAGACAGACGGGCACCGGCTCAGTGTGTGCTTGACCCTCCACATCAGCATACTCAGCAGGGTCTCTCTGACGCGGAGGAGCGTCACTTTCTAGCACACTCCACGCTTATTAGCTGCAGTTTTGTGGGGCACCTGCCGCTGTGCAGGTTCCGTACTGCCTCTGTTATCTCCAGCCCCGGCAACCCCACCGCTAGCTGCAGCGCTGCCGCCCGCAGTGAGGTGCGCCCAGCTCCTTCACACACTTTAGCCGGCGGGCAGCGCTGCAGAAGTCCGCGCTGCTTGCAGGCTCCAACCCCCTCCTCTCTCCAGCCGCAGCGTCTCCTGGGGACTGACCAGTCACTCCCAGTCTCCCCTTACCACAGTGCCCGGCAGCCGCGAGGTCCGCGCCGCGTGCATGCTATGACCCCCTCCTCCCGCCAGCCGCAGCGTCTCCTGGGGGCTAACCAGTCACTCCCAGTCTCCCCTTACCACAGTGCCCGGCAGCCGTGCCAGGTCCGCGGTGTGTGACTGAGGACTGGGGGGAGGGATGCGGGCAGGCAGAGGAAGCAGGACTCCAGCCTGAGAGAGTCAGCCATGCCAAGTCTCCACCAGCAGCAGATCCCAACTGGTTGGAGTGGAACAGCAGCAGCCAGCAGCAGTGACTCCGGTAAGACACATCTGTCTGTCACCACTGTTTTGACCCTAATACCAATCTCTCCCGTGCCCTGTGTTCTGTCATGTCCCTGTCACCCCTGGCCTTGCCCTTTCACCCTTATCCTGGCCCTGTCACCCCTATCCTGGCCCTGTCACCCCTATCCTGGCCCTGTCACCCCTATCCTGGCCCTGTCACCCCTATCCTGGCCCTGTCACCCTTATCCTGGCCCTGTCACCCTTATCCTGGCCCTGTCACCCCTATCCTGGTCCTGCCACCCCTACCCTGGCCCTGTCGCCCCTATCATGTCCCTGTCATTTCTGTCCTGGCCCCGTCACCCCTGTTCTGACCCTATCACCCCTGTCCTGGCCCTGTTACTGCATACCCTCCAACTACCTTTTTGGCAGGTACAGTACCCGCAGCGCCTCCAGACCCCTCCCCAATGCACCACACCTCCGCACCTTCCCCTCCACCACATGCGACACTCCACCCCTCCCCCACACGCTGTGCCTCCAAACCCCCTACACCACCAGCGGCTCCCACTCCCCCACCCCTCCACCACCCACAGCACCTCCAGAACCCCTCCACCATCCACCCCCCATATATGTCTCTTCCCACACCTGCCCCCCTTCACCCACAGCATCTGCAGACACCCTCCTCCATTTGCGGTCCCCCCCTCACCCACCCACGGCACCTCCGCACCTGCCCCTCCACCACCTGCAGCGCCTCCGGACCTCCTTCCCTGTCCGCTGCACCACCCGCACCTGCCTCTCACCCACCGATGTGCCTCCGGACCCCCTACTCCACCCCCAGCACCCCCGCCCCTTCCCATCCCACAGCACCTCCGGAACCCTTCACCCATCTGCAACATCCCTGCACCTGCCCCTCCCCCGTGGCACCCCTGCCCCTCCCCCACCTGCAGTGCCTCCGGACCCCTCCCCCATCTACAGCCCCCACTCTTCTGTCTCTCCCCCACCCGCAGCACCTCCCAACCCTTCCCCATCCGGGTCCCCCCCCGCATCTGCCCCCCCTCCACCTGCAGCATCTACAGACACCCTCCCTCATCCGCAGTCCCCCCCGCACCCGCTCATTCTGTACATCGTGCCCTGCAGGTGCTGTTCACGCCGTCGCAAGGGGCTGTGTCTCCTTCACCATCGCACGCCCTTTCATTGTGCAATATTTAACCACTAACAAAGGAATGCAGGTAATACTCCATATAATACAAATATTGAACCCCATATAGGCATGCAAGGGTTAAAGGGGCGACGGTGTGAAGAGCGCCCGTAGGGCGCGATGAAGCACCTAGTTACTTAGAATAGCTAATAGTTTGCTTCAATGTACTGTATCTGTACATCATTAAAGTTACATATTTTGGTAGGAGATACATACACCATGATGTTGACAGGAGTGAAATACGACATTAATGACATTTTATGTGCACCGGCAGTACAACTATCCATATAATGGTAATTAATGATGTTAACAGTTGTACTGTCCAGATGAAGTCCGGATCCTGGTGGTTACCATCTCGACAGTCACAATAACAGCTGCAGAATTCAGATGGTCAAAATACTGATGAATCCTGACAGTGAGGGGTGGTTAGGGTTAGGCTGGCGAAGGTTAGGGTTAGGCAGCAGGAGGGGTGAGTTAGGGTTATAGGTAGAATACTCACCAAACTCATCCAGATTTTGACCATCGGGATTCCGCTGCCGGTATTGTGACCATTAGAATGGTGACTGCTGGCATATCACACCCAACCTGTACTGTCGGTGGGCATAAAATTCTGTAAGTAGCACACTTGCTGACATCACTGTGTCTAAAGTACGATGTCCCCATAATGCTTGTCAGCATTCTAATTGTTTAAAAGCCAACCACTTCTTCTCTTAGGTATTGCGCATCTGCTGTAATGAAGTCAGATGGATTTTCATATAAAGTTTGTAAAATCTAATTTCTCACAGATCATGATTAAGAGAGTCCTACATTTCATTGTACATTTTCATCTTATGTTATCTCCTTTGTGTCCCACATTTAGTTCCATTGCACATCCATCTTACTTTCATAATCTTTTTCTTATTCAGACCCTTTCTCACCCTGGTAGCCACTATATAACCATCATCCTTGACATTATCTCCTGCCTTGATTAATGTAATCTAATTCTCTTTGGCCTGCTCCACTCCTGCCTTGACGCTCTTCAATCCATCCACAACTCTGCTGCCTCATTTCCTTCTCTTGCTACTCCACCTCTGCTGCCTAACTTTGTCAGTTGCTCCACGATCATATACAGAATCAAACTCAGGGGGACATGTACTAAGCAGTGATAAAAGTGGAGAAGTGAGCGAGTGGAGAAGTTGCCCATGGCAACCAATCAGCTGCTCTGTATTCTTTTGTAGTATGCAAATTATAAATGTTAGGTCAATTCTGATTGGTTGCCATGGGCAACTTCTCCACGTTTATCACTGCTCAGTACATGTCCCCCTCAGTCTCCTATCACTCACCTGCAAAGACCCCAACCTCTTTTCCACCGCAGGAAATCTCCAACTTTATTCCCAAACCGACACTCCTTCCCACCCACTCTGCTCTGCCAACAATTACGTGCTTTACTCTTCCCTGATCATAGCTTTACACTCCTGCCTTAATTATTTCTTCATTTGATGATTGCAACTTCTGGGATACCCTACCATGTTCGATCAGACTTTTGCCTAGTCTCACAGTCTTTAAACATGCCCCTAAAACTCATCTTTTCACTCAAGCCTACCCCCTGTTTTTAACTCTCCCGACTCCCCTCTATATTTTATGTTTCCACCCATATAACCCTTTAGAATGTATGCAGGCATGGTTCAAGAGAGGGGAGCCTATGTGCTTCCTCGGTGTGCCCTCCCCCCACACACACACATCATATCACCTGTATCTGTCCTTAGACTTTGGCCCCAGGCACCATTTTCAGTGATTTATGTAGTTCACATATGCAGATCTCCAGAAACATGGCTGTGCCATGTTCCCAGTGATATGTGCCACCGAAGCAGAGGTAAGTATTGTGAATGGATGCATTGGGGGCCCCCTTGGACCCAGGGGCCTGTGTGCACCACACACCTGCACCCATTGTACATACGCTCATGAATGTACGCTCTGCTTTTTTGTTCTCTGATGTAATTATGTATACATCATAGGCAAAATGGGGGAAGGGGGGGTTGCAGGTGCCAGGAATCCCCCCCCCCTCCCTTCCCCCCAAACAGCAGCACAAATCATGACAGCAAAAGCGGTAGTAATTAGATGAGCGGGTTCGGTTCTCTGAGAACCGAACCCCACCGAACTTCACGTTCCGAGCCGGGATCCGAGCACGGCTCGGGACTTCCCGCCAGACTCGGAAACCAGAACGAGGCAAAACGTCATCATCCCGCTTTCGGATTCTCGTAGGTTTTGGATTCCATATAAGGAGCCACGCGTTGCCACCATTTTCACTCCAGTCCTGGAGAGTGTAGCGAGAGGACGTGTCTCTCTCCTCGGTGTCTGTCTGTGCAGGAAAGTGGTGTGGCGACCTGCTCTGTCTTATGTGTCATTCCAGTGCTGTCTTGTGCTGCATCAGTCCACTGGTGGTGTCTTGTGCTACATCATTCCAGTCACAGTGGTGGTGTCCTCTGCTGCCTTATGTCCAGTGCTGCTGTATAAGTCCAGTCCAGTGGTGCTGTGTTGTCTTGCATCAGTCCAGTGGTGGTGTCCCTGTGCTGCCATATAAGTCCAGTGGTTCTGCCATATAAGTCCAGTGGTACTGCCGTATAAGTCCAGTGATACTGCCGTATAAGTCCAGTGGTACTGCCGTAAAAGTCCAGTCCAGTGGTACTGCCATATAAGTCCAGTGATACTGCCGTATAAGTCCAGTAATACTACCGTATAAGTCCAGTGGTACTGCCGTATAAGTCCAGTGGTACTGCCGTATAAGTCCAGTGGTACTGCCGTATAAGTTCAGTGGTACTGCCGTATAAGTCTAGTGGTACTGCCGTATAAGTCCAGTGGTACTCCCGTATAAGTCCAGTCCAGTGATACTGTTGTATATGTCCAGTGATACTGTTGTATATGTCCAGTGGTACTGCAGTATAAGTCCAGTGGTACTGCAGTATAAGTCCAGTGGTACTGCCGTATAAGTCCAGTGGTGCTGTCCTGTGCTGTATATTATTTACTCCAAATAAAAGGGTTATTAATATTTAATCCAAATAATTTTTACAGGGTTTGCCCTGTGTGGTTTAGGAGCTTGCTCTTCTGTGCCGCATATTGTTATACTAGGTGCTTCATCGCGCCCTACGGGCGCTCTTCACACCGTCGCAAGGGGCTACACCCCTTTAACCCTTGCATGCCTATATGGGGTTCAATATTTGTATTATATGGAGTATTACCTGCATTCCTTTGTTAGTGGTTAAATATTGCACAATGAAAGGGCGTGCGATGGTGAAGGAGACACAGCCCCTTGCGACGGCGTGAACAGCACCTGCAGGGCACGATGTACAGAATGAGCGGGTGCGGGGGGGACTGCGGATGGGGGAGGGTGTCTGTAGATGCTGCAGGTGGAGGGGGGGCAGATGCGGGGGGGGGCCCTGATGGGGAAGGGTTGGGAGGTGCTGCGGGTGGGGGAGAGACAGAAGAGTGGGGGCTGTAGATGGGGGAGGGGTCCGGAGGCACTGCAGGTGGGGGAGGGGCAGGGGTGCCACGGGGGATGGGCAGGTGCAGGGATGTTGCAGATGGGTGAAGGGTTCCGGAGGTGCTGTGGGATGGGAAGGGGCGGGGGTGCCGGGGGTGGAGTAGGGGGTCCGGAGGCACAGCAGTGGGTGAGAGGCAGGTGCGGGTGGTGCAGCGGACAGGGAAGGAGGTCCGGAGGCGCTGCAGGTGGTGGAGGGGCAGGTGCGGAGGTGCAGTGGGTGGGTGAGGGGGGGACCGCAAATGGAGGAGGGTGTCTGCAGATGCTGTGGGTGGAGGGGGGCAGGTGTGGGGGGAGACATATATGGGGGGTGGATGGTGGAGGGGTTCTGGAGGTGCTGTGGGTGGTGGAGGGGTGGGGGAGTGGGAGCCGCTGGTGGTGTAGGGGGGTTGGAGGCACAGCGTGTGGGGGAGGGGTGGAGTGTCGCATGTGGTGGAGGGGAAGGTGCGGAGGTGTGGTGCATTGGGGAGGGGTCTGGAGGCGCTGCGGGCACTGTACCTGCCAAAAAGGTAGTTGGAGGGTATGCAGTAACAGGGCCAGGACAGGGGTGATAGGGTCAGAACAGGGGTGACGGGGCCAGGACAGAAATGACAGGGACAGGATAGGGGCGACAGGGCCAGGGTAGGGGCGGCAGGACCAGGATAGGGGTGACAGGGCCAGGATAAGGGTGACAGGGCCAGGATAAGAGTGACAGGGCCAGGATAGGGGTGACAGGGCCAGGATAGGGGTGACAGGGCCAGGATAGGGGTGACAGGGCAAGGCCAGAGGTGACAGGGACATGACAGAACACAGGGCACGGGAGAGATTGGTATTAGGGACAAAACAGTGGTGACAGACAGATGTGTCTTACCGGAGTCACTGCTGCTGGCTGCTGCTGTTCCACTCCAACCAGTTGGGATCTGCTGCTGGTGGAGACTTGGCATGGCTGACTCTCTCAGGCTGGAGTCCTGCTTCCTCTGCCTGCCCGCATCCCTCCCCCCAGTCCCCAGTCACACACCGCGGACCTGGCGCGGCTGCCGGGCACTGTGGTAAGGGGAGACTGGGAGTGACTGGTTAGCCCCCAGGAGACGCTGCGGCTGGAGGGAGGAGGGGGTCATAGCATGCACGCGGCGTGGACCTCGCGGCTGCCGGGCACTGTGGTAAGGGGAGACTGGGAGTGACTGGTTAGTCCCCAGGAGACGCTGCGGCTGGAGAGAGGAGGGGTCGGAGCCTGCAAGCAGCGCGGACTTCTGCAGCGCTGCCCGACGGCTAAAGTGTGTGAAGGAGCTGGGCGCACCTCACTGCGGGCGGCAGCGCTGCAGCTAGCGGTGGGGTTGCCGGGGCTGGAGATAACAGAGGCAGTACGGAACCTGCACAGCGGCAGGTGCCCCACAAAACTGCAGCTAAGAAGCGTGGAGTGTGCCAGAAAGTGACGCTCCTCCGCGTCAGAGAGACCCTGCTGAGTATGCTGATGTGGGGGGTCAAGCACACACTGAGCCGGTGCCCATCTGTCTGTACGGCGTACCCCCTCACACACCCCCATACCTCCCAACTGTCCCGATTTTCGCGGGACAGTCCCATTATTTCGGGTCTGTCCCACCCGTGGGCCGCAGTGTCCCGCGGTGGGGAGGGCAGTTGGGAAGCTCCTGTACTCGCTGTTCTGCTTAGCATGCACACAGCGTCTATTTAGTGGAGACAGAGGGAGAGGGGGCATCAGGGGGTACGGATTAAGGGTGGGCCCAGGGGGTACGTACCCCGGGCCTCACAGTTTTAGGGGGTCCCCCAGCTGGAGTAGCTCTGTCCCAGCTTTGAAGCTCCCCCGTCCTGCCAGCAACAGCAGCAGCATTGTGCTACAGTCATCACACACTGCTGCGTGTTGGCAGGTCTGTGGTGTAGCAGGGAGGCAGCAGCCCAGGGCCGGATTAAGCCTTCAGGGGGCCCAGGGTACTAAAGACAGGGGGGCCCTCACCCTCTCATCAGCACTGCCCCCCCCCCCCCCCCATAGTTATGCCTACTGTGTGTGTACTCCTCCTCCCACAACAGCAATTTCCTGTACCCACATACAGATCAGGATTTATACTTTATTGGGGCCATAAGCAAGAAATCTGTTTGGAGCACCCCTCCCTCAACTGCATGCAATTATGCAATTTCACTCACACACTGCCCCCCATTGCCACACACACACAGCTCCATAGCTGACCACAAACACACACACACACACACACACACACACACACACACTGCCTTACTGACACGGACATCTCTTACTGACACAAGCACCTCTTAGTGACACAATTACGACACCCCTTACTGACACCAACACACTGACATAGACACACTTACTGACACACACACATCTCTTACTGACACAAACACACTTACTGACACATGCCTACCCAGACACCACTTACTGTACTGACAGATAGCCCTTATGGACACAGACATCATATTGGAAAATACATACCTGCTGACAAACATCCCTTACTGACACAGATACCTGTTACTGACATACACAATACAAATACACTAATACCCCTTTCACATCGCACTAAAAACCCGGTATCGTGTCGAAACGGGTCCGTGTGCGATGTGAAAGGTCCTTTGGTGAATTAGCGGGTCGCCTGACCCGGTAATTCAACCTGGTAAAAAAGAAGGGTTATTACCGGGTTGATTACCGGGTCAGGCGCAGTGTGAATGGGAGCCGTTCCGATGCGATACGGCTCCCATTCACAGCATAAGCAGAGGCGGCGCAGGAGATGAGCTCATCTCCCGGCGCCGCCTCCACCCCCGCCCCTGCTGCTGCTGCGCCCTCCGCTGCTATGGCAACCGACCCGGTATATTGCCGGGTCGGAAAGCCAGCAACGGAGCGCAAATGCCGGATCCCACCCGGTAAGTACACGTTTCTCTTACCGGGTAGGATCCGGCATTTGCGATCTGAATGCAGCATTACTGACACACGCCCCTTACTGATACAGACATCCCTTACTAACCCACTTACTGACATATCACTTACTGACACCACTTATTGACCAAGACTCTCTTTACTGAAACACACACTTACCGACACCACTTATTGAGACACACACACTGACACAAACACACTTCATGACATGAATTCATACCCCACCCCCACTACTAAGACTGAAACACACGCTACTACTCTGTGCAGCTGGTGGCTTGGCAATCACATCTCTTTGTAGCTTAACCTTTTGCACTTGTTATCAGCAGAAGCCGGAGGTCTCGCATCTGACTCTTCTCTCCTCTCCTCTTCTAGTCCGACTGACTCCGCGGTGTTCGTCTCTTCTCAGTGACGATGAGAGGAGGCGTGCCCCTGCAGGCCAGAGAGCTAATGCTGTAGCTCTGTAACTCTTCGTGCAGCTGCTCAACAGTTGTGTCTGAGGCAGAGCAGCTCAGCCGGGGGGCCCCTTGAGACAGGAGGGCCCGGGGTACATACCCCCGTGACCCCCCCCTTAATCCGGCTCTGCAGCAGCCTCCCTGCTGTCTTCTGCCTGTGCGGGTGTGTAGGGGGGAGCGACCACCTCCTCTGGATTTACCCCTAGCTGAGGGGCCAAAATCCCATAAAAAAAAAAAAAAAAAATCCGGAATTTGCATAAGGGGCGTGGCCACAAGGGGCGCAATTAGGCCACGCCCCCAAACCCACAGCAGGCACAGCAATGAGATAGGGTTCCTGTCTCAAGTGCCCTGGGCCCCCCGGACTCATAATCCGCCGCTGGGGGTATGCCAGCAGCTCACAGAGCGCTGGGCATGCCCCCTCACTGACGAAAACAGGGGCGTGGCTCGCGATCGCGGGTCCACCCGCGAAGCCACGCCCCCTTTCCAGTTGGCCATGCCCCCTTTTTGCTGTGCGTGTGTCCCTCCTGCCTGAAGAAAGCTGGGTGGTGTGCACCCCTGCTTGTGCCATGCCCATACCATCTGCTCCTGCTCCAAGTCTCCTATAGATTTGCCCAGATCTGTGACTCATTTGACTAACTCCGCCCAGTGTTTTGACTCCGCCCAGCGTTAGCAAATGAAGCACAAAGTCACAGATCTGGGCTATTATATAGGAGATGACTGTCCAAATAAAAGGGTTATTATCCAAATTATTTTTACAGCCTTTGCCGTGTGTGTGTGGTTTAGGGGTACACTCTACTGTGCCACCAATATTGTGTGTGTATTACATCTAGGCAAATTCCAGCAGGTCCCATGTTTTGCACATACAATTAATTTGGTGGTGCAGAATTTTTTGAGAAATGACAGGGGCGTGCAGGAGATGCTGTCAGTGGCCCGAAAAATTGTGTTTGTGCCTCACACTTGTGTCGCTTAGCTTAGCCATCCAGCGTCCTCATTGCACCTCTTTTACTTCTTTGCATGATGTGCTGTTTGGGGCCTAGATTTTTTAAGTGCCATCCTGTCTGACACTGCAGTGCCACTCCTAGATGGGCCAGGTGTTTGTGCCACACACTTGTGTCGCTTAGCTTAGTCATACAGCTACCTCATTGCACCTCTTTTACTTCTTTGCATGATGTGCTGTTTGGGGCCTAGTTTTTGAAAAGTGCCACCCTGTCTGCCACTGCAGTGCCACTCCTAGATGGGCTAGGTGTTTGTGCCGCCCACTTGTGTCACTTAGCAAAGTCATCCAGCTACCTCGGTGCAACCTTTTGGCCTAAAAACAATATTGTGAGGTCTGAGGTGTTCAGAATAGACTGGAAATGAGTGGAATGAATGTTATTGAGGTTAATAATACCGTAGGATCAAAATTACCCCAAAAATCTGTGATTTTAGCTGTTTTTATGTTTGTTTTTTTAAATTATCCAGATCCAAAACCAAAACCCGAAAAGGTGGTTTTGGCAAAACCAATCCAGATACAAAACATGAGCGAGAATCCAGATCCAAAACCAAAACACGAAAAGTGCCCACCGCACATCTTTAATAGTAATACAATTTTACTAGAGCTACGCCACAACATGCAGTATAACTGACAGAACGGTTCAGTAGCTGCAGAACACTTATGACACCATAATAAATAAATGAGAATACAGATTGAGTCTCCCCACTGGCATATCTATATTGGGTGCAAGGTGTGCGGTGCACACGGGCCGCTAGGTCCAGGGGGCTCACACACTGCACACCATGCACCAATTTAACTATACTCACCTCTCCGTCAGTCCGACACTTGCTGCACAGCGGCAAAAATCACTTGGAAAATGGCCACTGTGGATGCACAATAAAGATGTCCCCAGGAACACGGTGAGGGCACCATAGTCTACTGCACTACCGGAGAGGAGGGAGCCCAATGGGAGACTGCACACAACCCCCCCCCCCCTTCTCTTAAAGTGCATATGAGTCTCCCATATCCAGAATTCTGAAATACAGAATTTGTTTAAACATGGCTGAGATAATTATATATTTGCTTTCTTTGGTTCAGTGCGCACAAACTTTGTTTAATGCACAGAATTATTAAACATATTGTAAAATACTGTATAAAATTACCTTCAGACTATGTTTATAAGGTGTATAAAAACCTAAATAAATGTTGTGTATGCACACAAATTTTGCTTAATGCATAGAATTATTACATTGTATAAAATTCCCTTCAGACTGTGTGTATAAGGTGTATATGAAACCTAAACGCATTCTGTGTTTAGACTTGGGTCCCATCCCCAACATATCTCTTTATGGTATTCAAATATTCCAAACTACAGAAAAATAAGATATCCAGAATATCTCTTGTCCCAAATATTCTGGATATGGGAGACTCAACCTGCATTTTGAAGTTGTTATTATTATTAACCCCTATTTACCAGCATGTTTATACTTATATTGTCAACACTGTTAAAATTATAACAAGCATTTTAACCTTGTTGATATAGTGCTGCTGACATAATCCCACCTGTCAACTGATTGTCGGCATAATATTAATTATTGTTGAACTGATTTATGTATTCCGTATTAAACAGTCATATTTGACATATAATTTAGTTTGCTTTCTGTCATTATACCATGCCATTTTATCAACAGAAATGTACAACTGCGAACAAAATAAACCTTCTATGACCCATTGCATGTTTCTGGTGTATCCCAGTTATGACACTGGTAAGTAGATGAATAAGATGCTATGTAACCCCTAAAAAACACATGGTTTGGTCATTTAAACTCAATTGACAATGATTTACTAGCGCTATAGCTCGTACGCAAAAACATTGCGATTCGATATTTTGATGCAACTCCAATTATTGTTTGCATAACGATTTTGGTGAAATGCAGAGCCGGCCTTAGCTATAGGCAGGCTAGGCATTTGCCTAGGGCATCCAAGCATGTCTAGGGGCATCCAAGCATGTCCCTGCAGTATCTCATGCTGGGAGGGACAGTCCGCAAACTAACTGTTACTTTCCAAATGTATTCAATCAGTACTTGTATACACTGCTATTTACATTTGTAAAAAAAAATGCACACTGTGCCTTAAACTTCCTCTGACATGCTTGAATGCCCCTGACTTGTGAGACCTTAGACAGACCCCAGAAGCCAAGTAAATGCAATTCCTGGACCTGTGACATTTTCACTGACTATATAAGGTTATTACTGGATGGCTTCTATAACACATGTGTATTTTGGAAGACTGCTCCACAGAAACCTGACATCACCTATACTGCTTGTGCACATAGGGGAGGGGGACCCTGTTATCCTGTGTCCCTTATCCCTGTGCAATTCCCAGGTGTCTGCAGGGACATAACATGGGCAGTGTTCTCCCCACACTTTATTTCCTAGTCAGTCCATGCCGTAAAATTCCCCTGCCATCTAGCACTGTAACGTGGTCAGTAAGTTGCGTTGTGCTTTTCTATATGAAACATCAGTGCAGCGTGACTTTCGGACACATCAGACTGGAGGGCAGAGCATATCACTCCCACAGTATAAAGTAAAGGGCATGCAGTAACAGACACCAGCAAACACACTGAATAGTGAAGAGAATGGATAGTTTCTACATGTTTGATACTGGTCTTTTTGTATAGCCAGCAAGTGTGGCAGTATCTGTGGCAGTATATGTGTATTATGGGCATTACTAATGTGGGGCATATGTGTAAGGTGCATTACTGTATGGCATTATGTGTATTATGGGCATTACTAATGTGGGGCATATGTGTAAGGTTCCTTTACTGTGTGGAATTATATGTATTATGGGCATTACTGTGTGGCATTGTGCAGAGTTGAACTGGCCCACAGGGTAACCCCCCGGTGGGCCCCACTACCTGAGCGTTGCAGGTACAGATGCAAAACTAGCGGCGGAGCTAGGGGGCACCAGACAAAATTTTGCCTAGGGCATCAAATTGGCTAGGGCCGGCTCTGGTGAAATGTAATTGGTAAAGTACTTTGTTTTACTTGTAGAGTGGGATACTCACCTTATGGCGATCTTTCTGGGCAATGACATCACAACTCGCAGCGACTGTTACAAGTCGCTGCTGCCATCTGCCGGAAAATGTTCATGGTATATTCGTACATTTACATGGACGTTGGGATTGGAATGGCAGCCGTCAACACAATACAGTCTATGTAACATTTTTGTTAATGGGCCATAAAGGTTAATACACAGCAACAATCAATGTCAAAAACTGTTATATGCTATCTATGGCCCCTATGTAAATGTTGTCCACTTGTTGGATGTCATACAGTGGGCGAGATGCATCAAAGGTAAAAATGCGGACAAATCTTTGCAGGTTTGGCTGCATTTCTCATATGCACCAAGTTCTGGAATGCAAAACATTCCAGAGCTTGGACCTGGTAGACAATTCCACCTGTAGATGGTTTTGCCTAATAGAAGCCTATGGACTTCTTTGTGCAATATGCACTGAGAGGGATCTAGTCGTATCCCTCCCAGTGTCTCCTGCGGCATCCAACGCATGCGCAGAAGGACTCATAGGCAGAGGCGTCACCGGGTGACACCCGGAGCACACTCTGTATTATCAACACCACCCTACCCCGGGCGCCGCGGGCATCCAAAAAGGGGGGCGTGGTCTAATAAAAAGGGCGTGGTCTCACTTCTTCTTTTTTTCGCACCGGGGGCATGTCCAGCTTCCCCAAAGATGCTGGCTGCCCTCGGTGACTGCTCAGCGTGCAGTGCCGGCTCTTATCGGTGACAGGAGCCGAGTGCTGCAGGGGTTTATCTCACTGTAGCACTCGGCTCCTGTCACTACAGAAGAGCTGGCACTTTGGTGTCACCCCTTCCGAGGGGGACACCCGGGTGCGGGCCGCACCCCCCGCACCCGCCTTCTGACGCTACTGTGGAATCCCAGGTAATAAATCCAGAAGTCCTCATCAGCCCCGTAACAGGGCACCATAGTCCCTGTGCTGCACTCGCTCCCTGAAGAGCACTCCAGCCATCATAACTAAATGCCCCAGTGTGTGGGAGGATGGGTCACATTAATCCGGCTCACTAGCCTGCTGCTCTGAATGTCTTACAGACGCTCCAAGTGGCAGAACAGCTCCCACTGCACTAGGGGAGAAGACTGCAGGATGCATTAAGCCTGGGGAAGGGATAAAGCAGTGATAAGGGCAAGGTTATAACGCACCAGCCAGTCAGCTCCTGTCATTTTTCAAATCCGTAATGATTGGCTGGTGCATTATTACCTTGCGCTTATCACTGCTTTATCACTTGTCCTTGTTAATACATCTGCCCCATAACGTCTGTGCATGCAATGCTTAATGTATCCCGACCAACCTGAAAATATTGGGACAGATGTACCAGAAAGTGACTGTAAATATCACACCCATATGTGACATTTACATTACACAAATATGTTCATTGTCCTGTATTCACATATCCTGAATAATGTTTATTACTATTTAAAGAACAAATGTGGCAGCCAGTTTCGTTGTGGGTAGCACCTGGTGACAGAAGGAGAAAGAGGCTTCCAGCAGGAATTGGGATGTAAATGACACCGACATTAGCAAGAGCTGATAAGGGGAAAATAATATGGAAGCCTGTTCTTTCCCACGTCAGAGGACAGCATCCTCATCTGATATATACACACAGACAGCTTACTTCATGATGCCAAGACAGCAGCTCAGCAGAACCTCATCTCCATGTTTCCCAGAGATGAATGCCTTTGTCTAGCTTTCCTTGCTGCAGAGATATAAATCAGGGCAGCGATACAGCTACACCGCTTCTGAAGAAAACAACCGGCTCATAGAGTACGTACTTGTGTAAAGGGGAAGGAGGTTATATGCAAATAATATTCCTCTCATACATGGCAGTATTACAAGAGCAATAAATCCACGCCACATCCACTGTCCAATCTCTGAGCGACTTTAGCAGAGCAGCAATTTCTCATATGCTCACATAACACGTGTAAGAATGTATCATTTCTCTGTATATTTCTCTAGATATTTATATATTTCAATTATTTGCTGCCGATAATGTCTTTATGCAGCATAGCATCTCCAGCTTGTGTGCCTTGCTCCTGAATTAGGAAGTTTGGCCTGTGAATATTAAACAGCTATAATTATTAGCAGCGCTAATATATGTGAGCCTGAGTCAGCTGGGTGCTGCGGTGTCAGGAACGGTGAGGGGAACAGATGCAACGTGCTAAAATTCTCCACATTCGCTAATTGCAAAATGGAAAATGAAAGTCTGAGTCTGGAAGGTCACACATAGTTGTGAGCTGTTCCTTTCTCCAATCTGACTTCAGGCACGTATTCTTGCATGGGCAGCTCTGTGCTGTGCTTCTCACATAAATGGTTCTTGTAGGTTTGTATAGTGATACGTGACTGCCTCCACTGGTCAGCTGGAGAAAAGCACAGCGTATACTATATACAGACCTGAAATTTCATTTATTAATAGGAGCACTAGCCTTATGTATGTGTGAAGGGGGTTGTCCCCCGTCTCCGTTCGTCGCGGCGGGCATCGGCGCAGCGGGCTTCGGCGCGGTGGCGGGTAGGCCCCAGCTTGGAGGGACTTGCATCCGTAGGGATTCAAGCCCCTCCAATCACGTCGCCGCATTTTGAATGGCGCGCCAAGCGCGAGCCAATCGAAGCTCGCGCCTTGGCCACCAATGAGAAGACGCCGCGGCGAGCCAATCAGAGCTCGCCGCGTCATAGCTCCGCCCGCTCCCAGCGTCATATAAGAGCCGCTGCGGAGCGGGAGAGCTCAGTCGGATGCCGGACGAGGAAGAGAGAAGAGCTCCTGCAGGAGAAAGAAGATCTCCTACAGAAGACTGAAGACCGGGCGGTGTTGGCGGCGGCGGAGCCTACAGAGCCGGCGGCGAGGACGACGAAGAGGAAGACATCGGCGGAGGAAGGCGCCCAGCAACGAGAGTCCGGCGGAGAGTGCAGCAGCGTGTGGAAAGCAAAAGAGCCAACGAAGCTCCCCGCTGCAGCCTCTCCCACCGAGACAGGTAGGCGGCCCTGGGCCACCTACACTTATATTTAGTCCACCCTAGAGCACCAGGGACAGGCACTAGGCCTGCGGGGATAACCAGGCCCTCTCGGCCTGTGCCCACGGTAGTTAGGCCTCCTGCCTGTACCCACATTCCAGGCCTCCGGCCTGTGCCCCCCACCGTTCAGGCCTCCTGCCTGTGCCCACAGTTCAGGCCTCCTGCCTGTGCCCACAGTTCAGGCCTCCGGCCTGTGCCCACAGTCCAGGCCTCCGGCCTGTGCCCCACAGTCAGGCCTCCGGCCGGTGCCCACAGTTCAGGCCTCCAGGCCTGTGCCCACACGTCAGGCCTGTGCCCACACGTCAGGCTTCCAGGCCTGCGCCCTCACCCAGGCTTTCAGGCCTGCGCCCTCACCCAGGCTTCCACCTACTGCATCTTACAGGACTCGGGGTGGTTTTGTACAGACCGGCCCGGACAGGATCGGTTGGAAGTGGGCCGTGTGGCAGCTTCCGAGGGGTTCATGGTCGGGCGTGAGGAGCCGGCTGGCCCCACGCGGTGAACACTACAGGGGATTCGAGAGTGTGGAGTACCGTTCCCGTCCCACGCGCCACTAGTTCCCGGTAGTCTGGAGTGGACGGCCGTCCGCTCTGGACCCCCGTTCACGTCCTCAGTTAAGAGCGGAAGGAAGTAGTTAGTGACCAGCATTCGGTAAGTGGAATTGGTTATTCGGGTTTAACCTGTTGTGCCGGGGAATTGTTCTACCGACTTGTTGGTTAGTGACTGTATTTAGTTAGTCCGGTCTCTGCTAGTTCGGAATAGAACCAGTAGCCTCAGTTGCTGAAGTTATTTTGATCAGGTAGGCGTAGTTGGCTGTAATTTGTTGTTTGCCGTTAGTGTAACCTGCAGTTAGGGAGGCTGCTCTTCTTGCCCCAACAGAAGCAGAGAGGTGCGACCATCAAGGTGACCAGCAAGTCGGGAGTGAGTATTACTCTGTGTCCGTTTGTCATCGTCCCCGTATACCGGTCAGGGGTTGTGCTCATGGACGTGAGGACCCCTCTCACCACACAACGTGCGAGAGTGCGAGTGTGTGAGAATTGGGTAGCTGAGGCCTTTTGGCCAGTGATGACCTTGCGCCCAGCCGGTGAAGGTCGCAGCTACCCCTGACGCGCCCTGCACTTCCGACGGCGACACGCACGTCTCAACCGGTATGTTCCTTCCTTCTAGGTTCTTCGTCGACCGCTGCAGGGAGGTGTTCGTGCCGGCGATCGATCCAGAAGGCGGAGTTCCTTGATGCTTCTGGGTATCGGTTGTGACGGGAGTTGCCACAGGTGGGTGGAGTGACGACACCTGCACGGCAGCAGGCACTATATCACTGTCCGGGCCTGTTACATTTGGCGTAGTCGGCAGGATGGACGAAGGTCAGTCACACCCTCCCGCCCAGAAGACGTCGGGAGATGAGCAAAGACGATCCGCCCGGAGGGACTCATATGCCAGTTCCACTCAGGTGGCCCGGAGGGGGTCAGACGACGAGCGGCGAAGGTCATCCCGTCGACTCAACGTCGGACCAGCCCTCGCCCACTTACCTCAGTATGACGGGCGTAATATGACCTTGGAGGACTGGAAAGCCCGACTAGAGGTGACTTTCCTTATCTACCGGGTGCCCGACGACTTACGAATGACCCTCGCCCTGAATTCCCTGGAAGGCGAGGCTCGCCGTACGATCCTCTTACGACCTGAAGACGAACGCGAGGAACTGGAAGAGATCTACGATATACTGGGGGATATCTACGGGGACACCTCCTCCGCAGGAACCCTCCGACAGCGCCTGTTTGGCCAGTTCCAGAGGGAGGACGAGTCCATACCCCAGTACGCCAACGCACTCCAGGAGATGATGGAAGAAGTGCGTCGAAAGGATCCTGATGGGTTTGGGGCACTCACCAATACCAGCCAGATATTACGGGACCAGTTCGCCATGGGACTCAGGAATGTGCCCTTGAGGCAGGTCATGCTGGATAAAATATCACAGGATGATACGTTGACCTTCCATCAGGTAGAAATTGACGTCGTAGCCAGGGACCGAAATGCCAATTACGGACCTCACGCTGTGTTCCCCCAATGGGTGCAACCGGTGTCCGCACCAGTGGCTAGCAAGGAAACCAACCCATTGGAAACCTGTGTGCAAGATCTAAAAGAGACCTTCCTCCGGGTGACCAAAGAGATGAGGGAGGAAGTCGCCCAACTGCGGGATGAAGTGTACCGGCGGGACCGCCAGGGTACGTAGTCCAGATCCCGAGAGAGGGACACCAGACGGCCCCGTGGACGGAGCACTGGACCAGATAGCCGTCCTGGAGAGGGCCGGGGCCCTCGTTGTTACCGCTGCCATCGGTATGGGCATATCGCCCGAACCTGTATGGAAGCGATCCCAGAGGCACAGTTAAACTGACCTCCCTCGCGGTAACGGGACCACCCGTGAGGGAGAGCGACGAGGGGAAGTCAGCCATTAACGAACAGGCTGAATTGGTAGGAGAGTGTCCCATAGTAGTCGGCCGCCTTGGGGGGAAAGATCAGTCCTGCCTGTTGGATACCGGCTCTCAGGTATCCACCATGTCTGAGGCATGTTTTTTGGAACACTACGCTCATCTCAAGGGTGAGGTGTCCGAGAGCTTCATTACCCTCACTGCGGCTAATAACCTGCCCATCCCCGTGGTAGGGGTGGTATGGATGGAAATGGAAGTCTGTGGCCAAAACCTGGGCAGAAAGGGGCTGCTGGTAGTTAGCAGTCCCGGACTGCGCCATGGCCCGGTGATCCTCGGAATGAATGTGCTCCGACATCTCGATCGGCTATTGTTCCAGGAAAATGGACCACGATACTGGAAGAATTTGAGAGTTCAGCGTCCTGTCCAGCAGGCTTTTCAACAGGTGGGACCACAACAAAGAGCCAGGGGCCTAGGGGCTATCGATAAACACCTGGGCCTTCTGAAGATTCGTCACCACCAGCGCCTGGAATTACCCCCTCATCAAGAGATCCTTATCCTTTTGGAGGTACGGACTCATCAGAGCCTAAATGGCATGGAGGTAATGGTAGAGCCAACAGATGTGCTAGGAGTAGGGTCTGGGGTGATGGTGGCTCGTACCGTGTCGGTGGTGGCCGGGGGAAAGGTCTCCGTCCGTTTCTGTAACCTCACAGACCAGCTTTGTCGAATCCCGGCAGGAACAGTTATCGCTCAGGTGGTGGCGATTCACGAAGGTAGTATTCAGGGGATGCGAAAACTCTCCCTACAGCCAGAGGCTTCAGAAGCATGGGCATTGTCTGTTCGAGTGGAGGAGCTAGAAGAGGCCAGCCCCGAGTGGAACGGTACGGTTATCCGAAAACAGATGGACGTGTCGCTGGAAGAGTGCGCGGCCGGGGATGTGGCCAAGTTGGATCAGATGCTCTGGAATTGGCAAAAAGTTTTCTCATGACATGAGGAGGATTTCGGATACACAGATGACCTGCAACATGAGATTCGCACTGGAGATGCCCCCCCTGTTCGAGAACGGTATCGGCCGATACCTCCCCGATTGTATCAGGAAGTCAAGACAATGCTGCGTCAGATGCTGGACAATCACGTGATCCAGGAGAGTAAGAGTCCATGGGCTGCACCCATAGTCCTAGTCCGAAAGAAGGATGGGACCATACGTTTTTGTGTGGACTATCGGAAGTTGAACAGTTGCACCGTCCGTGATGCTTACCCTCTCCCCAGGATCGAGGAATCCCTAGCCGCGTTGGGCAATGCAAAATTCTTTTCGACCTTAGACCTGGCCAGTGGATACTGGCAAGTGCCTGTGGCCCCACAGGATAGGGAGAAAACCGCGTTTGTTACGCCCATGGGGTTGTTCGAATTTTGCCGCATGCCGTTTGGGTTGAACAATGCGCCCGCCACGTTCCAACGGATGATGGAAAGATGCTTGGGAGATTTGAATTTTGAGGCCTTGCTGATCTACCTGGACGACATTATTGTGTTTGCGGCAACCTTGGAGGAACACTTTGCTCGACTTGACATGGTTCTCCAGCGGTTGGAGAAGTATGGTCTGAAGCTTAAACCTCGGAAGTGCCATCTGTTGAAATCCAGTTTGGAGTATCTCGGGCATGTGGTGTCCCGTGATGGAGTGTACCCAACCCGCAGCAAGGTTGCGGCAGTTCAGGAGTGGAAGGTGCCCACCACTGTCACGGAACTGCGAGCGTTCCTGGGTTTGGTAGGGTATTACCGACGCTTCATTAAAGATTTTGCCTGGATTGCGGAACCCCTACATGCATTGCTTTGAGGGATCACGACTACGAGGAAAGCAACCCTGGAGACATGGGGAGGGGCGCAGGACCTGGCCTTTAACCGACTGAAGAAAAGTCTCACGGAGGCTCCGGTGTTAGGGTATGCAGATTTTGAGAAGCCCTTCATTTTACATACGGATGGAAGTCTGCAGGGGTTGGGTGCGGTCTTAGCTCAAGTTCAGGACGGACAGGAGCGGGTGATTGCCTACGGCAGTCGTAGCTTGCGAGAGACCGAGAGGAACCCAGACAACTACAGTTCCTTCAAGCTGGAATTGCTGGCAGTGGTGTGGGCAGTAACTGAGAAATTTGCGGAATACTTGACCGCCGCTCACGTGGATATCTTTACGGACAACAACCCCTTGGCGAACCTGGAGACTGCAAAGCTGGGTGCCCTAGAGCAACGGTGGGTGGCCAGGTTGGCCAAGTTTTCCTATAAGATTTATTATCGTTCGGGGAAGAGTAATACCAACGCGGATGCCCTGTCTCGCTTCCCAGTGGAAATCCCAGAGCCTGGTGAGGAAGAAGATGACGGTGGGGAGGAAATGCCGGATCTAACTTGTGTGCGGCAGCCCGTTGGTAGAGAGTTGTGTCAACAGAACGCCCGGACTGCCTTACTCAGGTACACGGAAATGGACTGGGCACAGGAGCAACAGGCTGACGAGGGTCTGGACCTTATTCGGCAGTGGATACAGAGGGGTCATCTGCCGTCTCGACGAGAACAGGATGGGCTGACAGTATTCTGTAGAAAGGTGATGCGTCATTGGGACCAATTGCGGGTCTGTGCTGGTACTTTGCGGAGACAATGCTATTTGGGGCAGGAACTGCATACTGTTGAACAGGTGGTGGTGCCGGAAGTCCGGGTGCGGGCATTGGTGGAAGAGGCGCACGAACAGGGGGCCCATTTGGGGCCCCATAAGACATTCCATTGGTTGAGACGCCAGTATTTCACCCCCCGGCTGCAAGCGGTCGTGGATCAGGTGTGTCGTGAGTGCAGGAGGTGTGCGGTAGTTAAGCCACAGGAACAGCACGTGCCCATCCAGACCATCCGGACCAGTCGGACGTTGGAGTTGCTGATTATTGACTACGTGTTGATTGGGGAGTCGGTTAGTGGACACCAGTATGCCCTGGTGATGACTGACCATTTCACCAAGTTCACGGTAGTGGTCCCGACCCAAAACCAAACTGCGGAATCAGCAACACGGGCAATCATTGAACATTTCATTCGGCAGTACGGTTGCCCCGAGCGGATTCATTCTGATCAAGGGGCCTGCTTCCAGGGGCAGCTGATGGAACGTCTCTGCCATCTTTATGGCGTCCAATAGTCCCGTACGACGCCTTACCACCCGCAGGGAAATGGAGCCTGTGAGAGGTTTAACCGGACTTTGCTGCAGATGCTCCGCATGTTGGAACGAGCTAAGAAGCAACGATGGCCCGAACATGTGCAGGAATTGGTCTGGACTTATAACAACCGAGTTCATCACACCACCGGGTTTTCCCCCTTTTTTTTGTTGTTTGGTCGACCGGGGCGGGAGGCGCAGGACTTACAACTGTCCGGAACCGAAGAGGAAATTCCCCTGGCCCCTGCCGAATGGGTAGGGGAACATCGACTACGGCTGAAGGCGGCCCACGAGCTGGCTGGAAGACTCATCGCGGATCAACAACATGCGCCTGCGAGGTCCCACAAACCTAGGTCGCTGGCCGTGGGCCAGCGGGTTTTGGTGCGTGAGGTCCGTCCAGGGGGGAAACTGTCGGAACGGTGGGAGGTTACCCCATATATTATTCGTCGTCGCTTGTCCCCGGGTGGTCCAGTGTATCAAGTGGAGTCTACTGATGGGACTGGACGTCTACGCACGTTACATCGGAGTAAACTGTGACCTTGTCCTTTCCTGGATCCGGTTATTGATGCTGGGTCCCCTGAAGAGGCGGACGGAGTTGAGGCTCCTGCCTGGGAAACTCCTATTCCCCTGCCAGGCGAAGAGTGGTGGTTGAGGAGAATCAGCCGGGTGAGTCATCAAGGACTCAACCCCCGACTGACATGGTCGCTCCTCCCTTACCAAGACGTTCTCAGAGTTCAAATAGGGGTGTTCCGGGCCCCCGCTACGCAGACCCAGACTTTGTGTGGTCGGACTCTTGCTTTGTGGGGACCACAAAGGACAAAGGGGGGGGGGAAAAGGAAGGGGGTTGTCCCCCGTCTCCGTTCGTCGTGGCGGGCATCAGCGCGGCGGGCTTCGGTGCGGCGGCGGGTAGGCCCCAGCTTGGAGGGACTTGCATCCGTAGGGATTCAAGCCCCTCCAATCATGTCGCCGCATTTTGAATGGCGCGCCAAGCGCGAGCCAATCGGAGCTCGCGCATTGGCCGCCAATGAGAAGACGCCGCGGCGAGCCAAGCAGAGCTCGCCGCGTCATAGCTCCGCCCACTCCCAGTGTCATATAAGAGACGCTGCGGAGCGGGAGAGCTCAGTCGGACGGTGGACAAGGAAGAGAGAAAAGCTCCTGCAGAAGAAAGAAGATCTCCTACAGAAGACTGAAGACCGGGCGGCGATGGCGGCGGCGGAGCCTACAGAGCCGGCGGCGAGGAAGAGGAAGACGTCGGCGGAGGAAGGCGCCCAGCAGCGGGAGTCCGGCGGAGAGTGCTGCAGCGTGTGGAAAGCAAAAGAGCCAACGAAGCTCCCCGCTGCAGCCTCTCCCACCGAGACAGGTAGGCGGCCCTGGGCCACCTACACTCATATTTAGTCCACCCTAGAGCACCAGGGATAGGTACTAGGCCTGCAGGGATAACCAGGCCCTCTCTGCCTGTGCCCACGGTAGTCAGGCCTCCTGCCTGTGCCCACATTCCAGGCCTCCGGCCTGTGCCCCCCACCATTCAGGCCTCCTGCCTGTGCCCACAGTTCAGGCCTCCGGCCTGTGCCCACAGTTCAGGCCTCCGGCCTGTGCCCACAGTCCAGGCCTCCGGCCTGTGCCCACACGTCAGGCCCTCCAGGCCTGTGCCCACACGTCAGGCCTCCAGGCCTGTGCCCACACGTCAGGCCCTCCAGGCCTGTGCCCACACGTCAGGCCCTCCAGGCCTGTGCCCACACGTCAGGCCCTCCAGCCCTGTGCCCACACGTCAGGCTTCCAGGCCTGCGCCCTCACCCAGGTTTCCACCTACTACATCTTACAGGACTCGGGGTGGTTTTGTACAGACCAGCCTGGACAGGATCGGTTGGAAGTGGGCCATGTGGCAGCTTCTGAGGGGTTCGTGGTCGGGCGTGAGGAGCCGGCTGGCCCCACGCGGTGAACACTACAGGGGATTCGAGAGTGTGGAGTAACGTTCCCGTCCCACGCGCCACTAGTTCCCGGTAGTCTGGAGTGGACGGCCGTCCGCTCTGGACCCCCGTTCACGTCCTCAGTTAAGAGCGGAAGGAAGTAGTTAGTGACCAGCATTCGGTAAGTGGAATTGGTTATTCGGGGTTAACCTGTTGTGCCGGGGAATTGTTCTACCGACTTGTTGGTTAGTGACTGTATTTAGTTAGTCCGGTCTCTGCTAGCTCGGAATAGAACCAGTAGCCTCAGTTGCTGAAGTTATTTTGATCAGGTAGGCGTAGTTGGCTGTAATTTGTTGTTTGCCGTTAGTGTAGCCTGCAGTTAGGGAGGCTGCTCTTCTTGCCCCAACAGAAGTAGAGAGGTGCGACCATCAAGGTGACCAGCGAGTCGGGAGTGAGTATTACTCTGTGTCCGTTTGTCATCGTCCCCGTATACCGGTCAGGGGTTGTGTTCACGGACGTGAGGACCCCTCTCACCACACAACGTGCGAGAGTGCGAGTGTGTGAGAATTGGGTAGCTGAGGCCTTTTGGCCAGTGATGACCTTGCGCCCAGCCGGTGAAGGTCGCAGCTACCCCTGACGCGCCCTGCACTTCCGACGGAGGTCGACACGCACGTCTCAACCGGTACGTTCCTTCCTTCTAGGTTCTTCGTCGACCGCTGCAGGGAGGTGTTCGTGCCGGCGATCGATCCAGAAGGCGGAGTTCCTTGACGCTTCTGGGTATCGGTTGTGACGGGAGTTGCCACAGGTGGGTGGAGTGACGACACCTGCACGGCAGCAGGCACTATATCACTGTCCGGGCCTGTTACATATGTATAGAGTATATCATCTGTGTATTTCTATATCATATATGTTCTTAAACTAATATAATCCAGGTTAAACCATTCTGTGAAGATTATAATTCTCACTTTACACATAATGAATAATATATATTTTTATCAATGGAATCAGTCACTGTACTGACATACAGTAGCTGTAACTTTTCTCCCTCGGGGAGCAATTTATCAACTTTGCATTTGCAATGCAATCTTCACATGATGTTAGTGCCCAAGACTGCATTGCAGAATGTGCATACATTGGCTACATGTATTAAGCAGGCACGGCAGGGACAGGGGCTCCGAAACTAGCCCATCTCTGCAATGTGCTCGCTTCAGTGCTGGGACTTCCTTGCATGCGCAGTTCCGCTAACCATGCATGCGTAGCAGCCATTGCCAGGCAGGGTTCCAGGGAAACCCTCTCTCGTTGATTCTTGCAAAGTGCACCCCATGAGCTACAATGGCCTAGTGTGTCGGAGACCAGTCTCTGGCACTCGGTAAATCTGCATTCTGGAGCTCAGTAAATGTCGCAGCATTGCATTCCCCCATAGAGACCTATGGGAGACATGGCTGCAGCCGAGTATGGAGTTTGTAACAGAGATGTTTGCTGCAGCCCCTCGATAATACATTGGGGTGATGTCATGCAAAACCCCCAGAGTGTACCAAAAACACAATATCACAAAATGGTACGGATAAACTCAAGGGGCCAGATGTTCTGAAGCCAGAGTTTGGCAGCAGTGCGAGATGCCGTCCGAACTTAGGCATTTTTTTAAAGGGGCAATCACAAGGCAAAACCATGCATTGTAAGTGATTGCCCCTTTAAATAAAATTCCAAATTTGGCCGGCATCCCGCATGGCCGCCGAACTCAGGCGCGATTACATCCGGCCCCAGATTTTTACTGCAGGATACACTAGAACAGCACATATAATCACATTTTGGGCAGACAACCTAGTAATGGAGACAAATTGTAGATGGGTATGCAGTAACACTTGGAATACAAATAATGACTTGACAAAGCAGATATTCACAAGTGTGTAATACTTGTTTTGCAGATACTCTGATGATACAGGTATACACTTGACAAGGCATACTGTATATTCACGAATGTACTGATTAATATCATAGTTACCTACTTTTTTTGGCTCCTCCCCAGAAGAAGCCCAGAGAGGAGACGCAGCATGACACTTCGGGGGCGGGACCGGAGTGCCGTGTCATGGAACATGGAAATGCGTGCAATTTGCGGCTCCACGGGCAGCGGGCGAGGCTAAGTGACGCAATAACCCCCTCCACCCCACAGCTGTGCTTTCAGTGTCTTTTTCTTCACCCTGCCCGCTTCAGTAGGAAGCTGTAGGGTGGGGCCGAGATGGGGGAAAGCCACCTACCCTTCCGGGGTTGCGGGGGACTACCCCAAAAATCGTGAGTCTCCCGCAGCTTCCAGGAGGGTAGGCAAGTATGTTAATATACTGTACTTGATTTGCAGATACTAATTATAGCAGACAGACTGAGGAGCGGGATGTGAGCTTACCAAGATGTACCAGGACTAATGGCACACAACGGATGGTAGTTTGGTGAGCTGCTGAGTTCTCTAGGATTAGGCAAGCACTGGAGTGCACTGGAGTGTTTAGCAAAGTCCAGAACAAAGAAGTATGCAGAAACAGGTATCCAGTAATCAGACAAATAATAATTATAGGTGCTTCCAGGTATCATGTGACCTGAAGTGACAAAATGCCAGTCCAATCTGCATATGTACAGGCGCTGTAACACAGTAACCATGGTTACCATTAATGTGCTTACATAATGTCATAAATATGTCATAACAATAAAACATATGGAAAGAGGTTAAAAAAAACTAATCATATTTGTATATACCAGGGACTGGCAGTCAGGGGATGCAGGGGAGGCAGTGCCTCCCCTGTCATTAATGATTAAAATAATACAAAGAAGATATATATGACACATATTCTGAGTCATAAGTATCTCCCTTATATTACTGTAATCATTTTTGCAGTTTAAATGTGTTTGGGAGGCACCGATCGTGGTGCCTCTCATTGTCAATAGGACAGGGGCAGGAGTTGGGGGCGGGCGGGCGGAGGCGGGGCCATCCTGCGGGCTGTAAAAGCCCATTGAAAATCTATTGTAAAGTGGCACCTACTAAAGTGCCGCTTTGATACAGGGTCATGCTTTCAACCCATGAAAGCACACCCCTGTTTGTGAGGCCAGAGTGTCACAACTGAGGGCCTGAGCTGACGGGAGGCAGCCTCAGTTGTAGGGGCTGAGATGTATCGGAACCTGGGAGGTTGTATCAGACCCCTGGACATGTAAGTAACATGGATAATAACTGCCCGAAGGCGTGACCACGACAACTTGGATAAAAGTCAATGATGTTTATTATGACAACTCCGCAATACAGCAGCAGTAAAAGAAAACGTAAAAGTCAGCAAAGAATAAATACAGTTCCTGGGTACTACAGGATGGCAGGAGCCACAGGGCACTGGTAGTGTGAGATAGTTCTTATGATCTTCTAGATGGAAAGTCCTTACCAGGCCCGACTGTAGCAATGGAGATAACCCAGGATTGTGCCAGCTGGTGTTCCAGGAAAAGCTGGGTTGCTGAAGATAAAACAGCTGCTGTGGATACTGGCTGGAACCAGACTGTTGTTAGCACGGAGTGGATACTGGCTGGAACCAGTTAAATAATAAATGAACTTGGGAGCGATGAAATATGAACTGAAATGTAGAACTTGAGAGCGGAGAAATAATAATACCGGTGGAGAGTGGTAAAGTGTAGAAAGGACACCGGCCCTTTAAGGAAAGCTGTACTCTGCTGGAAGCTGAGCTGGAAGCAGGTAATGTTGTAGCTGGAAACAGATGAATCCACAATGGATTGGAGAGTCAGGCTACACCGCAGGTGGAATGCTGGTGCGGGTCTCTATGGTGGAAGTCTTGAGACAGGAGCTGGAACCTGGAAGACAATCACAGGAGAGAGACAAACAGGAACTAGGTTTGACAACCAAAGCACTGACGCCTTCCTTGCTCAGGCACAGTGTATTTATACCTGCAGCAAGGAAGGGATTGGCTAGGCAATTATGCAGATTATCAATACTGAGAACAGATTGGTGGAAATGATCAGCTGACAGAATCCAAGATGGCTGCGCCCATGCAGACACTTGGAGGGAAGTTTGGTTTGTAATCCATGTGGTAATGTAAACAGTAATGGCGGCGCCGGCCACCGGAGACAGGAGGCGCCAGGCTGACAGATGCACATCCAACCACGCGGACACAGCGGAGGCCGCGGCTGACGTAATCGCTACTCAGACACTCTGCATGCAGAAGTTCATGGACGGCGGCGGAGGCCGCGGGAGACGCCATGCCAGGTGTAATATGGCGTTTACTGTGACAGCGTCCCAGAGTGACAGGAGAGGATACAGGAATGTACACATCAGGATAACAGATGGGATCCGGTCCTGGAGCGCTGAGCCAGCCTTAGGAGGCATCTGATGGGTAAGAAATGGCGTCCAGATACCCGGATCGTGACAGCACCCCCCCCTTTAGGAGTGGCCCCAGGACACTTCTTTGGCTTTTGAGGAAACTTGGAATGGAATCTCCGGACCAAGGCAGGAGCATGGACATCAGAAGCATTGGTCCATGAACGTTCCTCAGGACCATAACCCTTCCAGTCAATAAGATATTGTAGTTGACCGTAACGGTGACATGAGTCCAGGATCTTGGCCACTTCATACTCAACGCCTCGTTGAGTTTGGACTTTCGGAGTTGGAGGAAGTGAGGAATGAAACCGATTCAAGATCAGCGGTTTCAACAGGGAAACATGGAATGTCCTGGGTATTTTTAAGAAGGGAGGCAACTGGAGTCTGTAAGCAACAGGATTGATGACTTGTTCAATCTTGAAAGGACCGATATAGCGAGGTGCAAACTTCATACTGGGAACTCTTAACCTCAAATTCTTCGTGGATAACCATACCCGATCACCCACCTTGAGAGCAGGAACTGCTCGACGCTTCTTATCCGCAAACTTCTTGTACCTGAACGATGCCTTGAGCAGAGCTGATCGTACGCTCTTCCAGATATTGGCAAACTGATGCAAGGTGATATCCACTGCGGGAACAGAAGTTGCTGGAAGCGGTTGGAACTCAGGGACTTTAGGGTGGAATCCAAAGTTAGTGAAGAATGGTGTTGAAGCAGATGAAAAATGATACTGGTTGTTATGACAGAACTCGGCCCAGGGAAGTAATTGAACCCAGTCATCTTGAGAGGAGGACACATAGATGCGGAGGAAGGCCTCCAAGTCCTGATTCACCCTCTCGGTTTGACCATTGGTCTGAGGATGGTAAGCCGTGGAAAACTTTAGCTTGACTTGGAGGACTTGACATAAACTTCGCCAGAATTTGGCTGTGAATTGAACTCCTCGATCTGAGATAATTTCTTCAGGAAGACCGTGGAGTCGGAAGATCTCTTGTATGAATACTGGAGCCAACTTGGAAGCTGACGGAAGACCGGTGAGAGGAATGAAGTGTGCCATCTTGGTGAACCGGTCAACTACCACCCAGATGGTATTGAACTTGTTGCACATGGGTAAGTCTGTAATGAAATCCATCGACAAGTGGGTCCATGGTCGACGGGGAACGGATAGTGGAACCAGTTGCCCCGCAGGCGACTGGCGGGATACTTTATGTTGGGCACACTTTGGGCAAGATGCAATAAACTCCAAGACGTCCTTTTTCAGAGTTGGCCACCAATAGGACCTAGAGATAAATTCCAGGGTTTTTTGGATACCTGTATGTCCGGCAAAACGGGAAGCATGGGCCCAATGCATGAGCTTCTTCCTTAGCATCGGCTTCACAAAACTTTTCCCTGATGGGGGCGTAGAGTCCATCCCTACCATGGAGAATGCCAACGGATTTATAATAGGATGCTTGTCTGAAGACTCTGACTCATTTTCTTGCTCCCATGAGCGGGAAAGGGCATCGGCCTTGCGATTCTGAGAGCCCGGACAGAACTGGAGTTTAAAGTCGAACCTGGAAAAGAAAAGTGCCCATCTGGCCTGACGAGGGTTGAGACATTGTGCGCCCTTCAGGTATAAAAGGTTCTTGTGGTCTGTAAGTATGGTGATTGAATGAGAAGCTCCCTCCAACAGATACCTCCACTCTTCTAGAGCGAGCTTGATGGCTAGCAACTCCTGGTCGCCAATGGCATAGTTGCGCTCAGCTGGGGAGAACTTCCGGGAGAAGAAACTGCAAGGGTGTAAATGGCCATCTTTAGCCCTCTGAGATAACACCGCTCCTACTCCAACGGAGGAGGCATCCACCTCTAAGATGAAAGGAGAGTCGATGTCAGGCTGTTTCAGAACAGGCGCAGAGATGAACCTTTGTTTTAAAAGATGAAATGCTTGCATGGCTTCTTCAGACCACTTGGACGGGTTAGCACCCTTCTTAGTGAAAGCAGTAATAGGCGCCACAATGGTGGAAAAGTCTCGTATAAACTTTCGGTAATAGTTGGCGAACCCTAAGAACCTCTGGACCCCTTTGAGGGTTAAGGGTACCGGCCAATTTTGGATTGCTTGTAGTTTCTCAGGATCCATCTCTAGTCCGGAACCGGACACAATGTACCCTAGAAACGGAATGGACTTGACTTCAAAGACGCATTTTTCTAATTTGCAATAGAGATGATTGACACGGAGACGGGACAGAACCTCTTTAACCCAAAAACGATGTTCCTCTAAATCGTTGGCAAAAATGAGGATATCGTCTAGATAGACCACGACATGACGGTATAGAATGTCTCTGAAGATCTCATTGACAAAATGCTGGAAGACAGCTGGAGCATTGCTCAATCCGAAGGGCATGACGAGGTACTCATAATGTCCGTCACGGGTGTTAAAGGCGGTCTTCCACTCGTCACCCTCACGGATCCGGATGAGATTGTATGCACCTCGCAAGTCCAGCTTTGTAAAGATGGTAGCTCCGCTAACTCTGTCAAAGAGCTCAGTAATCAGGGGTAAAGGATAACGGTTCTTGATGGTAATGTCGTTCAAACCTCTGTAGTCGATGCACGGCCGCAGACCACCATCTTTCTTTTTTACAAAAAAGAAGCCTGCGCCGGCTGGAGAAGAAGAAGGTCGAATGAATCCCTTTGCTAGGTTCTCTTTAATATATTCCTCCATAGAATGCGTCTCAGGCAGAGACAACGGATAAGTTCGGCCTCGAGGTGGAACCTTCCCTGGAACGAGATCAATCGGACAGTCCCATTCTCTATGAGGAGGAAGGATATCAGCAGAAGCTTTACTGAACACATCCGTGAAATCTTGATATGGAGGAGGTGGAACATCAGACGACCTGGGGGAGGAAGAACAGACAGGCAATACTTTAAACAAACATGTCTCAGCACAGGAGGAACCCCATGCCAGGATTTGCGTAGTCGTCCAATCAATTGTAGGATTGTGAAGACGGAGCCATGGAAGGCCCAGGACCACAGGATGTGTGGCTCTTGGAATCACTAAAAAAGAAATAAGTTCGGAATGAAGAACTCCCACTCTCAGACGAACTGGTAGAGTCCTTAAAGAAATAACTGCATCAAAAATTTTGCTGCCATCCACGGCAGTTAAAGAAATGGACGAAGGAAGTCTCTCGGTGGGTAGGGACCATCGTTTAACATAGGCTTCGGTAATAAAGTTCCCAGCTGCTCCGGAATCAAGGAGGGCAATGACGTTCCGATAACGTTGAGCAACTTGAAGCGAGACTGGGAGATTACAATCTTGAGGAGATGGAGAGGAGATCATTACTCCTAGCCGGCCCTCTCCTTGGCGAGCTAGGATTTGGAGTTTCCTGGACGTTTGGGACAGGCATTAATGGTGTGAGACGGAGCTGCACAATAGAGACAGAGAAACTCGGAGAGACGTCTTCGGCGCTCAGCAGGAGTTAAACGGGAACGGCCAAGTTGCATGGGCTCATCTTTAGATGGTGACAGTTGACGAGGAGGAGGAGCAGAAGATTTTGGAGCAGATGATCTTCCACGCTCAGTTGCTCTCTCTCTGAAACGTAAATCAACTTTCGTGCAGAGTGAGATTAGCTCATCTAACTTAGAAGGTAAGTCTCTGGTAGCTAACTCATCTTTAATACGCTCAGATAAGCCATGCCAGAATGCAGCATACAGGGCCTCGTCGTTCCATGCCAGTTCGGATGCCAGGATCTGGAACTGTATCAGATATTGTCCTACAGTACGTGACCCCTGGCGTAAACGGAGAATCTCGGATGAAGCTGAGGTTACCCGGCCTGGCTCGTCGAAGATGCGCCTGAATGTTGACACGAAGGCAGTGTAGGAAGATAGCAGGGTGTCGGACCTCTCCCATAACGGTGATGCCCAATCAAGGGCTGAGCCACTGAGAAGAGAAATAATGTAGGCAATTTTTGTACGGTCACTGGGAAAATTGCCAGGTTGTAGCTCAAACTGAATCTCACACTGGTTGAGAAATCCCCTGCAGAATCTTGGAGATCCGTCAAATTTTGCTGGCGTTGGAAGATGAAGACGTGGAGCAGAAATGGGTAAGGTGGGTGGGGTTATAGCTGGAGTCACTGTGGTTGACGCACCAGACGCGCCTGATCCACGGAGAGTTGTCTGAATCCCATCCAGCCGAGTAGAGAGATCCTGGAGACAGCGGATGATGTGGCCCTGTGCAGCCTCCTGATGTTCTAGTCGGGCTGCCAGTTCTTGCATCGGCCTGGCCGCTTGATCCTGGTCTCCGGCTGGATTCATTAGGTCAGTGCTTACTGTCACAACTGAGGGCCTGAGCTGACGGGAGGCAGCCTCAGTTGTAGGGGCTGAGATGTATCGGAACCTGGGAGGTTGTATCAGACCCCTGGACATGTAAGTAACATGGATAATAACTGCCCGAAGGCGTGACCACGACAACTTGGATAAAAGTCAATGATGTTTATTATGACAACTCCGCAATACAGCAGCAGTAAAAGAAAACGTAAAAGTCAGCAAAGAATAAATACAGTTCCTGGGTACTACAGGATGGCAGGAGCCACAGGGCACTGGTAGTGTGAGATAGTTCTTATGATCTTCTAGATGGAAAGTCCTTACCAGGCCCGACTGTAGCAATGGAGATAACCCAGGATTGTGCCAGCTGGTGTTCCAGGAAAAGCTGGGTTGCTGAAGATAAAACAGCTGCTGTGGATACTGGCTGGAACCAGACTGTTGTTAGCACGGAGTGGATACTGGCTGGAACCAGTTAAATAATAAATGAACTTGGGAGCGATGAAATATGAACTGAAATGTAGAACTTGAGAGCGGAGAAATAATAATACCGGTGGAGAGTGGTAAAGTGTAGAAAGGACACCGGCCCTTTAAGGAAAGCTGTACTCTGCTGGAAGCTGAGCTGGAAGCAGGTAATGTTGTAACTGGAAACAGATGAATCCACAATGGATTGGAGAGTCAGGCTACACCGCAGGTGGAATGCTGGTGCGGGTCTCTATGGTGGAAGTTTTGAGACAGGAGCTGGAACCTGGAAGACAATCACAGGAGAGAGACAAACAGGAACTAGGTTTGACAACCAAAGCACTGACGCCTTCCTTGCTCAGGCACAGTGTATTTATACCTGCAGCAAGGAAGGGATTGGCTAGGCAATTATGCAGATTATCAATACTGAGAACAGATTGGTGGAAATGATCAGCTGACAGAATCCAAGATGGCTGCGCCCATGCAGACACTTGGAGGGAAGTTTGGTTTGTAATCCATGTGGTAATGTAAACAGTAATGGCGGCGCCGGCCACCGGAGACAGGAGGCGCCAGGCTGACAGATGCACATCCAACCACGCGGACACAGCGGAGGCCGCGGCTGACGTAATCGCTACTCAGACACTCTGCATGCAGAAGTTCAGGGACGGCGGCGGAGGCCGCGGGAGACGCCATGCCAGGTGTAATATGGCGTTTACTGTGACAGCGTCCCAGAGTGACAGGAGAGGATACAGGAATGTACACATCAGGATAACAGATGGGATCCGGTCCTGGAGCGCTGAGCCAGCCTTAGGAGGCATCTGATGGGTAAGAAATGGCGTCCAGATACCCGGATCGTGACACAGAGTGATTGGTCAGTGGATCCGTCACTGGATCCGCTGCCATCACTGTGTGGGCGCAGCGGGACACGGCAGAGATGCGGTAATCAGCGGTGGCGGGACGCGGCAGAGGTGCGGGCATTAGTGGCAGCAGGACGCGGCGTACGTAATAGGTAATCCAAGATCCCTGCCTGCCATTGTGCAGAGTTTGACAGCGGAGCTGTACCCATTTCAAAAATGGCACCTCAGCGTCATTTTTGAAATTCAAGATGGCTACTGCGTGCCAATCACGGCTCACTGCGTCATCGACCCATCCCCTCTGGCTGACTTATATAAATCAGCGCGAGGCAGCGGCGTCAGTCCGACGGCTGAGGAGTAGCAGTGAAGAGCTCTTGAAGAAAGAATACGCCATGGAAGTCCTGGATGGGCGGTGGCCATGAAAAAGAGCTTAAAGGCTGCCACCCACCAGATGAAAATGCCGGAAGCCCTGGGGAGGCGGCGGCCATGATAAAGAGCTTAAAGGCCGCCGCCCCCAGGTGAAGACCCTAAATAATAAAACTTTTTTTAAAAACGTGCGGTGTTTTTATTTTATTTTAATATTTTCTTTACAGGCGGACTACAGGTGCCAGCGGGCCCTTTATGTCCGGGCATGCTGGCACTTGTGGTTCTCTAACTGCTGGCATGCTGGGGCAGGATTGCTGCGACCTGTAGGCTGCCTGTAAAGAACCATATTAGCATACAATGAACCCCGCACCCACCACCACCAGTGGTGCGGGGCATAGCACTAGCCTATCAGCCCAGTGCTGGTTGTTGCTTGGGAGGGGGACCCCTAGGGGTACAAGCAGCTTCTGCTGATTAAAATTATGTGCCGCATGCCTATATTCTGTGTCGCATTTCGTATGCAGATACAGCCACAGTCACACACAATATATAGGCATGCCGCATATCATTGTAATCAGCAGAAGCTGCTTGTGCATTCTAGCCACACAGTAATGCAAATAAGATGCATTTTCATCAAAAATAAGCACCCAATGTTAGCAAAGCTGCCAGCTGACTCACACCAGGCATATCCTGCTGCATGACGTATTGAGGCAAGATTTATGAGGACACATCTGAATCCAAGCAGAGGCAGAGGTCACAGTGTTAGCGGCCGTGTGAGTGCTGTGTGCGGGTGGGTTGGTTGTGCAACAGTGTTTGGCATATCTGTAAGTGTCATTATGTGTATAAGGGCATTAATAATGTGCGACATTTGTGTAAGTGACATTATGTGTGTCATGTATCTAAGGGCATTAATAATGTGCGGCATATGTGTAAGGGACATTATGTGTATAAGGGCATTAATAAAGGTTGGCATAATGTGTAAGGCGCATTATGTTTATAAGGACATTAATAAAGTGTGTTATGTGTAAGGGGCATTACTGTGTGGTATTATGTGTATAAATTCATTACTAATGTGTGGCATTATGTGTATAAGGTGCTCTACTGTGTGGTGTAACGTATAGAAAGGGTACTACTGTGTGGTCTAATGGGAACAAAGAGCAATATGGGGGGTAATTCCAAGTTGATCGCAGCAGGAAATTTTTTAGCAGTTGGGCAAAACCATGTGCACTGCAGGGGGGGCAGATATAACATTTGCAGAGAGAGTTAGATTTGGGTGGGTTATTTTGTTTCTATGCAGGGTAAATACTGGCTGCTTTATTTTTACACTGCAATTTAGATTGCAGATTGAACACACCACACCCAAATCTATCTCTCACTATCTCTCTATCTCGCACATGTTATATCTGCCTCCCCTGCAGTGCACATGGTTTTGCCCAATTGCTAACAAACTTGAAGCTGCGATCAACTCAGATTTACCCCCATGGTGTGGTGTAATGTAAATATGGAGCAATTTAGTGTAATGTAAATAGGGGGGTAATTCAGACCTTATCGTAGCAGCAAATTTGTTAGCAGTTGGGCAAAACCATGGCCCTCATTCCGAGTTGATCGGTCGCAAGGCGAATTTAGCAGAGTTACACACGCTAAGCCGCCGCCTACTGGGAGTGAATCTTAGCTTCTTAAAATTGCGACCGATGTATTCGCAATATTGCGATTACTAACTACTTAGCAGTTTCAGAGTAGCTTCAGACTTACTCTGCCTGTGCGATCAGTTCAGTGCTTGTCGTTCCTGGTTGACGTCACAAACACACCCAGCGTTCGCCCAGACACTCCTCCGTTTCTCCGGCCACTCCTGCGTTTTTTCCGGAAACGGTAGCGTTTTTAGCCACACGCCCCTGAAACGCCGTGTTTCCGCCCAGTAACACCCATTTCCTGTCAATCACATTACGATCGCCGGAGCGATGAAAAAGCCGCGAGTAAAATTACTTTCTACATAGCAAAGTTACTTGGCGCAGTCGCAGTGCGAACATTGCGCATGCGTACTAAGCGGATTTTCATTGCGATGCGATGAAAAATACCGAGCGAACAACTCGGAATGAGGGCCCATGTGCAGTGCAGGGGGGGCAGATATAGCATTTGCAGAGAGAGTTAGATTTGGGTGGGGTTTGTTCAAATTGAAATCTAAATTGCAGTGTAAAAATAAAGCAAGCAGTATTTACCCTGCACAGAAACAAAATAACCCACCCAAATCTAACTCTCTCTGCAAATGCTGTATCTGCCCCACCTGCAGTGCGCATGGTTTTTCCCAACTGCTAACAAATTTGCTGCTACGATCAACTCTAAATTACCCCCAAGAAGCACTATTGTGAGGAGTAACGTATATAAGGTAAAGTGGTACTACTGTGTGATGTAACGTGAATTAGGGACACTATCGCATGATGTAATGTGAATAAAGTTACAGTATTGTGTTTGAAACGGGGGTACTATTGTGTGGCCATGCCCCTTACCAGCAAAAACACACCTCTTTTTGGGCTGTGCACCAAATGTGCGCACTGTTCCTATTATATAGGTGGTAGGAACACCAAAATAAGGACTGCTATGGGTGAGGGGTGATAGTGCTGGGAAAGGGGTGCAGGCTCTAGGGATGTGCACCTGAAATTTTTCGGGTTTTGTGTTTTGGTTTTGGGTTCGGTTCCGTGGCCGTGTTTTGGGTTGGGAATGCGTTTTGGCAAAACCTCACCGAATTTTTTTTGTCGGATTCGGGTGTGTTTTGGATTCGGGTGTTTTTTACAAAAAACCCTAAAAAACAGCTTAAATCATAGAATTTGGGGGTCATTTTGATCCCATAGTATTATTAACCTCAATAACCATAATTTCCACTTATTTTCTGTCTATTCTGAACACCTCACACCTCACAATATTATTTTTAGTGCTAAAATTTGCACCGAGGTCTCTGGATGGCTAAGCTAAGCGACACAAGTGGCCGACACAAACACCTGGCCCATCTAGGAGTGGCACTGCAGTGTCAGGCAAGATGGCCCTTCCAAAAACTACTCCCCAAACAGCACATGACGCAAAGAAGAAAAAAAAGAGGCGCAATGAGGTAGCTGTGTGAGTAAGATAAGCGACCCAAGTGGCCGACACAAACACCTGGCCCATCTAGGAGTGGCACTGCAGTGTCAGGCAGGATGGCCCTTCCAAAAAATACTCCCCAAACAGCACATGACGCAAAGAAAAATGAAAGAAAAAAGAGGTGCAAGATGGAATTGTCCTTGGGCCCTCCCACCCACCCTTATGTTGTATAAACAGGACATGCACACTTTAACCAACCCATCATTTCAGCGACAGAGTCTGCCACACGACTGTGACTGAAATGACTGGTTGGTTTGGGCCCCCACCAAAAAAGAAGCAATCAATCTCTCCTTGCACAAACTGGCTCTACAGAGGCAAGATGTCCACCTCATCATCATCGTCCGATTCATCACCCCTTTCACTGTGTACATCCCCCTCCTCACAGATTATTAATTCGTCCCCACTGGAATCCACCATCTCAGATCCCCGTGTACTTTCTGGAGGCAATTGCTGCTGGTGAATGTCTCCATGGAGGAATTGATTATAATTAATTTTAATGAACATCATCTTCTCCACATTTTCTGGAAGTAACCTCGTACGCCGATTGCTGACAAGGTGAGCGGCGGCACTAAACACTCTTTCGGAGTACACACTGGAGGGAGGGCAACTTAGGTAGAATAAAGCCAGTTTGTGCAAGGGCCTCCAAATTGCCTCTTTTCCCTGCCAGTATACGTACGGACTGTCTGACGTGCCTACTTGGATGCGGTCACTCATATAATCCTCCACCATTCTTTCAATGGTGAGAGAATCTTTTGCAGTGACAGTAGACGACATGTCAGTAATCGTTGGCAGGTCCTTCAGTCCGGACCAGATGTCAGCATCAGCAGTCGCTCAGTCGCTCCAGACTGCCCTGCATCACCGCCAGTGGGTGGGCTCGGAATTCGTAGCCTTTTCCTCGCACCCCCAGTTGCGGGAGAATGTGAAGGAGGAGATGTTGACAGGTCGCGTTCCGCTTGACTTGACAATTTTCTCACCAGCAGTTCTTTGAACCCCTGCAGACTTGTGTCTGCCGGAAAGAGAGATCCAACGTAGGATCTAGGATCGAGCACGGTGGCCAAAATGTAGTGCTCTGATTTCAACAGATTGACCACACGTGAATCCTGGTTAAGCGAATGAAGGGCTCCATCCACAAGTCCCACATGCCTAGCGGAATCGCTCTGTTTTAGCTCCTCCTTAAATGCCTCCAGCTTCTTCTGCAAAAGCCTGATGAGGGGAATGACCTGAGTCAGGCTGGCAGTGTCTGAACTGACTTCACGTGTGGCAAGTTCAAAGGGCAGCAGAACCTTGCACAACGTTGAAATCATTCTCCACTGCGCTTGAGACAGGTGCATTCCACCTCCTTTGCCTATATCGTGGCCAGATGTATAGGCTTGAATGGCCTTTTGCTGCTCCTCCATCCTCTGAAGCATATAGAGGGTTGAATTCCACTTCGTTACCACCTCTTGCTTCAGATGATGGCAGGGCAGGTTCAGGTTTTTTTGGTGGTGCTCCAGTCTTCTGTACGCGGTGCCTGCACGCCGAAAGTGGCCCGCAATTCTTCTGGCCACCGACAGCATCTCTTGCACGCCCCTGTCGTTTTTTAAATAATTCTGCACCACCAAATTCGAGGTATGTGCAAAACATGGGACGTGCTGGAATTTGCCCAGATGTAATGCGCGCACAATATTGCTGGCGTTGTCCGATGTCACAAATCCCCTGGAGAGTCCAATTGGGGTAAGCCATTCTGCGATGATCTTCCCCAGTTGCCGTAAGAGGTTTTCAGCTGTGTGCGTATTCTGGAAAGCGGTGATACAAAGCGTAGCCTGCCTAGGAACGAGTTGGCGTTTGCGAGATCCTGCTACTGGTGCCGCCGCTGCTGTTCTTGCAGCGGGAGGCAATACATCTACCCAGTGGGCTGTCCCAGTCATGTAGTCCTGAGTCTGCCCTGCTCCACTTGTCCACATGTCCGTGGTTAAATGGACATTGGGTACAACTGCATTTTTTAGGACACTGGTGAGTCTTTTTCTGACGTCCGTGTACATTCTCGGTATCGCCTGCCAAGAGAAGTGGAACCTAGATGGTATTTGGTAACGGGGGCACACTGCCTCAATAAATTGTCTAGTTCCCTGTGAACTAACGGCGGATACCGGACGCACGTCTAACACCAACATAGTTGTCAAGGCCTCAGTTATCCGCTTTGCAGCAGGATGACTGCTGTGATATTTCATCTTCCTCGCAAAGGACTGTTGGACAGTCAATTGCTTACTGGAAGTAGTACAAGTGGTCTTCCGACTTCCCCTCTGGGATGACGATCGACTCCCAGCAGCAACAACAGCAGCGCCAGCAGCAGTAGGCATTACACTCAAGGATGCATCGGAGGAATCCCAGGCAGGAGAGGACTCGTCAGACTTGCCAGTGACATGGCCTGCAGGACTATTGGCTTTCCTGGGTAAGGAGGAAATTGACACTGAGGGAGTTGGTGGTGTGGTTTGCGCGAGCTTGGTTACAAGAGGAAGGGATTTACTGGTCAGTGGACTGCTTCCGCTGTCGCCCAAAGTTTTTGAACTTGTCACTGACTTATTATGAATGCGCTGCAGGTGACGTATAAGGGAGGATGTTCCGAGGTGGTTAACGTCCTTACCCCTACTTATTACAGCTTGACAAAGGCAACACACGGCTTGACACCTGTTGTCCGCATTTCTGTTGAAATACTTCCACACTGAAGAGCTGATTTTTTTGGTATTTTCACCAGGCATGTCAATGGCCATATTCCTCCCACGGACAACAGGTGTCTCCCCGGGTGCCTGACTTAAACAAACCACCTCACCATCAGAATCCTCCTTGTCAATTTCCTCCCCAGCGCCAGCAACACCCATATCCTCATCCTGGTGTACTTCAACAGTGACATCTTCAATTTGACTATCAGGAACTGGACTGCGGGTGCTCCTTTCAACACTTGCAGGGGGCGTGCAAATGGTGGAAGGCGCAAGCTCTTCCCGTCCAGTGTTGGGAAGGTCAGGCATCGCAACCGACACAATTGGACTCTCCTTTGGGATTTGTGAATTCGAAGAACGCACAGTTCTTTGCTGTGCTTTTGCCGCAAGTCTGTTTTTTTTTTTCTAGCGAGAGGATGAGTGCTTCCATCCTCATGTGAAGCTGAACCACTAGCCATGAACATAGGCCAGGGCCTCAGCCGTTCCTTGCCACTCCGTGTCGTAAATGGCATATTGGCAAGTTTACGCTTCTCCTCAGACGCTTTTAATTTTGATTTTTGGGTCATTTTTTTACCGATCTTTTGTGTTTTGGATTTTACATGCTCTGTACTATGACATTGGGCATCGGCCTTGGCAGACGACGTTGATGGCATTTCATTGTCTCGGCCATGACTAGTGGCAGCAGCTTCAGCACGAGGTGGAAGTGGATCTTGATCTTTCCCTATTTTTTTAACCTCCACATTTTTGTTCTCCATATTTTGCGCACAACTAAAAGCCACCACAGGTATACAATGTAGATGGATGGATAGTATAGTATTACTTATACTTATGGACGACGAGTGACGACACAGAGGTAGGTACAGCCGTGGCCTACCGTACTGCTGCTTAGTGCTTATATATATGATATTATACTGTATAACGGACCTGGTGGACAGTGTCAGCAGACTGCTAAACAAACTAGTATGAAGAAAGAAAAAAAAAACACCACAGGTATACAATGTAGATGGATGGATAGTATAGTATTACTTATACTTATGGATGACGAGTGACGACACAGAGGTAGGTACAGCCGTGGCCTACCGTACTGCTGCTTAGTGCTTATATATATGATATTATACTGTATAACGGACCTGGTGGACAGTGTCAGCAGACTGCTAAACTAGTATGAAGAAAGAAAGAAAAAACACCACAGGTATACAATGTAGATGGATGGATAGTATAGTATTACTTATACTTATGGACGACGAGTGACGACACAGAGGTAGGTACAGCCGTGGCCTACCGTACTGCTGCTTAGTGCTTATATATATGATATTATACTGTATAACGGACCTGGTGGACAGTGTCAGCAGACTGCTAAACTAGTATGAAGAAAGAAAAAAAAAAACACCACAGGTATACAATGTAGATGGATGGATAGTATAGTATTACTTATACTTATGGACGACGAGTGACGACACAGAGGTAGGTACAGCCGTGGCCTACCGTACTGCTGCTTAGTGCTTATATATATGATATACTGTATAACGGACCTGGTGGACAGTGTCAGCAGACTGCTAAACTAGTATGAAGGAAGAAAAAAAAAACACCACAGGTATACAATGTAGATGGATGGATAGTATAGTATTACTTATACTTATGGACGACGAGTGCACTGACGACACAGAGGTAGGTACAGCCGTGGCCTACCGTACTGCTGCTTAGTGCTTAATTATATATATAATATACTGTATAACGGACCTGGTGGACACTGTCAGCAGACTGCTAAACAAACTAGCATGAAGAAAGAAAAAAAAAAACACCACAGTGTTTTTCAGGCAGACAAACGTATACTGGACTGGTGGTCACTGTCAGCAAAACTGTGCACTGTACTCCTGCTATAACTGCTCCCCAGTCCCCACAATTAGGCAGTGTGAGCAGTGCACTCAGCACAGATATATCATGCAGCAGTGCAGCACACTGAGTGAGCACAGATATGGTGGAGCGTTTTTTTTCAGGCAGAGAAACAACGGATTAAACTCAAAACCCTGCACTGTACTCCCTAACAGCTGCTCCCCGTCCCCAATCCTCACCACAATTAAAACTAAGTCACTCAGTTTTTTTTTTTTCTAATACAACGGAGAGGACGCCAGCCACGTCCTCTCCCTATCAATCTCAATGCACGTGTGAAAAATGGCGGCGACGCGCGGCTCCTTATATAGAAACCGAGTCTCGCGAGAATCCGACAGCGGGATGATGACGTTCGGGCGCGCTCGTGTTAACCGAGCAAGGCGGGAGGATCCGAGTCGCTCGAACCCGTGTAAAAAAAAGGTGAAGTTCGGGCGGGTTCGGATTCCGAGGAACCGAACCCGCTCATCACTAGCAGGGTCAGAGGTGGAACTAGCGGTGGTGCTAGGGGGCACCAACCAAAATCTTGCCTAGGGCAGGGCCGAAACTAGGATTGTTGTCACCCGGGGCAAGGCAGCAATTTAAAACCCGCCCCCCAAACCCCCACCACCCCCAAAAAAAAACACACAAACCCTGTCAGACTAAAATAATGAGATTATCAAAAAATAAAAAATAAAAAAGGGATACTATTGGACAATATTCCCCTATGTGCCTCAAATACCATGTGTGTCACATGCACCTCCAGCAGCAAATTCAAATACATGCTCCTCTGTGTGTTCCAATACATTGCACTATATCACTGCACTGTATCATAACACTTCATCACTGCACTACAATCCCCTATCCACTGCACTACTATACTACATCCCCTACAATCTGAACGACATAACTACACTACATGCCCCTATACACTGCACTACATACCATATATGCTAAACTACATCACTTTATAAGCTACACCACATCAATGCACTACATGCCCCTATATACTGCAGTGACGTGCGGTGGGGTGAGGCAGGTGAGGCAGAGCCTTTCCTGTCATACTAACGTTTGTGCCAGAGTTTTTACTGTATAAGTCTATGAAAAAAACAAAGAATATGTTTGAAATATCTTCTTTGCATTATTCTAATAATTTTTATAGCTAAAACTCTGGAGTAAAAAGTCTATGGCAGGTGAGGCAGTGCCTCACCTGGCTAACCTTTCCGCTCATTTCTGATCAAAACTCACCAAATTTCCAGGAGTTTATACTGCTGCACCTGTGTATAATGCCCAGATGTACGTTTTGGCTCATATATTGCATGTAAATCTGGCTCTGGTGCTAGCCAGTGCCTCCTGAGCTATTTAGCTCACCGCACGTCCCTGATATACTGCAATACAGTACTACACTACATACATCACCACACTACATCCCCCTATAATCTACACCAAATTCCCCCATCTGGGAGGCAAAGCGGAGGTTGATACTGCTAACTGGGAGCACAGTGCCGGTAATAAAGTCTGTCTTTAAACTCACCACAAAGTTGCTGTAGTGATACTCGGTGAGAGTTGGAGGTTGTCCAGGATCTTAGTTTCCACTGTCAAGTGTATAGCTAGCAAAGTGAACCTTTGATATCTGCATCATCGGTGACTGTACCTGTTAACAAGCATAAACCAGGAGCAGTGTGTCCTCTCAATGTGGTGTAGCCTGGAGCTTGTTATCGGTTGGTGCTGGGCAGGCAGCCGCACGCTAGTCGCAGCGCTGCATGGCAAAGAAGAGAGTTTAAGACAGTAGCTGGCATAGGAGAGATCCTAGGTACTGGAGCTCACCCACACAGCATCGGAGTCAGCTGCGGGCAGACAGGTGAGTCAGAGACACTGCCCCAGTAGCTGTCTGCTGTCTCACTGGGGCAACACAGCATTGCCAGTAAAAAAAAAAAAAAACCCTGCTCCTCTGTGTAACTCCTCAGCGCCCCTCAGATCCTGCACCCGGGGCGCATGCCCCCTTAGCTCCCCCCCCCCCCAGTTACGGCCCTGCCTAGGGCATCATATTGGTTAGGGCCGGCTCTGCCCCCCGCTATGGCATTACCACCCATTGCTGGTTCAGCCTGGTGCTAGTTTTTGTGATTTATGGGGGACTACACTTTTTTTGTTTTTTTCTATTGGGGGGGTCCATTGGTTAGCTGCCACTGCCTCCCCAGGCACTGACCTCACCGCACGTCACTAAATAAATATAAAAACAACTACTGTGTCACTAATAAATATTAACACAATAACTAGTTGCCTATAATGTTGTATCAGAAAAGTACACTGCTCAAAAAAATAAAGGGAACACTTAAACAACACAATGTAACTCCAAGTCAATCACACTTCTGTGAAATCAAACTGTCCACTTAGGAAGCAACACTGATTGACAATCAATTTCACATGCTGTTGGGCAAAGGGAATAGACAACAGGTGGAAATTATAGGCAATTAGCAAGACACCCCCAATAAAGGAGTTGTTCTGCAGGTGGCGACCACAGACCACTTCTCAGCACTTATGCTTTCTGGCTGATGTTTTGGTCACTTTTGAAAGCTGGCGTGCTTTCACTCTAGTGGTAGCATGAGACGGAGTCTACAACCCATACAAGTGGCTCAGGTAGTGCATCCAGGATGGCACATCAATGCGAGCTGTGGCAAGAAGGTTTGCTGTGTCTGTCAGCGTAGTGTACAGAGCATGGAGGCGCTACCAGGAGACAGGTCAGTACATCAGAAGATGTGGAGGAGGCCGTAGGAGGGCAACAGCCCAGCAGCAGGACCGCTACCTCCGCCTTTGTGCAAGGAGGAACAGGAGGAGCACTGCCAGAGCCCTGCAAAATGACCTCCAGCAAGCCACAAATGTGCATGTGTCTACTCAAACGATCAGAAACAGACTCCATGAGGGTGGTATGAGGGCCCGACGTCCACAGGTGGGTGTTGTGCTTACAGCCCAACACCGTGCAGGACGTTTGGCATTTGCCAGAGAACACCAAGATTGGCAAATTCGCCACTGGCGCCCTGTGCTCTTCACAGATGAAAGCAGGTTCTCACTGAGCACATGTGACAGACGTGACAGAGTCTGGAGACGCCAAGGAGAACGTTCTGCTGCCTGCAACATCCTCCAGCATGACCGGTTTGGCAGTGGGTCAGTAATGGTGTGGGGTGGCATTTCTTTGGGGGGGCCGCACAGCCCTCCATGTGCTCGCCAGAGGTAGCCTGACTGCCATTTGGTACCGAGGTGAGATCCTCAGACCCCTTGTGAGACCATATGCTGGTGCGGTTGGCCCTGGGTTCCTCCTAATGCAAGACAATGCTAGACCTCATGTGGCTGGAGTGTGTCAGCAGTTCATGCAAGACGAAGGCATTGATGCTATGGACTGGCCTGCCCGTTCCCCAGACCTGAATCCAATTGAGCACATCTGGGACATCATGTCTCGCTCCATCCACCAATGCCACGTTGCACCACAGACTGTCCAGGAGTTGGCGGATGCTTTAGTCCAGGTCTGGGAGGAGATCCCTCAGGAGACCATCCGCCACCTCATAAGGAGCATGCCCAGGCATTGTAGGGAGGTCATACAGGCACGTGGAGGCCACACACACTACTGAGCCTCATTTTGACTTGTTTTAAGGACATTACATCAAAGTTGGATCAGCCTGTAGTGTGTTTTATACTTTAATTTTGAGTGAGACTCCAAATCCAGACCTCCATGGGTTAATAAATTTGATTTCCATTGATAATTTTTGTGTGATTTTGTTGTCAGCACATTCAACTATGTAAAGAACAAAGTATTTAATAAGAATATTTCATTCACTCAGATCTAGGATGTTATTTACGTGTTCCCTTGATTTTTTTGAGCAGTGTATATGTATAAATGCTGTCAGTCTAAGCAATAAAATACACAGTTTTAGCAATGTGAATGCAATGTAGCATAATGTCACTCATCTGTATACTTCATCTTACCAGAAACATCTATTTCACAAAAGCCGCCCAGTTTTTGCCCATGCCATTTTTTAAATTAAATATTGTAGCAGGGGGCGTGGCCTGGAGTAGCTGGGGACAGGCAGCATTTTTCCGGCTCTCCCGCTGATATCCTGAAAATATCCTGCTAGAGGCTGTTTTCTCCCCCCAACCACCTTGTGTTTCTGCTGGACTATCTCCTGCTGCTGCGGAGCTCCTTGGAGTGTTGAAATTCGGGATCTCCACTAAGTGCGTCCTAGCCTCTGCACGGAGTCCCGGTGCCTCCGTCTCTGGCTCCAGCGGCTGCAGTGCGGTGTGTGATACTCACCTGCTGCTATCTCCCATTCTTCAGCTGTGTCTCCGGGGATCCTCCGTGCGTCTTCTGCTGTCTGTCTCACTCCCGGTGCTCGCGGGTGTGTGTGACGCCGACGGCCGCCATTTTGCTGCTGACTTCTCCTCTGACGGCCCTCTGGATATCGCTCCTGCTTTGCACATTCTGGTGGTGAGAGTAACGCCGGCTGCCTGTTTCTTTGCTCCTGTTTAGCGGGTCTGCTGCTACTAGCTGGCTGCTTTATCCGGGATCCCTGCTGGATGTGACTTGGTGGCGTGCTAGCCGCCGCCATTTTGCCTCTGGAGGTTTTTACCTGATGCCTTGAGATTCCTGCTGTCTGTACCATTTGTGGCCATCCTAGCTGGTGCTCAGATTTGTCTACTGTGCCCACTCTCCTGTCTTGGTGTCTGCGTGCCTTTACGATGGCTGGCTCTTTGTACCACACACTCCAGGCTATTCATGCCTCTACTGAGAGACTTGTTATTCAGCTTACCAAAATGGTGGATGTATCCCCCAGCTCCATGGTTGCCCTCACTGCGCTTCCTGCATCGAAATATTCTCCAGCTGTCTCCTGTTCCGACACTGTGGATTCTATTGTACAGGATGCTGATCCAATCCCTGTATGCCCTGATTCTCTTGCAGTCCATCCAAAGGCCTGTTTGGATTTTCTGTCATCCTCCGTTGGAATTGCTCCTAATATCCTCTGTTGTCTACCTTCTGACTGCCTCGACTATGCTGTGTCCTTTACAAATATTGGTTCTATCCAGTGGCGTAAGTTCATCACAGTCGCCCAGAGGCAAGAAAAATATTGGTGCTCCCTATTTCCTATATTAAGATAAATATATGTATGTATGTGTGCGTATATATATATATATATATATATATATATATATAGATAGATATAGATAGATATATGTGTGTGTGTGTGTGTGTGTGTGTGTGTGTGTGTGTGTGTGTGTGTGTGTGTGTGTGTGTGTGTGTGTATGGAGTTTTCTGAAAAAAAATTATATACTGTATTTATACATTTAATTGTCTTTTATTTTAAATCACACATTTCTTAGCAGTCATACCCAGGATTAGAACCCATGACCTGTTATACTAACAGCAGACACTTTACTGATGGAGTTATTTGCTCCTGTAGAGGAAGCATGAGAATTCTAACTATATGAAGTTACGTGTAATTGTCAGAGAAGTAGCTTCATATAGTTAGAATTCTCATATTTCCTGTACAGGAGCAAACAGCTTCATCAGTAAGGTGCCGCATCCAGTGTAATAGGTTGTGGTTTCTAATCCTGGGTATGACACTTGTAAAATGTGTATATTCAGTATAATAAAGTGGGTGTGATTTGTAAGGTGCAGGGACCAGTGAGGAAGTCGGCCACTGAAAAGACAGCAGCAGCTATCAATTAACTTAATTCAATGGTGTCACAGAATGGGAGGAGAGGTGCCCCCCTTCAGAGCAGGAGCCCGGCGGCAGATGACTCCGTTGCCTCCCAGAGTTCTGCCTCTGGTTCTATCTCTCCTGCTGCAATGTTGACACTGTGTAACGTGACATACTATGGCTGGATGGTGTCCTCTCCGAAAATCCATCCTCTATCTCTTGGGTCCGCGCCAGGTCTGGGGGATTTGACATTTGCATTCTCTGGACATTCCCCTACTTGTTTGTGCTGGACCAGATTTACCCCTTTCGGCTTATCCTACCAAGATGCTGAGCCTTGGCCGGACTAATGTAACACTGTGTCACCATTTCCTGCTAAGCTTTGATGGTGGGGATGGTTTCCATCTCCTTGTATTTTATTTTTTTTATTTTTCATACGACTGTGATATAGTGATGTTTTATGTGTAGCGGGAGAGTTGAATCTAGTTTAATTTGTTTTAAGGCCTTATATGAGTCCTTGCTATCCTTTCTTTGTATGACCAGAGATGAGACTGATACTGTGGTATTGCACGTGATGGAGGCCTGGCCGGATTAACTCTCATCTTTGTTACCAGTATTTTTGTTTTATTATTTGATATCTTTATTACTTGTATTTTTTTTTTATATGGTTGAATCTCCTCCTGTCTATGCTATGTATACGTTTATATACTGCTCAGTACGCTATATGGGAGGAAAGCTATATTCTTCTGCGGGAGAGCCGGACTTAGCCTAGCTTAAGGTCATTAGTTTATTGCTCCTAATTAGTTTCGAGTTCTATTATCTGTCTGAATGGGGAAGGGGGGGTGCTAGTTAGTGTAGTTAGAGAAGGGGAGGGGGTTTTAGAGATCCAAGTATACCTGAGTATACAGGGTGGGGGGTTACAGGGGTGGTTTGTTTTTGTGGGTTTTGTTTTATTTTTTGTTGCTGTTTGGCAGACGTTTTATATCCTATTGGATTATACTTAACAATGATGTGTCTTTACGGTGACATGTGTATGGGATTAGGTACTCCCCATTTTATTCTGTGGATAAAATGTATGGGCTCCCATGGCGCCTGTGGGCCTTAGCGTACCATGGTATGGGGAGACAATCTACTTATACTGAATCGTATGTCATGTGTCCTCTTGATTTGCAGTTTTTTGATGTATATTCTGATAATGTTGATATTATCTTAAACCATAAAGCTATACCTTTAAACACACCTTTACCATGGAGCTGCTGCGGTCGCTAGCTCACGCTACGTACTTCGTACGCTATTTGCGCACAGAGTCCCGTACCGTATACGCACTCAGCGTCCAATGCCGCACTGTGGGTACAAAGCACACACAGCGTGCGCACACACAATTAATACACCTTAAAACCTTGTTAATGATACAATGTAATGATATGCTTATACTTTAAACCCTTAACAGCAAAGTACTGTAATGATGTAATACCTTTAAACCTTAAGTAGCACTAGCGATACAAAGTACTCACAGTGCGTACACCTTAACAATGCTTATACACCTTAAACAGGTTAATCTACTTTAAAGCCCAGGCAGGAAAGTGAAAACACAACACCGTTTGTAGTTGAAACCACAGGGTTCTAAGGCCTCCGTGGATTGATTCCAAAAAGGTAAAACAATACAAGTTATACACTACAGACTAACAAGTAAATCTAAACAGAATAATGGCTACAGAGAATGTACGTACGTGAGAATATTCGCAAGCGCAACCCGAATCCGGTCCTCCACTGGTCATACAGATAGTGTTTAGAGTCTTATGACCGGCCAGGCAACAATGGTCCTTATATACACAACATGCATACACAATACAATGGTCACTGTAATCTCATTGTTCATTGGACACAGAGATATGTCTCTACATTACAGCAAAGGTCATAGGTGGATTTGAAAAGGTGGGGGATGTCCCTTCCAACTGCTCTTGTGGGTGGTATCCTCTGGATTCCCGCCGCATATGTAATTTACAGTAAATACAGTTAATGTTCATAATCTACTTTTGTACATAACTATATGCAGGAGCAAGCGATCTTTCTCTAACTAAAACCGGAATGTTACCCTCAAAATACCCTACAGCTGGATACTAGACATCACCTTCCAACCTTTATCTGACCCTTCCTATCATGCAAAGAGGAATCTCTCTGTCCAGGAACTGTTTAAACTAATAATACTCGCTGACATGGTCTAGGGGAACTATATCTACAATATACGCTATTTGGGTTAAATATGCTATGTTCTAATAACACGCTACACGCTCACAAACTCCGCCATAAATACCCATATAATGCGCATGATCGCCGGAGCGATGTTACGCAACTTGCGGATATGTGCACGTACGGCGGACTGAGTGCACGAGCAGCGGGCATGTGCATGGGGTTAGTACAAGGCATATGCATTATGATATTTTCGACTTTGACAGTCCGCCCTTTGGCAGTCAACAATAACTGCCACTATCTGAACATTAAACAGAAAAATATACAATACAATACAATACCTATAAATGATTGGGTGGTAGGAAGAGAGGAGTAGGCAGGAAATGTATGACCTAGTGGGATAGTAAAAGCATGTATGTATGAAATTCATGTCTGAGGGGCATGTATCATCGTGCCGTACATGTTCTAGATAAGCTTCGAGGTATTGCGAAGTATACATTAAATCCTTCTTATCCCGTATTAAGGGTCTGTAAGTGGCCCAACAAACACTACCGAGCTCTTTTCAGCTTCTTGTTCCAACAAATGGGGTGCACATTTAGTTGATGATACATGGAGGGGAAAAAACATGTGAATGCTAATATATGTATCTATATCACCTGTTGACTATGTGTGTCACTACCTTAAGGTTGTAGAGATGAAGATAAGACATGCCTCACAAATACATTCACATAACAATTGTGCAATCATCCTTGGGTGTTGGTTGAAGTCTTGTCCGGATGGGTGTATCCTTGCTTTGGGAGGTAATCAAAGTCTTTCAAGTGTCCATAAAGTCTTTAAAAGTCTTTAGAGTGTCTATCAAAGTCTTTAGAATGTCCATCAAAGTCTGTAGAAATGTCCATCAAAGTCTTCTTCCAAATGGATGTATTTTTGCTTGGGAGAAAAACAAAGGAGAAACGGGTGAAAGAAACGGACCGTGGAATCACATTTTATCACAACATTGTCTCAATTGATGGGTCATAAATTAAACCAGTTTGTATGACAATGCCCCCGCTCCTCAAACTCATCACTTTGGTACTGCGCTTGCGCCGCGTTAAGAATCGAACACATCTAAATATCAAACCAATCATTACGACGACTCCCAGGATACAAAGGAGAAACTTTCCTACACTCATGATAACATTTTGAGCCCATTCTCCTAAACCAGAGAACCAATTGCGTGGGTTCAACCATGAGACCGAGCCGGTCAGTTCATTACTCACAGCAGTCAGGGTAAGGTTGTGTCTCCTTCGGAACTCCCATTTCAATTGCAAGATATCGTCCATCTTTTGATCTATGACCTCGGTTGGATCATCAGTGCTGTTTGTAATGTACATGCAGCACTTCACACCATATTGAGTTGCTAGGGTGACACAGTACCCGCCTGTCACCGCTGTGATGTAATTGAGAACCATCCTGTGCTGGATCAGTTCCGTTTTGTAAGCTTGCAATTCCCTCCCAGTATACCTGAAGGTGTCATCAAACATCTCGGTGATATTATCTATCAGGTTCGCTAGCGCATGAATACACCTAAAATTTATAATTCCTCTGGCGGTACGGGTGATATCTAACGCGAGTAGGAATTGAATCCCGGTGGATTTGTGGATCAAATCAGAGGCTGCGTGCTCTGTCCTATCTATAAGGTGTCTCTTAACGATGTGTTCATAATGAGTGTGAGTGTAAGGAGCTTGAGCATTGCGGTGAACGTCTTTCATCTTGTTATGGGTTATGGTCATTACTTCTGGCAACACTCTTCCAATGTAACACAATCCCTCTGAGTTTGGGGCAAGCCACTTATACGCCTTCCTCCCGCATATAAAATATGCATCATCGGGGAGAACATATGGGACAGAATATGACATTACCATATTGCAAACCTTCCAGGTGAAAAATCCTATCCCTAACTCTCTCATCTGTTCAGTACACGTATCAGGCTGTATGATATGCGCACAGTACCCCGGAGATACTTCTCCAACCCGCATGGTCCTACTTCCTAGAGTATACCTGTACCGAAAATACCTTCCACCGTCGGCTATTTGGCGTATAAGTTCTGAGTCTACGGGCATTCTGTCGGCTCTGTGTGAAAATGCCATGATTTGGTTATTCCATGTCACTTCCCAATTTCCCGGCTTTCGGGGATTGGAAATGTTGAAACATACTAAGGATCTATCCACATGATATTGGTGGAGCTTCAAACTAGGGGGCCTCGAAATATTAAATTTCTTGTCCACCGGTCTCCCACCCCTTAATTCAAGTACCTCATCTATTGTTAAGGGATACGGTACTGGTCCTGACTTGCTCTGACCTTGAGGTACTTGTGAGCATACCCAGCATTCTGTTTGGTTTAAAACCTTAGCCACTAATGAGTGATAGTCACTCAATGGATGACGGTCCATGTTGATATTAAGGCTGGACTGACATCTCTGGATGCACCCGTCCTCAACTATGTTTTCACAGTTTCTACAAATACAATTTTCCTCAGCCAATAACCCTTCACAGTGCCTCCTAGTTTCTTGACTACTAGATCGTTTTCTGATACTCGCCTTTGCTCGTGAATGTGTTGCTCTTGGAATTCTATCAATCCGTCCTTGCCATCAGAACCCATTCCAGATCCTTTCTCGACCTCTCTGGTACTCTCACCGAAAAAGACTGCTCTGGTCAACAACAGGGTCAACAGGAAAACCCGGAATGCAGTCTCTTGGGGTAAGTCCATCTTGCTAAGGGGAGAGAAAAAGAATGAGAAGGGTGGAGGAAAGGAGGGTGATGGGAGGTGGAGAAAATAATAAAAAAGGAAAAAAAGAAAACTGGTACGACAACCACCTCTGGTCTTATTGTTCTCAGTGCTCAGGTGCCGTCTCAACCTTCCCGGAACAGACACTCCAGTGATATGATTTCCTCTACCGAGTCAGCGACCTTTCTGTAGGGAACATAAATCTTGCATTACCATGTGTCTAACTGTTGTGTGAAATAAACCATCCGTGGAAAATGGAAAAAAAAAAAAAAGAGAGAATAATAAAAAGAAAATTTGTCAGATTTGCATTCACCATCAGGCTGTCACACCAACATGTCTATCGGTATCTCTGCACAGTCTCCCTCCACCAGTATTTCCACTCTCCACCCTCTGTGCATGGCCAGGCACAATGATGCTGGTGAGATATACTGGGGCTGGGCAGACCTCTGAAAAGACCGAGTAGACATGTGACGTTTGAGCTGTAGTTCTGTCGGTGAACGTCAAAGATGAAAAAGGAAACTTTAAAGATAAATCACAGAGTTTACCTGGCCGCCCCTGTATCTACAAGAAATGATCTACCAACTACATCAACTGTGACCTCAGGTTTACTACCTAGGCTAGCAATCAATTTCACTGGCTGCAGACTACAGGTGTGGCCCAAATTTTTTCCTATGTGATCCCTGATCCCAATTACGTGTGTCATACTATGAGTCATGTTCTGGGGGGTCGATATACCTTGCTTTTATAATTACAGTTTCGTGCGTAATGTCCTTCCCTCTGACATTTAAAACATTTTACCACATACGACTTACCATCAGGGGTCTGGGGTTTAGGCTGATGTGGCTTCGTTGTCAGGGCTTTTATACTTACTGTCATCAGCTTATCCCCCTGTGACTCCCTGTGCCTAATGATGTTCCGATCATGCTCAATAGCGGACTCTCTTAATGCAGCCACCGAGATACCTCTCCAACTTGGTTGAGTGGTTTGTACCCTTGTTCTCAACGTTTCCTTTAAACCGTCCATTAATACGGACACCGCTATCTCCCTATGATGCACATTTTCCTTAATGTCCGCGACCCCAGTGTATCTAGCCATTTCCTGCAGTGCTCGATGGAAATAGTCAGAAGCAGTTTCACCTTCTTTTTGTCTAATGGAGAAGATTTTATTCCACTTGACAACAGTTGGGAAATATACTCCTAACTGCAGATTGATCTGTTTTACGTTCTCCTGATTGTATTCATCAGTGAGAGGTACCTCTGCATCTAATTTACAGTCAGTGAATTTCACAAGGTCAATATTAGAGGGCAAACATGCCCGTAGCACTGTCCGCCAATCTTTGTTATTGGGTTCGGTGGCGTTACCTAGTTCTCTAATAAACCTCTGACATGCGGCTAGATCTTTCCTGGGATCGGGAAATTCAGACATAATTGTCCTCAATTCTGTCCGGGACCAGGGGCAATGCATAGCAATGTTCCTGACGGGAGTGATTCCCAGAGCGTCAGTCTTCCCATTGGGGACTGCGATCACCCTGACAGGATTCAGTTCAATTACATCATTCTGGGTTGCTTCTACAATGTGAGGTGCAATTGTCTCTGCATAATGTACTGTACCGTACTTACCTGTGGACACGACCTCACCTGTCCCTCCGCTAGGGGCCTTTGCTACTGCTCTTACTGGTTGGGCCGTGCCCACTTGTGTGTCTTGTATGGTGGCTGCTAGAGAGAGTGCCGATATCGTGGTGGGCTCATCTTCTTGGTCACAGTCCTGAGGGAAGTTTAAGATGGGATACAACTTGCACGGGTTAGTATTAATACATTTATTTAGTTCACTCTTATCATATATTAGTATGCCATTCTCTGTAGCCACTTTCTCTCCTGTAATGTACGGTGGTGGTGGTGCAGTTGCTATCAGTTTCCTGCTAGGGTTGGAACCAGCTGCTTGAGCTAATCCCCTTTGCATATCACCCTCCTGTTGCCATAAATGTAAACAATCATAATGTCTAATCCTTTGTTTTCTGGATCTTATTAGACATATCCTTCTCCTTAAATTTTGCAACACCTTAGGACTAAAACTGCCTACCCTAGGGAACGGTTCCCTATCTTCCGCAGTCATATGTTCCCATTCATTGCATAAAACCTCTGCGTGTGATCCATATTTCTCACACATTATGTACCTCGCCGACCCTTTGGGCCGTGGAATATCAACCTGAACCCTGGTTGATCGTCCCTTACTTGAGCAACTGGCCCCCATTCTTTGCAGGTATTCCCATCTCAGCTAATTCCTACAAAAACCAAATTACTCAGAGGTAAGGCGACGGTGAAAGTTCTCAGAGCGCTCTCACCCACTCACGCCCACGTTGGCCAATACACCTACACACTGTCCTCAGTGCTGGTCGCACCCAACCTAGGGCCCTACGTAACCTCTATTTACTAAGAGTGTGTGAGAGTTACTTACCCTTCCCAGTAAATATCAGTCGTTGGAGATTTCCTGAGTGAACAGCGAAACTCCCTTAAAATAAAAAAACTGTTTACACAAATCACGTTGCGTGTACAATTAGCGTCTATGATCCCGCGATTTTACGCAAATGGCGTAATGGGTATCAAGTTGAACTAACTATTGCACAAACTAACGCGCGGTACAATCGCACGGCGTATAAGTAACTGTTACTTATCCGCTATACGACCAATGGAATCGTTTTTCAGGCTGCGAAACCTCAGCCGGAGCTTTTCAGAACAGGCCTATATGGGTACTATGCTAACCCCCGGGGCTGCGCTCTCACCGCTGACCTTTTTCAGGCCACGGTATTCAGAGCTTCGCTTGACTTAGTCAGCGGATTTCTGACTTCGCTGACCTCTTGGTCTGCTGTTATACTAATTGCTCCTTTATACCTTAATTAATGTTAACGTGAGAAAGCCACTCCCATGCCACCAAGTGTCCACTCACCTGATGTGGTCTCCTACGGGATCCCGAATTCTGGGTTCACAAAACCTTTATTTTCACACTCACGCTCGTTCACTCATATACACTTTGATTTTTTCTGTACAGAAAATTAACTTTCATTCCATTAAAACAGCCTAGTCCCAGAGGTGACACAGTAAGAGAAGGTTTCTTTTAAACTAAATATTGGAAACTGAACAAATTTGTGCTATTATCGCGTGGCTACCGTCTCGCCTAAACTGAAACAATGCTAATGTGTGATTTGTATTAAGTGGGCGTATCTGTACGCACGTTGCGTAAACATGCCATGTGTGTAGACCTTTACGTTGCGTACGCAGTCCCGAACGCTGTCCGAGACACGTGTACACAGGCCGTATGTCCGCAGTACTACAAATCCCACACTTCTATAAATGTAAGCGATATTTAACTATAATCACTTACTTAACACACACACAGTTTCTACTGTATAAACCTTTACAACTAGGTCAGGCTGCGTATGCGTCTTACACTTACTCCCTTAAATATGAACTCTATATGTTAACTAAATAGCAACAAATTTTCCAGTACAGGTCAAAATAAATCTAGTAATCGCTAATTCAAATGGTATGATTCAGATTGGATAGCCATCTTGCAGAACATACATTGATATAAACACACATATAATTATAATATTATATATATGTAACATTCACTGGTCTCCTGAGACTCATTTACTCATTAAGTGCTTGTAATTTGCATATGAATGCTGTGTGCTTTTGACTGCCTGTTCAAGAGGGTTGTTCACTGCTAAGAAATAGCAGTTACACAGGTTAATTTGCATTTCAAAGGCTATCTTACAGCAAGCAGAGTTAACTGAATCCTAGAGGTAGAAGGAAAAAAACAACTTTGTTTATATCTGTGTGTCATTCTTACATCAAGTATCCATCTTACTATTAACTTTCACTAGGCCCCATCTGAAACTATTTGTAATTGACTATGGCATGGGTTAAATAAATGCATTAGTAACTCATAAATGGTGATTTCTTTTTGACCAAGGATGGCTGATTATTCTTGAGCAGACTGAAAATCAGCCATTTAGAAAAATGACCTTCCCAACATGGCTGCTGCTCCTCCCCCTTCCACATCCATGAGGGTTACACAAAATGGAGGACAGACCATGCGGCTTCCTTTGTCACAAAGAAATCACACACCATGCAAGCCCCTGAAGTTATTTTAGGCCTGAGTTAAAAAAAAAAAACACTATATCAAGGCTTTTGCAGCAACTTTTAAATTTACTTTTACCCTACTTAACAGATAAGCAATCCAATCTGAATCAAACACAACATAACTCATTTGAACCTTGTTTTGCAACAATATGATCAGATATGCAGAGTACAGGTGTATGCTTGTATTGTGTGCGCATTTGGCGCAAAACAGAAATTTACAGATTTTAAAATAGCTTTGCGTTCTTACCTTCCGGATCCCACCAGCATCCCAATAAACCTTGCAGAGCAGACACCATCTTATCAGCAATGAAATAGGGTTTACCAGTGTATTCTACAGCCAAAAAAAAGCTTACGTAGGATACCTGTCCGCCCTTTTGATGATAGATAGAGTCTGCTTTAACCTGCTAGGCTGTGGGTATGAGGAAAACCAGGACGTAGCCCCCAATTGATAATGTTGATATTATCTTAAACCATAAAGCTATACCTTTAAACACACCTTTACCATGGAGCTGCTGCTGTCGCTAGCTCACGCTACGTACTTCGTACGCTATTTGCACACAGAGTCCCGTACCGTATACGCACTCAGCGTACAAACGCCGCACTGTGGGTACAAAGCACACACAGCGTGCGCACACACAATTAATACACCTTAAAACCTTGTTAATGATACAATGTAATGATATGCTTATACTTTAAACCCTTAACAGCAAAGTAATGATGTAATACCTTTAAACCTTAAGTAGCACTAGCGATACAAAGTACTCACAGTGCGTACACCTTAACAATGCTTATACACCTTAAACAGGTTAATCTACTTTAAAGCCCAGGCAGGAAAGTGAAAACACAACACCGTTTGTAGTTGAAACCACAGGGTTCTAAGGCCTCCGTGGATTGATTCCAAAAAGGTAAAACAATACAAGTTATACACTACAGACTAACAAGTAAATCTAAACAGAATAATGGCTACAGAGAATGTACGTACGTGAGAATATTTGCAAGCGCAACCCGAATCCGGTCCTCCGCTGGTCATACAGATAGCGTTTAGAGTCTTCTGACCGGCCAGGCAACAATGGTCCTTATATACACAACATGCATACACAATACAATGGTCACTGTAATCTCATTGTTCATTGGACACAGAGATATGTCTCTACATTACAGCAAAGGTCATAGGTGGATTTGAAAAGGTGGGCGATGTCCCTTCCAACTGCTCTTGTGGGTGGTATCCTCTGGATTCCCGCCGCATATGTAATTTACAGTAAATACAGTTAATGTTCATAATCTACTTTTGTACATAACTATACGCAGGAGCAAGCGATCTTTCTCTAACTAACACCGGAATGTTACCCTCAAAATACCCTACAGCTGGATACTAGACATCACCTTCCAACCTTTATCTGACCCTTCCTATCATGCAAAGAGGAATCTCTCTGTCCAGGAACTGTTTAAACTAATAATACTCGCTGACATGGTCTAGGGGAACTATATCTACAATATACGCTATTTGGGTTAAATATGCTATGTTCTAATAACACGCTACACGCTCACAAACTCCGCTGTAAATACCCATATCATGCGCATGATCGCCGGAGCGATCTTACGCAACTTGCGGATATGTGCACGTACGGCGGACTGAGTGCACGAGCAGCGGGCATGTGCATGGGGTTAGTACAAGGCATATGCATTATGATATTTTTCGACTTTGACAATTCTATATTCTGCCACGTATACCTGCACTTGCTACAGCATTTTCAATTTGTTTTGTATTTGTATATCTACAAAAATTTAAAATCTCAATAAAAAGTTATTGAATTCAAAAAAATATTGTAGCAGATAGCAGCTTACAGACAGCATGGTTGCTGTGTTACAGCCGACAATGGGGGTGATTCAGACCTGATCGCACGCAGGCTATTTTTTGCACTGCAGCGATTAGGTAGTTGCCGCCTACAGGGGAGGGGGTAATCGCTGTGCAGAGGTACGAACGCTTGTGCAGTCTCTGCACAGCTCAGGACTTACTAAGCTACTGCGATGATCCTGGATGGAGCGAACGTCAGGAACCCTCCATGGAAACGGCCGGGCACGCCTGTGTTTTCCTGGACACTCCCTGAAAATGGTGAGTTGCCGTCCACGAACACCTTCTTCCTGGCAATCTTCTTACAATCGCGGCTACGATCGCTTTCTTCGTAGAATCTGTCGCTGTCCGGCTACCCCCATCGCTATCCGGCAACGCGCCTGCACATTGCGGACCACACGCATGCGCTGTTCAGACCCGATCGCACGGCTGCAAAAAAAGGCAACGTGCAATTGGGTCTGAATGACCCCCACTATCCGCTGCTGTCTGGCTGCTGCTACCTTTTGCCGCCAGTGTGAAATAGCCCAAACACCTTGAATGTAACGTTTTAATTAACTCTTTTGGATGCAAGGTGCCCAGCATATGGATCCATTTAGACTCCAATTGTAATAATTTCTTCGAATGGTCCCCTTCCCTGCTGTGACTGAAAACATTCTATATAAACAACCAGTTTTTTAATTTGTCAATTGTACCACGAATGAAGAAGAAAAGAGAGAGACTGATTTCATGTATGTGATGACTTTATCTTATGATTTTAGATCTAAACAAATTCCCAGTGGTTTCCATGTCCATAATATGCCAACAATTGGAAGTTACAACACCTAGTTCTGCAAGAGGTGGATTTCTGTGCTTAATAAGTGCTTGATGGGCTTAATGTTCATAATTATCGAGGAATCTACTCGAGAACTCAATATTACCAAGGAAAAAATTGGCAAATTCAAGCAAGATAATGGAATCCTGACTCCATCACCCCCAGAGATGTTAAGCAAGCTTACAAAAACAAGTTGAACAAAATAAAACAGACAATTAAGTTTAAGAAAATAAAAATTAATTTGTGTATAACAGGACTATGGGGGTCATTCCGAGTTGATCACTCGCTAGCTATTTTTTGCAGCGCTGCGATCAGATAGTCGCCGCCTATAGGGTAGTGTATTTTTGCTTTGCAAGTGTGCAAACGCTTGTGCAGCCGAGCGGTGCAAAAACAGTTTGTGCAGTTTCTGAGTAGGTCTGAACTTACTCAACCGCTGCGATCACTTCAGCCTGTCCGGTCCCGGAATTGACGTCAGACACCCGTCCTGCAAACGCTTGGACATGCCTGCGTTTTTCCAAACACTCCCTGAAAATGGTCAGTTGACACCCATAAACGCCTTCTTCCTGTCAATCTTCTTGTGATCGGCTGTGCGAATAGATTCTTCATTAAATCTATCGCCAAGCACCGATCCGCTTTGTACCTTTACGACGCACCTGTGCATTGCAGTGCATATGCATGCGCAGTTTTGCCGAGTTTTGACCCGATCGCAGCACTGCAAAAAATAGCTAGCGTGTGATCAGGTCAGAATGACCCCCAATGAGCAACACAAGGTGTATGCATGGCTCAGTAATAACCATCGGGACAAGCACAATATAAACGTCGCAGAAAACTGTATACCCGCCAATCTAGCACATCAGCTAAGGAGGTTTAAAGAAAATACAAGCGTTGCCCCCAGTCAGAGTGGAGAGATCCCCTTAGGGGTACGTACAAGAGCCAGAGCAGCTGGTCGAGAAGCAAACCCATGAAACAGGGAGGGGCCAGATGAGGTGGCAGATGCGGAGCAAGGACCAGGTCCAAACCACTGAGAGGCAAACGCAATTAATTTTCAACCTTTCCTCTATAAAACAGAAAATAAAGTGTTACTGTTACAATCCTGAACATATTACTCATGTTTTGCTAATTATTCTTATGACTTACCTCTGCCTCAATTTGTGGAACTACAGGTCACAGCTAGCTCCTGCATAGATGTCTCCCAGTGCTTCAGCTCCTGCATTCAGCAACTGACTCCACAGGTGTCTGCATTCTGTAATTACAGCTGGTTACCTGAATCCTACTATTCAGCCTACTCAGTCTGCACTGCAGCTGCATGATTTATCAATTACTGGAGGGCCTGTCTGGTGCTCACAGCTAATTGGACCAGCCTGTTCTTTTAAGCCTTGCCTTGCTCCTGCATTGAGTTCCAACTCCACCATCTTGCTGACGGACTTAGTCTGCTGACTACCATTACCCTACACCCTAGTCCATCCGTGTACCTCCTGTGTCTCTCCTAGTGTTCCTGCTGTTGTTCCATATCCATGGCCCCAGTATACCATCTGGCCGTGCACACCCCCCGCCACCATCTCCAGTTCCAGTTTGTTCCTGCGTACCCCTGTGGTTTGCCATATACATCTGGACTATCATACAACACCTCTGCCATAACTCTAGTCCAGTTCAGGTATCAAGTGATCCAGACAGGGGGCCGTGACCTGCAAAGCCCATATCCCCTTGTGGGGTTCCCTGGTGAAAACCTCCCGGCGTGTTAGACTCCGCGCCTCTGTTCTGGGTAACATCAACCACTTGGTACCTGATCCCAAATTCCGGATTCTGCACCAGTTCCTGACAGTTACGTAGGGGTTTGTCTTGTGTACCCACAAACTCGCTGAATTCCTTACACTGGAAAATGTATAAGTATAAACTCAATAGAATTCTAAAGCTTAAAAGATTTTTCAATAAGTAATCTCTTCAAGTGGCCCAGTCAGCCTTGTTGAATTTACCTGCACAAGTTAAGAAATTAACTTAGCAATCAACATTTGAGCTTATGTCTAGAAATGCATCCATCAACGCATTCCAGAGGATGCTAGAGTCCGCAAATTAAGATTTTAGTCCCAGAATCTATCCCATTCTGTCTAAGGAGGAATAACAGGAGTTGAGAAAGCCTGAGGATATCATTATACGGAGTGCATATAAGGGCAATGCTATCGTGATCATGGACATCGACACACACAAAGAGGAGTGCATTCGCCTGCTATCTGACCACAATACGTATGGGACTCTTTTATGGACCCAACTACATGGTTCAAAGCTAAATTAGACCTGTTGTTAGCTCAGTCAGTGGAGGCAGATATTATACCCTTAGCAGTGAGTTAAGCCCTTTCTAGCGATAACTCCTTGGTGCCTATTTTCTACACTATCCCCACTGAAAAGTCACCTGTTCATTAAAGCGTACCCTTCCGCATAACCTAGTCTCAAAGCCACTCTCCCCAACCCCCTGCCTTATGCATTGGCCATCTATGCCTCACTTACTTCCTGCCATCAGGCCACCTTCCGCTTGCTTGCACCTCATGTCACCTGTATAAGAATATTTTATTAAGCAATAGCACCTATTGGGACATTTTATACACCTTTCATCCTATTAGGGACTATTCCCACTCGTAGTTAGTCCCCCCCCCCCCCCCCCCCCGTCGGCATTTCGCTGCCGGGATGCCAGTGTTGATATACTGACCGGCGTTCTCCTGACCGTTGGTCACGCATTACACACCCAGTCTGGCCTTATGACCCTTGTGACCTGAGGTTATTGGTGACTGAGAGGACAAGAATTACTCTTTGAAGTGCCTATTGAAACCTAATATCTGGTACGCAGAATACCTATATATATATATATATATATATATATATATATATATACAGTATATACTGTGCAAATACTGTGTTTTAGGAACTACTACACTATCAGGGTGCTTGCTCCATCTATATATATATATATATATATATATATATATATATATATACATACATATTATAAGTGTACCAATGGTGCCCGGCACTCCTGGTCCTGCAGTTGTAAATTGCCTGGGTGCCCTCCGTACTGGCTAAGACATGTATTCAGAAAAAAGACGGCGTCACTCCAGGTATTTAAAATAGTAGTGGTGTATTTCAAATAAACATCACAAAAGCCAACGTTTCGGGGCCCATAGCCCCTTTGTCACACCTTGACAAAGGGGCTACGGGCCCCGAAACGTTGGCTTTTGTGATGTTTATTTGAAATACACCACTACTATTTTAAAGACCTGGAGTGACGCCGTCTTTTTTCTGAATACATACATATTATATATATATATATAGAGAGAGAGGGAGCAAAAAAGCAGGCACTCTGTCTGGTCTTAGTAATATGGCAAGTTAGACACCAAGGCATGCAACATTTTGGACTTTTAATCCTTTTTCAAGCAGAACTGTACTGTTCAAGTTCACCAGTCAGCTCCCCTTCTGTGTCTCCTGACAGCCTTCCTTCTGTGACTAACCAGTAATCTCCCCTTCTGTGGCACCAACCAGCCAGCCACCTACCATTCTGTGCAGTAGCGGATCTTGCCACGGGCAAGCAGGACTTTTGCCCGGGGCGCCGCCTTCCGGAGGGCGCCGCACCATGGCAAGATCCGCTGCTGCTGTGCCCCCCGCTGCCCGCTGTCCGCTGTGAAGGGAAACTAGACGCTACGCGTCTAGTTTCCCTTCGTCGGCTGCCCGTTGTAAAGGGAAACTAGACGCTACGCGTCTAGTTTCCATTCGTGGAGAGGACCTTTACTGTAATGATGTGCAGTGCGCGTTGACGTCATCGCGCACCGCACAGCAAAGGTCCTCTCCACAAAGGGAACTAGACGCTTAGCACATCCTACTACAGTACAGGGGGCGTAACTGACCATGCCCCCTGTATGAAGCCACGCCTCTGATGCCGCCCGGGGCGCAAGAAGCCCCGGAACCTACCCTGATTCTGTGTAGGGATGGGACATTGAAAGAAAACATTGGTTACATGCCGAACGTCAGGATGCCGCCATGCTGTGGGCTCAGTGGCGAGCTACGCTCGCCAAAGGTTCTATTCTCCCTCTATGGGTGTCGTGGACACCCATAGATGGGAGAATTACCTACCTCGCTGGTATACCGGTGGTGGTATGGTGCCCCTGTCGGGATCCCGGCTGTCCCAATACTGATGCCGGGATCCCAACAGGGGCACCAGACGAGTGGTATGCTAACCGTATACCATTTATGTAAAATAAATAATACAAGCTTGTATACAAAGAGTGCTTGTACATGTCACACGCTAGGGGCAGCGGCCACCACGCTTACCCCTGCGTGGCTGCTGGTCCGTTTTGGCGGTCCCCACCTCCGGCGGTCCTCGGGTCCCAGCGTCTGGCTGGCGCGGCTCCCTGCGATTCCCCGGAGCGTGGGCGCCGCCATGACAGCCGGCATCACGTGGGCAGGGAGCAGGTGACATCACTACCCGCTTCACCAATCCAGTTGAGGCGGGAGATTCAAAACCAGACGCCGGGCAGAGCCTCGGCGCCTGAGTATCGTCTCTTTTCTGAAGTGGATGCCAGAGCTCCCGTACGCAGTGTGTTCCCCAGCAGCTATACTCCAGTGCTTCTAGCATTCAGGGTGCCTTCCTGCAGCACAGTCTCCAGTGATCCGAGCAACTTGTGTGTTCCTCTGCAGTGCAGTTGCCAGCGCTCCCTGGATTCAGCATGGCCTGCGGGCTGAACCAACTTTAGTGTTTCCAGCGTTCAGTGTCTACTTAAACATTGCTCACAAATTCCTCAGTGTCATTCACCATCGCTCACAAGTTCTTCATTCATCAGTGTCTTTAAACATCGCTCACAAATTCTTCAGTGTCATTCACCATCGCTCACAAGTTCTTAATTCATCAGTGTCTTTAAACATCGCTCACAAATTCTTCAGTGTCATTCACCATCGCTCACAAGTTCTTCATTCATCAGTGTCTTTAAACATCGCTCACAAATTCTTCAGTGTCATTCACCATCGCTTACAAGTTCTTCATTCATCAGTGTCTTTAAACATCGCTCACAAATTCTTCAGTGTCATTCACCATCGCTCACAAGTTCTTCATTCATCAGTGTCTTTAAACATCGCACACAAATTCTTCAGTGTCATTCACCATCGCTCACAAGTTCTTCATTCATCAGTGTCTTCAAAACATCGCTCACAAATTCTTCAGTGTCTTTCATCATCGCTCACAAGTTCTTCATTCATCAGTGCCTTTAAACATTGCTCACAAATTCTCCAGTAGCCTTTGACATTGCCCACAAGTTCGCTTTCTTTCATGTGTCGCTGTATTGCTCCCTTCCCATAATAAAGTTCCTCAGCATTTTTCGCCAATCCTAACTATCAGAGTCTTGTATGAGGAAAACCTATATCCGACCATCACTGCTCCGACCCAGCTGTGGTTCCTCTTCCCGACCATCGGAAGAACCCCCGAGTTCACAACATCCCCAACCCAGGTCAATGATAGTATACTCAGGCCCCATGGACCCGGGGGATCGGAACCCAGAGGCAAGCGCCATCCAGGACCTGGTTTCCAGAGTTCAAAGTCAGGAGGCGGCACAGAGCCAGGTGATGCAGTATCTCCAGGAGTTATCCGGCCGGCTGGATCAAATTCAGGCTTCTCTGGCTTCAGTAGTTCCGGCTCCAGCTCCAGTACCCGCTCCTGTGGTTGCCCCTAGTAATGTTCAATCCCTGTCTGGAACCAGGTCACGCCTTCAGCTTCCCACTCCTTCTCGCTATAATGGGAATCCAAAGAATTGCCGTGGTTTTCTCAACCAATGCGAGGTACATTTTGAACTTCTCTCACACAACTTCCCCACAGATCGATCCAAGGTGGCGTACATTATTTCCTTGCTTGAAGGTTCAGCGTTAGATTGGGTGTCTCCGTTATGGGAGCGGTCTGACCTGTTGGTTTCCAGTTACACCAATTTCATCACGTCATTCCGAAGGATCTTCGATGAGCCCGGCAGAACGACCGCTGCTTCTTCGGACTTGCTCCAAGTCCGACAAGGCTCCCGTTCAGTGGGACAGTATGTGATTCATTTCCAAACCATAGCCTCAGAACTGCGCTGGAATAATGATGCTCTCCGGGCCGCTTTCTGGAATGGGCTCTCCGACCGTCTAAAAGACGAACTGATCACTAGGGATCTGCCAGATTCCTTAGAACAGTTGATCTCACTCTGTGTAAAGGTGGATCTTCGTATGCAGGAACGAGGTGGCGAACGTAGTCGGTCAGAACGATCCAGATTCCAGTCTCTCCCGTCTAAGCAAACGGTTACCCCAAGTCCAGACGAACCTATGCAAATTAATCGATCTCGGCTGTCCCCGGAAGAACGACAGCGCCGTCGTGAGGGTAGACTCTGCCTCTACTATGGAGAGATCTGCGGATCACTTTCTCAAGTTTTGTAAGTCCCGTCCGGGAAACGGGCAGTCCTAGCTTGTTCCGGAGGAGTCGAGTTAGGGGTTACATCTAAACCTTCTCCGACAGTGGACTGTTTACTCTCCGTGTCTCTGTTTTCTGGGTCTATAGCCAAACCTGTTAAGGCTCTGCTGGACTCCGGGACTGCAGGGATTTTGTTTCTCTTTCTTGTGTCCAAAAACTGGGTTTACAGTTACAGTCCGTCGAACGACCTATTACGTTGACTGTTATCAATGGTACCCAAATTTCTAATGGTCTTATTTCAAGTCGCACAGTGCCAATCAAGCTGCAGGTTGGAGCTCTGCATCAAGAACATCTGGAGTTCCTAGTGATTCGGAAGATGCCTCACGATCTCGGCTGTCCCCGGAAGAACGACAGCGCCGTCGTGAGGGTAGACTCTGCCTCTACTATGGAGAGATCTGCGGATCACTTTCTCAAGTTTTGTAAGTCCCGTCCGGGAAACGGGCAGTCCTAGCTTGTTCCGGAGGAGTCGAGTTAGGGGTTACATCTAAACCTTCTCCGACAGTGGACTGTTTACTCTCCGTGTCTCTGTTTTCTGGGTCTATAGCCAAACCTGTTAAGGCTCTGCTGGACTCCGGGACTGCAGGGATTTTGTTTCTCTTTCTTGTGTCCAAAAACTGGGTTTACAGTTACAGTCCGTCGAACGACCTATTACGTTGACTGTTATCAATGGTACCCAAATTTCTAATGGTCTTATTTCAAGTCGCACAGTGCCAATCAAGCTGCAGGTTGGAGCTCTGCATCAAGAACATCTGGAGTTCCTAGTGATTCGGAAGATGCCTCACGATCTGGTTCTTGGTCTTCCTTGGCTTAAAGTACACAACCCTCACGTCGACTGGAAGTCGTCACAAATAGTATCCTGGAGTTCATTTTGTCATTCTAATTGTCTCACTCCTGTCTACCCGCTCCGTGTATCTTCCAAGTCGGATGAGGAGCTCACTCCGGAGGCCTATCGGGAGTTCACAGACGTGTTTTCGGAACAGGCGGCCGATCAGTTACCACCCCATAGACCCTGGGACTGTCCCATTGAGCTCATCCCAGGGAAAATGCCACCCCGGGGACACACTTATCCCTTATCATTACCTGAGACCCAAGCCATGTCGGACTATATCAAGTCTAATCTGCAGAAAGGAATCATTCGCCCCTCTACCTCCCCGGCGGGAGCAGGCTTCTTTTTTGTTTAGAAGAAGGATGGAGGGTTGAGACCATGTATTGACTACCGCGGCTTAAATTATATCACCATTAAGAACAAATATCCTCATCACGGAGCTATTTGATAGGGTTCGCGGAGCCCATGTCTTCACCAAGCTCGACTTAAGGGGAGCCTATAATTTGATACGTATTCGACAGGGGGACGAATGGAAGACGGCCTTCAATACCAGGGACGGGCATTATGAATATCTGGTAATGCCGTTTGGCCTCAGCAATGCCCCTGCCGTCTTCCAAGGATTTGTGAATGAAATCTTCCAAGATATGTTATACCTAAGTGTAGTGGTATACTTGGATGACATTCTGATATTTTCTAAGAATCTCACAGAGCACAGAGTACAGGTCAAGGAGGTACTTCTTCGTCTACGAAGGAATCATCTCTACAGCAAGATCTCCAAATGTACCTTTGAGGTTCCTTCAATTCCATTTCTTGGTTACGTCATCTCAGGTACGGAGCTTCGCATGGATCCGGAAAAACTTACTGCTATTCGGGACTGGACTCATCCTCTTTCCTTGAAAGCGGTACAAAGATTTCTGGGTTTTGCGAATTACTACCGGAAATTCATAAAGGGATTCTCTACCATTGAGGCACCTATTACTGCCCTAACCAAAAAGGGGTCTGACCCAAGTCACTGGTCTTCTGAAGCTGTAGCAGTGTTCGCCCGGTTGAAAGCAGCCTTTATGTCCGCTCCGGTACTTCAGCAACCGAATTTTTCAAAACCATTCTTCTTGGAGGTCGATGCTTCCTCAGTATGCATCGGTGCCGTGCTTTCACAGTACTCCTCTGACGGGAAGTTGCATCCATGTGGTTTCCATTCTCACAAGTTCTCTCCTGCTGAACGAAACTACACCATCGGAGACCAGGAACTCTTGGCAATAAAATCTGCCCTGGAAGAATGGAGATATCTATTGGAAGGTGCTAAACACCTAATTACGATTTACACCGATCACAAGAACTTGCTGTATCTCAAGACAGCCCAGTGCTTGAATCCCCGTCAAGCTAGATGGGCGCTCTTCTTCACTCGATTCTCGTTCGTCATTAAGTACCGGGTCGGGACTTTTAACACTAAGGCTGATGCTCTATCTCGTTCCTTAACGGCTTCGGATGAGGAGAATTCCGTTGGAAAAGCTTTGATTTTCAGTCCAGTTTCTATTTCGGCAGCTCCCACCGCTTTGGGTCCTCCTCCTGGGAGAATGTCGGTACCAGCTAAATTTCGACCGAAGTTGCTGCAGTGGGCAACTCCAAGTTTTCCGGTCATCCTGGAGTTCAAAAAATGTGGGAGTTTCTACAAAGGTCATACTGGTGGGACACTATGAAGAAGGACATACAAGATTATGTCAGCTCATGTCCTCAATGTGCTCAGCACAAAATTCTTCGTCTGCCTCCTGCGGGGTTGCTTCATCCACTGTCCATTCCTAAGAGGCCTTGGACCCATATTTCTGTGGACTTTGTCACCGAATTGCCCCTCTCCAAGGGTCACAATACCGTCTGGGTGATTATTGACTGCTTTTCTAAAATGGCACATTTTGTTCCTTTGACCGGGTTACCGTCAGCTCCTAAATTGGCTTTATTATTTATCCGTGAACACTTCCGCCTGCATGGGTTACCTCAGGAAATAGTCTCTGATCGGGGGGTGCAGTTCACTGCAAGATTCTGGAGGGCCCTCTGTTCAGCCTTACAAATAGAACTTGAGTTTTCATCTGCCTGCCATCCTCAGACCAATGGGCAAACTGAACGCGTCAATCAAGATTTACAGACTTTTCTCCGCATTTATCTCTCTCCTTCGCAAGATGATTTGGTGGAACTGTTGCCCTGGGCCGAGTTTGCCCATAATCATTTGTACCACTCTTCCACTGGTGAGTCCCCATTCTTCATTAACTATGGATTCCATCCTCAAGTTCCAGAATTACCCGTCTGTCCTCCGGAAGATGTTCCTGCTGCAGCCTCTACTCTTCGGCACTTCAGCCAAATCTGGAGTAGGGTTCACGTTAACCTCAAGAAAATCTCCGGCCGCTACAAATTCTTTGCGGATAGGAAGCGACGGGCAGCTCCCCAATACAAAGTTGGTGATAGAGTATGGCTCTCTACCCGCAATCTCCGTTTAAGAGTGCCCGCTATGAAGTTTCCCCCGAGGTTCATTGGTCCTTACCCCGTGTTGCAAGTTCTGAACCTGGTTGTCTGCAAATTGGGTTTGCCTTCCCACTTTCGGGTACCAAATTCCTTCCATGTTTCTCTCCTTCGTCCCCTTATTTTAAATCGGTTCCATTCAGAGTCCCCTAGGCCAACCTCTGTAGAGACTGAAGCCGGAACGGAATTTGAAATCAAAGCTATTCTTGACTCCCGTTATCTTCACAAGAATCTGCAGTACTTGGTAGAATGGAAAGGTTATGGCCCTGAGGAGAGGAGCTGGGTCAAAGCTACTGAAGTTACGGCTCCCCGACTGGTGCGGATCTTCCATTCCAGACATCCAACAAAGCCCGGGAAGTGTCCAGGGGCCACTCCTGGAGGAGGGGGTACTGTCACATGCCAGGGGCAGCGGCCGCCGCGCTTACCCCTGTGTGGCTGCTGGTCCGTTTGGCGGTCCCCACCTCCGGCGGTCCTCGGGTCCCGGCGTCTAGCTGGCGCAGCTCCCGGCGGTTCCCCGGAGTGTGGGCGCCGCCATGACAGCCGGCGTCACGTGGGCGGGGAGCATGTGACATCACTACCCGCTTCACCAATCCAGTAGAGGCGGGAGATTCAAAACCAGAAGCCGGGCAGAGCCTCGGCGCCTGAGTATCGTCTCTTTTCTGAAGTGGATGCCAGAGCTCCCGTACGCAGTGTGTTCCCCAGCAGCTATACTCCAGTGCTTCTAGCATTCAGGGTGCCTTCCTGCAGCACAGTCTCCAGTGATCCGAGCAACTTGTGTGTTCCTCTGCAGTGCAGTTGCCAGCGCTCCCTGGATTCAGCATGGCCTGCGGGCTGAACCAACTTTAGTGTTTCCAGTGTTCAGTGTCTTTAAACATCGCTCACAAATTCCTCAGTGTCATTCACCATCGCTCACAAGTTCTTCATTCATCAGTGTCTTTAAACATCGCTCACAAATTCTTCAGTGTCATTCACCATCGCTCACAAGTTCTTCATTCATCAGTGTCTTTAAACATCGCTCACAAATTCTTCAGTGTCATTCACCATCACTCACAAGTTCTTCATTCATCAGTGTCTTTAAACATCGCTCACAAATTCTTCAGTGTCATTCACCATCGCTCACAAGTTCTTCATTCATCAGTGTCTTTAAACATCGCTCACAAATTCTTCAGTGTCATTCACCATCGCTCACAAGTTCTTCATTCATCAGTGTCTTTAAACATTGCACACAAATTCTTCAGTGTCTTTCACCTTCGCTCACAAGTTCTTCATTCATCAGTGTCTTCAAAACATCGCTCACAAATTCTTCAGTGTCTTTCATCATCGCTCACAAGTTCTTCATTCATCAGTGTCTTCAAAACATCGCTCACAAATTCTTCAGTGTCTTTCATCATCGCTCACAAGTTCTTCATTCATCAGTGTCTTTAAACATTGCTCACAAATTCTTCAGTGTCTTTCACCATCGCTTACAAGTTCTTCATTCATCAGTGTCTTTAAACATTGCTCACAAATTCTTCAGTGTCTTTCACCATCGCTCACAAGTTCTTCATTGATCAGTGCCTTTAAACATTGCTCACAAATTCTCCAGTAGCCTTTGACATTGCCCACAAGTTCTCTTTCTTTCATGTGTCGCTGTATTGCTCCCTTCCCATAATAAAGTTCCTCAGCATTTTTCACCAATCCTAACTATCAGAGTCTTGTATGAGGAAAACCTATATCCGACCATCCCTGCTCCGACCCAGCTGTGGTTCCTCTTCCCGACCATCGGAAGAACCCCCGAGTTTACAACATCCCCAACCCAGGTCAGTGACAGTACAGTTTGCTTAGTGGTCCTTTAATAGAGGTAATAGTAGGCGCAAACTAGTTACAGAATGTTTTGAGGGAAAAAAGGCTGTCCAGTTCAACCTTACAAAAATAATAACCCCGCTGTTTTGCTTTGCTGATATTTTCTCTTAGACAGTGTTACTCATGAACAATTAGTAGGCAGAGCTGTCAGGAGGACTACAGTCCCTGTCAAAGATGTTCCAACAATCAGCCCTCTGTCTAAGGTACTGAGATCTCCTCTTGCAGCAACATAGACTAATATTTTATATACAGTATACGTGACACTCACTGTGATGGGACCATTTACAAATACTGCAGACTGGCCAGAAGTGCTCCCGTGGCTGCGTCTTGCAGGCTATTACATACAGTAATCCCCCATACTGTCAATTACATGTTTGGTGTCCATCATTCACCCACGTTCTCCATGCATATAGAGTGGCTTGTGCAAGGTTTAGCACCCTACCAGTCAGTACTTAGCTGGCCACAAAAATATTTGGAATCTGTGACTTCTAAGGAAGAGGATGCAAGGGTTAATCGTACATCTATTGATTTGATATATCGGTTTTAGCTGAAGGAAAACATTTTTATTTTCATATTAGAATGTGCTGCAATGTAATGAATTGTAAATGTCAAGGTGAGGCACATGTAACCTTGCTTCTCACAGACACCAGCTTGTTGTTAGTCTGGAAATGTTCTTTATTGTTATCAACATGTAGATTGTATTGACGTAATATTTATGATCTATACCATATTAATTGCTAATATAGTCCCAAGCATAGCAACATTACATTTATCATGTAATATTTGTTTACACAGGGGAGGATTGGGATGGAAAACCAGCCCGGAAAAATTATGGAAACATCCCTAATGTGGGTGCGGTCTAATGAGGGGTGGGGTCTGTTAAGGGGGTGGGATCCCTCCTCTTAGGACCTGATTGTACGCAGTTGTGACCTTCCTTGCGTCTTTTCCAGCAGTTTTGTAGAAGAACAGGGGCGGATTGGGAACTAAAAGTTGCACTGTAAAATTTTGTAGTAGTTGCCCGACATGGGCAGCACAAGAGGTATAATCACTGGCATATTTATAATGAGTGCAGTGTGTGCGGTGCACACGGGCTTCCAGGGGGCCCCACACCTCACTCATTATTTGTCATATTTACCGCTCCATTGCAGCAGCGCAGGGGAAATCACTGTGAAAATGGCAAGGTGCCATTTTCCCAGTGTTTTGTGCATGCACAGTAGAAAAATCACTGGGAAAATGGCTGCCACGCCATTTTTCCAGAGATCTGTCCCTGGGCTGTAGACTCTGGGACAGCGCTAGGCTCCCCTGGGGACCCTAGTGCCCAGAGTTAAGCGCTGCCACCGGCTAGAGAGGATGGGGCCCAGACGGAGCCTGCATATGGGCCTCCTCCTCTCTAGAAATACCTCTGGGTATAATGTACCATGTAGCCATTGCAGTACTGCCATGTACTGCAGAGATGGAATAACAGAATGAATGTAGACAATGCAGTGTACTTAGTGTGATGTGCTACCTGTCTTGTAGGGAGTGGGGAACATGACGACACATAAAACAGGCCCCACAGACACATCAGCTTACCAGAAATCTTCCTGGTGAGCCCTATGGCCAATCCACCCCTGTGTGTACATGTAATGTCAACAATGTTCTAGGACATAAATATGTGTAGAGAATAATTAATACTGGAGTGAGCACCCTGAATTTAAGAGCAGGTTTGCCATGGGAAGTGTCTGGCCCTGGCAGTAAGATAGGTGTAACCATGACGTGTAGATGACTGTTGTGATTTACAGGCCTCATGGGTAAATGCAAATTAATGGTCATGGTCACACCTTTTTGGGGATGTGGCAGTGACTCTGTCAGGCCCAGTGACTCTGTACCCATCCACCTCTCCCTTTGGCACCACGGTGCATTGAGGGCCACTGTACGCTTTTTAGTAAGACTTCTGCTCACTTATAACTAATTGTCTTCCTATTTCCCCCTAACAAAGGTTTTGCTTGGCCTTCCTGTTATAGCTTTAAGAATGTTTGCTGTCTTCCTTGCAAAACTCATATCTCAAAAAGATTCTTAGATCTCCTTGCATGATCTCCCTATCTGTTCAAGTCTGGGGATGTGAAGGCAAATCTAAATCCTTAATCTTTCATTTCTGGAAGCAATGCATTTTATGGCTGATTTACAGGTATGTTTTGGATTAGGTTTGCTAAAATATCCAACCTCTTTTCAGCTCCAGTTTCTTTACTGCCTGTCAAACATTGGCTTCCAGAATGTGGCTGATACTTTGTTGAACCAATTCTTCCTTCCACCTGAACACGATTTCTTGTGCTACTGGCCATCACAAAACACCTACCACCCCATTACTAAACACTTGGTAAGGAATTCCTTTCTTTAAATACTTCACCTATTTTCTATCTAAATCTCTTTTCTGTGGTGGTAGCCAAAAATGTGCAGTTTATTTAATAAATTTTCAGTATTTTGTATCAAAAATGCTCTGGCAGGAATAAGGGGAATTTCAGCTAGCAAGCCTCCTGAGATTGCTAGCTGAAATGTGAGAAAAGTGTCCCAGTTGTGTGGGACTTTTCACGATGTGGAAAGTATTTTGTTTGGGTTTAGCCGCTTTGCACAGCTCAGCCCGGTGCTTTTGGACAAGTCAGAAGTAATGGGTGCCCAATCGGAGCAACAGTTGACTTGTGACCATTACTGTGGGCATCTCAACAAAAAAAAAAAAAAATTTAATCACTCCCATTGTCTTATGTGATATGGCCATAGAAGAAGAAAAAATGTCCGCCTGGCCCTTTCTATGCAAATAATTTTTTATAAGTAACATGGGACCTAATTCAGACTTGATCGCAGCAGCAATCTCTCTCTAATGGTCAAAACCATGGGGGTCATTCCGAGTTGTTCGCTCGTTGCCGATTTTCGCAACGAAGCGATTAAGGCAAAAATGCGCATGCGCATGGTACGCAGTACGCATGCGCTAAGTATTTTAGCACAAAACTTAGTAGATTTACTCACGTACGAACTAAGAATTTTCATCGTTGAAGTGATCGGAGTGTGATTGACAGGAAGTGGGTGTTTCTGGGCGGAAACTGACCGTTTTCTGTGAGTGTGCAGAAAAACGCAGGCGTGCCAGAGTAAAACACGGGAGTGTCTGGAGAAAGGGGGGAGTGGCTGGCCGAACGCAGGTCGTGTTTGTGACGTCAAACCAGGAACGAAACCGGCTGAGCTGATCGCAGTGTAGGAGTAAGTCTCGAGCTACTCAGAAACTGCTAAGAATTTTCTATTCACAATTCTGCTAATCTTTCATTCGCAATTCTGCTAAGCTAAGATACATTCCCAGAGGCCGGCGGCCTAGCGTGTGCAATGCTGCTAAAATCTGCTAGCGAGCGAACAACTCGGAATGACCCCCCATGTGCACTGCAGGAGAGGCAGACATAACATGTGCAGAGAGAGTTAGATTTGGGTGGGTTATTTTGTTTCTGTGCAGGGTAAATACGGGCTGCTTTATTTTTACACTGCAATTTAGATTTCAGTTTGAACACAAATCTAACTCTCTCTGCGCATGTTACATCTGCCCCCCTGCACTGCACATGGTTTTGCAGATTAGAGAAAAATATTGTGGCTGCAATCAGGTCTGAATTAAGCCCATTGTACTGTGAGCTAATGCACCACAACTTCAGGGTAAGCAGGATCCCTACAATGATAAGCAAGTTAAAGCATAAAATTTTGTGGATCCCCCAGAAGTAACAATGGGCCTGATTTAGAGTTCGGCAAAGCATAAAAGAGAAAGTACTGCAACTGTGAATAATGGACAAACCATGTTCCAATGCAAAGGGTGCAAATATTAATATTTCTGCAGCGGGGTACACTGGTATCCCACAGGGAATAACATCGGGGTGTAGAGTTGGCTCTTGATCTGAGGCACCAACAGGCTAAAGCTTTGACTGTTTCCAAGATGCGTTGCACCGCCTCCTCTATATCCCCGCCTCCAGCCACTGGAGCTCAGTTTGCAAGTTGGTGCCTGCAGTGCAGGCAGCTAACAGGGAGGGCTGCGCTAGGCAGACGTAAAAAGAGCTTCTCTGACAAGAAAGAAGACTTCAAGGGACGTAGCATAGGCACTGGGTGCTATATGTCATACTGACATATCGTGCTGTGGCTCCCTCACCTCCCCCAGTGGCACTGTATACTCCCATGCCCTGGTTGCTGAGTACTCCGGTTGCTCCAGTCTCATCAGGCACACATACCGCCACTGCTCTCCAGGATCGCGTGGCCGCACGATAGGGAGGAGGTAAGAGGGTCCCCCAGGTGGGAACCACCGAAATCACGATCCGGTTGTGGTCTCTGGAGACGGACTGCGCCGCTGGCGTGGACACTGAGGCCGTGCAGGGACCCCACTATATCCACCAGGGCAAGGAGCACAGGTCAGATTTACTAAAATCCGTTTAGTATAGGCTCCATAGTACCTGGTGGTGAAGTCCAGCAGAGGGGATAAGGATCTGACCTGTAGCCCCTCCACCAGCCCCAGGCGCCATCTACAGCAGAAGTTCCCGCCCTGGAGCTGCATCTCTCCCTCACTCCCAGTCAGCGTTTGGGCGCCATTACACAGAGCTGCGCTGATTCTGGGACTGCTGGGCACTGTCTCCTCTGTAAAGCCGCCTGCCTCGCTGTGCATTTACAGGACACTTAAGTATTCTACATGTCGTTTAGACAGTGTTAGTTAAGAACGAGTGCATAACTACAGGGATATCTAGTACAAGTATCCTGTGATATACATCCAGTATTTACTGTGCATTGTTATATCTGTATACATACGTAGCTTTACTTAGTATTGCTAGTCCAGTGCAGTTTTACTGTTGCTTGTAATAATTTCTGCATTGTATATGTGACTGTGTGTGCCAATAGCTGCTGTGTGGTTCCTATTCCGTGTATCTCACACGTATTGCTATCCCTATATTCTGTACCCTGACGGGTGCTAAGTGCATCAGGGTCTTATAGACAGTGTATATATATATATATATATATAGATATATATATATATATATATAGATATAGAAATTGAAAAAAATAGGCTGCGGCACTCAAGGTCTTGTAAAGCAGTCAAATGTGTATTAGCATCACAAAATAAAACACCAACGTTTCGGGGTGTCTAGCCCCGTTGTCAAGATGTGAGAGTGTGTATAGGAAAGAAACTACTTACCCTTGTAGAGACAGAACCCGCCAAACCAGGAGGAGAGCCGCCTACGGTCCCGGCGTGTGCGCTGCGTGTCGCTGATTGATGATGCGTATGCGCGTCATGGGACATATCTGTGTTGTCCCGTTGCTAGGCAACGGACCAAGCGCGAAGACCCGGAACAGTGCGGCTGTGCAGACTGAAAAGCAAAGAGTTAGCACCACTAGTGAACTATACAAAGAACCATGCACTAACGGGACAGGCTGCTATGAACATTGAAAAAGCAAATGTAAACTACATGAAATGAGCGACCCCATATGTGTTACTGTATATATTAAATATGTTAAATTGGGGGCCGTTCAGCAGGTAGTGAATCAGCCTTATGCGATGTTAGGAGACTGGCAGCTAAGTATATATATGGGGAACATGAAGAAAAGCCTCACCCAAACCCCTGTACAGCCATTGAGACAGAGAACGAGGTCAGGAAAAAAAGTAAAGGGAAACAGAAAGTGCATGCAACTAGTGCAATATAAATATATCGATACATAAATACAGAAATGTAGTCAAAAGCGCCAGATAGGTGTTCCTCATGCCATGTCCACCTTAGGGACCTGCACTCCATCTGTCACTTATGCTGCACGGAAGCCTACTGGCCACATATGCTGCAATGTGACAGAGAGCGTGGTCCTGATTGCATATCTGGAATGATATTATCTATGTTCAGAAAATGTAGTAAAGTCCTCCACTGTAAGCTACCCAAAGATGCTCCATGTTATCCTCTCATTAAGACCAGTCGGGTGTATGCTGTTATGCTTAAATATCCAGGACGCCTCTTTGCGAAGGAGCAGGCCCTCCCGGTCTCCTCCTCGCAAGGATCTGGGTACATGGTCTATAATGATGTGTTTAAGGTCAGAGAGCCGGTGTCGGGATTCCTGGAAGTGCCTGGCTACAGGCTGGTCAGAGGAGTTGCCAGAAATAGCCACTTTTATTGCCGAGCGGTGCAAGGCCATACGCTCCCGTAGGGTTCGAATAGTTTTTCCCACGTAGCACAAGCCACAGGGACAAACAATTAGATAGATGATGAAGGAAGACGTGCAGGTTAATGTGTAACGAATGTAGATCTTCTTGTTGATTAGAGGTACGGTAAATACCGCTCCCGTGATCATATGGCTGCACGTAGTGCAGCCCAGACAACGGTAGCAGCCGGGTTTTTTCCTCAAAAACGTATCGGTCTGCGATTGAGGAGAAGTCCTGACAATATTGGTTATATCTGCATGAACAACCATGTCCTTGATGTTACGTCCCCTCCTGTAGCACATCATTGGGGTCTTGTGCTTGAAAGGAAGATGGGTATCTGAGGAAACTATGGGCCAAAGGGCCCTGTTGGCTCTGCTGAGCACCGGACTGGAGGTATCAAAGGTTGTGTTCCAGGTAATTCTATTGTCAGTTGATCTTTCTTTCGTATGCATTAAATCGCTGCGTGACATTTGGAGCACCTCACGCTTGATGGTTTTTAAAGAGGTGCAGTCGTATCCTCTAGCTGTGAACTTTGACACCATCTTGTCTAATTCGCTCTCTAAGCACTCCGCTTGGCTATTGATCCGGGCAACTCTGATCATTTGTGATTTAGGAAGTCCAAGTTTCAATGAGCGTGGATGATGACTATTGGCCCGTAAGAGAGTGTTTCTATCGGTGGGTTTGCTGTACACTCCTGTCTGCAGTTTTCCATTGTAGATGGTGACTTGGACATCCAAATAATGGATGGTTGTGGTGGACCACTGAAAGGTGATCTTGATTGGAGAGGGCCTGGAGTTAATGGACTCCAGCAGTGCTTGTAGAGTTGATTCTCCTCCGGTCCAGATTATGAATAGATCATCAATATATCTTGTGAAAAGGGCTATATGCCTTGCCATATTGTGATCTTGAAAGAACATCTGTGCCTCCTCTTGGAGCATGTAGATATTGGCGTAGGAAGGGGCTACATTACTTCCCATCACACATCCAGTTCTCTGTTGGTAGAACCGGCCGTCGAATAGGAAGTAGTTCATTGTTAGTGTTAGCTCCAGTAAGGTCAAAAATAGGTCCAAATCAACATCAGACATCTTTTCTGTAGTCAAGAAGGTCTTCATTGCCTCCAGGCCACCTATGTGTGGGATGCTGGTATAAAGACTACAGATATCAACCGTGCACAAGATCGCACCTTCCGGAACCGTGCCAAATCCATCCAGCAGCTTCAAAAAGGAGGTAGTGTCCTTCAGGCAAGTACGCTGTTTTAACACTAAAGGTTGTAATATACAGTCCAGAAACTGAGAGACTGGTTGGTATAGTGACTGGCAAGCTGAAATAATCGGGCATCCGGGGGGTGCCTGTGGGTTCTTATGAATTTTGGGCACAGTAAACAGCACTACCTGCTGAACGGCCCCCAATTTAACATATTTAATATATACAGTAACACATATGGGGTCGCTCATTTCATGTAGTTTACATTTGCTTTTTCAATGTTCATAGCAGCCTGTCCCGTTAGTGCATGGTTCTTTGTATAGTTCACTAGTGGTGCTAACTCTTTGCTTTTCGGTCTGCACAGCCGCACTGTTCCGGGTCTTCGCGCTTGGTCCATTGCCTAGCAACGGGACAACACAGATACGTCCCATGACGCGCATACGCGTCATCAATCAGCGACACGCAGCGCACACGCCGGGACCGTAGGCGGCTCTCCTCCTGGTTTGGCGGGTTCTGTCTCTACAAGGGTAAGTAGTTTCTTTCCTATACACACTCTCACATCTTGACAACGGGGCTAGACACCCCGAAACGTTGGTGTTTTATTTTGTGATGCTAATACACATTTGACTGCTTTACAAGACCTTGAGTGCCGCAGCCTATTTTTTTCAATATCCTTTTCCACTGAGGGCACCGGGGCATGCAATCCCTTTAAAGGAGTGCCGGGCTAATCTTCTACAATATCCATTCAGGAGTCATCATTTTGGCTCACTGCCAGAGCCAAGGCACCCCAACATTTTTTATCAACTATCATCATTTTCCCTGCAGCAGGATGACAGAGTAGCTGCCTCACGCAGTTGCGGAGGAGCCCTCCCCACTATTACCTTCACGGGTTGGTGCACTGGGAATACCTGTTTTAATGGCACAAGGCACTTTTATATTGCAGTAAGCACTTTACAGCACGTTTTTGCACTTTATTGGACACTGCACGCCGCAGGTCTCGTGTCTGCAGCCTTGCATGAACTAACAGCACTGTAGAGTATACCATGGAGGATGTCCGTGGATTCAAACACCGTGATATCAAGAAAGGAGACGTCTACAGTTTCATGGACGAGGACGCCGACCGATTACGCTTTAAGGAACAACTCTCCTCCACCGACCAGCAGCAGGGTCCTGATGAGCTGTACCAACAATTATTTAAACTGAAACGGAGAGAGATAGACTTCTTGCTGCATGGTATCTCTCTGTCCGACTATCACAGAGAGTGCATGATCCCCAGGGGTTTCAGGGTCAGAAACTCACCCACCATTGGGAGATATAACCCCGACTTCTGCAAGAAGTGGATCGGCATCACCAATAAATGCAGCCTGGACCTAATGCTGCTGGTGATAGAGGAAGCCGGCAGGGAACTCAGGGTGATCAAAGAAAAAATCACCACCTTCGAAGTGGACCACTTACCCACCCTACAGCAAGATGAATCACATGACTGGCTTCTGAAATTACGCTCTCAATGCGATAATTATCGCAGAGACCTCATCAAATTCAAGAAGAACAAGCTGAACACAGTCCAAGATGACATACGACAACAATAGAGTCTACAGGTGGCTGATGGGGAGTGGCCCCGACAAGTCTCAAACCTCTCGTCCCAGACCCAGACAGGGCTGGCGCCGTCGTAGGGAGAATGCATCCAGACCAACAGCATCGTCAAACAGCGACAGCGAATTCGCTGTAGCAGACTCAGATGGGTCGCAGGGAGCCCAGGCTGCCCCTTTAGGTCAAGCAGTCGCAACAGGCTCCAAAACCAAAGGGCGCCCACCTGTCGGGGTGGGCAGAACACGAGACTCAATAGAACGAGCTGCAAAAAACAAAACTTAATCTTTAACCTTTCCAAACGCATCCTTACTCCTGTCGAATTAGATGTGCTGAACTATGGCCTCTCGTTCGTCCCTACTAACCAGCATAAAGAACTTGACTGGAAGATCGATCTCTACCAATTCGCCAGGAAATTACGGAGACAAGAATATTTTGCTCTCCATCCGAAGCAAGTCTCTACACCCAATCCTACTTTTCAACCCTTTTTAAACAAGCGCAGTCAGTCTTCCTTTGATCCTCCATCTACCAATCCATCTATCAAATCTTACATCCGTTTGGTCGATGAAGCTGCAAGCAAATACACCAAAGCAAAACCGCAAGTCCATCGTAACCTTTCCAAAAAGGAATGGACAGCTCTCAAGAACTTAGGAACATATACTGACATTGTTATCCGCCCCGCCGATAAAGGGGGCGGGGTAGTTGTTCTTGATATGGAATACTATCGATCGGAGACCCTATCTCAACTGGCAGACACTAATACGTACAGCCTTTTGGAAAATGATCCCACTTCAGCATACAAGCAGGAACTCGATGCCATTCTGTCGACAGCTCTCTCACAAGACTTAATCTCTGATAAACTACACAAGGCACTAACGCAGAAATTTCCATTGGTCCCGGTGCTGTTTACTGTGCCCAAAATTCATAAGAACCCACAGGCACCCCCCGGACGCCCGATTATTTCAGCTTGCCAGTCACTATACCAACCAGTCTCTCAGTTTCTGGACTGTATATTACAACCTTTAGTGTTAAAACAGCGTACTTGCGTAAAGGACACTACCTCCTTTTTGAAGCTGCTGGATGGATTTGGCACGGTTCCGGAAGGTGCGATCTTGTGCACAGTTGATATCTGTAGTCTTTATACCAGCATCCCACACATAGGTGGCCTGGAGGCAATGAAGACCTTCTTGACTACAGAAAAGATGTCTGATGTTGATTTGGACCTATTTTTGACCTTACTGGAGCTAACACTAACAATGAACTACTTCCTATTCGACGGCCGGTTCTACCAACAGAGAACTGGATGTGCGATGGGAAGTAATGTAGCCCCTTCCTACGCCAATATCTACATGCTCCAAGAGGAGGCACAGATGTTCTTTCAAGATCACAATATGGCAAGGCATATAGCCCTTTTCACAAGATATATTGATGATCTATTCATAATCTGGACCGGAGGAGAATCAACTCTACAAGCACTGCTGGAGTCCATTAACTCCAGGCCCTCTCCAATCAAGATCACCTTTCAGTGGTCCACCACAACCATCCATTATTTGGATGTCCAAGTCACCATCTACAATGGAAAACTGCAGACAGGAGTGTACAGCAAACCCACCGATAGAAACACTCTCTTACGGGCAAATAGTCATCATCCACGCTCATTGAAACTTGGACTTCCTAAATCACAAATGATCAGAGTTGCCCGGATCAATAGCCAAGCGGAGTGCTTAGAGAGCGAATTAGACAAGATGGTGTCAAAGTTCACAGCTAGAGGATACGACTGCACCTCTTTAAAAACCATCAAGCGTGAGGTGCTCCAAATGTCACGCAGCGATTTAATGCATACGAAAGAAAGATCAACTGACAATAGAATTACCTGGAACACAACCTTTGATACCTCCAGTCCGGTGCTCAGCAGAGCCAACAGGGCCCTTTGGCCCATAGTTTCCTCAGATACCCATCTTCCTTTCAAGCACAAGACCCCAATGATGTGCTACAGGAGGGGACGTAACATCAAGGACATGGTTGTTCATGCAGATATAACCAATATTGTCAGGACTTCTCCTCAATCGCAGACCGATACGTTTTTGAGGAAAAAACCCGGCTGCTACCGTTGTCTGGGCTGCACTACGTGCAGCCATATGATCACGGGAGCGGTATTTACCATACCTCTAATCAACAAGAAGATCTACATTCGTTACACATTAACCTGCACGTCTTCTTTCATCATCTATCTAATTGTTTGCCCCTGTGGCTTGTGCTACGTGGGAAAAACTATTCGAACCCTACGGGAGCGTATGGCCTTGCACCGCTCGGCAATAAAAGTGGCTATTTCTGGCAACTCCTCTGACCAGCCTGTAGCCAGGCACTTCCAGGAATCCCGACACCGGCTCTCTGACCTTAAACACATCATTATAGACCATGTACCCAGATCCTTGCGAGGAGGAGACCGGGAGGGCCTGCTCCTTCGCAAAGAGGCGTCCTGGATATTTAAGCTTAACAGCATACACCCGACTGGTCTTAATGAGAGGATAACATGGAGCATCTTTGGGTAGCTTACAGTGGAGGACTTTACTACATTTTCTGAACATAGATAATATCTGTCACGATCCGGGTATCTGGACGCCATTACTTACCCTTCAGATGCCTCCTAAGGCTGGCTCAGCGTTCCAAGACCGGATCCCGCTGTTCCTGAGTTTCCACATGCAGAATGTCAGAGTGGTGATTTCATCAGCCGCGGCCTCCGCTGTGCCCGCGTGGTTAAATGTGCGCTTGTCAGTCTGGCGTCTCCTGTCTCCTGTGGCCGGCGTCGCCATTACTGTTTCAATTCTCACATGGATTACAAACCAAACTTCCCTCCAAGTGTCTGCATGGGCGCAGCCATCTTGGATTTTGTCATCTGATTATTTCCACCAATCTGCTGTCTGTATTGTTGATTTGCATAATTGCCTAGCCAACCCCTTCCTTGCTGCAGGTATAAGTATGCTGTGCCTGAGCAAGGAAGGCGTCAGTGCTTTGGTTGTCTAACCTAGTTCCAGTTTGTCTCTCTCCTGTGGTTGTCTTCCAGGTTCCAGCTCCTGTCTCCAGACTTCTGCTATAGAGACCCGCACCAGCATTCCATCTGCGGTGTAGCCTGACTCTCCGATCCATTCTGGACTCACCTGTTTCCAGCTCAAACAATCACCTGCTTCCAGCCCAGCTTCCAGCAGTGTATAGCTTCTCTTAAAGGGCCGGTGTCCTTTTCTGCAGTTTATCACTCTCCACCGGTATTATTATTTCACCGCTCTCAAACTCCAAACTTCATTATTATTTCACCGCTCTCAAACAATCACCTGCTTCCAGCCCAGCTTCCAGCAGTGTATAGCTTCTCTTAAAGGGCCGGTGTCCTTTTCTGCAGTTTACCACTCTCCACCGGTATTATTATTTCACCGCTCTCAAACTCCAAACTTCATTATTATTTCATCGCTCTCAAGTTCGTTTATTATTTAACTGGTTCCAGCCAGTATCCACTCCGTACCAACAACAGTCTGGTTCCAGCCAGTATCCACAGCAGCCGTTTTACCTTCAGCAGCCCAGCCTTTCCTGGAACATCAGCTGGTACGATCCTGGGTTCTCTCCATTGCTACAGTCAGGCCTGGTAAGGACTTTCCAACTAGAAGATTATAAGAACTGTCTCACACTACCAGTGCCTGTGGCCCTTGCCACCCTGTAGTACCCAGGAATTGTATTTATCCTCTGTTGACTTTTATGTTACTGCTGCTGTGTTACGGAGTTTGTCATAATAAACATCATTGACTTTTATCCTGGTTGTCGTGGTCACGCCTTCGGGCAGTTATTCTACATGTTACTTACATGTCTAGGGGTCTGATACAACCTCCCAGGTTCCGTTACATCTCAGCCCCTACAACTGAGGCTGCCTCCCGTCAGCTCAGGCCCTCAGTTGTGACAGTAAGCACTGACCTAATGAATCCAGCCGGAGACCAGGATCAAGCGGCTAGGCCGATGCAAGAACTGGCAGCCCGACTTGAACATCAGGAGGCTGCACAGGGCCACATCATCCGCTGTCTCCAGGATCTCTCTACACGGCTGGATGGGATTCAAACGACCCTCCGTGGACCTGGCACGTCCGGTGCGTCCACTACAGTAACACCAGCTGTAACCCCACCCACCTTACCCATTTCCAGTCCACATCTTCATCTTCCAACGCAGCAAAATTTGATGGATCTCCAAGGTTCTGCAGGGGATTTCTCAATCAATGTGAAATCCACTTTGAGCTTCTACCTGGCAATTTCTTCAGTGACCGTACCAAAATTGCCTATATCATCTCCCTTCTCAGTGGCTCAGCCCTTGACTGGGCATCACCTTTATGGGAGAAGTCTGATCCCCTGCTATCCTCCTATACTGACTTTGTAGCTACATTCAGGCGCATCTTCGACGAGCCAGGCCGGATAACATCTGCTTCATCTGAGATTCTCCATTTACGCCAGGGAACACGTACTGTGGGACAGTATCTTATACAGTTTAAAATCCTGGCATCCGAACTGGCATGGAACGACGAGGCCCTGTATGCTGCATTCTGGCATGGCTTATCAGAACGCATCAAGGATGAGTTAGCTACCAGAGACTTGCCCTCTAAGTTGGATGAGCTAATTTCTCTTTGCACGAAGGTTGATCTACGTTTCAGAGAGAGAGCAACCGAGCGAGGAAGATCATCTACTCCTAAATCTTCTGCTCCTCCTCCTCGTCAACCATCTCCATCCAAGGATGAGCCTATGCAAATTAGTCGTTCCCGTCTATCTCCCGCTGAGCGCCGAAGACGTCTCTCTGAGTCTCTCTGTCTCTACTGTGCAGCTCCGTCGCACACTATCAATGCCTGTCCCAAACGTCCGGGAAACTCCAGATCCTAGCTCGCCAAGGAGAGGGCCGGCTAGGAGTAATGATCTCCTCTCCATCTCCTCATGACTGTAACCTCCCAGTGTCGCTCCAAATTGCTCAACGTTACAGGAACGTCATTGCCCTCCTTGATTCCGGAGCAGCTGGGAATTTCATAACCGAAGCTTATGTTAAACGGTGGTCCCTACCCACTGAGAGACTGTCCTCGTCCATCTCTTTGACTGCCGTGGATGGCAGCAAGATTTTTGACGCAGTCATTTCCTTAAGGACTCTTCCAGTTCGTCTGAGAGTGGGAGTTCTTCATTCTGAGTATATTTCTTTTTTAGTGATTCCAAGAGCCACACATCCAGTGGTTTTAGGCCTTCCATGGCTCCGTCTCCACAACCCATCAATTGACTGGACGACTACGCAAATACTGGCATGGGGTCCCTCCTGTGCTGAGACTTGTTTAGCCAAAGTTCTTCCTGTTTGTTCTTCCTTCCCCAGGTCATCTGATGTTCCGCCTCCTCCATATCAAGACTTCACGGACGTGTTCAGTAAAGCCTCTGCTGATATCCTTCCTCCTCATAGAGAATGGGACTGCCCAATCGACCTCATTCCAGGGAAGGTTCCACCGCGAGGCCGAACTTATCCGTTGTCTCTGCCTGAGACACACTCCATGGAAGAGTACATCAAAGAGAACCTGGCGAAGGGTTTCATCCGACCATCTTCTTCTCCAGCCGGCGCAGGCTTCTTCTTCGTTAAGAAGAAAGACGGTGGTCTGCGTCCGTGCATCGACTACAGAGGTCTGAACGACATTACCGTCAAGAACCGATACCCTTTACCCCTGATTACCGAGCTCTTTGATAGAGTTAGTGGTGCAACTATTTTCACAAAGCTGGACTTGAGGGGTGCCTACAATCTCATCCGAATCCGTGAGGGTGACGAGTGGAAGACCGCCTTTAACACCCGTGACGGACATTATGAGTACCTCGTCATGCCCTTCGGATTGAGCAACGCTCCAGCAGTCTTCCAGCACTTCGTGAATGAGATTTTCAGGGACATCTTGTACCGCCATGTCGTGGTTTATCTAGACGACATCCTCATCTTTGCTAATAATCTCAAAGATCATCGTTTCTGGGCAAAAGAGGTTCTTTCCCGTCTCCGTGTCAATCACCTCTATTGTAAATTGGAGAAGTGTGTGTTTGAAGTTAAAACCATTCCGTTTCTAGGTTACATTGTGTCCGGTTCCGGACTAGAGATGGATCCTGAGAAACTCCAAGCAATCCAGAATTGGCCTATACCCTTAAGCCTCAAAGGGGTCCAGAGGTTCTTAGGGTTCGCCAATTATTATAGAAAATTTATACGAGACTTTTCCACCATCGTGGCGCCTATCACTGCATTAACCAAGAAAGGTGCTAATCCGTCCAAGTGGTCCGAGGAAGCTACACAGGCCTTTCACCTTCTGAAGCAACGGTTCATCTCTGCACCAGTTCTGAAACAGCCCGACACCGACTCTCCTTTTATCTTAGAGGTAGATGCCTCCTCCGTTGGAGTAGGAGCAGTGTTATCCCAGAGGGCCAAAGATGGACATCTACATCCTTGCAGTTTCTTCTCCCGGAAGTTCTCCCCAGCTGAGCGCAACTATGCCATTGGCGATCTGGAGTTGCTAGCCATCAAGCTCGCTCTGGAGGAGTGGAGATACCTGTTGGAGGGAGCTTCCCATTCAATCACCATACTTACCGACCACAAAAATCTTTTATATCTCAAAGGCGCACAATGTCTGAATCCTCGTCAGGCCAGATGGGCACTTTTCTTCTCTAGGTTTGACTTTAAACTCCAGTTCTGTCCGGGTTCTCAGAATCGTAAGGCCGATGCCCTTTCCCGCTCATGGGAGCAAGAAAATGAGTCCAAATCTGCAGACAAGCATCCTATTATTAATCCGTTGGCATTCTCCACGGTAGGGATGGACTCTACGCCTCCACCAGGGAAAAGTTTTGTTAAGCCAGTTCTAAGGAAGAAGCTCATGCATTGGGCCCATGCTTCCCGTTTTGCTGGACATACAGGCATTCAGAAAACCCTTGAATTTATTTCTAGGTCCTACTGGTGGCCAACTCTGAAGAAGGACGTTATGGAATTTATTGCCTCCTGCCCAAAGTGTGCCCAACACAAAGTCTCCCGCCAGTCGCCTGCGGGGCAACTGGTTCCATTATCTGTTCCCCGTCGACCTTGGACCCATTTGTCGATGGACTTTGTTTCTGATCTACCTATCTGCAACAAGTTTAATACCATCTGGGTGGTAGTTGACCGGTTCACCAAGATGGCACATTTCATCCCTCTCACCGGTCTTCCGTCAGCTTCCAAGTTGGCTCAAGTGTTTATACAAGAGATCTTCCGACTTCACGGTCTTCCTGAAGAGATCATCTCGGATCGTGGAGTACAATTTGTAGCCAAATTTTGGCGAAGTTTGTGTCAAGCCCTCCAAGTCAAGTTAAAGTTTTCCACGGCTTACCATCCTCAGACCAATGGTCAAACCGAGAGGGTGAATCAGGACTTGGAGGCCTTCCTCCGTATATATGTGTCTTCCTCTCAAGATGACTGGGTTCAACTCCTTCCTTGGGCCGAGTTCAGCCACAACAATCAATACCATTCCTCATCTTCTTCTACACCATTCTTCATTAATTATGGATTCCACCCTAAAGTCCCAGAATTCCAACCGCTTCCCGCAACTTCTGTTCCAGCAGTGGATGTCACCTTGCGTCAGTTTTCAAATAACTGGAGGAACGTCCGCGCAGCCCTGCTTAAAGCCTCATTCAGGTATAAGAAGTTTGCCGATAGGAAGCGTAGAGCGGTTCCTGCTCTCAAGGTGGGTGATCGTGTGTGGCTGTCCACGAAGAATTTGAGGTTGAGAGTTCCCAGCATGAAATTTGCACCTCGCTACATCGGACCCTTCAAGATTGAACAAGTCATCAATCCTGTTGCCTACAGGTTACAGTTACCATCCTTCTTGAAAATACCCAGGACATTTCATGTTTCTTTGCTGAAACCGCTGATCCTGAATCGGTTTCATTCCGCACTTCCTCCAGCTCCCAAAGTTCAGACTCAACGGGGAGTCGAGTACGAGGTGGCCAAGATTTTGGACTCACGTATCCGTTATGGTCAGTTACAATACCTCATTGACTGGAAGGGCTATGGTCCTGAAGAACGCTCTTGGACCAATGCCTCAGACGTCCATGCTCCTGCCTTGGTCCGAAATTTCCACGCAAAGTTTCCTTTAAAGCCTAAGAAGTGTCCTGGGGCCACTCCTAAAGGGGGGGGTGCTGTCACGATCCGGGTATCTGGACGCCATTACTTACCCTTCAGATGCCTCCTAAGGCTGGCTCAGCGTTCCAGGACCGGATCCCGCTGTTCCTGAGTTTCCACATGCAGAATGTCAGAGTGGTGATTTCATCAGCCGCGGCCTCCGCTGTGCCCGCGTGGTTAAATGTGCGCTTGTCAGTCTGGCGTCTCCTGTGGCCGGCGTCGCCATTACTGTTTCAATTCTCACATGGATTACAAACCAAACTTCCCTCCAAGTGTCTGCATGGGCGCAGCCATCTTGGATTTTGTCATCTGATTATTTCCACCAATCTGCTGTCTGTATTGTTGATTTGCATAATTGCCTAGCCAACCCCTTCCTTGCTGCAGGTATAAGTATGCTGTGCCTGAGCAAGGAAGGCGTCAGTGCTTTGGTTGTCTAACCTAGTTCCAGTTTGTCTCTCTCCTGTGGTTGTCTTCCAGGTTCCAGCTCCTGTCTCCAGACTTCTGCTATAGAGACCCGCACCAGCATTCCATCTGCGGTGTAGCCTGACTCTCCGATCCATTCTGGACTCACCTGTTTCCAGCTCAAACAATCACCTGCTTCCAGCCCAGCTTCCAGCAGTGTATAGCTTCTCTTAAAGGGCCGGTGTCCTTTTCGGCAGTTTATCACTCTCCACCGGTATTATTATTTCACCGCTCTCAAACTCCAAACTTCATTATTATTTCACCGCTCTCAAACAATCACCTGCTTCCAGCCCAGCTTCCAGCAGTGTATAGCTTCTCTTAAAGGGCCGGTGTCCTTTTCTGCAGTTTACCACTCTCCACCGGTATTATTAATTCACCGCTCTCAAACTCCAAACTTCATTATTATTTCATCGCTCTCAAGTTCGTTTATTATTTAACTGGTTCCAGCCAGTATCCACTCCGTACCAACAACAGTCTGGTTCCAGCCAGTATCCACAGCAGCCGTTTTACCTTCAGCAGCCCAGCCTTTCCTGGAACATCAGCTGGTACGATCCTGGGTTCTCTCCATTGCTACAGTCAGGCCTGGTAAGGACTTTCCAACTAGAAGATTATAAGAACTGTCTCACACTACCAGTGCCTGTGGCCCTTGCCACCCTGTAGTACCCAGGAATTGTATTTATCCTCTGTTGACTTTTATGTTTCCTTTTACTGCTGCTGTGTTACGGAGTTTGTCATAATAAACATCATTGACTTTTATCCTGGTTGTCGTGGTCACGCCTTCGGGCAGTTATTCTACATGTTACTTACATGTCTAGGGGTCTGATACAACCTCCCAGGTTCCGTTACATCTCAGCCCCTACAACTGAGGCTGCCTCCCGTCAGCTCAGGCCCTCAGTTGTGACAATATCATTCCAGATATGCAATCAGGACCACGCTCTCTGTCACATTGCAGCATATGTGGCCAGTAGGCTTCCGTGCAGCATAAGTGACAGATGGAGTGCAGGTCCCTAAGGTGGACATGGCATGAGGAACACCTATCTGGCGCTTTTGACTACATTTCTGTATTTATGTTAGAGATGAGCGCCTGAAATTTTTCGGGTTTTGTGTTTTGGTTTTGGGTTCGGTTCCGCGGCCGTGTTTTGGGTTCGAACGTGTTTTGGCAAAACCTCACCGAATTTTTTTTGTCGGATTCGGGTGTGTTTTGGATTCGGGTGTTTTTTTCAAAAAACACTAAAAAACAGCTTAAATCATAGAATTTGGGGGTCGTTTTGATCCCAAAGTATAATTAACCTCAAAAACCATAATTTACACTCATTTTCAGTCTATTCTGAATACCTCACACCTCACAATATTATTTTTAGTCCTAAAATTTGCACCGAGGTCGCTGTGTAAGTAAGATAAGCGACCCTAGTGGCCGACACAAACACCGGGCCCATCTAGGAGTGGCACTGCAGTGTCACGCAGGATGTCCCTTCCAAAAAACCCTCCCCAAACAGCACATGACGCAAAGAAAAAAAGAGGCGCAATGAGGTAGCTGTGTGAGTAAGATTAGCGACCCTAGTGGCCGACACAAACACCGGGCCCATCTAGGAGTGGCACTGCAGTGTCACGCAGGATGGCCCTTCCAAAAAACCCTCCCCAAACAGCACATGACGCAAAGAAAAAAAGAGGCGCAATGAGGTAGCTGTGTGAGTAAGATTAGCGACCCTAGTGGCCGACACAAACACCGGGCCCATCTAGGAGTGGCACTGCAGTGTCACGCAGGATGTCCCTTCCAAAAAACCCTCCCCAAACAGCACATGACGCAAAGAAAAAAAGAGGCGCAATGAGGTAGCTGTGTGAGTAAGATTAGCGACCCTAGTGGCCGACACAAACACCGGGCCCATCTAGGAGTGGCACTGCAGTGTCACGCAGGATGTCCCTTCCAAAAAACCCTCCCCAAACAGCACATGACGCAAAGAAAAAAAGAGGCGCAATGAGGTAGCTGACTGTGTGAGTAAGATTAGCGACCCTAGTGGCCGACACAAACACCGGGCCCATTTAGGAGTGGCACTGCAGTGTCACGCAGGATGTCCCTTCCAAAAAACCCTCCCCAATCAGCACATGATGCAAAGAAAAAGAAAAGAAAAAAGAGGTGCAAGATGGAATTGTCCTTGGGCCCTCCCACCCACCCTTATGTTGTATAAACAAAACAGGACATGCACACTTTAACCAACCCATCATTTCAGTGACAGGGTCTGCCACACGACTGTGACTGATATGACGGGTTGGTTTGGACCCCCCCCAAAAAAGAAGCAATTAATCTCTCCTTGCACAAACTGGCTCTACAGAGGCAAGATGTCCACCTCATCTTCACCCTCCGATATATCACCGTGTACATCCCCCTCCTCACAGATTATCAATTCGTCCCCACTGGAATCCACCATCTCAGCTCCCTGTGTACTTTGTGGAGGCAATTGCTGCTGGTCAATGTCTCCGCGGAGGAATTGATTATAATTCATTTTAATGAACATCATCTTCTCCACATTTTCTGGATGTAACCTCGTACGCCGATTGCTGACAAGGTGAGCGGCGGCACTAAACACTCTTTCGGAGTACACACTTGTGGGAGGGCAACTTAGGTAGAATAAAGCCAGTTTGTGCAAGGGCCTCCAAATTGCCTCTTTTTCCTGCCAGTATAAGTACGGACTGTGTGACGTGCCTACTTGGATGCGGTCACTCATATAATCCTCCACCATTCTATCAATGTTGAGAGAATCATATGCAGTGACAGTAGACGACATGTCCGTAATCGTTGTCAGGTCCTTCAGTCCGGACCAGATGTCAGCATCAGCAGTCGCTCCAGACTGCCCTGCATCACCGCCAGTGGGTGGGCTCGGAATTCTGAGCCTTTTCCTCGCACCCCCAGTTGCGGGAGAATGTGAAGGAGGAGATGTTGACAGGTCGCGTTCCGCTTGACTTGACAATTTTCTCACCAGCAGGTCTTTCAACCCCAGCAGACTTGTGTCTGCCGGAAAGAGAGATCCAAGGTAGGCTTTAAATCTAGGATCAAGCACGGTGGCCAAAATGTAGTGCTCTGATTTCAACAGATTGACCACCCGTGAATCCTTGTTAAGCGAATTAAGGGCTCCATCCACAAGTCCCACATGCCTAGCGGAATCGCTCCGTGTTAGCTCCTCCTTCAATGTCTCCAGCTTCTTCTGCAAAAGCCTGATGAGGGGAATGACCTGACTCAGGCTGGCAGTGTCTGAACTGACTTCACGTGTGGCAAGTTCAAAGGGCATCAGAACCTTGCACAATGATGAAAACATTCTCCACTGCGCTTGAGACAGGTGCATTCCACCTACTATATCGTGCTCAATTGTATAGGCTTGAATGGCCTTTTGCTGCTCCTCCAACCTCTGAAGCATATAGAGGGTTGAATTCCACCTCGTTACCACTTCTTGCTTCAGATGATGGCAGGGCAGGTTCAGTAGTTTTTGGTGGTGCTCCAGTCTTCTGTACGTGGTGCCTGTACGCCGAAAGTGTCCCGCAATTCTTCTGGCCACCGACAGCATCTCTTGCACGCCCCTGTCGTTTTTTAAAAAATTCTGCACCACCAAATTCAAGGTATGTGCAAAACATGGGACGTGCTGGAATTTGCCCATATTTAATGCACACACAATATTGCTGGCGTTGTCCGATGCCACAAATCCACAGGAGAGTCCAATTGGGGTAAGCCATTCCGCGATGATCTTCCTCAGTTGCCGTAAGAGGTTTTCAGCTGTGTGCGTATTCTGGAAACCGGTGATACAAAGCGTAGCCTGCCTAGGAAAGAGTTGGCGTTTGCGAGATGCTGCTACTGGTGCCGCCGCTGCTGTTCTTGCGGCGGGAGTCCATACATCTACCCAGTGGGCTGTCACAGTCATATAGTCCTGACCCTGCCCTGCTCCACTTGTCCACATGTCCGTGGTTAAGTGGACATTGGGTACAGCTGCATTTTTTAGGACACTGGTGACTCTTTTTCTGAGGTCTGTGTACATTTTCAGTATCGCCTGCCTAGAGAAATGGAACCTAGATGGTATTTGGTACCGGGGACACAGTACCTCCAACAAGTCTCTAGTTGGCTCTGCAGTAATGATGGATACCGGAACCACGTTTCTCACCACCCAGGATGCCAAGGCCTCAGTTATCCGCTTTGCAGTAGGATGACTGCTGTGATATTTCATCTTCCTCGCAAAGGACTGTTGAACAGTCAATTGCTTACTGGAAGTAGTACAAGTGGGCTTACGACTTCCCCTCTGGGATGACCATCGACTCCCAGCGGCAACAACAGCAGCGCCAGCAGCAGTAGGCGTTACACGCAAGGATGCATCGGAGGAATCCCAGGCAGGAGAGGACTCGTCAGAATTGCCAGTGACATGGCCTGCAGGACTATTGGCATTCCTGGGGAAGGAGGAAATTGACACTGAGGGAGTTGGTGGGGTGGTTTGCGTGAGCTTGGTTACAAGAGGAAGGGATTTACTGGTCAGTGGACTGCTTCCGCTGTCACCCAAAGTTTTTGAACTTGTCACTGACTTATTATGAATGCGCTGCAGGTGACGTATAAGGGAGGATGTTCCGAGGTGGTTAACGTCCTTACCCCTACTTATTACAGCTTGACAAAGGGAACACACGGCTTGACACCTGTTGTCCGCATTTCTGGTGAAATACCTCCACACCGAAGAGCTGATTTTTTTGGTATTTTCACCTGGCATGTCAACGGCCATATTCCTCCCACGGACAACAGGTGTCTCCCCGGGTGCCTGACTTAAACAAACCACCTCACCATCAGAATCCTCCTGGTCAATTTCCTCCCCAGCGCCAGCAACACCCATATCCTCCTCATCCTGGTGTACTTCAACACTGACATCTTCAATCTGACTATCAGGAACTGGACTGCGGGTGCTCCTTCCAGCACTTGCAGGGGGCGTGCAAATGGTGGAAGGCGCATGCTCTTCACGTCCAGTGTTGGGAAGGTCAGGCATCGCAACCGACACAATTGGACTCTCCTTGTGGATTTGGGATTTCGAAGAATGCACAGTTCTTTGCTGTGCTGCTTTTGCCAGCTTGAGTCTTTTCATTTTTCTAGCGAGAGGCTGAGTGCTTCCATCCTCATGTGAAGCTGAACCACTAGCCATGAACATAGGCCAGGGCCTCAGCCGTTCCTTGCCACTCCGTGTCGTAAATGGCATATTGGCAAGTTTACGCTTCTCCTCCGACAATTTTATTTTAGGTTTTGGAGTCCTTTTTTTTCTGATATTTGGTGTTTTGGATTTGACATGCTCTGTACTATGACATTGGGCATCGGCCTTGGCAGACGACGTTGCTGGCATTTCATCGTCTCGGCCATGACTAGTGGCAGCAGCTTCAGCACGAGGTGGAAGTGGATCTTGATCTTTCCCTAATTTTGGAACCTCAACATTTTTGTTCTCCATATTTTAATAGGCACAACTAAAAGGCACCTCAGGTAAACAATGGAGATGGATACTAGTATACAATTATGGACTGCCTGCCGAGTGCAGACACAGAGGTAGCCACAGCCGTGAACTACCGTACTGTACTGTGTCTGCTGCTAATATAGACTGGTTGATAAAGAGATGTCTATGTAACTATGTATGTATAAAGAAGAAAGAAAAAAAAACCACGGTTAGGTGGTATACAATTATGGACGGACTGCCTGCCGAGTGCAGACACAGAGGTAGCCACAGCCGTGAACTACCGTACTGTGTCTGCTGCGACTGGATGATAAATGATATAAAAAATATATATATATCACTACTGCAGCCGGACAGGTATATATTATATATTATATAATGACGGACCTGCTGGACACTGTCTGTCAGCAGAATGAGTTTTATTTTTATAGAATAAAAAAAACAACAACACACAAGTGAAGTCACACGACGAGTGTTTAACTTTTTCAGGCAATCACAATATAAGTATACTACTAACTATACTGGTGGTCAGTGTGGTCAGGTCACTGGTCAGTCACACTGGCAGTGGCACTCCTGCAGCAAAAGTGTGCACTGTTTAATTTTAATATAATATTATGTACTCCTGGCTCCTGCTATAACCTATAACTGGCACTGCAGTGCTCCCCAGTCTCCCCCACAATTATAAGTTGTGTGAGCTGAGCAGTCAGACAGATATATAATATATATAGATGATGCAGCACACTGGGCTGAGCCTGAGCAGTGCACACAGATATGGTATGTGACTGAGTCACTGTGTGTATCGCTTTTTTCAGGCAGAGAACGGATATATTAAATAAACTGCACTGTCTGGTGGTCACTCACTATATAATATTATGTACTCCTGGCTCCTGCTATAACCTATAACTGGCACTGCAGTGCTCCCCAGTCTCCCCCACAATTATAAGCTGTGTGAGCTGAGCAGTCAGACAGATATATAATATATATAGATGATGCAGCACACTGGGCTGAGCCTGAGCAGTGCACACAGATATGGTATGTGACTGAGTCACTGTGTGTATCGCTTTTTTCAGGCAGAGAACGGATATATTAAATAAACTGCACTGTCTGGTGGTCACTCACTATATAATATTATGTACTCCTGGCTCCTGCTATAACCTATAACTGGCACTGCAGTGCTCCCCAGTCTCCCCCACAATTATAAGCTGTGTGAGCTGAGCAGTCAGACAGATATATAATATATATATAGATGATGCAGCACACTGGGCTGAGCCTGAGCAGTGCACACAGATATGGTATGTGACTGAGTCACTGTGTGTATCGCTTTTTTCAGGCAGAGAACGGATATATTAAATAAACTGCACTGTCTGGTGGTCACTCACTAGTAAACTCTCTGCACTCTCTACACTTCTACAGTACTCCTCCTAGTCCTAAGCTCCAGTAAATCTCTCTCTCTTATAATCTAAATGGAGAGGACACCAGCCACGTCCTCTCCCTATCAATCTCAATGCACGTGTGAAAATGGCGGCGACGCGCGGCTCCTTATATAGAATCCGAGTCTCGCGATAGAATCCGAGCCTCGCGAGAATCCGACAGCGTCATGATGACGTTCGGGCGCGCTCGGGTTAACCGAGCAAGGCGGGAAGATCCGAGTCGCTCGGACCCGTGAAAAAAAACATGAAGTTCGTGCGGGTTCGGATTCAGAGAAACCGAACCCGCTCATCTCTAATTTATGTATCGATATATTTATATTGCACTAGTTGCATGCACTTTCTGTTTCCCTTTACTTTTTTTCCTGACCTCGTTCTCTGTCTCAATGGCTGTACAGGGGTTTGGGTGAGGCTTTTCTTCATGTTCCCCATATATATACTTAGCTGCCAGTCTCCTAACATCGCATAAGGCTGATTCACTACCTGCTGAACGGCCCCCAATTTAACATATTTAATATATACAGTAACACATATGGGGTCGCTCATTTCATGTAGTTTACATTTGCTTTTTCAATGTTCATAGCAGCCTGTCCCGTTAGTGCATGGTTCTTTGTATAGTTCACTAGTGGTGCTAACTCTTTGCTTTTCGGTCTGCACAGCCGCACTGTTCCGGGTCTTCGCGCTTGGTCCGTTGCCTAGCAACGGGACAACACAGATACGTCCCATGACGCGCATACGCGTCATCAATCAGCGACACGCAGCGCACACGCCGGGACCGTAGGCGGCTCTCCTCCTGGTTTGGCGGGTTCTGTCTCTACAAGGGTAAGTAGTTTCTTTCCTATACACACTCTCACATCTTGACAACGGGGCTAGACACCCCGAAACGTTGGTGTTTTATTTTGTGATGCTAATACACATTTGACTGCTTTACAAGACCTTGAGTGCCGCAGCCTATTTTTTTCAATATCCTTTTCCACTGAGGGCACCGGGGCATGCAATCCCTTTAAAGGAGTGCCGGGCTAATCTTCTACAATATATATAGATATAGATATATATATAGATATATATAGTGTTTCACAGGATATACTGTTTTGTATTTTTCTCTGTGTATTTCAGTCACCTTATACCACTGAAATCCTTTGTTTGTGATCTGCATTTGCAATCACACTCCACAGGGTTTTTTTTGTCAGGTACTGTGTCTGGCTATATTGTACTGTTACGACCTAGAGCTACATTCTCCAATAATGTCTGTGTCACATGGCGGGATATCTGTGCCTGATCCTGCGTCATGCAGTGCTGACGCCGCAGATTTATCTGAGGAAAATATTCCAGCTGAGGGTCCAGGTATTGGGGGTTCTGTACCCCTCGGTCACCCTGCAGCACCGGTGACACACCAAGACCCACCTTGGGCTGCTTTTTCTAATTTACTGACTACGCTAGTAACAAGACTTGCGCCCCCTGTGGGACCGCCTGTGCCTGTACATTCACATATTGTCCCTGTTGTAAATCCACCATGGGTCGACTCGGTTACAGCAGTTAAATCAGTCTTTGGTTAAACAAAAGCCTGACCCTCGCCCCCCTAGGACCAAAGGGTCATCCAAGCGGGCCATTTCTTCCTCACAATCCACGCATGTTTCGGATACTTCATACAATGAAGATGGCTTATATACTGACCCATCAGACACTGATGCAGATGCTTCTGATGGGGAATCTACAACACAAGTGGATGTTCCTGACCTTTTGGAGGCTATCAAACTGATTCTTCAGATCGATGATGAAACTGAACCTCCAGATACTTCTAAGAAACCTGATAAGTTCAAACGTCACTAAATTAGTTTTGCCACATTCTGACCATTTAGTTGACATACGTCAGGAATCCTGGGAGTCTCCAGGAAAGAAATTCTCCCTGTATAAAAAGATGCTAGCTCGTTATCCCACCGCTGCAGAGTTAAGTAAAAATTGGGAAACACCACCTTAGGTGGACTCACATGTTGCATGTTTGCTGGTGTCTTCTACTCTGCCTGTCACTACCGTCAACTCTCTAAAGGAACCGATGGATAAGCGTGTTAAGGGTTGCTTGAAGTCTATTTAAACCCTTGCGGGTGCTGTGCATAGACCTACTATAGCAGCTTCTTGGGCTGCAAAAGCTATTGAAGCCTGGGTTCAAGAAGTTGAAGCGGAGCTACCTTCTAATTTTTCTGATAATGCCAGACAGTGTCTTTCATATATTACCACAGCCTCACATTACATACAAGAGGCGGCCTCTGATGCCGGTGTGCTGGCAGCCAAAGCGTCTACTACGTCCATTCTGGCTCGCCGGATTCTGTGGTTTCGGTCCTGGTCTGTGGATCTGGACTTTAAAAAGACCTTGGAGGTGATCCCTTTTAAGGGAAACATACTTTTTGAGGAAGATCTGAACAAGATTGTTGCTAACTTAGCGTCTGCTAAAACTGCATGTCTGTCGAGTACTAATCCTTTGGCTCCGAAGGCTAAAAGTACCTCCTTTTATTCCTTTCGACCTCCAAGTAAAGCAAAGGGTCAGGCATACCTGAAACAGGCTCGCACTTCCAAAACCACTAAGCCCAAACCTAAACGTTCCTGGGCTGCCCGTCACCCTGCTTGCAAACCAGATAAGCTTGCTGCATGATGGGGCGGGCCTCCCCCTGGGGGACCCCAGGGTTGGAGGCCGACTTCTGCGGTTCGCCCAGGTATGGTTACAGACCACTTCAGACGCCTATGTGAGGGAAGTCTTCACTCACGGATAGGCCATCTCTTTCAGAAAACGTCCCCCCTCGCCAGTTTTGCTCGACAAATATCCCTTCGGATCCGTTAATAGCAAAAACTCTACATTTGGTGGTACAATCCCTCTGGAAACAGGAGTGATAGTGCCGGTGCCTCTGGCTCAGAGAGGCAGGGGGTACTATTCAATGCTGTTCCTAGTACCTCATGGCCCATTCTCAACCTCAAGTCTTTGAACAAATTTGTGAAGGTTTCGAAAATCCATATGGAAACTCTTTGCTCTATTGTTGTGGCCTTGGAGCCCAAGGTCTATATGGTATCACTGGACATTCAGGATGCTTACCTACAGATACCTATTGCCATGTCGCATCAGCAATATGTGCGGTTTGCTATTGGCAACATACATTATCAATTCCAGGTCTTGCCTTTTGGACTGACCACGGCTCCGTGAATTTTCACCAAGGTCATGGCGGTCATGACGGCCCTTCTCCGCCGTCAGGGTATCAGGATCCTGCCATATCTGGACGACTTGTTGATCCTGGCAAACTCCCCAGAGGTTCTCCTCCGTCATCTGGAGCTGATAGTCCAATTCCTGCAAGCCCATGGGTGGCTCATCAACTGGAAGAAATCCTCGCTGGTTCATGCTCCGAGCATGGTACACCTGGGGACGTTACTGGACACACACAACCAACAGTTGTTCTTGTCTCAGGAGAAGGTCCTGAAACTTCAGGACAGGATATGATGCTTCCTCTCTCGCCCTCGTTTATTTATACGCTCAGCATTGCAAGTTCTAGGCCTCATGGTGTCTGCTCAATTTCATTCTCGCCATCTGCAGAGATCAATCCTTTCCAAGTGGGACGGTCTGCCTCACCGCATCAGGTCTCACATGATTTCCTTGACTCCGGAAGTTTGTCTGTCTCTGAGCTGGTGGCTCCAGGACAAACGATTGAGCAGGGGTCGTCCCTCCTGGGTCTCCGACTGGGTCCTCCTAATGACGGATGCCAGTCTGTGGGATTGGGGCGCGGTATTGGAGCAACACTCTCTTCAGGGTCGATGGACCAGGGAGGAATCTCTCCTTCCGATAAACATACTGGAATTGCAGGCAGTGTTCAATGCTCTGAAACTTGCACTGCTCCTGGTACAGAACAGGCCTGTTTAGGTACAGTCGGACAACGCCACCATGGTGGCGTACATAAATCATCAAGGTGGCACTCGGAACCGCATGGCAATGATGGAAGTGTCAAAGATACTTCTATGGGCGGAACGCCATCTGCAAGCCATATCGGCAGTGTTCATTCCGGGGGTTCTCAACTGGGGAGTGGACTTCTTCAGTCATCAGGACGTACACGCTGGAGAGTGGAGCCTTCATCCTGAAGTCTTTCAACTCCTAGTGGACAAGTGGGGCCTACCAGATGTAGACCTGATGGCGTCTCGACACAATCACAAGGTTCCGGTCTTCGGAGCAAGGACAAGGGATCCTCATGAAGCGTTCGTGGATGCACTGGCAATTCCATGGAACTTTCGGCTGCCATACGTGTTCCCTCCTGTGTCACTCCTGCCCAGGGTAATAAGGAAGTTAGAGCAAGAAGGAGGATTGCTACTTCTAATCGCTCCAGCCTGGCCCAGACGGCATTTTTTCAGACCTGCAGGGTCTCTCGATAGAGCGCTTCTTCTACTTCTGCAATGCCCAGGCCTCCTCATTCAGGGCCCTTGTGTCTTCCAGGATCTTGCCCGACTGGCTTTGGCGGCGTGGCTCTTGAAGCTTCAGTTCTGAAGGCCAAAGGATTTTTTGAGGCGGTCAGTCAAACTATGTTGAAAACCCGTAAACCGGCTTCGGCTCGGATTTATTATAGGGTCTGGAATTCTTACTTCACTTGGTGTGCGTCTAAGAATTATGATGCATACAAGTTCAGTACTGCCAAAATGTTGGCTTTTCTGCAACAGGGCCTGGACTTAGGCCTTCGCCTGGCCTCCTCAAGGTTTATATTTCAGCCTTGTCGGTATGGTTTCAGAGAAATAGTGCGACTTTGCCTGACATTCATACTTTCACTCAGGGTGTTTTACGGATTCAACCTCCCTATGTTCCTCCTGTGGCTCCTTGGGATTTGTCGGTTGTTCTGGATGCCCTACAAGAGTCTCCATTTGAACCTCTTGAGTCTGTGGACCTTAAATGGCTTACACTTAAGGTTTTATTTTTGCTGGCTATTGCCTCTGCCAGATAGGTTTCAGACTTAGGTGCCTTATCCTGTCGGTCACCCTTTCTGATTTTTCACCGTGACCGTGCGGTTCTTAGAACTCGCCCTGGTTATCTGCCTACGGTGGTCTTTCCACCTTAACCAAGAAATTGTAGTTCCGGCCTTTATCTCTCCTGGTTTGTCCTCCAAAGAACGGTCTTTGGATGTGGTACGGGCTCTCCATATATATGTGAAGAGAACCGCCTCTCTTAGGAGAGCTGATCCTCTCTTTGTCCTTTTTGGTTTTCACAAACGTGGCTGGCCTGCAAATAAGTAGAGATGTGCACTTGAAATTTTTCGGGTTTTGTGTTTTGGTTTTGGGTTCGGTTCCGCGGCCGTGTTTTGGGTTCGACCGCGTTTTGGCAAAACCTCACCGAATTTTTTTTGTCGGATTCGGGTGTGTTTTGGATTCGGGTGTTTTTTTCAAAAAACACTAAAAAACAGCTTAAATCATAGAATTTGGGGGTCATTTTGATCCCAAAGTATTATTAACCTCAAAAACCATAATTTCCACTCATTTTCAGTCTATTCTGAATACCTCACACCTCACAATATTATTTTTAGTGCTAAAATTTGCACCGAGGTCGCTGGGTGACTAAGCTAAGCGACCCTAGTGGCCGACACAAACACCTGGCCCATCTAGGAGTGGCACTGCAGTGTCACGCAGGATGGCCCTTTCAAAAAACCCTCCCCAAACAGCACATGACGCAAAGAAAAAAAGAGGTGCAATGAGGTAGCTGTGTGAGTAAGATAAGCGACCCTAGTGGCCGACACAAACACCTGGCCCATCTAGGAGTGGCACTGCAGTGTCACGCAGGATGGCCCTTCCAAAAAACCCTCCCCAAACAGCACATGACGCAAAGAAAAAAAGAGGCGCAATGAGGTAGCTGTGTGAGTAAGATAAGCGACCCTAGTGGCCGACACAAACACCTGGCCCATCTAGGAGTGGCACTGCAGTGTCACGCAGGATGTCCCTTCCAAAAAACCCTCCCCAAACAGCACATGACGCAAAGAAAAAAAGAGGCGCAATGAGGTAGCTGTGTGAGTAAGATAAGCGACCCTAGTGGCCGACACAAACACCGGGCCCATCTAGGAGTGGCACTGCAGTGTCACGCAGGATGTCCCTTCCAAAAAACCCTCCCCAAACAGCACATGACGCAAAGAAAAAAAGAGGCGCAATGAGGTAGCTGTGTGAGTAAGATAAGCGACCCTAGTGGCCGACACAAACACCGGGCCCATCTAGGAGTGGCACTGCAGTGTCACGCAGGATGTCCCTTCCAAAAAACCCTCCCCAAACAGCACATGACGCAAAGAAAAAAAGAGGCGCAATGAGGTAGCTGTGTGAGTAAGATAAGCGACCCTAGTGGCCGACACAAACACCGGGCCCATCTAGGAGTGGCACTGCAGTGTCACGCAGGATGTCCCTTCCAAAAAACCCTCCCCAAACAGCATATGACGCAAAGAAAAAAAGAGGCGCAATGAGGTAGCTGTGTGAGTAAGATAAGCGACCCTAGTGGCCGACACAAACACCGGGCCCATCTAGGAGTGGCACTGCAGTGTCACGCAGGATGGCCCTTCCAAAAAATACTCCCCAAACAGCACATGACGCAAAGAAAAATTAAAGAAAAAAGAGGTGCAAGATGGAATTGTCCTTGGGCCCTCCCACCCACCCTTATGTTGTATAAACAGGACATGCACACTTTAACCAACCCATCATTTCAGTGACAGGGTCTGCCACACGACTGTGACTGAAATGACGGGTTGGTTTGGACCCCCACCAAAAAAGAAGCAATTAATCTCTCCTTGCACAAACTGGCTCTACAGAGGCAAGATGTCCACCTCATCATCATCCTCCGATATATCACCGTGTACATCCCCCTCCTCACAGATTATCAATTCGTCCCCACTGGAATCCACCATCTCAGCTCCCTGTGTACTATGTGGAGGCAATTGCTGCTGGTCAATGTCTCCACGGAGGAATTGATTATAATTCATTTTAATGAACATCATCTTCTCCACATTTTCTGGATGTAACCTCGTACGCCGATTGCTGACAAGGTGAGCGGCGGCACTAAACACTCTTTCGGAGTACACACTTGTGGGAGGGCAACTTAGGTAGAATAAAGCCAGTTTGTGCAAGGGCCTCCAAATTGCCTCTTTTTCCTGCCAGTATAAGTACGGACTGTGTGACGTGCCTACTTGGATGCGGTCACTCATATAATCCTCCACCATTCTTTCAATGGTGAGAGAATCATATGCAGTGACAGTAGACGACATGTCCGTAATCGTTGTCAGGTCCTTCAGTCCGGACCAGATGTCAGCATCAGCAGTCGCTCCAGACTGCCCTGCATCACCGCCAGCGGGTGGGCTCGGAATTCTGAGCCTTTTCCTCGCACCCCCAGTTGCGGGAGAATGTGAAGGAGGAGATGTTGACAGGTCGCGTTCCGCTTGACTTGACAATTTTCTCACCAGCAGGTCTTTGAACCCCTGCAGACTTGTGTCTGCCGGAAAGAGAGATCCAAGGTAGGCTTTAAATCTAGGATCGAGCATGGTGGCCAAAATGTAGTGCTCTGATTTCAACAGATTGACCACCCGTGAATCCTTGTTAAGCGAATTAAGGGCTCCATCCACAAGTCCCACATGCCTAGCGGAATCGCTCCGTGTTAGCTCCTCCTTCAATGTCTCCAGCTTCTTCTGCAAAAGCCTGATGAGGGGAATGACCTGACTCAGGCTGGCAGTGTCTGAACTGACTTCACGTGTGGCAAGTTCAAAGGGCATCAGAACCTTGCACAATGTTGAAATCATTCTCCACTGCGCTTGAGACAGGTGCATTCCACCTCCTATATCGTGCTGAATTGTATAGGCTTGAATGGCCTTTTGCTGCTCCTCCAACCTCTGAAGCATATAGAGGGTTGAATTCCACCTCGTTACCACTTCTTGCTTCAGATGATGGCAGGGCAGGTTCAGTTGTTTTTGGTGGTGCTCCAGTCTTCTGTACGTGGTGCCTGTACGCCGAAAGTGTCCCGCAATTCTTCTGGCCACCGACAGCATCTCTTGCACACCCCTGTCGTTTTTAAAAAAATTCTGCACCACCAAATTCAAGGTATGTGCAAAACATGGGACGTGCTGGAATTTGCCCAGATTTAATGCACACACAATATTGCTGGCGTTGTCCGATGCCACAAATCCACAGGAGAGTCCAATTGGGGTAAGCCATTCCGCGATGATCTTCCTCAGTTGCCGTAAGAGGTTTTCAGCTGTGTGCGTATTCTGGAAAGCGGTGATACAAAGCGTAGCCTGCCTAGGAAAGAGTTGGCGTTTGCGAGATGCTGCTACTGGTGCCGCCGCTGCTGTTCTTGCGGCGGGAGTCCATACATCTACCCAGTGGGCTGTCACAGTCATATAGTCCTGACCCTGCCCTGCTCCACTTGTCCACATGTCCGTGGTTAAGTGGACATTGGGTACAACTGCATTTTTTAGGACACTGGTGAGTCTTTTTCTGATGTCCGTGTACATTCTCGGTATCGCCTGCCTAGAGAAGTGGAACCTAGATGGTATTTGGTAACGGGGGCACACTACCTCAAGAAATTGTCTAGTTCCCTGTGAACTAACGGCGGATACCGGACGCACGTCTAACACCAACATAGTTGTCAAGGCCTCAGTTATCCGCTTTGCAGCAGGATGACTGCTGTGATATTTCATCTTCCTCGCAAAGGACTGTTGGACAGTCAATTGCTTACTGGAAGTAGTACAAGTGGGCTTACGACTTCCCCTCTGGGATGACGATCGACTCCCAGCAGCAACAACAGCAGCGCCAGCAGCAGTAGGCATTACACTCAAGGATGCATCGGAGGAATCCCAGGCAGGAGAGGACTCGTCAGAATTGCCAGTGACATGGCCTGCAGGACTATTGGCATTCCTGGGTAAGGAGGAAATTGACACTGAGGGAGTTGGTGGGGTGGTTTGCGTGAGCTTGGTTACAAGAGGAAGGGATTTACTGGTCAGTGGACTGCTTCCGCTGTCACCCAAAGTTTTTGAACTTGTCACTGACTTATTATGAATGCGCTGCAGGTGACGTATAAGGGAGGATGTTCCGAGGTGGTTAACGTCCTTACCCCTACTTATTACAGCTTGACAAAGGCAACACACGGCTTGACACCTGTTGTCCGCATTTCTGTTGAAATACTTCCACACCAAAGAGCTGATTTTTTTGGTATTTTCACCAGGCATGTCAATGGCCATATTCCTCCCACGGACAACAGGTGTCTCTCCGGGTGCCTGACTTAAACAAACCACCTCACCATCAGAATCCTCCTGGTCAATTTCCTCCCCAGCGCCAGCAACACCCATATCCTCCTCATCCTGGTGTACTTCAACACTGACATCTTCAATCTGACTATCAGGAACTGGACTGCGGGTGCTCCTTCCAGCACTTGCAGGGGGCGTGCAAATGGTGGAAGGCGCATGCTCTTCACGTCCAGTGTTGGGAAGGTCAGGCATCGCAACCGACACAATTGGAGTCGGACTCTTCTTGTGGATTTGGGATTTCGAAGAACGCACAGTTCTTTGCGGTGCTACTGCTTTTGCCATCTTGAGTCTTTTCATTTTTCTAGCGAGAGGCTGAGTGCTTCCATCCTCATGTGAAGCTGAACCACTAGCCATGAACATAGGCCAGGGCCTCAGCCGTTCCTTGCCACTCCGTGTGGTAAATGGCATATTGGCAAGTTTACGCTTCTCCTCCGACAATTTTATTTTAGGTTTTGGAGTCCTTTTTTTACTGATATTTGGTGTTTTGGATTTTACATGCTCTGTACTATGACATTGGGCATCGGCCTTGGCAGACGACGTTGCTGGCATTTCATCGTCTCGGCCATGACTAGTGGCAGCAGCTTCAGCACGAGGTGGAAGTGGATCTTGATCTTTCCCTAATTTTGGAACCTCAACATTTTTGTTCTCCATATTTTAATAGGCACAACTAAAAGGCACCTCAGGTAAACAATGGAGATGGATGGATACTAGTATACTTATGGATGGACTGCCGAGTGCCGACACATAGGTAGCTACAGCCGTGGACTACCGTACTGTGCCTGCTGATAATATAGACTGGATGATAATGAGATGAAATCAATATATATGTATATATAATATCACTAGTACTGCAGCCGGACAGGTATATATATTTATTATGTAATGACTGATGACGGACCTGCTGGACACTGTCAGCACAGCAGCACCGCAGACTGCTACAGTAAGCTACTATAGTAGTATGTATAAAGAAGAAAGAAAAAAAAAAACCACGGGTAGGTGGTATACAATTATGGATGGACTGCCGAGTGCCGACACAGAGGTAGCTACAGCTGTGGACTAACGTACTGTGTCTGCTGATAATATAGACTGGATGATAATGAGATGAAATCAATATATATGTATATATAATATCACTAGTACTGCAGCCGGACAGGTATATATATTTATTATGTAATGACTGATGACGGACCTGCTGGACACTGTCAGCTCAGCAGCACCGCAGACTGCTACAGTAAGCTACTATAGTAGTATGTATAAAGAAGAAAGAAAAAAAAAACCACGGGTAGGTGGTATACAATTATGGATGGACTGCCGAGTGCCGACACAGAGGTAGCTACAGCCGTGGACTAACGTACTGTGTCTGCTGATAATATAGACTGGATGATAATGAGATGAAATCAATATATATGTATATATAATATCACTAGTACTGCAGCCGGACAGGTATATATATTTATTATGTAATGACTGATGACGGACCTGCTGGACACTGTCAGCTCAGCAGCACCGCAGACTGCTACAGTAAGATACTATAGTAGTATGTATAAAGAAGAAAGAAAAAAAAAACCACGGGTAGGTGGTATACAATTATGGATGGACTGCCGAGTGCCGACACAGAGGTAGCTACAGCCGTGGACTAACGTACTGTGTCTGCTGATAATATAGACTGGATGATAATGAGATGAAATCAATATATATGTATATATAATATCACTAGTACTGCAGCCGGACAGGTATATATATTTATTATGTAATGACTGATGACGGACCTGCTGGACACTGTCAGCTCAGCAGCACCGCAGACTGCTACAGTAAGCTACTATAGTAGTATGTATAAAGAAGAAAGAAAAAGAAAAAAACCACGGGTAGGTGGTATACAATTATGGATGGACTGCCGAGTGCCGACACAGAGGTAGCTACAGCCGTGGACTAACGTACTGTGTCTGCTGATAATATAGACTGGATGATAATGAGATGAAATCAATATATATGTATATATAATATCACTAGTACTGCAGCCGGACAGGTATATATATTTATTATGTAATGACTGATGACGGACCTGCTGGACACTGTCAGCTCAGCAGCACCGCAGACTGCTACAGTAAGCTACTATAGTAGTATGTATAAAGAAGAAAGAAAAAAGAAAACCACGGGTAGGTGGTATACAATTATGGATGGACTGCCGAGTGCCGACACAGAGGTAGCTACAGCCGTGGACTAACGTACTGTGTCTGCTGATAATATAGACTGGATGATAATGAGATGAAATCAATATATATGTATATATAATATCACTAGTACTGCAGCCGGACAGGTATATATATTTATTATGTAATGACTGATGACGGACCTGCTGGACACTGTCAGCTCAGCAGCACCGCAGACTGCTACAGTAAGCTACTATAGTAGTATGTATAAAGAAGAAAGAAAACACGGGTAGGTGGTATACAATTATGGATGGACTGCCGAGTGCCGACACAGAGGTAGCTACAGCCGTGGACTAACGTACTGTGTCTGCTGATAATATAGACTGGATGATAATGAGATGAAATCAATATATATGTATATATAATATCACTAGTACTGCAGCCGGACAGGTATATATATTTATTATGTAATGACTGATGACGGACCTGCTGGACACTGTCAGCTCAGCAGCACCGCAGACTGCTATAGTAAGCTACTATAGTAGTATGTATAAAGAAGAAAGAAAAAAAAAAACCACGGGTAGGTGGTATACAATTATGGATGGACTGCCGAGTGCCGACACAGAGGTAGCTACAGCCGTGGACTAACGTACTGTGTCTGCTGATAATATAGACTGGATGATAATGAGATGAAATCAATATATATGTATATATAATATCACTAGTACTGCAGCCGGACAGGTATATATATTTATTATGTAATGACTGATGACGGACCTGCTGGACACTGTCAGCTCAGCAGCACCGCAGACTGCTACAGTAAGCTACTATAGTAGTATGTATAAAGAAGAAAGAAAAAAAAAAAAACACGGGTAGGTGGTATACAATTATGGATGGACTGCCGAGTGCCGACACAGAGGTAGCTACAGCCGTGGACTAACGTACTGTGTCTGCTGATAATATAGACTGGATGATAATGAGATGAAATCAATATATATGTATATATAATATCACTAGTACTGCAGCCGGACAGGTATATATATTTATTATGTAATGACTGATGACGGACCTGCTGGACACTGTCAGCTCAGCAGCACCGCAGACTGCTACAGTAAGCTACTATAGTAGTATGTATAAAGAAGAAAGAAAAAGAAAAAAACCACGGGTAGGTGGTATACAATTATGGATGGACTGCCGAGTGCCGACACAGAGGTAGCTACAGCCGTGGACTAACGTACTGTGTCTGCTGATAATATAGACTGGATGATAATGAGATGAAATCAATATATATGTATATATAATATCACTAGTACTGCAGCCGGACAGGTATATATATTTATTATGTAATGACTGATGACGGACCTGCTGGACACTGTCAGCTCAGCAGCACCGCAGACTGCTACAGTAAGCTACTATAGTAGTATGTATAAAGAAGAAAGAAAAAAGAAAACCACGGGTAGGTGGTATACAATTATGGATGGACTGCCGAGTGCCGACACAGAGGTAGCTACAGCCGTGGACTAACGTACTGTGTCTGCTGATAATATAGACTGGATGATAATGAGATGAAATCAATATATATGTATATATAATATCACTAGTACTGCAGCCGGACAGGTATATATATTTATTATGTAATGACTGATGACGGACCTGCTGGACACTGTCAGCTCAGCAGCACCGCAGACTGCTACAGTAAGCTACTATAGTAGTATGTATAAAGAAGAAAGAAAACACGGGTAGGTGGTATACAATTATGGATGGACTGCCGAGTGCCGACACAGAGGTAGCTACAGCCGTGGACTAACGTACTGTGTCTGCTGATAATATAGACTGGATGATAATGAGATGAAATCAATATATATGTATATATAATATCACTAGTACTGCAGCCGGACAGGTATATATATTTATTATGTAATGACTGATGACGGACCTGCTGGACACTGTCAGCTCAGCAGCACCGCAGACTGCTATAGTAAGCTACTATAGTAGTATGTATAAAGAAGAAAGAAAAAAAAAAACCACGGGTAGGTGGTATACAATTATGGATGGACTGCCGAGTGCCGACACAGAGGTAGCTACAGCCGTGGACTAACGTACTGTGTCTGCTGATAATATAGACTGGATGATAATGAGATGAAATCAATATATATGTATATATAATATCACTAGTACTGCAGCCGGACAGGTATATATATTTATTATGTAATGACTGATGACGGACCTGCTGGACACTGTCAGCTCAGCAGCACCGCAGACTGCTACAGTAAGCTACTATAGTAGTATGTATAAAGAAGAAAGAAAAAAAAAAAAACACGGGTAGGTGGTATACAATTATGGATGGACTGCCGAGTGCCGACACAGAGGTAGCTACAGCCGTGGACTAACGTACTGTGTCTGCTGATAATATAGACTGGATGATAATGAGATGAAATCAATATATATGTATATATAATATCACTAGTACTGCAGCCGGACAGGTATATATATTTATTATGTAATGACTGATGACGGACCTGCTGGACACTGTCAGCTCAGCAGCACCGCAGACTGCTACAGTAAGCTACTATAGTAGTATGTATAAAGAAGAAAGAAAAGAAAAAAACACGGGTAGGTGGTATACAATTATGGATGGACTGCCGAGTGCCGACACAGAGGTAGCTACAGCCGTGGACTAACGTACTGTGTCTGCTGATAATATAGACTGGATGATAATGAGATGAAATCAATATATATGTATATATAATATCACTAGTACTGCAGCCGGACAGGTATATATATTTATTATGTAATGACTGATGACGGACCTGCTGGACACTGTCAGCTCAGCAGCACCGCAGACTGCTACAGTAAGCTACTATAGTAGTATGTATAAAGAAGAAAGAAAAAAAAAAACCACGGGTAGGTGGTATACAATTATGGATGGACTGCCGAGTGCCGACACAGAGGTAGCTACAGCCGTGGACTAACGTACTGTGTCTGCTGATAATATAGACTGGATGATAATGAGATGAAATCAATATATATGTATATATAATATTGTCAAAGTCAAAAATATTACATAGAGAGAACATACAAACTGCACACATTTAAGTCGCTATACTTGCAAATATGCGCAGCGAGCACAGCAATATATAGTAACACACGCATTTGCTCGGACATGGCACGGAGATGGATTCGGCGCTTGTTTCATACAGTACATGGTTATAATAATGTCGGGCACCAGACATCATGGAGATTTAGAATTGGCTGATGAATTGATGTCATGAATGTGTATTATTTGAACAGAACCAGATGCGCCCGTCATGTTTGGTATTGAAGCAAGCAGAATGATGTGTGGGTTAGTTTGATGCTTGTTGTGAAGTTGTGGGACATTGCAGCGGATAGATATGATTATATGCATAAAAGCTAAGATCACTTAGTTAGAACAATGAATGATCAAGCCAACCATTTACTAAGTTTTCAGGGCTGAACCTGATCAGCATATACAAAGAGAATAGTGACTCAATCATAAAGGAGAGAGAGAGACCCCTCCCCCAGGAACAGACACACAGGAGAATTGTTCCTGTCGGGGGGGGGGGGTCGGGGTCAGTTGTGGGGGCCTCTGAGGACAGATACACTGTAACTCACTCACACAGCTACCTTACACACAGCAAGCATGGCTGGATCATCACCAGGCTCCTTACGAAAGGCTAAGTATCATAATCTCAATATCTCATGGCTGATTGGCATAGATTAGTTAGTTTGGAGATACAAATGGCTTAAGGTTAACGAGGTTTGGGCAGTTGTGTGATTGTTGGGTGTTTCTGTTGATACTCTGTGAAGTCTGTGATGAATTGGAACAGTAGACAATCTGTAGCATAGTATTTGTGGTATTTGTTTGCCTATGGTGATTTAAAATAGATTGTGCTGGTTTGTTATAATATATCTTGTTAATCATGAATAAGACCATGCAGTACTTTTGAATATGTGCTTGTAGCAATGGCAGGCTGATACTTGTGGGTACCTGGTGGTCTGGTCTTGTGATAGCTCATATGCTCTGGTTATTGAGATACTGTGTTTGCTTGAAATTGTGAAAGGTGATTTAGATGGTTTGGAATTGTAAAATCAGAACATATGCATTGTTTTGAGGCTTGGACATTTTGGAATAAAATGGAGTCTTGTGTCTTCTGCTATGTGATTGTGGTGTAGCAGAGAGTGCCATGTGTTTGGACCTGCAAATCTAAAATGGCTGCTGCCGGGTGTTTTCCCCTCCCCCTTTCAACCATGTGTTGCAGTCTTTGGAATCATGGGAGTTTTCTCAAAATGGAGTCTAGCTTCCATCCCATGCGGTATTCAGCATTGACTAACTGCGCAGCGATTGTCTCTCACATGTGTAGTTTTATCTGCAACCATATTGTTCTTACTGTTATTGTGAGCCATTTCTCTCTCGCTCTCTTCTCCTCTTTCTCACTTATTTTCCCTTAAAACGTAATTGTATTGTATTGTATTTCCTGTGTAGTTATCTGGTTAGGTAGTCTATGTTATATTGTAGTGTATGACTTGTATTGTATTAATTCTTTTGCAAGTATAACATTCATAATATATATATAAGGCGTTAGACCCTAAGCACGATATCTGTGTATTTCTTATAGTGTTAAGTATTCTCAGAGCGTCGGTGACGCTCGAACAGCATTCGAGTTAATAAGGTTATACTGTGTTGCATTTACACTCTATCACTACACTAAGGTTTTACTGCATAATATACTGTTTATGGTTTAGATATAAAGGTTTAACATTGTGAGCGTCAGCGCCGCTGGTGATCTCCTCGTGGTCCCGAGCGTCCGCTACGCTATAGCGAATCATTACGATAGACGGCAGCCAATAGCGTGCCTGCCTGTGATCTCTTGGCCGTGAGCGAACGTGACGCTTGAGCGTCTCGACTACGGCTAAGCGATTGCTACGCAACGAGCGTACCCTTACGGTACTCCATACGTGAATAGCGTACAGTGTTCTTAGACCTCATAAAGGGTTTTATATAAGATAAATATTTAGCTTTATCAATTGGCAGCTCGTCCAGTCCTTCACATATCTCTGCTAGGTAATTTCAGCAGACATTATCCATCAGCAAAGGGCGGGAGATCATATTCTTCGCAGTGCTGACGGGATAAGCGTCTGCTTCGCTTAGTAAAGGGTGCTGAAGGAATCCGGGACCGGAGGTAAGAACAAAACGATAGTGTCTTTTTAAAACTGTTTATTTCTGTCTTGCGTACACACGCACGCATATCTGCATTTCTTTTCATTCGTGTATTTTCATATATCACTCTCCTGTTTGCCATTGTATAATTGATAAACGTACTAAGAGAGATTTGCCGCTATTTCATAGTTAAAGAGTAAAGGTAATACAGTTAAGGTATAGAAATACACACAGCTCTACCTAAAGGTAAAAGGAGAGATTGGTGTGGTGTGCGGTAGATGATCGAGGATCATCTACATTGATAAACGTGTTAGTTGTGTTACGGTGGACATTGGTTTTGTGTACACGTGTCTCTAACAAAGGGCTGAGACTCGCGTACGCAAAGGCCGACGCACGCAGCGTCTGGGTACGCCCACGTAACTCAAGTCACACGATAGTGTTGATTTTTAAGTAACGCAACGGGCGATAAATAGCGCAACAAGCGATAAATAGCGCAAACAGGCGATAAGTAGCGCAAATCTATTTTAAATTCGAAATTTAAATTAACAGATCCTTCTCCTAATTTGTAACACATCTGGTCTAAAGAGAAATTTCTGCGCAGAAATAGAAATAGAAACAAAAGTGTATATGTGGTGAGTGAGTGTTTGTTTTTACAATTTTGAGGATTGAACCAAAAGAAATCATCGAGTTCTCGTGAAGGTACATACGTGTAAGTGACATGCACGGTGGCTAGGGAGGCATCCTTGGTTAAACAAAAAAATTTGAGCATTAGAGTATAGCAGACCAGGAGGTCATACTGTAGCAGACCAGGAGGTCATAACAGACCAGGAGGTCTAGGTACAGCAGACAAGGAAGTCCGCTATAGAGTCCACAGGCACAACACCAAAAAAAAGGGTTGGTGCAACACCCATATAGGCCATACAAGCTCTTGCTGAAGGAATTCGCAGCCGCAATTTTCGATTCCGCTGGTCGCTCCGTACATAAGATTAGTTGCTTATGTGCTGAACGATTGTACCGCACGTAATTGTGTGCATTAGTAAACCTGACCGGTACTATTTGTGTACGAAGGTCATAAACGCTATTTGTACATTCTAACGTGATTTGTGTAATTTTTTATTTTTTCAAAAAGGGAAGTTCGCTGGTCACTCAGGAACTATCTGACAACCACACCTTTACTGGAAAGGGTTAATGCTCTGCGGATCACACTCACATGTTCCAGTAAACAAAGGTTAATAGGGGCCCTGGGTCGAGTACGCCAGCACTATATCAGTGTGATCAGGTCGTATTGGTCGGCGTGGGCGAGTGAGTGAGGTGCTCGGTAAACTTCACCGCCAACCTATCGTGAATATCTTGGTTTTTTGTAAGGGTCCGTAACACCTGCAAATTATGGGGGCCAGTTGTTCAGGAAGGGGGCGATCAACCTCGGTTCGGGTTGATTCTATAAACCGACCAGTCGGGTCGGCAAGGTACGTAATGTGTGAAAAATACGGAAGGCACACAGAAATTTTATGTGATGAATGGGAAAGAATGACAATGCATGACGGGGAGAAATTCTCAAGAATAGGTAGCTTCAGCCCAGAAGTGTTAATGAATTTAAGGAGAAGGATAGGTCTTATTAAACCAGCAAAGAGACGAATCAAACATTATGATTATTTGCAGTTATGGCAACAGGAAAGTGAATTGCAAAGAGATTTAATTGACTTATCTGACTCTTATCTTGAGAGGAGAGACATGGCAATGGAGAGGATTATGGTTGCGGAGAAAAGCACAAGGTTGAACAATAAAAACGCTCTTAGCAACTGTAGTATAGATGATAAGAATAAGTGTAATAAATGTAACAATGATAATTGTAATTCTGTTAAATGTACAACTATTAACCTATGCAAGTTGCACCCCATGTCAAACTTCCCTCAGGAATACAAACAAGAAAGTGAGCCCAGAACAATGTCGGCACCTCTTCCAGAAGCCATCCTACAAGACATCCAGGTGGACGCGACCAAATCGGTAAAGGCAATAATCAAACCCCCTAACGGAGGGTCAGGTGAGGTCGTGTCCACAGGTACGTACAATGTTTTCTATCACGCACAAACAGATGTACCCCATATTGTAAGATCAACACTAAATGATGTAGTTGAGTTTGATCCGGTCAGGGTGATCACAGTCCCCAATGGGAAGACTGACGATCAGGGAATCATTCCCGTCAAGGACAGTGCAATGCGCTGTCTCTGGTCCCGGACCGAATTGAGATCAATTATGTCTGAATTTCCTGATCCTAGGAAAAATCTAGTAGCATGTCAAAGGTTTGTTAAAGAACTAGGAAACTCCACAGAACTCACCAACAAAGAGTGGCGAGCAGTGCTGAGGACATGTTTGCCCTCCAGTGTTGACCCTGAAAAGTTCATTGCTGATTGTAAATTAGACACGGAGGCACCTTGTACGGAGGAACACAATCAGGAATGTATTAAGCAGATCAACCAACAGTTAGAAGTATATTTCCCAGCCATTGTCGAGTGGAACAAAATCTTCTCCATAAGACAAAACGAAGGGGAAAGTATTTCTGATTATTTCAATCGAGCACTGCAAATGATGGCTAGAAACACTGGGATCACGGATATCAAGACAAATGCACAACATAAAGGAATAGCGGTTAAGGTATTAATGAATGGTTTAAAGGATGAATTAAGCACAAGGGTACAGACCACCAACCCAGACTGGAGAGATATCTCGGTGGCCGCATTAAGAGAGGCCATCATTAATCATGATCAGAATATCACCAGATACAGAGAGTCACTGAGTGACAAGTTGATGACAACAAGTATACAGGCCCTAACCACAAGACCACTCCAACAAAAGCCCCACACCATTGCGAAAAATTCAAATATGGAAGTTTGTTATAATTGCCTGAAGGAAGGCCATTATGCAAGAGATTGCAGGTCTAGAAGCACACACAAGGTATATACACCCCCTAGACAACAACATAACCATGATATCCAAGGAAGCAGGGAAGTACAGGGAAAGCGGTTGATGGCACTGAACATCCAAGCGGTTGAGGAGGCATCAAGTCGACCGGAACCCCAGGCCCCTAGCACATGGAGAAAGCCAAGGATTTGTTATCATTGTAGAAGAGAAGGGCATTATGCCAGCAACTGTAATAACCCACATAAAGTCAGACCCCCTAGACAAAGAAATGAGCAAAATTATAACACACACAATTATAATCAGGGATCTTATAGGAAAAATTTTGGGCCACACCCATAATATGTAGTCAAGAAAGGTGATCACTAGGACGGATGGTAAGCCTGAGGTAACAGTTAATAAATTGGGAGGTCATTCACTGAAGACACAGGAATGATCAGGTGAAACGTTGTAAATGTATTTGTGAAAAATGTTTTTTTCTTTTTCTCTCTCCCCACCTCTGACGATTATTGGTAGGATTCAAACATTGCATATATACTTGGTCTTTGCAGAAGTCTACCAAAACCCCAGCATGACCTATCCGCACCAATGTATTCTGGCCAGATACAGAGGGTATGGAGGTGCTGGTGGGAGGGACTGCGCAAGGAAACCATTGGACATGTAGATATGACAGCCTGATGATCTGACAATGTTTTAAAATGTTTGAAAAATGTTTTTTTTCCCTGTTGTTGTTTAATGTTGTGTTATGTTATATATACATATATGAATTGTTCTCTCTCTCTTTTGTTTTTTTTGTTCTCTCGCTACTCACTCATGTTTTCATGTTTTAAAGATGGTATGTCACACATCAGTTAGACAAATGGTAATGCCAGATTTTTGCTCCTTACAGAAAGATCGCTGGTTGGGAAGGAATATTGTATCACCAGAATGTTCGTTTGGAAGACTGAGAGACAACAGAGATGAGATGACAGCAGAACAAGAAGAACAACAAGACTAGAGAACTAATTATCGTAACAAGTTTCTCTCCCCCTCAAACTGTTTTCCTGTACCCCCATTACAAATTTCTCCTTTTCTCCTCCTGTAAGATGGACTCGCCTCAAGAGACTGTGATATGGATTTTCCTGTTGACCATGACGTTGACCCGAGCAGTCTGTTTCGGTGAGAGTACCAGTGAGGTCGAGAAAGAAGTTTTGACACCAGAAAGGTTCCAATGACTAAGACGGAGGTGTAAATTTCCAATAGCAACACAATCACCAAGCAAAGGCGAGTACCGGAAACGATCTAGCAGCCATGTTATTTGTAAACATTTTTCTTTTAAGGATTGTTAGCTGAAGAAAACTGTATCTGTAGGCTCTGTGACCATGTAGTTGAGGATGGGTGCATTAAGAAATGCCAATCCAGTTTTAATATCCACATGGACCGGCATCCCTTGAGTGACTATCACTCTTTAGTGGGTAGCGTGTTAAATCAAACAGATTGTTGGGTATGCTCTCAAGTACCTCAAGGTCATAGCAAATCAGGACTAGTACCATTTCCTTTAACGATAGGGGAGGTACTTGAGCTAAAGGGTGGGAGACCGGTGGACAGGAGGTTTAATATCTCCAGCCCTCCTAGTTTGAAGCTCCACCAATACCATGTGGATAGGTCCCTATTATGTTTTAACATCTCCAATCCCCGAAAGCCGGGAAATTGGGAAGTGTCATGGAGTAACCAAACCATGACCTTTTCATATAGAGCAGATAGAATGCCAACAGATACAGAGCTTATACGCCACATAGCCGGTAAGGAAAAATCTTTCCGATATAGGTATACCCTAGGAAATAGGATCACGAGAGTTGGAGAGGTATCTCTAGGATACAGTGCACAGATCGTACAAACTGATAGGTGTACTAAACAGATGGGAGAATTAGGGTTAGGAGAGTTCACATGGAAGATGTGTAATATGGTAATGTCCTACTCCGTCCCATATGTTCTCCCCGATGATGCATATTTCATATGCGGGAGGAAGGCGTATAAAGTGGCTTGCCCCAAACTCTGAAGGATTGTGTTATATTGGAAAAGTACTACCTGAGGTAATGAGTCTAAGGAGTGAGGAAATTGTAATTCCAATAGATTTGATTTATGACCCAACTGTAGAAACAATGATGTGATGAAAATGCGATTATACGGTCCGTTTCTTTCACCTGTTTTTCCGTTTCCTCCAAGGTAAAAAGACCCACTTGGACGAGGAATTTGATGAGCCGATATACAGACAACAGATGGATTAAAGAAGAAGTTTTGACAACCTGATACACAGATTTTTGATGAACTTTGCCATAGATCCCCAGTTTCCCTAGAAATTTTAAAATTACGCTAGCCCAACACTTTTGTAAATCTATGGACATTGACAAAGCTTTTGCTCGCACCTTATGGGCAAAAGCACAAAGAAGACTGCATTCAACAGACACCGAACAAGACTTCAACCGACAAATGTTCATTTACCTGACATAGAATACCACTGCATTTACCGTAATTATGTCTTTTCTTCATCTCTACAACCTTCAGGTAATTACACACATAGTATAGGGAATACAGGCACAGATATCAGCAATCACATATTCCCCCATTCATGTATCATCAACTAAAATGTGCTCCCCATTTTGTTACAACCAAAATCCGAAAAGAGCTCGGTAAAGTTTGACAGCCCATCCACAGACCCGTACCACGGGATAAGAAGGAATTCAAATGTATACTTCGCAATACCTCGAAGCTTGATGTACAACACGTACGGCACAATGATACATTACCCCCCAAACATGGATTCATACACACATGCTTCTGCTATCTCACTAGGTCATACCCTCTTCACACCTTCTCTTCTCTCCTCCCTTACCCAATCATAGAAATGTATTTACATATGACATATATTTTTCTCTTTTTGAAATGTTTTAGGAAGTGGCAGTTATTGGTGACTGCCAAAGGGTGGACTGTCAAAGTCAAAAATATTACATAGAGAGAACATACAAACTGCACACATTTAAGTCGCTATACTTGCAAATATGCGCAGCGAGCACAGCAATATATAGTAACACACGCATTTGCTCGGACATGGCACGGAGATGGATTCGGCGCTTGTTTCATACAGTACATGGTTATAATAATGTCGGGCACCAGACATCATGGAGATTTAGAATTGGCTGATGAATTGATGTCATGAATGTGTATTATTTGAACAGAACCAGATGCGCCCGTCATGTTTGGTATTGAAGCAAGCAGAATGATGTGTGGGTTAGTTTGATGCTTGTTGTGAAGTTGTGGGACATTGCAGCGGATAGATATGATTATATGCATAAAAGCTAAGATCACTTAGTTAGAACAATGAATGATCAAGCCAACCATTTACTAAGTTTTCAGGGCTGAACCTGATCAGCATATACAAAGAGAATAGTGACTCAATCATAAAGGAGAGAGAGAGACCCCTCCCCCAGGAACAGACACACAGGAGAATTGTTCCTGTCGGGGGGGGGGGGGTCGGGGTCAGTTGTGGGGGCCTCTGAGGACAGATACACTGTAACTCACTCACACAGCTACCTTACACACAGCAAGCATGGCTGGATCATCACCAGGCTCCTTACGAAAGGCTAAGTATCATAATCTCAATATCTCATGGCTGATTGGCATAGATTAGTTAGTTTGGAGATACAAATGGCTTAAGGTTAACGAGGTTTGGGCAGTTGTGTGATTGTTGGGTGTTTCTGTTGATACTCTGTGAAGTCTGTGATGAATTGGAACAGTAGACAATCTGTAGCATAGTATTTGTGGTATTTGTTTGCCTATGGTGATTTAAAATAGATTGTGCTGGTTTGTTATAATATATCTTGTTAATCATGAATAAGACCATGCAGTACTTTTGAATATGTGCTTGTAGCAATGGCAGGCTGATACTTGTGGGTACCTGGTGGTCTGGTCTTGTGATAGCTCATATGCTCTGGTTATTGAGATACTGTGTTTGCTTGAAATTGTGAAAGGTGATTTAGATGGTTTGGAATTGTAAAATCAGAACATATGCATTGTTTTGAGGCTTGGACATTTTGGAATAAAATGGAGTCTTGTGTCTTCTGCTATGTGATTGTGGTGTAGCAGAGAGTGCCATGTGTTTGGACCTGCAAATCTAAAATGGCTGCTGCCGGGTGTTTTCCCCTCCCCCTTTCAACCATGTGTTGCAGTCTTTGGAATCATGGGAGTTTTCTCAAAATGGAGTCTAGCTTCCATCCCATGCGGTATTCAGCATTGACTAACTGCGCAGCGATTGTCTCTCACATGTGTAGTTTTATCTGCAACCATATTGTTCTTACTGTTATTGTGAGCCATTTCTCTCTCTCTCTCTTCTCCTCTTTCTCACTTATTTTCCCTTAAAACGTAATTGTATTGTATTGTATTTCCTGTGTAGTTATCTGGTTAGGTAGTCTATGTTATATTGTAGTGTATGACTTGTATTGTATTAATTCTTTTGCAAGTATAACATTCATAATATATATATAAGGCGTTAGACCCTAAGCACGATATCTGTGTATTTCTTATAGTGTTAAGTATTCTCAGAGCGTCGGTGACGCTCGAACAGCATTCGAGTTAATAAGGTTATACTGTGTTGCATTTACACTCTATCACTACACTAAGGTTTTACTGCATAATATACTGTTTATGGTTTAGATATAAAGGTTTAACATTGTGAGCGTCAGCGCCGCTGGTGATCTCCTCGTGGTCCCGAGCGTCCGCTACGCTATAGCGAATCATTACGATAGACGGCAGCCAATAGCGTGCCTGCCTGTGATCTCTTGGCCGTGAGCGAACGTGACGCTTGAGCGTCTCGACTACGGCTAAGCGATTGCTACGCAACGAGCGTACCCTTACGGTACTCCATACGTGAATAGCGTACAGTGTTCTTAGACCTCATAAAGGGTTTTATATAAGATAAATATTTAGCTTTATCAATATCACTAGTACTGCAGCCGGACAGGTATATATATTTATTATGTAATGACTGATGACGGACCTGCTGGACACTGTCAGCTCAGCAGCACCGCAGACTGCTACAGTAAGCTACTATAGTAGTATGTATAAAGAAGAAAGAAAAAAAAAAACCATGGGTAGGTGGTATACAATTATGGATGGACTGCCTAGTGCCGACACAGAGGTAGCTACAGCCGTGGACTAACGTACTGTGTCTGCTGATAATATAGACTGGATGATAATGAGATGAAATCAATATATATGTATATATAATATCACTAGTACTGCAGCCGGACAGGTATATATATTTATTATGTAATGACTGATGACGGACCTGCTGGACACTGTCAGCTCAGCAGCACCGCAGACTGCTACAGTAAGCTGCTATAGTAGTATGTATAAAGAAGAAAGAAAAAAAAAAAAACACGGGTAGGTGGTATACAATTATGGATGGACTGCCGAGTGCCGACACAGAGGTAGCTACAGCCGTGGACTAACGTACTGTGTCTGCTGATAATATAGACTGGATGATAATGAGATGAAATCAATATATATGTATATATAATATCACTAGTACTGCAGCCGGACAGGTATATATATTTATTATGTAATGACTGATGACGGACCTGCTGGACACTGTCAGCTCAGCAGCACCGCAGACTGCTACAGTAAGCTACTATAGTAGTATGTATAAAGAAGAAAGAAAAAAAAAAACCACGGGTAGGTGGTAAACAATTATGGATGGACTGCCGAGTGCCGACACAGAGGTAGCTACAGCCGTGGACTAACGTACTGTGTCTGCTGATAATATAGACTGGATGATAATGAGATGAAATCAATATATATATATATATATATATATATATATATAATTATATAATATCACTAGTACTGCAGCCGGACAGGTATATATATTTATTATGTAATGACTGATGACGGACCTGCTGGACACTGTCAGCTCAGCAGCACCGCAGACTGCTACAGTAAGCTACTATAGTAGTATGTATAAAGAAGAAAGAAAAAAAAAAAAAAAAACACGGGTAGGTGCTAGGTGGTATACAATATTATATATATATATTATATACAATTATATATATATATATATATATATATATATATATATATATATATATTAAACTCATAAACTGGTGGTGATTATTAAACTGGTGGTCAGGTCACTGGTCACACTATCAGCAACTTGCAAGTAGTACTCCTGAGTCCTAAGCAGACAATCACAATATATATTATACTGGTGGTCAGTGTGGTCACAAACAATGGCAGTGTGGCACTCTGGCAGCAAAAGTGTGCACTGTACGTTATATGTACTCCTGAGTCCTGAGTCCTGCTCTCAGACTCTAACTGCTCCCCACTGTCAGTGTCTCCCCCACAAGTCAGATAATACAGTCACACTATCTCTATCACTTCAGCAAGTACTAGTAGTAGTAGTACTCCTCCTAATGCTCCCCAAAATTACTACTGTGTCTCTCTCTGTCTCACTCTCTTCTCGAATCTCTATAAACGGAGAGGACGCCAGCCACGTCCTCTCCCTATGAATCTCAATGCACGTGTGAAAATGGCGGCGACGCGCGGCTCCTTATATAGAATCCGAGTCTCGCGATAGAATCCGAGCCTCGCGAGAATCCGACAGCGTGATGATGACATTCGGGCGCGCTCGGGTTAACCGAGCAAGGCGGGAAGATCAGAGTCGCTCGGACCCGTGTTAAAAAAACTGAAGTTCGGGCGGGTTCAGATTCCGAGGAACCGAACCCGCTCATCTTTACAAATAAGCAGACCTTGGCCAGATGGATTAGAATGGTGATTGCACAAGCTTATGTACAGGCTGGACTTCCAGCTCCTGCAACTATCAAGGCCCATTCTGCTTGGTCTGTTGGACCTTCTTGGGTGGCCCGCCGTGGCGCGTCCCTTTAACAATTGTGCAAGGCGGCTACGTGGTCCTCAGTGAACACGTTCATCAGGTTCTATGCCTTTGATACTTCCGCCTCCCAGGATGCTTCCTTTGGATGCCGGGTTCTTATGCCCGCTACAGTGCGTCCCCCCGTGAGGAACTGCTTTAGGACATCCCCAATGTTATTCCTTGGGGAATACCAGTGTACCCTGCTGCAGAAAAGGATATTTATGGTAAGACTTACCATAGTTAAATCTTTTTCTGCAAGGTACACTGGATTCCACAGGGCGCCCACCCTGACGCACTTAGCTTCTTTGGATTTGTATGGCATTAGCCGTTGGTACCTTCTCCTGTCGAGAGAATGTGGTTATATGTGGCTACCTACTACTGCCGTCTCTTTTACCTGCTACTGCATTGGACTGGTTAACAAAACTGAGCTCCAGTGCCTGAAGGCGGGGATATAGAGGAGGCGGTGCAACGCATACGCATCTTGGGAACAGTCAAAGCTTTAGCCTGCTGGTGCCTCGGATCAAGATCCAACTCTACACCCTGATGTTATTCCCTGTGGAATCCAGTGTACCTCGCAGAAAGAGATTTAACAACGGTGAGTCTTACCATAAATCTCCATTTTTGCTTGCAGGGCATTGGCAAACAAAGGCGGGGGGGGGGGTTCCAGTTTCTCAGAAACCCCCCTTTCTCACAGCTTGGCCAGCGTCCACTACATGTAGTATAAAGGGTGGAATAGCGCTGCTGCAGCAGATTGTCCCACCAAGTCTGTTGTGTGCATGTGTGTGGCTCTGAGTGCTTAATCATTGCACAAGAGAGAATCTGGTAAAGGGGGTCATTCCGAGTTGATCGCTCTCTGCCAATTTTCACAGCACAGTGATCAGGGGAAAAAATAGCCATTTCTGCGCATGCGTATGCCCTGCAATGCGCACGCGCGACGTATGGGTACAAAGCTCTTTGTGGTTGTGCTCAGGTTCTAGCGAAGTTTTCCTTTCCACTGGCGGCCGCAAGAAGATTGACAGGAAGGGGGCGTTACTGGGTGTCAACTGACCGTTTTCAGAGAGTATTTGCAAAAACGCAGGCGTGTCTGAAAAAACACAGGCATGGCTGGGCATTCGCTGGGCAGGTGTATGACATCAAATCCGGACACGAATAGACTGAAGTGTTCGCAAGCGCTGAGTAGGTTCAGAGCTACTCTGAAACTGCAAAAAATGTTTTTGTAGAGCTCGGCTCCACAAGCGTTCGCACTTCTGCTAAGCTAAAATACACTCCCCAGTGGGCGGCAGCATAGCATTTGCACGGCTGCTAAAATTAGCGAGCAAGCGATTAACTCGGAATGACCCCTAAAGTACCTTACTGTGGTCATTGTGCCTGCACATATGAAGTACTGAATTACATAAACTGCACTTTGTGTTTGGGGCAGACCACAGCTTTCTTCACGCTAATCATGCATCCTTCATAGGCTGGTAACAATCGCTTTAAAATCAAACATTTGGAACCCCCCCTCCAGAAATCCTGCATTTGCCTCTGCCGAGTAAATACCGACTGCTTTCAAATGTACCTTACATGTGCTGGACAGCTTTATTTTTAAACTGCAATTTAGATTTTAGCTAGAATACACTTCTCCTAAATCTAATATCTCTACACATTAGGGACATTATGTGAGGTCAATGGCTGGAGAGCACTGGCCAAATTTACACACACATATATGAACCCAAGGGTGGGCTCATGTGGGTATTATACAAAGGTGCAGCAGTATATGCTTTGTTACCATTGGTGTTTCTATAATGGGTGCAAAGTGTACAGTGCACACGGGCCCCTGGATCCGCACATATTGCACCCATATTTTAATACTTACCTCTACAGAGTCCAGCGTCAAAATGTCCGTTGCACATGCGCAGTAGTGAATTTGGTCTGGCGCCATGTTTCCAGAGACCTACGCATGCGTAGTAGACTCCGTCACGATGCCGGAGACTACTGAGCTGTGCAGAGGAGGGAGCCCCCCCCCCCAGGCCCATTCGGAATCTGCACAGGGGCCCCCTCCTCTGTTAAGACGCCCCTGTTTGTTACCATATATACATATATATAGAAGACCACAAACAGGTTGAATGGATAATTGTCTTTTTTCAACCTTAGATACTCTGTTACTATGTTACATATATGATATACAGTATATGTATCTCCTATATTAGCCCAGAGTGACTGTGTGTGTAATGCTAGGCGGAGTCAGAGTCATAGAGTCACAGATCAGCCCAAGTATATAGGAGAGGTGGCTGAATGCAGGGCATGATCCTTTTACTGTCTGGTGAGTAGTTGATGCACCCGCGCCTCCCCCACCAGCGGCACCCCCGCACGATGCGGACAAGGATGGGGAGCAGGAGCAGCACTGCAAAGTACATGTGAGGCTGAACCGGCCCGGCCCCAGCAGCCTGTCAGCTCACACTGATTGGTTGGACATCTGCCACTGGGACCAGCACCAGCTCACGCCCACACAGTCTGTCTCCACTGCCAGTCACAGTGTAGCCCTCCTCCTCCATAGTGGCACACGTGACTGATCAGCATGGAGTGGGAGAGACTAGAGGAGCTCAGCGGAGAGCAGTGTGACAGGTGCGTGCTGCGGCCTGTGAGAAGACTCACTGAAGTGATGAACGTGTCAGTGAGTGCTGCGGCTACCTTTACAATGTGTGCGGCGGCGCGGGTGGGGGGCACGGGATGGACGGGAGGCGAGGTTCTGCAGGTGGCTTTACAGTGTGTGTACCGGGGAGGGGGTTACTCCGGGGCCTGAAGTTCCCCTAGTCATGCTGAGAGAGACACGCCCGTGCGGATCAGGCCCAGTGTCTCTCTCTACACTGGTCACAGCTGTAGTGTACTGGAGAAGGGGAGTGCCAGCCACATGTAAAGTTCCTCCCATTTGCCTGTGGCTGCTGAAGCCCCGCCCATATGTGACACCTTAAGCCCCACCCACCCACGGCACCTTAATTCCCACCCTCACTTTGGGTGACGGCCACCCATTCACCCCCAGTAACTCAGAGTTACGAGCTGGCCCTGAGAAAAAGGAAGCTGGAGAGGCTGAGGAATGCTGATACAGGTCAGTTGTTATGCACACCAGTGCCAGCAGGAATGTACTGGTGTTTGAACGGTGAGGGATGCAAAACAAATGAACTCACAGACAGACTGGGGAATATGACATTACATACACAGAAGGTGATAGGGTAACAAAATAAACACAAAGTGAACAGAGTAGCTCAAAGGCTAAGAAACTGGGTGTCTCCCTAGTATTAGGAATGCTCAGATGGAAAGAAGCAAGATGTAGTGATTTAATACGTAGAGAACCCGAAATGCTGTTGCTAAGGGCAACAGCAAAACCCTAAAGGGTTACCAACGGGTGTGGCAGTAAACTCCTTGGTCAGAGATGGAATAATAGACACAAGGAGAGTCTCCACAATCCTAGTCCTCACTTGCAGTGCACAGGTTCAGCTTACTGCCACTAAACTGACACCTGAACACCTTGCACAGTGAGAAAGGATTTTGGCAGGCAAGTCTGAGAATACAGCCGCAAACTTGCTAGGTTCACAGAGTAGCAAAAGAACCCCAGCAGGTTAAACGACTGACTCCAGTCTTACTGCTAGGTCTGGATTGGCAGAGTGTAATACCAAATCCCAAGGCCTATTTGCAGTAAGCAACAAACAAATACAAAGTTACACAGTACTAGCTAGCTTTCAGGAACTGACTAACCAACAAAGATTCAGCAGCATCTGCCTAACCTGAGAAGAGGGTTTATATAGCAGGTGCTGTCCACGCCCCACTCAGACCTCACAGACTGTGAGCACAAAAACCAGCACCGGGTCCCCTGCCGTGCACAGAGCCTGTAACCACTGCACAGCAAAAGACCCGAACCGGAGTATCAGCTACGCTCAGGTTACTCCGCTAGCACTTGTCTCCCGGTTGCCATGACGACGTGGCAGCACAGAGCAGGAGACCCTAACAGTACCCCCCCTCTGAAGAGGGGTCAAAGAACCCCTACCACCGGGTTTATCGGGGAACTGCGAGAAGAAAGAGCGTAACAGTCTGGGGGCATGAAGATCACAACTGCGCACCCACGTCCGCTCCTCCGGGCCATACCCCTTCCAGTGCACCAAAAATGACAGCCGACCCCGAACCATCTTGGAGTCAAGAATCCTTTCAACAACAAACTCCCTCTGGCCACGTATCAGAAGAGGGGAAGGTCTTCCACTGGAAGAAGGATTACTAATCGCCCGTTTTAAAAGGGAACAATGAAATGTTTTATTGATACCCAAAGAACGGGGTAGATCTAACTGAAATGCCACCGGATTGATAACCCTAGTGATCTTATAAGGACCGATGAACCGGGGGCCTAACTTATGAGATGGCTGTCTCAACTTCAAATTCTTGGTAGACAACCAGACGAAGTCTCCTAATTTGAAGCTGCAGGGTCTTTTCCGCTTATCAAAAACCCTTTTGGTCACTAATGACACAGACACAAGGGCTTTCTTCACTTTCTTCCAAATACCTCTAAGGACCGAAACCACAGAGGAACCACCAGGCGTGGAGTCCAGGGGGTCAAAAGAATTGGCCTTAGGATGATGCCCATACACACAAAGGAAGGGAGAGATCCCTGTAGCAGAGTGAGCCGCGTTGTTATAGGCAAACTCCGCCATGGACAGATGAGCAACCCAGTCAGTCTGACACTTGGAGACATAACACCTGAGGAACTGCTCCAAGGACTGGTTCACCCTTTCAGTCTGCCCATTAGACTGCGGATGGTAGCCTGACGACAAGCTGACAGAAATCTGGAGATCGGAACAAAATGCCCTCCAGAATTTGGCCACAAACTGGGATCCGCGGTCAGAGACCACATCAAGTGGCAACCCGTGGAGGCGCACAACATGCAGCATAAATAATTCAGACAGGCATCTAGCCGATGGCAGCCCAACCAATGGAACGAAGTGCGCCATCTTCGAAAACCTGTCAACGACAACCCAGATGGCTGTCATCCCAGAGGATTTGGGCAAGTCCACCACAAAATCCATTGAAATGTGGGTCCATGGCTTAGATGGAATAGAGAGTGGATGTAATGGGCCAACAGGAACCCCTCTAGGAGTCTTATTTCGGGCACAGATGTCACATGCCCGAACCCACTGATCCACATCCCTAGCCACCGAGGGCCACCACACCGCCCTAGACAGCAACTCCCGAGTTCTGGCAATACCCGGGTGACCTGCCGACTTCTTGGCATGGAATTCCAGGAACACTCGCTGTCTTAACCTAGGAGGCACAAACAAAAGACCTACCGGAAGGTCTGGAGGAGCCTGCTCCTGTGCTCTAAGGACTAATGACAAGAGGTCCTGGGTAATGCCCACTTTAATACATGATGGGGACACAATGGGCAATGGCTCCTCGGTGGTCTCCTGGATTGGAGCAAAACTCTGCGAGAGCGCATCAGCCTTGATGTTTTTTGACCCAGGGCGATATGTTATCAAAAAATTAAAGCGAGCAAAAAACAAAGCTCATCGTGCCTGCCTGGCATTGAGCGCTTCGCTGACTCTAAATATGCCAAATTCTTATGGTCGGTGAGAATTGAGACCACAAACTTAGCCCCCTCAAGCCAGTGTCTCCACTCCTCGAGTGCATCCTTAATAGCCAACAATTCCCGGTTACCCACGTCATAATTCATCTCGGCAGGCGAAAATTTACGGGAAAAGTAAGCACAGGGATGAAGGCGATTATCAGACACCCCCATCTGAGAGAGCACTGCCCCAATACCCATCTCAGAGGCATCCACCTCCACCACAAAAGGGCGCTCTGGATCTGGGTGTCGCAGCACCTTGGCCGAGACAAATGCCCTTTTGAGACGTGCAAAAGCCGCTTTGGCCTCACAAGACCAGTGAGCCACATCCGCCCCTTTCTTAGTGAGTGCCACCAAGGGCGCCACTATAGACGAAAATCCAGCGATAAATCGTCTATAAAAATTCGCAAAGCACAGAAAACGCTGAAGCGCCTTCAAACTAGTGGGCTGCACACAATCCAGGACTGCCTGTACCTTGGAACCCTCCATTTGGAAACCTTCTGGGGAGATGATATATCCTAGAAATGCGATTTGCTGAACTTCAAATTCGCACTTCTCCAGCTTCGCCCCAAGCCGGTGGTCTCTGAGTTTCTGGAGGACTAAGCGTACATGCTTCCGATGTTCCTTCAGGGAATGGGAGAAGATTAGGATGTCATCTAAGTATACAACTAAGAATCTATCCAAATATTCCCTGAGCACATCGTTCATGAAGTCCTGGAAGACTGCCGGGGCATTACAGAGGCCAAAAGGCATCACCAAATATTCATAATGCCCTGAGTGGGTATTAAAGGCAGTCTTCCATTCATCCCCCTCTCTTATTCGGATTAGATTGTACGCACCGCGTAGGTCAATCTTAGAAAAAATGGTGGCAGTACGAAGCTGGTCAAACAAGACCGAAATGAGAGGCAGTGGGTATGAGTTTTTAATCGTGATACGGTTCAATTCCCTGAAGTCGATGTCGATGCAAGGTCGCAACGAACCGTCCTTTTTACCCACGAAGAAGAACCCCGACCCAACTGGAGACTGTGAAGGTCTGATAAATCCCTTAGCCAAGTTCTCCTGAATGTACTCTGCCATAGCCTGAGTCTCAGGACGTGACAGGGAGTACAACCTGCTCTTGGGAAGCTTAGCATTCGGCAACAAATCAATGGCACAGTCGTAGGGGCGATGGGGAGGTAGTACCTCTGCAACTCTTTTGGAGAACACGTCTGCAAAATCTGCATAACATCCTGGCAATCCTGGCAAACTTAGCTGCGAAAGCCTGACTGGAAGGCTCAAGAAACTCCTGAAACAATCAGTACCCCAACTAAGAATCTCCCCAGAGACCCAGTCAAATTGAGGATTGTGGGCCCTTAACCAGGGTAACCCCAACACCAATGGGGCAAAAGTACAGACAGTCACATAAAAGGACAAATTTTCAGAGTGTGTGGCTCTAATAAACAAAGAAATCTGGCTAGTGCAAGAGGTAATTTTACCTTGGGATAATGGTTCCCCGTTTAACCCACAAATCTCAATTTCCGATGCCAAGGGTACTAAGGGAACAGAGTGTTTCAGGGCGAATTGGCGGTCCATTAAAACCCCGTCGACCCCACTGTCCACAAAGGCCTCAGTCTTGACAGTTTGACCGAGGATCTTCAAGGTCACCGGAATGATAAAAGTCTTCTTGGGAAATTCTGACTTCTGGCCTGACAGGATATTTCCCATCACCCTCAGGCCATGAAGTTTTCCGGCTTTTCTGGGCATGATACTACCACATGACCTTTATTCCCACAGTACAAACATAACCCCTGCTGTCTCCTCCGCGTCTTCTCACGCGAGGAGAGGCGGGTAGCCCCAATCTGCATAGGCTCCTCGGAAAATTCCTCAGAGTCTGAGGTTCCCTTGGGAAAGAAGGAAACCTTGGTCTCCCTTTCAAGCCTGCGCTCTCTCAGCCGTCTATCCACCCGAATGGATAACTGCATGAGCTGATCCAAGCTATCAGGCAAGGGATATTGTACCAGTTGGTCTTTTAACTGGTTAGAAAGACCTCTTCGGTACTGGTGTCTCAGGGCTGGGTCATTCCACTGGGTATCATGGGCCAACCTCCGAAACTCCGTACAATAAACCTCAACTGGCCTTCGCCCTTGCTTAAGGATCGAAATCTGAGCCTCAGCTGAGGCCGTCTTGTCAGGGTCATCATACAACATGCCCAGTGCCATAAAAAAAACATCAACACTTTTAAGCGACGGACAGTCAGGCTGCAACCCATATGCCCAGACCTGTGGGTCTCCTTGTAGCAAGGAAATCACTATGCCCACCCGCTGAATCTCCGACCCAGAAGACTGAGGCCTAAGCTGGAAATATAGCTTGCAGCTCTCCTTGAAACAAAAGAACTGCGAACGATCTCCAGAAAAACGATCCGGGAGATTTACTTTCGGCTCCTTAACCCCTGAAGGTACTGCTGCTGCGGGAGCTCTGCCAGCGGCCTGCGAGGTGTGCATTTTAATGGACAAATCATTAAATTGTCGAGTCAGGACCTGCACCTGATCGACCACCTGTTGCAAAGTATTTTGAGGGGTATGCTCCATATTCCCACAAAATTTCAACAGGAGAATTGGGCTGCTGAATATGTTATGCACACCAGTGCCAGCAGGAATGTACTGGTGTCTGAACGGTGAGGGATGCAAAACAAATGAACTCACAGACAGACTGGGGAATATGACATTACATACACAGAAGGTGATAGGGTAACAAAATAAACACAAAGGCTAAGAAACTGGGTGTCTCCCTAGTATTAGGAATGCTCAGATGGAAAGAAGCAAGATGTAGTGATTTAATACGTAGAGAACCCGAAATGCTGTTGCTAAGGGCAACAGCAAAACCCTAAAGGGTTACCAACGGGTGTGGCAGTAAACTCCTTGGTCAGAGATGGAATAATAGACACAAGGAGAGTCTCCACAATCCTAGTCCTCACTTGCAGTGCACTGGTTCAGCTTACTGCCACTAAACTGACACCTGAACACCTTGCACAGTGAGAAAGGATTTTGGCAGGCAAGTCTGAGAATACAGCCGCAAACTTGCTAGGTTCACAGAGTAGCAAAAGAACCCCAGCAGGTTAAACGACTGACTCCAGTCTTACTGCTAGGTCTGGATTGGCAGAGTGTAATACCAAATCCCAAGGCCTATTTGCAGTAAGCAACAAACAAATACAAAGTTACACAGTACTAGCAAGCTTTCAGGAACTGACTAACCAACAAAGATTCAGCAGCATCTGCCTAACCTGAGAAGAGGGTTTATATAGCAGGTGCTGTCCACGCCCCACTCAGACCTCACAGACTGTGAGCACAAAAACCAGCACCGGATCCCCTGCCGTGCACAGAGCCTGTAACCACTGCACAGCAAAAGACCCGAACCGGAGTATCAGCTACGCTCAGGTTACTCCGCTAGCACTTGTCTCCCGGTTGCCATGACGACGTGGCAGCACAGAGCAGGAGACCCTAACATCAGTGTAACGTCTGGGGCTGCTCTACCTGTGCTACCATCTTACCCTGGTGCTCTGTATGTTCTGTTCTGTCCCCATCTCTGCTGCTCTGGCTGCACACACACACACACTGCCCCATAGCCGCACACACACTGCCCCATAGCCGCCTACACACACATGCTGCCCCATAGCCGCCTACACACACGCTGCCCCATAGCCGCCTACACACACGCTGCCCCATAGCCGCACACACACGCTGCCCCATAGCCGCCTACACACACGCTGCCCCATAGCCGCCTACACACACGCTGCCCCATAGCCACCAACACACACGCTGCCCCATAGCCGTCTACACACACGCTGCCCCATAGCGGCCTACACACACGCTGCCCCACAGCCGCCCACACACGCTGCCCCATAGCCGCATACACACACACTGCCCCATTGCTACACACACACACACACTGCCCCATAGCTGCACACACACACACACTCACCGACCCATACCCGCATACACGCAAGCTGCCCCATAGCCACACACACACACTGCCCCATAGCCGCACACACACTGCTTCATAGCCACGCACATGCTGCCCCATAGCCGGCCCGTGCACACACACGCTGCCCCATACCCGCACACACACGCACACAAACACACACACACACACACCGGCCCATAGCCGCTCACACACACTGCCCCATAGCCGTTCACACACGCATACTGCCCCGTGCAAGGGTTAAAGGGGCGTAGTCCCTTGTGACGGTGTGAAGAGCGCCTGTAGGGCGCGTTGAATCACCTAGTATATATATATATATATATATATATATATATATATACACAGTATATATAATGTAAACTCTCACGAGCAGGGCCCTCTTCCCTTATGTACTTATCCTTTTCTTACTTTAATAATCTTCAACTGCACCAAATCCTGCGGTTTTCTGCCACCTGATACTTATTTCAGTATCATCTGCTGATGTAGCTATGTTTATATACCCTGTTCTTGTCCTATAGGGATGTAGTTATGTGACCGGCAGACATGAGGTCACTGGTCACATTACCTTCCTCTACATCCCGCACCCTCCCAATTCTGACGGTCGACATGCCGATCAACAGGGACTACAACACCCATAGAGTGGGAATAGAACCCGTGGCGAGCACAGGTCGTCATCGGGCCCGCAGCGTGACGAGCGCAGCAGGCCTGCAAGGGGCTTTTTTGCGCTCGCCCCACTGCCAGCATTCCACTGCCGTGATGCCAGCATTTGTATGCTGACCGGCGGTCTCCTGACCGCCGGTCACGCAATACACAACCGTCCTATATTATCTTCAACTGTAAGTTGCTGTTTTCCTGTTTTGATTATGTGTTTTTGTACTCTGTAATTGGGCGCTGCGGAACCCTTGTGGTGCCATATACATAAAGGATAATGATAATGATAATAATAATAAATATTTTCTTTGTATTATTCTAATAATTTTTATTGTCAAAAACATGGAATATACCAGACTCGATAGTTGAGGCTCTGCCTCCCCTGCCTGTCCTGACCGTACATCACTGCTGCACGTTACATCTACCCCATCTGCATTACAACATGGTTTTACTAAGGTGCACTGTTACTTGATCTTTTTTGCTTTACTCCCTACTCAGAATTAGGGGGGTCATTCCGATCCGTTCGCACGCAGTGGTTTCTCGCTGCGGTGCAAACGGGTCCGGAATGCGCGTGCGCGATGTTGCTCACCGGGTTACATCGCATTTAACGAAGGAAGAGGTCGCAGAGCCGACCGCAAAGAAGATTGACAAGAAGGCGTACCTGGGCGGATCCGGACCGTTGAAGACCGTTTTCGGGGAGTGGTAAGGAAAAAACAGGCATGTCCAGGAGAACGGAGGGCGGATGTCTGACGTCAAACCCGGCTCCAGCATCGCAGAGATCGTCGCACAGGGTAAGTAGGTATAGGGCTGGTCTACTTCTGCTTGAAAAATTTTTAGCTAAGTAGGGCTGCACAAGCGTTCGCAGCCCTGCTAAGCTAAAATACACTCCCTTATAGGCGTGAACTAGTTGATCGCAGCAGCAGCAAAAAGTTGTTGGCTGCGATCAACTCGGAATGACCACCCAGGCCAAATACACTGAACCTCACCTGGGGAAGTACTCCAATTAGGACTCGGATTGAACGTCCACATGTGAATAAAACACTTGTAAGTGCAGGAGGCTCCTGACTGTCCTTGTTTCCCTAAACTCTGGAGACTCCTGGCCACTGGAAACAGCTAAAAATGATAAGGTGTGGCATTAACTGTAAAAACAAAAATGCTTTATTTGTGGGCTGGCAGTGGACCAAGACATTCAATGTGCCCCGCAGCCAAGCATGCCTCTGGTATCTGAACCCTTTTAGACAACTGCATTTGTATTATAATATTATATGTATCTGTCAAGACCAAGTAAATCAGTTCTATCAATGTTAATGTGAATAATATATAACGATCATGATCTCAACCTTGTTTAACTTTCTTTTTTGATCTCTATCTTACAGTCTTGTCATTCCGTCTTAATTTCTTCAAGAGCTTACATCGCTCTGCCAAGATGAAGAGAATTAGCCATGCCTCATGACTGTCAGATACTACATTTGAAATGTGTTAGTAAAACAAATTTTTTGATCAGTTTCATCAATTGCTCTGGTAAAAATGTTCTAAAGAACTATAAAGTATTGTACTGTACCACAAATATTAGTATATAGAACTGAAACACTGAGGTCAAAGAGGGTGTGTGACCACAAGGCGGGATGTATTAAACTATATCGCCGCCCCTCGCAGCGATGCTAATTGCATATGTACTAACACATGTGATTAACATCACAATGCGATATATGAGGCCGCCCGCGATGTGGCCAGTGAGGTCTGCAGGGGTCGGCGCGGGTATCCGTCATCTCCCAGACCCGGGAGGTGATGTTTGCAGGGAGTCCCCAGGCTTTTTTTCCTCTCCCCTGCTGCCGGAAGGACAAATGGCTGTGCTGCGGGGGAGGAGCACTTACAGGATGGAGATATGCCGGGGGGGGGGGGGGGGGGTAGTCATCATGAGCGGCGCGGGGCGGCGGCGGTTAGAAGCCCGTAGGCTTCTATAGGGTATCACCACAAATAGATGGCGATACCCTCAGCGTCAATAACCCAGCGGCCGGGGGTTAGTACATATGAAAATGCGGCAAAACCCCCGAAAATGGACAAGTGATGGACATTCCTGAGCAGTGGCTGTATAGTAGAGGTATTATGGTATTATGGGAGTCTCATGGGTGTATCAATATAAGTGGCTGCAGGCATAGGAGGTCATAGTCACATGGAGACAGTGGGGGTCATTCAGAGTTGATCGTAGCGGTGCTACATTTAGCACCGCTACGAACAAGTTCCCAGACATGTGGGGGGACGCCCAGCCCAGGGCTAGCCCGCCCCGCATGTCTGTCCGCCCCCCCTCCCCCCCGCACAGAGGCGATGCTTTTGTTGAGTAAGTCCCGGCCAGCGCAGCTCCTGCGGCTGACCGGGAGTTGCTCGTCGCTGCCCCTGGTCACGCAGCTGCTGCAGCCCGCCACCCAACACAGGTGTGGCCGGACCGCACCCCCAAAACGGCGTCCAAATGCCGCCATGCCGCCCCCTCCCGCCGAGCAACCGCCTCTGCCTGTCAATCAGGTAGAGGCGATCGCTAGGGAACGACGACCTTCAGCCGACCGGCATGCACCGGCACACTGCGGTGCCGGCACATGCGCAGTTCCCTGGTGCTCCTTGTGGACAGTCCAACCCTGAACCTGCCTTATATGTTCGCTGCATGCATGTATGTAAGGGAAGGTGTTTGTAGCCTCATTTGCATAGCCTCGCAGATGAGTGACCGCCAATATACACTTCTGTGTGCAACTCAGAATCAGGCCCATACGGTGGAAAATTGAGCAGGGAGAAGTACAACAATAAGGACTTGGCCACGGAACCCACTTCTAATAAAAACACATGGTGCTATACCACACATTATTACAGTTTATTCACGCAGGAAATGCTTTATGGTGCAAACTGATATATATTCAGCCAGACATGGGCATCTGAGAATAATTCTCTTTTCACTGGCACTGAGCTGGTGTCTGAGGAACAGTCCGGTTATCCAACGACTCTTCAGCTACTGCATGGAAATCCGTGGCTTGTCTCTTGAAATCAATAAACTGAATAACTCCTTGATTTCAACATGTTAAGCAGTAGATGTGCTGTAGTAGACCACCTGTGTTAATATAGGCCCTCATTCCGAGTTGTTCGCTCGCAAGCTGCTTTTAGCAGCTTTGCACATGCTAAGCCGCCGCCTACTGGGAGTGAATCTTAGCTTATCAAAATTGCGAACGAAAGATTAGCAAAATTGCGAATAGACACTTCTTAGCAGTTTCTGAGTAGCTCCACACTTACTCGGCAACTGCGATCAGTTCAGTGCTTGTCGTTCCTGGTTTGACGTCACAAACACACCCAGCGTTCGCCCAGACACTCCTCCGTTTCTCCAGCCACTCCCGCGTTTTTCCCTGAAACGGTAGCGTTTTTTCGCACACACCCATAAAACGTCCAGTTTCCACCCAGAAACACCCACTTCCTGTCAATCACATTACGATCACCAGAACGAAGAAAAAACCTCGTAATGCCGTGAGTAAAATACCTAACTGCATAGCAAATTTACTTGGCGCAGTCGCACTACGGACATTGCGCATGCGCATTAGCGACTAATCGCTCCGTTGCGACAAAAAAATAACGAGCGAACAACTCGGAATGACCCCCATAGTGTGATGGACATGAGACAATCAAGTTGAAACAGCAACATGTAGACTAGAATGTAGAAATGACCAACAATGCTGTGCACAGCACTTTACAGATATAACGTATCGCTTTGTGACTGACTGATGGGCTTTCACAGCTACTTACAATATGAGGGGTTTGAACAATCAGAGAGAAACAAATAAGCTATCTAAGTCACATTCCTGTAAATAATAGCTGTCTCTCCAATTGTATAACAAATGATTCTTTCAGTGGCTGTCTGTGTGAATGAAGAAGTATCAATCCATCATACAGAGAAATACTGAGAAAACAATCTTCGTAATTTCAGTGATTTTATTTTTAGCAGCAAATTTAAAATAAACATCACATAACACATCCAACATCATGAAGATCAGTTTAGTATCTTTTACCAAAGCAAGTTCTTTTAAATCTTTTTGTATTGGCAAATGGTGGCAGTTAGGACATGAAACCCGTTACTCTGTTTAATTCATCATTTAGACTGCACCAATGCACCAAGCTACAATTTAGGCACCCTCTATAGTTTAATCATTGTAGCCTCTATCAAGAAACCGTTGTTTCATCTCCATGCTTAGCCAGAACATTTATAGCTTGGGGGGTCAAGTTAGAGCCTGAGTTTGGCACCCCTGGGGGCGGAGCCACCGGGAGGAGGAGGCAGAACTACAGGGACAAAATGGAGGCGGCACCACGGTTGGGAGAGAGAAGGAGAGTGTCAAGGATAGAAAGAGGGAAAGAGGGAAAGAGAGAGAGACGTGTCAGGTACAGAGAGAGACAGTGTCAGGGAGAGATAAAGAGTATCAGGGACGGAGAGGAGCAAGAGGACAGAGAATGTTAGGGAGAGAGAGGAGCAAGAGGTTAGAGAGTGTTAGGGAGAGAGAGTGGGACAGGGAGAGTGGAGCGAGCGGGAGAGACACTACCTGATTATGCAGCACAGCCACACAGGTCTCCTATGGAGGCAGGCACTCCTCTGCATTAGTCCACACACCCTAAATAGCCGCATATTGTGGCACTGCTCTGCTGGGGGTCCCTGCACTGCACGGAGGCTGTGATGTGCGGTCTTTCATCTTTCGCTGCTCCTGTCATATTTTTTTTTTTTGGGGGGTGGCGTGCTGCCCCCTTGCCCCCCCCTCTCAGTTCCGACGCAAGTGTGCTTAGCCACAGCAGCTACAATGCGTCCCATGTGCATTGACCTGGCAACCTGTCTCCTCCTCTCAGCCGGGCCCAGGGTATTTGTGTGTCTGTGTATGTTTGTATGTTTGCATGTATGTACAGTATGTGTGTGGTGTGCAATGTGTGTGTGTGTGTGTGTGTGTGTGTGTGTGTGTGTGTGTGAAAGAGACCTAGAGATGCAGTATATATTTTTTTATACACTCACATAAATGATATATATTATATATATGTAGCACTTATGCACTGGCATATTTATAATGGGTTCAGGGGGGCCCACACTGCACATCCTGAACCCATTATTTCTAATACTCACCACCCAGTGTCACGCGGCGCAGCAGCGCTGCTGCAGGAATCACTGGGAAAAATGGCAATAGCGCCATTTTCCCGGTGTTTCGTGCATACTCAATAGAAAAATCACTGGGAAAATGGTCACTGTGCCATGTTCCCAGAAATCTGCACATGCGCTCTAGGCTCTGGGACCCTAGTGCTCAGAGCTCTACAGCACTGTCGGCTAGAGAGGAGGAGTCCCGGACAGAGCCTGCACATGGGCCCCCCTTCTCTCTAAATACGCCACTGCACTATATTATATATATATATATATATATATATATATATATATAGAGAGAGAGAGAGAGAGAGATAGATAGGAGAACAGGCGGCACTCTGGAGACTATTCAAACGATTTTCTTTATTAGAGTAACATCCAACAATTGTTTCGGGCCTCCGCCCGTCGTCAGGGATGTACAACACAGTGAAGACAAACAATTTATACTCTCACAGTACTTTCCCCACATAAATAATTACATTGACTCACCTCACCTGTGCTCCTGCCCTCCGATCCGAACGCCACGCTGGCCGCCGCTATCACAAGCTGTGCAGCTGCTTCCGTGTAGCGGGCGACGACGGGCGGAGGCCCGAAACAATTGTTGTAATGTTACTCTAATAAACAAACAGAACACAAAATTACAGAAAGTACAAAATACATTGAAACAATTACGATAATTATTAGAGAGTACGTTGGCCAAAAATACATTACTGTTCAGTCAAGCACCTTTATGCATGTAAACATACATGCATGTAAGAGAATAAATCAACTTGCAGTAATCAATAGACAATTTAATCTGCAAAAAACGATAGGTGATGTCATTATTGCCGTGAGTCAGTGTTCTTCAATAGATTTTGCAACCACAGACGATCTCTCATTGAATTGGGTGACAAATATCATCCGATCACTCCTTCTCTTACGCTGCCTGCGTGTGTTATTCCGTGCTTTGGTGAGGCAACCCTCTATGGTTTTAACATTGTAGCCTCTATCAAGAAACCGTTGTTTCATCTCTAGCAACTGGTTTTCTGTATTAATTGGGTCAGAGTTATTTCTTATGACGCGCATAAATTGTGAAATAGGGAGACTGTTTTTTAGATGTGGTGGATGATTACTTGCTGCATGTAAGATGGTATTGCGGTCTGTTTCCTTCCGGAATAAGGTAGTTTTTAATCTAGGACCATCTCACTAGACAGTCACATCATGAAAGTTAATGGTCTCTCGGCTACAATGTCCCATAAAGCTTACATTACTCTCTAGGGAATTCAGTACACTGAGCATACTATTAAAATCCTCCTCAGTACCCCTCCAAAGCAAAAAGACATAACCAGTGAATCTTTTAAAGTACACAATCCTATCACCAAAGCTAGGAAAAATATGTGTGGACTCATTCATGCATGAAGACACTTGCATAAATTGGGGCCACATTGGTCCCCATCGTGGTTCCCGCGCATTGAATGTAATTTTTGTCATCATAGATGAAATGGTTATGTACTAAAATTAGTTCAAGTAGTAGCAAAATGGCCTCAACTGGTGGCCCAACTGGTCTGTGACTAGTCATCAGTGATCGAACTGCTGCATTGCCTTGATCATGAATGGTAATCATGTATAAAGAGGATACATCTATCGTGATGAGCAGAGTATCGTCAGTCAGATCATCCAATGTCAGGATCTTGTCCAGAAAATCTCCAGTGTCTCTCAAATAGATAGGGATAAATTGAAAAAGATCCTGCAGGAAATTATCCACAAAAATTGCCATGGGCTGTAAAAGAGAACCCCTGTCAGAAATAATAGGTCTTGTGTACTTTCTGCAGAGTGTACATAACTGGACACACTAGATTATTGACTTTAAGAACCTCTGCAATCTGCTCAGTAAGCCAGCCTTGGTTAACCGCCCTCTCAAGGGTATTATCAACAATTCTCTTGATCCTAGGAATAGGATTAGTAGCACAGTAAGTGTATCAGACAATTGACGTCTGATTTCATGGTCATATTCACAGAAATCCTGGACGACAACTGCCCCGCCCTTATCGGTGGGGCGTATCGTAATGGTCTGGTTGTTTTTAAGTGACTTCAACGCTTGGCACCGGTCAGCAGAGAGATTACTGCGGTAGACCTTAACATCTTTACCATCAAAGTCTTGATCTTCCATGCATAAAAACGTACATATACTGGCATTTGCACATTGAGGATCAAACAAGCTTGGTCTACGAAGGGAACTAAGATCAATATCATTGATGTCATTACCATCCTTGTTCTTAAATAATTCCTTTAATCTTACCTAGTGACCAAATTTGTATTGATCCACAAATTAAATTAAAGCGGTCATGTTTGGAAGTGGGGACAAAAGACATGCCTAAGGAAAGCAGAGATAACTCTCCAGGGGTCAATTAATGTTGTGACAAGTTAAACACCCTGCTTAAGTTCTCCTCCCTCTTCGCCTTGTACCCCCCTCTCCTCGGATGGGGCCTGTGCGCACCATTTCTTGGCCTAGTTGTTCTCTTGTGCACTGCCCTAAAAAAACAGTCGGGGGACAGGAGGCAGAGGTATCAGCATCTGAGGTGGAAGGGGATGAAGTAGACTCAAACTTACTGTAGCCCCTATATCTAGAAAATCTCTGTGGTCTTTGTCGTCGGCCACTCGAAGAGTCTCCCGTCAACCAGTGGTATACCTGATGGTTGCATAAGCATTAGTAACAGTCTGCAATTTCTTTCTTTTCAAAGAGAGTAACTCCTCTTTAAAGGATTCAATGGTTAATTGTAATTTGTCACACCAATTCTCAGTTTTGTCTGCTTAGGGATGGTAGGCTGGCTTTTTCAAGAATAGTAATCTCTTCATGTATCTTGGCAACCTCAGAGCCAACCTCCTCTATCACAAGCAATATCAGATCTAACCAACATTTATTTAGTACTCCACACCATTTACTACAAAACAGAGCACTGGTGCGACCAATTGTAGGTATGTTGACTACCCTAAAACCTCGGGGAATGCGTTTAGTTCTGTGATATTCAGATAAAAATTGGCCATGCAGAATAAGTTCTATTTCTCTGTGTTTCAACCTGAGTAATTTGATAAACATCAATAGATTTTTCCGTGGGTAAGTTACTAAACTCAAGATGATAAAAATACTGTAGATCTTATCTGAATCGTCATCCGACACCAAACCACTCTCTGCCACTTGCAGCAGTCCCTCATCAAATGCAATAGGGTTTATTTGTCACATCAGTCACAAAAAAATGAAAAGGATATTTTCAAACAAGAGATATAACAATGTGTCACCTGTTAGAAAAAAGTCAAAACCTAATGATCACAAGGCCTAAGTAATTAGTGGGTAGCAACAAAAGGGGATCGAGCTGCACAGAGATAAGGAAGATAGCATCAACAGCAACAGGATATACAGTATACACAGACAGATGCCAACAAACAAATATATATGCATAAGAGAAGTACCAAGGAGGAGGACCAACACGCTCTCAAAAAAATTAGTCAAAAAATACTAATGCACAAGCAATTCACACACACAAAATTTATATATATATATATATATATATATATATATATATATATATATATGTAGCACTTATGCACTGGCATATTTATAATGGGTGCAGTGTGTGTGTGGTGCACACAGGCCCCCTGGGTTCAGGTGGGCCCACACTGCATACCCTGAACCCATTATTTCTAATACTCACCGCCCGGAGTCCCACGGCGCAGCTGTAGGAATCACTGGGAAAAATGGCATGGCACCATTTTCCCGGTGTTTCGTGCATGCGCAACAGAAAAATCACTGGGAAAATGGCCACTGTGCCATTTTCCCAGAGACCTGTACATGCGCTCTAGGCTCTGGGACCCTAGTGCCCAGAGCTCTACAGCACTGTCAGCAAGAGAGGAGGAGTCCCGGACAGAGCCTGCACATGGGCCACTTCCTCTCTATATATGCCACTGAACTTATGATATATATATATATATATATATATAGATAGATAGATATATATATATATATATATATATATATGTAAAAAATTATATATAAAATATATATATATACACATATTATATACATGTATGTATATATATATATATATATATATATATATACACATACATACACACACACACATACATACATACATACATACATACATACATGCACAGAAACCCCTCCCAGTAAATCCTGCAATTACCCCAGATGAGAGTTGGACTGCTGGCCCTCTAGCGGACAGGAAGTTTCATACTTTCACTTCACTGAATCCTTATGGCGGTTATGTTAGTGGTTATGTGAAATTTTATTTTCAAGTATTGTGCCCTATATTTCATGGAATGACCCTAATGCCATAAGTCGGGTGCTGCAACATTTGCCCCTGCCCAGGTTGCTTACTATAGACCCCAAACAAAAAGGGTGGGCATCAGCGTTCTCTCTTGCTCAGTGCATTAAAATGTCTAGATATGACTATCGGTTTGATAATGACAATAAATGTATCGTATCGTAGTTTCATACATATTTGATTTAAAATAGAATTAAAGGTAAATACAAAGACATACAGTAATGCAGGACACTTATGAAAACTGGGAAACTGAAAAGCAGCGTAAAAGCAAAGTATTTGCAGCCCATAGCAACCACATGTGAGCATTACTAAATGGTTAAATAGACTTATGGATTGTGCACAAATCTGCATGGAAATAAAAGCGTTCCACCTGCCTGTCATATCCATTACTATGCATGCTCGGAGCAGGAGATGAGGCATGTATGATGTCTGTAAAGGGTTTACTTAGCACTGATTGCTAGGTAAGTACACAATAAAGAAAAGTGAGTATTATGTGAGTGAGGGAATAATTTAAAAGCATTATAAAATAATATTCAATTTAGACCCATCAGTCTGAAATGTAGGTAAACATTGAATGTGCTCTACAAGATCCTGGGCGCCTCTTCACTGTCCGCATATATCGTGATGCCGACCTAGTAAACCACCAGAAATATATTTCCCCTAGAGCATATCCTAGCAATTTACCCATGGTACCAATGGTAGAGGGGTGGGGGGCTTTATTACTATATTTATATATATATATACTAGCTGGAGTACCCGGCGTTGCCCGGGATTTCCGGGATTTTAAGAATGTCTATTTACAAAAATAAATGTAAATATTAAACACACAGTATAAATAACATTGTAGATAGCTGAATACCCGTGCTTCGCTACGGGATGAGGATGGTAAATTAGAATGATAGTTGTTCGTTAATTTACGTTGGTTGGAGATCTAGTATATAGGCATATCTTGCTTCCCTGATGCACTTTGTGTAGTGGCCGGACCCCTTTTTGGTCCCCCAAGGGACACTGCTCTTCCCAGTATACAACTCTCAGTCTGTGGCTTCCTGCTGCCTCCATTCCCCTCCTCACATCATGTCAGTGCCCCTGTGAAATTATCATTTATTTTTTTACAGTTTCTTATATAGTGCAGCACATTATGTATCTCCTGATATACTCTGTGCTGCTGGGGGACCGTGCTACTTCCACTATATAACTCTGTGTGTGTGGGTTTGTGCTACCTGCATTTCCCTCCTCAATTCATGTCACTGGCCCTGTCACATGCAGCCCTGTCATCACTGACATATGTCCTGATATAGTCTGTGCTGCTGGCCCACCCCTAGGGGTGCTAGTGGTGTGTTACCCCCCACAGTGTTTGTTCCCAGAGTGTAAGTCATATGTGTAGCAAGTTTGGTGTAAATTGCCTCAGGCATTCCAGAGTCATGCTGTCTGCTGAAAAACTCTGTGCTGCTGCCTCACCCCTAGGGGTGCTAGGGATGTCTTACCCACACAGTGTTAGTTTCCAGCTTGTAAGTCATGTGTGTACCAAGTTTGTTGTAAATTGGTCCAGGCATTCAGGAGTTATGCTGTCTCCTGAAATAATCTGTGCTGCTGTCCCACCCCTAGGGGTGCTAGGGGTGACTAACCCCCACAGAGTTTGTTCCCAGATTGTAAGTCAGATGTGTACCAAGTTTGGTGTAAATTGCTCCAGGCCTTCCACAGTTTTGCTGTCTGCTGACATACTCTGTGCTGCTGTCCCACTCCTAGGGTTGCTAGGGGTGTCTGACCCCCACAGTGTTTATTTCCAGAGTGTAAGTCATTTTGTACCAAGTTTGTTGTAAATTGCTGTAGGCATTCCAGAGTTATGCTGTCTGCTGAAATACTCTGCTGCTGTCTCACCCCTAGGGGTGTCTTTCCCCCACAGTGTTTGTTGCCAGATTGTAATGCATATCTGTACCAATTTTGAGTACATTGCTCCAGCAATTCTGGAGTTATGCTGTCTCCTGTGCTGCTGTCTGCCCCCCTAGGGGTGCTAGGGATTTCAAGTTGTTTTAGTTGCCTCCACCGTGTTTTAATATGCTCGTATGTAAAATTTCACAATCTTCGCTTGTAAACTGTGGATTTGTATACAAAGACAGAAGGACAAATCTTTATTATAGATAGATAGATAGATAGATAGATAGATAGATAGATAGATAGATAGATAGATAGATAGATAGATCTCTATTGTGCTACAGTATATAATAATACCTGCAATCAGTTAAGCTGGAATGTTGATGAGGTGCAAGAATAGACAATTAGACAGCCAAGTGGGCTGCAAAAAAAATCATATTCATGTAAAGGCAGTGCGGTATGATAGGTACTGTAGAATGTGAAGAATGTAATGAGGATTGAATAAAACAAGGATTCAACTAGAAGGAGGTGGAATTGGAAATTAGGAGTTAGTAAAGAAATAACATGAACAATTAGTTTAAAAATAGTACTAAGGAAAATGAAAAAGCAATAAAAGGTGGAATAAATGGAGTGTAATATGGTCACGTCAAAAAAAGAAGGATATGGGTTACATAAATATCTAAGTCAGAGGTTCCCAAACTCGGTCCTCAAAGCACCAAAACATTCCAAATTTTAAGGATAATCATGGCTGAGCACAGATGGATAAATCAAATTGATTGAGGTACTAATTAAATCACCTGTGCCCAAGCTTGGTAATCCTAACACATGGACTGTTAGGATGCCTTGAGGACAGAGTTTGGGACCCTCTAATCTAAGTAAAAGTAGGGCAAAAATTAGGGTAATATATGAGTTGCAGTTATAGTAAAAGAGCATAACTAAGGGCATATATACAAATTCTAGATGGGACAACTAAGTTTGGTGGAATGGGTGATGAACAATGGGACAAATGCTCAGCAGGTACATAAAAATATTGAGTCCCATTTGTCCTCAACAGCGCTCCGCTATAGGTAAGTAAACTTCTTTTAAAAGGTTCAGACTAGATGGGACAAGAGGTTCATATCTGCCGTCAAAGGCTATGTTTCTAACTTGTCCATAGCCACCACCAGTACTCACTACCATCAGGGTATATGTACTGACACCACTGCTCTTGTGAACGAGATTGGGAAGGTTGCCACACAGTTGTTAGACCAGTGTTTCTAAAACCTTGTTCTCATGGAGACCTTCTAGCTGGAGCACATTTGTGATAATTGACTAAGGGGCCCTACACATTTGACGATGCGCCGCCGAGGTGCCCGACGGCCGAAACGGCCGACGAGCGACCCGGCGGCGGGGGGGCAGTGACGGGGGGAGTGAAGTTTCTTCACTCCCCCCGTCACGCGGCTGCATTGAAGTGCAGGCAAATATGGACGAGATCGTCCATATTGGCCTGCATGCACAGCCGACGGGAGACCAGCGATGAACGAGCGCGGGGCCGCGCATCGTTCATCGCTGGAGTCTCCACACTGAAAGATATGAACGAGTTCTCGTTCATTTATGAACGAGATCGTTCATATCTTTCAGAAAATCGGCCAGTGTGTAGGGCCTATAACACAATAGATCTACAGGTGGTACTAATTATTCCTGAAGATTTCTTGAAAAGGAATACTGTTCGGGTTACATGGGCCTGATTCATAGTTGTGCAGTATTGCACAGCCGCAGGGAATTGGCCACTAATACCACAGTAGGCATCTGAAGAAGAAAGACCTATGCAAACTGGAGGACGGAGGTAGCTAATCTGTGCTGTTTTAGATGGAGACAGCTAGTCGTGTGGAGAGTGCTAGAGCTCCCTAAATGCTCAGTGTGAGAATACAAGAAAAAGAGGGGTATGTTCTCTCTACAATGGCGCTGGTCTCCCTGATGTTAACCTGTACATTTAGCTTTTATGCAGGTATATCAGTGTTGGTAAAAACACACTGATGTAGTAAAATTAAAATATGAATTTAATAAATACAATACTAACATCAATAGGTAAAAACAAGTGGACTGAACACAGACTGTGTGGGGGAATTAATTCCTACCGATGCAGGTGGAGGAGCCGCAGGTGTCAAAGTAAAGGCAGGGTACCCCGGGAAATACCCTGCTGGTGGCTCCTCTAATCGAATTCTCTTTCAGGCAGTCAGGAGAACAGTCCACAAAACGTCCGGGGGCTGGGCAGCGCCACAAGGTATCGCCAACGCGTTTCGGGACAGCCTGGTCCCTTCCTCAAGGCTGGATACCTTTGTGGCTTGGTTGAGGTCCTTTTAAATGTCTGATAGCTAATGAAAAACGGCCGTGCATGGGGGGGAAATTCACTTCCGGTCCGAACTGAACCGGAAGTTACTTTCCTGAACCGGAAGTGACATTTGCGTTCCATTTGTGACCGGAAGTGACGTCATAATGCGTTCCACAATGTCCCTGAATGGTTCCAGAAGAGATAACAAGTTTGATTGGTGAACAGAGTAGAAGACGTGGATGATAATTGTTCATAACGATGATTCGATGACATTCTTGTGTTGATCTTTAAACATGGTTCCCAATGAACAAAAGTCCTACCCGGAAGTGACGTAAAATATGTCCCATATAGTCCATTAATTGCTAAAATAAGAAGAAGACTTGTAATGGTGTATGGTGGGAAGAATGGATAGAAATTCTTTCCTAGCGGCTGCGGAATGGCATCCTCGTGTTGGTCCAGAGATTGTCAATATAGTTCCCCATGGAAAATAAATGAAATACAGAAAAAACAATAAATAAATAATAATATTAAATGGGGGTAAGAAGTGGCTGATATACATAACAGTGGAAGATGTGACAGATGTGATGTCTTAAAGAAACAATTTAATTTCAAAGTCTTGATTCAGACCATTGGGTGAAAGAGTTTGTAAATTGAATATCATCCTCATTTCTGCTTTCGCTAAGTTGGCTTCTAGATTTCTATCTTTCCATGTGGACCTGATGTTCCGGAGGGCTACAAAATATGGAATGGAATTAGTGGAACACTGGTGTAACATGTTGTAACATCCGCAGGGGAACATTTGCGTAACATCTGTAAAGGTCTTGCAGGGTCCACAGGTTATCCACAGGATAACAATGGGATATGATGGAGCGTCAGCGGATTGGCACCAATCGATCAAAGCTTTCTGGCCTCCCAGGATGCAATGGGCCCGTCCATATATCCCCGCCCACTGGCTCAGGCAAATACATTTTTGTTTGGTGCGGCAGGAGCCGGACCATGGTCAGAGGGCTGCTGGTTTTTAGCAGCCCTAAGCTTTCTCATTATATTTTTATAGTCTTACTATTTTTTTTGAGTGATCTTTCTAAACAGCGTCTTATACGCATATTAGAAAGAGTCGCTCCAACAACTCTCCACCGGGTCGCGACAACGCTTACCCACGAGTACAGTGCTGTTTCGGCAGGAGTCTGTGTCGGATATACTAGCAGGTCCATCAGACGTTACCAAGCTGTGGTCGGAGCACAGGGAGAAGGTAAGGCATCGGTTCCACTTAGAAGGGGAATACGGACACAGCCGCACTGTTTTGAGAAGGAGACTACCAAACAGTAGCTGACGCGCCGCCACCGCGGGTGCTCCAGCACTAGGCCTTAGGGATCATAGGCTCCAGGAATAGCATGAGGCCGCGATCCCTAGGGTTGATGTCAGCAGGGGGATTCAGACGCTCTCCTGATCGCCCCTCCCCGGTTCATGAACAGTTTCCACCAAGTCTCCCACCATGAACTGTTTCTTCGCTTCCGTCTCAGAGGGGACCCAGTCGCAGCATAGGCGGCTGTGTGACCGGTGCATCTGTGTTCACTGATTGCTGCCACAAGGGGACCCGGTCGCAGCATAGGCGGCTGTGTGGCCGGGGTGTCTGTGTTCACTGAGAGCTACCACGAGGTGATCCGGTCGCAGAATAGGCTGCTGTGTGACCGGAGCGTCTGTGTTCACTAGAATAGAATTCTAATTATCTTCTTCCAGTTGGGGATGTTTAAAAAAGAGGTAGCTCCTAAGGCAGTTATGCAAGTGATCTACTTTATCTATGCTTTCCCTGTCTAGGGCAGTCATAGGGCCAAGCATTGGCTTCGGCTTAAATGGTAAGGGCAGTAGTTGCCTGGGCTGATGCTGCAATGATCCTGGAGAAGCAGCATTGGATATGGGCATTATTTCCTCCAGGGAATCAGCCCCAATAATACCTGCTCGTAGAGCAGTTTAGCTGGAACGTGGAAGCTGATTCAGAATCTAGGAAAGGTTTTTGAATCGTTGTCCTTTTCTGGAAATATTCTCCTTGGTAAAAAATTTACAGATATTCTGGAGTCAGAAGCAGACTCCAAAAAGGTCAACTTCCTTCCACATACAGTTTTAAACCTAAAGTTCCGCATTTCTGCCGCTTTTTTGGTCTCTAGGAAGAGCGAAAGCAAAAAGCCAATACAACAGGCCTGGGAAGACTAATAAGGCATTGGGCTGCCAGAAGTCCAGTTGGGGTCTACAGCTACACCACACTAGATAAACCCAATCTCATCTGAGTTTGGAAGCTACACAGTGTTGGGCCTGGTTAGTACTCGGATGGGAGACCATCCGGAAATACCAGGTGCTGTAGAAAAATAAACCATCAGTCGGATGGTGTGGGCCTCTGCCTGAGGTCCCCAGGCTGGGTGGGCCGACTTCTTCAGGTCACACAGATCTGACACAGTATCTCTAGGTATGATTTTGCCTTCAGGACAGCCCATCTCGGGTAGAGACAAAGGACAAGGCTTTGCAAGAAGCAGTTCAGAAATTGCTACAGTCAGTAATAGTCATTCCAGTTTCTCTTGCAAACGAGGAAAAAGTTTTTACTCCAACCTGGTTAAAATTTGGAAGCCAAATGGGTTATTTCGGCCTATGCTCAATCTTAAGATGCTGAACAAATACGTTTGGAACCTCGGTTGCACTTGGAATCGTTATGTTCTTTATGCTTGCCATGGAGCCAGGGGATCATATGCTATCCCTGGATATACAGGATGCTTACCTTCATGTTCCTATACCACTGTCCATCAGTGTTATTTAAGGGTTTGCTATCCTCCAACAGCATTTTTAGTTCTAGGCCTTACCATTTGGGTTAGCCACAGTCTCCGGAGTATTTACCAAGAATATGGGGGTGATAACATTTTATCTCCGCTAGCAGGGGTTAAAAAATTTCCCATACATAGACGATCTTTTAATCCTGGCACACAGGGATTGCTCTTACATCATCTGCAACAGACAATAACATGTTTGCAGAGGCATAAGTGACTTATTAAGGGGCCAGAAGTGTCTCCAGTTCCGTCACACCGGATTATTCACTTGGGGGCTGTACTGGATCATGTCTGCAGAGAGTAATTTTTACCTCGCAACAAAATATCCAGGGTTTAGTCTAGGAGTCAAGACTTGTTACACAGTCAAACGGTATCCATTCACACAGCAATGCGGGTGATGGGTTTGATGGTAGCAACAGAGTGAAGTATGCACAATTCCACACGAGGTCTCTGCAGCGTCTGATTTTTACCAAATAAATTCTACAGTCACACCACACTGAATATACCTAATCTCATCGGATCGTGGAAGATAAGCAGTGTTGGCCTGGTTGGTACTTGGAGGAACCACCTGGGAATACAAGGTACTGTAGGTATTAATGGATTGCATCACATAATGAAAACATACTAGGGTACTTACGATGAAAGTAAGAAGGTCATCAGCCTGGTGCCTACAGGCATCCCAGCTAGACAGAGGGAAATCCTTTCGATATCAGATTTGGAAAATTCTGTCACAGAGGAGCAGAGTCAGGAAGGTTGTGTTCCCAAAGAAGAAAGTTGTCTGCTGTTAAAGGTTGGAACCTCGGACCATATACAGGACACCGGTGTAGGCACAGGACAGTCTTTGCGGAAAACCAGTCCAGTTCAGGGTGGACAATGCGACAATAGTAGCGTACCTCAACATCAGGGAGGAACTCGCAGCCGAAAAGCGATGAAGGTAAAGCACATACTAAGATGGGCAGAACATCATCCAACCTTGTCCGCTGTTTTCTTTCCAAGAATCCTAAATGGGGATGCAGACTTTAAGTTGACTCACCATTCAGAGAAGTGAATGGGCTCTACACCTGGAGATTTTACTGGATTCCAGTAAACTAGAGGTGCTTGCCAGAGATATATCTCATGGAGTTTTTTCTGAATAACAAAGTGCTCACATACAGGTCAAAAACAAAGAATCCCAGAGCGATCTTTGTGGATGCCTTACTGGTGAGATGAGACTTTCTTCTGGTTTACCCTATTACCCAGGGTGGTGAGCAAGTTAAACAAGAAAACCAGCAGAGAATGACAATGGATGCTCCACTTCTGCTCCCCCAACGTCCAGACCTACTGACGCAGGGTCCTTGTTATCACAGACATCTGGATCTACGGTCTTTGACAGCGTGGCCTTTGAAACATTTATCCTGAGGGCAACAGGATATTTTTTTTTTCAACAGGTGATTCAAACAGTGTTCAGATCAAGGAAACCTTCCTTAGCTCGCCTTTATCACCAAATATGGCAAGCCTATGTTCAGGGGTGCAGTGAAAGAAGGTTGGACCCTAGATCTTTCAGAGTTCCAGGGTCTTAGCATTCTTTCGGGCACGAATGGATAAAGGTTTGAAGGTGGCTTCCTTGAAAAAGCAAGGGTCGGCATTGACTGTAGGGTTCCAAAAGTAAATGACCAACTTACAGGATGTGCGTACTTTTTTCCAGGGTATGCTGCACATTCAGCCTTTGGTTGTTCCTCCTACAGTGCCGTCGGACTGGTTAGTCCTGAAAGCCCTTCAAGTTGCCCATTTGAACCATTTTATTAAAATGGATCATAAATTATTTTTCTACCGACTACGGTGTCAGCTAGAGGAATATCAGACTTGGGGGCATTGTCATGTTGTTCCCCATTTCTGATTTTTTTATCCAGATAAATCAGTTCTCAGAACTAGATCTGGGTATCTTCCCAAGGTGATGACTAAGTTCCACCTTAACAAAGAAATTGTTGTCCAGATGAGGTGGAAGCTAAAGTCTAGCAGGGGGCAGTCACTTTAACAAGCAACGGTTTTGTACTGTGTGCAATGCTATGGCGTCACTTAATACCATAGTGTGTGAAAGTGCGTATAATGTCACCTGTTTCAATATTTTACAGTGATGGCACGGCAGCCTTCCTTGGTAAGGGTTATTCACGGCTATAACAGCGACCATGCCATATTCGTCTCGTCTGAAAGCTAGCATGTATTTCTCCATTTACCTACAGTCTAAAGAAAAAAAGAAATAATTTTTTTTTCCCTGTATAGACAAAACCATTGTGTATGAAATAGCCTGTAGAAACAGATAAAGAGGAGACGTTGCTCATAGCAACTAATCAGCTTCTGTTATTTTATAGACTGTGATAGATAAATGATGGCTAGAAGCGGATTAGTTGCTGTAGGCAACATCTACCCTTTCTCTCTCTCTCTCTCTCTCTCTCTCACTTTCTCTCTCTCTAAAGGGTAGATTTACTAGGGGTGGGGGGGGGAGAATCAATTGGTGTTGGTTTTTCAGACAGTCAGAAAAACTGCATTTTTTCAACAGCTTTTAGGTGGAATATGCATTTAACCTATTCAATGAATGTGCCGTTTTTTCGACTGTCGAAAAAAAATGCACTGTCAGAAAACATGTGGAAATTCACGTGGTTTTATCGAAAATGCGGCTGTTTGACAGTTTACCGCTGATGCAGATTCGACTTGTTATGAAGTCGAATCTGCATTGTCGGAATGCTGTCTGGAAACGGCCGGCATTGAATAGTGCTGCGTCGGGTCCTCTCCGTTGAAGAGGATCCAACTTCAATTCAATATACCCCTTAAGCTTCTAAAAGTTGAGGTGTTATCCGTAGCAACCGATCAGATTCTCACTATCATTTCTCTATTGCTTTCTAGGAAATTATAAAATCTGATTGATTGGTTGCTATTGGCATAAACTCCACTTGTTGGTTTTAGAAGCTTTAGTAAATCTAGCCCTACGGTTTGATACCTCTCCCTCTGTGCAGTGAGGGCGAGTTTAGAGAGGTGAGTGGTAAATAGTAAAGGACCAGATTAATGTGACCCGAAGGAAATTCTGCTCACCCGACAAGGAGAAGCATCATGTCATAATTACCAAAGTAAGCAACAGAATGAAATTACTCAACATTATAAAAACTTTGAAAAACATTAGTAATTAAAACATAATTTAACAATATACCCATCAAGGATTTCTGGCTAGTAATTCGTCTTATTTGAAATATACTTAGTTCACAGCAATTGCCCCCAACAAAGAAAAGTTTTAAATCTGCATTTGTAATACCCCTTTCACATCGCACTAAAAACCCGGTATCGACACGGCATATTGCCGTGTCGAAACGGGTCAGTGTGCGATGTGAAAGGTCCTTTTCAGAATTAGCGGGTCGTCTGACCCGGTAATTCAACCCGGTAAAAAAGAAGGGTTATTACCGGGTTGATTACCGGGTCAGGCGCAGTGTGAATGGGAGCCGTTCCGATGCGACACGGCTCCCATTCACAGCATAGGCAGAGGCGGCGCAGGAGATGAGCTCATCTCCCGGCGCCGCCTCCACCCCCGCCCCTGCTGCGCCCTCCGCTGCTATGGCAACCGACCCGGTATATTGCCGGGTCGGAAAGCCAGCAACGGAGCGCAAATGCCGGATCCCACCCGGTAAGTACACGTTTCTCTTACCGGGTAGGATCCGGCATTTGCGATCTGAATGCAGCATAACTGAATCCAGTCACAGTTGCAGCAGCAGGGCATACAATTAGCATAATTGTAAATAAAATGAAATTTAATTCAGATTGAGGGTTTGGTGAGCAGATATATATATATATATATATATATATATATATATATATATATATATATATATAGAATATGACAACTTTACAGCAGAATTTTCTGTATTCCATAAAACTTCCTACCAGTAATAACTCAATTAGATGAGTACAAGGTTCTAGAGCAGGCATTCCCAACCTCGTTCCCCAAGGCACACTCATAGTCCCTTCTATATCCCAAGTTTTTGTACATGAATGCACATCAACCTGGGATTTCTGCATGTGTGAAAGGAAACAACCGAACAACCCAGGACTTGGTCCCGGGGTCCATGAACCTGCTCCCGACCACGTCTGAAAGCGGCATAACAGTCCAGGTTTTAGTTGTGTCCATGCTTGAGCACAGGTGACATAATTAGTACCGCAGTTATTTTAATTTAACCATCTTTGCTGAAGCCTGGATATCACTAAAACATGCACTGTTAGTGTGCCTTGAGGACTGAGGTTGGGAATGTATGTTCTAGGGCGTACAAGTTATTATCCAAAATCACAAACATGACATTAGCAAAAAAAATAAATAACAATGTTTATTAAAATTTCATAACAATAACTAAACCTACGTACTTTAAAAAATACATATATTTATTTATTGATTTCAAGCTCCATTACTTTATTGTACGGAATTCTGTGAATTAATTGTAACTATAGCACCTCCCAAACAGGTTTGGGGGTCCATATGAAATTAACAGTAAAAAACATGAAACTAAGTAAAGAAAAGCAGGACTGAATTGATATTCTGACACAAATTGGAAATATATATAATAAAATCTATTTATTAAACATCAATAACATCTCTTCATGATATATAGCAATGAATGTTATACATCTTAAAAAAGTACACTTTCTAAAAGAAAGAGTGCATGCATTAGTCACTTATCAACATTCCAAATGGATTTTATTCAGCAGCATGTAGAGGTTGATTCAGTTATTTTGGGCATCTAAAAATCCCATCTAAACGGGTCTTTTTAGACACCAAAACAATTGTCAGTATTCAGCCGTGTTTGGACGCCCATGCATATTGCAAATAAACAGACCAGCTTAGCCGCCCAACACGGCTAAACCCGTGAAAACTCCCTGCTTTGGACGCCCAAAGTGCTAAGTTTTCACATATTTTTTCTCGCACCTCAGGAGGCTGTGAGAAAATTGTCAGCCCCACGGCTACTGGGCGTCTAAACGAAGTAACAATTGAATTGCTCCGTTTTGCAACCCCTGGTGGTAGCCGCTGGGGAAAACAATTGAATCGGCCCCATAGTTGTAAATATTAAATGTGTTCTTGGATTCCATTATAGTCATTAATTGCATGAAGTTACTGTGTATAAGCATCTCCAGATGTGCAGTATATGCCCAACAATGTGGGGTTAATCACAAGACTTGTCAGATAGTGTCTGAAGGGATACCTGTCCCTCTATAGGATCTGAGAATTAGTATGTTTAGCTATCGTAGGTAGAGTTGTTGCAGAAAGTATACGTTGAAACGCGCTGTCTATCATCTGGTTTTGCCGCACTGCTCGCCCCGGAGTCCTCCATGCACTGCCTGGTCTAGCTGTCTGTTCATAATTGGACCTAGTGGCTGGTCTCAAGTTAAACTGTGTACACACTGAGATAAATCTGTAAGATTTTGACTAGTCAAAATCTTATGAAAAAGTAGTGCATATCTCAAGCAGGCCCGCCGACGGAGGGTGGGAAGGGGGTGGGGGGGGGGGGTTCAAATGGGACATTCATACCGGGCCCTGTGGATCAGTGTTCAAAGTGGGGCAAGAGAAAGAACTGATGAATGACCTGCTGAAATTAGAAGGCAGACTGACCATTGAGGTCTCCGGAGCAGGACCTGTCTTGTGCGGCCTTCCTCGGGGTCCTGCCACCAGGTTGGGGGTGTCTTCCGCGGTGCCTGCCATTTCACTTCCCCCACTGCAGAGTTGGCTGTTGCTTGAAGGGAATGTCAGGGGGATCCTCTGCTACTGTATCCACTTCTGCCACGTCCTCTGCGCTGCTTGATCTTCTCCACGGTCCCCCGTCTTCGCTCCATTAACTCCTCTCCAGACAGGCAGTTCCAGGGACAACTGGGTGTTGAAAAGGGTCCTTTCCTCACGCTCAGTCCCATTTCCTGGTGTTTTCTGGAGCTGTGACTGGGATCCGTCCTCTAAGTCTTGATGCTGCTGTGCTCCTCAGTCCCTCATCCTAGTGAGGTAGTCTTTCAGTAACCAGAGTCTCCATCGGTCGCTCTATCTTTCTTTTCCCAGGGTCGCAACAGCCACTTTTCCTTCTTTCCTTCAGTGAGAGAGTGAGAGGTGCAGGGAGTGATGAAATGCAGGGGGTTAGAGGCACTGGCGTATCTATAATGGGTGCAGTGTGTGTGGTGCACACTGCACCCATTTCTTCTATACTTACCTTTCCAGCGTCCATCGGCGACTGTGTGTGGGCCCCCTCCTCTCCTGTAGCCGTCACCGCCGCTTCTAGCGCACTGAGCGCTAGCGACTCTAGCACAGTGCCAGAGTCTACAGTGCATGCGCTAGACTCCGGAAATATGGCGCAGCGGCCATTTTTCGGAGTCCTGCGCATGCGCTGTAGACTCTGGCACTGTGCCAGAGTCTCAGCGCTGAGAGCGCTAGCAGCGGCGGTGACGGCTACAGGAGAGGAGGGGGCCCACACACGGAGTCTGCACACGGGTCCCCACCTCTCCAGAAACGTCACTGGTTAGAGGGAAGCAGACCCTGACCTGAGAGTGTAGCAGGGAATGAGAGGACCAAGGGGTGAAGGGGATGGAGGATGTAAGAGGTACAGGGGCTGAGTGATGGCCTGGAGTGAGAAATGCAGTGGGTGATATATATGTGTGTAGGAATGGTTGGAGGAGGTTGGAGGTCAAGTGTGGTTAAGAGGGCCCCCCAGAGAAATCAGTGTACAGGGCCCCATCACTTCTGTTGCCGGCCCTGATCTCAAGGTGTTATGTAGCCCATATACTTGTGAGATATCAGGTACAATCCTTCGATTTCAACCGCATCTATGAGATAAATCGAAGGATTGTATGCACATTTTAGGTACCATGCGACGCGATGCGTGGGCACGCCGGTCGAATCTCGCGTCTCAAGATAGTATGTGCTGCACTTAATATTTATCGAATCACTGTGCGATCGCAAGCTGTTTTTTACCACTTTCGATTTATCACACTGCGATGTGCAATATGTGAAGACAGGAGTCGACTTCCTGGCCCCTCCTCTTCCCCCCCACTGCGCACATGACTGGAGAGGAGGCTGCAAGCACGCTGCTGAGCTCCCAAACAGCGGACAAGGTAGGCAGGCTACACCACTGGCCACAATTATGCTGCTCTATCCACGATTATAGTGTCCCCCTACCCAAAATGCTGCACCACTGCAAGCCCTTGGCCACGACCATTTTTCCCAACATCCAGGAAAATAAATTCATAGTTTGCATTGACCACCGCCATGACAACAATGCTAAAGTAGCCTTTATAATTGAAGTAGTCCGACCCACTGTTGGTGGGTTTGGTGATGCGCACATGTTTCCCGTCTATCGCACCACCACAGTTTGGGAAATTCCAGCGCCTGTCAAAGTGCTCTGCAATAGCTTGCCATTCTTCCACGCTTGTAGGGAACTGTAAAAGAAAGCAAAATGTTTGAATATTTACTATGTTTTTTTTTACCCTACAGACACCTGAAGACCTCAGCCGTACCCCTGACCTCAACAACACATCACCAGAGGAACCCGAAATCTCCACAGCTACAGGGTTCCAGGAGGAAGCCACAGAAAACAAAATTTGTGAAAATAAGAATTTACTCACCGGTAATTCTATTTCTCGTAGTCCGTAGTGGATGCTGGGGACTCCGTAAGGACCATGGGGAATAGACGGGCTCCGCAGGAGACTGGGCACTCTAAAGAAAGATTAGGTACTATCTGGTGTGCACTGGCTCCTCCCTCTATGCCCCTCCTCCAGACCTCAGTTAGGGAAACTGTGCCCGGAAGAGCTGACATTACAAGGAAAGGATTTTGGAATCCAGGGTAAGACTCATACCAGCCACACCAATCACACCGTACAACTCGTGATAACCTTACCCAGTTAACAGTATGAACAACAACTGAGCATCACTCAACGGATGGCTCATAACAATAACCCTTTATTAAGCAATAACTATATACACGTATTGCAGAGAGTCCGCACTTGGGACGGGCGCCCAGCATCCACTACGGACTACGAGAAATAGAATTACCGGTGAGTAAATTCTTATTTTCTCTAACGTCCTAGTGGATGCTGGGGACTCCGTAAGGACAATGGGGATTATACCAAAGCTCCCAAACGGGCGGGAGAGTGCGGATGACTCTGCAGCACCGAATGAGCAAACACAAGGTCCTCCTCAGCCAGGGTATCAAACTTGTAGAACTTCGCAAAACTGTTTGAACCCGACCAAGTAGCCGCTCGGCAAAGCTGTAAAGCCGAGACCCCTCGGGCAGCCGCCCAAGAAGAGCCCACCTTCCTTGTGGAATGGGCTTTCACTGATTTTGGATGCGGCAATCCAGCCGCAGAATGAGCCAGCTGAATCGTGCTACAGATCCAGCGAGCAATAGTTTGCTTTGAAGCAGGAGCACCCAGCTTATTGGGTGCATACAGAATAAACAGCGAGTCAGTCTTCCTGACTCCAGCCATTCTGGAAACATATATTTTCAAAGCCCGGACTACGTCCAGCAACTTGGAGTCCTCCAAGTCCCGAGTAGCCGCAGGGACCACAATAGGTTGGTTCAAATGAAACGATGATACCACCTTTGGGAGAAATTGGGGACGAGTCCGCAATTCTGCCCTGTCCATATGGAAGATCAAATAAGGGCTTTTACATGACAAAGCCGCCAATTCTGATACACGCCTTGCCGATGCTAAGGCTAACAGCATGACCACTTTCCACGTGAGATACTTTAGTTCCACGGTCTTAAGTGGTTCAAACCAGTGGGAATTCAGGAAATCCAACACAACGTTAAGATCCCAAGGTGCCACTGGTGGCACAAAAGGGGGCTGAATATGCAGCACTCCCTTTACAAACGTCTGAACCTCAAGCAGTGAAGCCAGTTCTTTTTGAAAGAAAATGGATAGGGCCGAAATCTGGACCTTTATGGACCCTAATTTCAGGCCCATAGTCACCCCTGACTGTAGGAAGTTCAGAAATCGACCCAGCTGGAATTCCTCTGTAGGGGCCATCCTGGCCTCACACCAAGCAACATATCTTCGCCATATACGGTGATAATGCTTAGCTGTTACATCCTTCCTAGCTTTTATCAGCGTAGGAATCACTTCATCCGGGATGCCCTTTTCCGTTAGGATCCGGCGTTCAACCGCCATGCCGTCAAATGCAGCCGCGGTAAGTCTTGGAACAGACAGGGCCCCTGTTGCAACAGGTCCTGTCTAAGAGGCAGAGGCCATGGGTCCTCTGTGATCATCTCTTGTAGTTCTGGGTACCAAGTCCTTCTTGGCCAATCCGGAACGATGAGTATGGTTCTCACTCCTCTTTTTCTTACTATTCTCAGTACCTTGGGTATGAGAGGAAGAGGAGGGAACACATATACTGACTGGAACACCCAGGGTGTCACTAGCGCGTCCACAGCTATCGCCTGAGGGTCCCTTGACCTGGCGCAATATCTTTTTAGCTTTTTGTTGAGGCGGGACGCCATCATGTCCACCTGTGGCAGTTCCCATCGATTTGCAATCTGTGTGAAGACTTCTTGATGAAGTCCCCACTCTCCCGGGTGGAGGTCGTGTCTGCTGAGGAAGTCTGCTTCCCAGTTGTCCACTCCCGGAATGAACACTGCTGACAGTGCTTGTACGTGAATCTCCGCCCAACGAAGAATCTTTGTGACTTCTGCCATCGCCACCCAGCTTCTTGTGCCGCCCTGGCGGTTTACATGGGCGACCGCCGTGATGTTGTCTGACTGAATCAGCACTGGTTGGTCTCGAAGCAGGGGCTCCGCTTGACTCAGGGCGTTGTATATGGCCCTTAGTTCCAGTATATTTATGTGCAGACAAGTCTCCTGACTTGACCACAGCCCTTGGAAGTTTCTTCCCTGAGTGACTGCCCCCAATCCGCGGAGGCTTGCATCCGTGGTCACCAGAACCCAGTCCTGTATGCCGAACCTGCGGCCCTCAAGAAGATGAGCACTCTGCAGCCACCACAGAAGAGACACCCTGGCCCTCGGGGACAGGGTGATCAGCCGATGCATCTGAAGATGCGATCCGGACCACTTGTCCAACAGATCCCACTGAAAGATCCTTGCATGGAACCTGCCGAAGGGAATGGCTTCGTATGAGGCCACCATCTTTCCCAGGACTCGCGTGCAGTGATGCACCGACACCTGTTTTGATTTTAGGAGGTCCCTGACCAGAGTCACTAACTCCTGGGCCTTCTCCTCCGGGAGAAACACATTCTTCTGTTCTGTGTCCAGAATCATACCCAGGAAGGGCAGACGCATCGTAGGAATCAGCTGCGACTTTGGAATATTCAGAATCCAGCCGTGCTGTTGCAACACTTCCTGAGAGTGTGCTACGCTGATCAACAACTGCTCCCTGGACCTCGCCCTTATGAGGAGATCGTCCAAGTACGGGATAACCGTAACTCCTTGCTTCCGAAGGAGTACCATCATTTCGGCCATTACCTTGGTAAATACTCTCGGTGCCGTGGACAGACCAAACGGCAACATCTGGAATTGGTAATGACAGTCCTGTACCACAAACCTAAGGTACTCCTGGTGAGGTAGATAAATGGGGACATGCAAGTAAGCATCCTTGATGTCCAGAGACACCATAAAACCCCCCTCTTCCAGGCTTGCAATGACCGCACTGAGCGATTCCATTTTGAACTTGAATTTTTTCATATAAATGTTCAAGGATTTTAAATTCAGAATGGGTCTTACCGAACCGTCTGGTTTCGATACCACAAACAGTGTGGAATAGTAACCCCTTCCCTGTTGAAGGAGGGGGACCCTTATTATCACTTGCTGGAGGTACAGCTTGTGAATTGCCGCCAGGACTACCTCCCTTTCCGTGGGGGAAGCTGGCAAGGCTGATTTTAGGTAACGGTGAGGGGGAGTCACTTCGAACTCCAGCTTGTATCCCTGAGATACAATTTGTATAGCCCAAGGATCCACCTGTGAGCGAACCCACTGGTTGCTGAATTTTCGGAGACGCGCCCTCACCGCTCCTGGCTCCGCCTGTGGAGCCCCAGCGCCATGCGGTGGACTTAGTGGAAGCCGGGGAGGACTTTTGTTCCTGGGAACTAGCTGCATGGTGCAGCTTCTTTCCTCTATCCCTGCCTCTGGCAAGAAAGGATGCACCTCTGACCTTCTTGCTTCTCTGAGAACGAAAGGACTGCATTTGATAATACGGTGCTTTCTTAGGCTGTGAGGAAACCTGAGGCAAGAAAGTCGACTTTCCAGCTGTCGCTGTGGACACAAGGTCCGAGAGGCCGTCCCCAAACAATTCCTTACCCTTATAAGGCAAAACCTCCATGTGTTTTTTAGAATCGGCATCCCCTGTCCATTGCCGAGTCCATAAGACCCTCCTGGCAGAACATTACATTAATTCTAGAGCCCAGCAGGCAAATGTCCCTCTGAGCATCCCGCATATATAAGACGGCATCTTTTATATGGCCCAGGGTTAGCAAGACAGTATCCCTGTCCAGGGCATCTATGTCCTCTGACAGAGTATCTGTCCATGCTGCTACAGCGCTACACATCCAGGCTGAAGCAATAGCTGGTCTAAGTAGAGTACCAGAGTGTGTATACACTGACTTCAAGATAGCTTCCTGCTTCCTATCCGCAGGATCCTTTAGGGCGGCCGTATCCTGAGACGGCAGGGCCACCTTCTTAGATAAGCGTGTCAGCGCCTTGTCTACCCTAGGGGAGGATTCCCAACGTAACCTGTCCATTGGCGGGAAAGGGTACGCCAGCAGTAATTTTTTGGAAATCACCACTTTCTTGTCAGGGGAACTCCACGCTTCTTCACATAACTCATTTAATTCATGTGACGGGGGAAAAGTCACTGCCTGCTTTTTCTCCCCAAACATATACACCCTCTTGTCAGGGACAGGGTTAACCTCTGAAATGTGCAATACATCTTTCATTGCAATAATCATGTAGCGGATGGCCTTGGTCATCTTAGGCTGTAATTGTGCCTCATCATCGTCGACACTGGAGTCGGACTCCGTGTCGGCATCTGTGTCAACCATCTGAAATAGTGGGCGTTTATGAGACCCTGACGGCCTCTGAGTCGCCTGGGCAGGCCCGGGTTGAGACCCCGGCTGTCCCAAGGCTGCAGCATCATCAAACCTTTTATGCAAGGAGCTTACATTATCATTTAAGACCTTCCACATATCCATCCAATCAGGTGTCGGCCCCGACACCACATTTATCCGCACTTGCTCCGCCTCCACGTATCCCTCCTCATTAAACATGTCGACACAGCCGTACCGACACACAGCAGACACACAGGGAATGCTCTGACTGAGGACAGGACCCCACAAAGGCCTTTGGGGAGACAGAGAGAGAGTATGCCAGCACACACCACAGCGCTATATAACCCAGGGATATTCACTATAATAAGTGATTACCCAATAGCTGCCGATTTTATGTCTTTTGCACCTAAATTTATGTGCCCCCCCTCTCTTTTTTACCCTTCTTGTACCTGGATACTGCAGGGGAGAGCCTGGGGAGCGTCCTTCCAGCGGAGCTGTGAAGAGAAAATGGCGCTGGTGTGCTGAGGCAGAAGGCCCCGCGCCCTCAGTGGCGGGCTTCTGTCCCGCTTCTGTGTGAAAAAAATGGCGGGGTTTTTTACATATATACAGTGCCTGACTGTATATATGTATGTTATGCCAAAAAGGTACTTCAATTGCTGCCCAGGGCGCCCCCCCCAGCGCCCTGCACCCTACAGTGACCGGAGTGTGAAAGTGTGCTGGGAGCAATGGCGCACAGCTGCGGTGCTGTGCGCTACCTTAAATGAAGACAGGAGTCTTCAGCCGCCGTTTTCGCCGTCTTCAAGCTTCTGTTCTTCTGGCTCTGCGAGGGGAACGGCGGCGCGGCTCCGGGAACGGACGATCGAGGACAGATGCCTGTGTTCGAACCCTCTGGAGCTAATGGTGTCCAGTAGCCTAAGAAGCGCAACCTAGCTGTAGACAGGTAGGTTTGCTTCTCTCCCCTCAGTCCCTCGTAGCAGTGAGTCTGTTGCCAGCAGAAGCTCACTGAAAATAAAAAACCTAACAAATTCTTTTACTAGCAGGCTCAGGAGAGCCCACTAGGAGCACCCAGCTCTGGCCGGGCACAGATTCTAACTGAGGTCTGGAGGAGGGGCATAGAGGGAGGAGCCAGTGCACACCAGATAGTACCTAATCTTTCTTTAGAGTGCCCAGTCTCCTGCGGAGCCCGTCTTTTCCCCATGGTCCTTACGGAGTCCCCAGCATCCACTAGGACGTTAGAGAAAGACCCACTACTATTGGAGGACCGTTCACAGCTGCTCCGGAAACCTGATGAATTTGATGACTTTGCATCATATGTTTGCAAAATCATGCGTAAGGTTTCCGAGCAGCAACAAGTAGAGTGCCAGCGCCTGGTGTCACAGGTTTTGTACAGAACACTCACAGGACAACTGACACCAGAGTAGAACGTTCATGGGCCAGAACCTCAAGCACCTGCTCATCTCCCATTGACCTTCAGTTCACCACCCACCTACTCTTCCTCCAGTACCCATCCTCCTCCGCATCCCAGCTACCATTCCGGTTATCCGCAACCGCAGACCCCATCCACCTACCCCTCCTCCACTTTCCATCCTCCTCAAACCCCTCCTAATGAAACCAGCCACCCTTCCCGTTATCGTCAACCCCACCCCCATCCACCCACCCTTCCCCCACTATCCAATCTCCTCCTCAAACCAGCTACCCTTCCCAAGCCAGCCACACATCCACCGTCTCCTCCGCAATTTTGACCTCCTTGATCTCACAGGGGGGACAGGAGGAGGAGGAGGAGACAAGTCTCTTTCAAATGTAGGGTGATTCTCATTTACTGCTGCCCTTGTTATACATACCAACATATGTGGTGCATTCTGATACTACGTGAGTGTCAGCGCTTTCAGGCGGACAATGCACACATGCTGCTAGGGACAGGTTGATGGTACCAGGGACCCATCTTCCTGCCCCTAACTGCATGTGTGAATTGCGCCCCTGGCACCGGTAACACTCAACAACGTAGTATCAGAATGCACCACATCTGTTGGTATATGTAAAATTCCTGCCGCCCTGGTATATACTGCAATAGATCTTGTGCACTATGATATACAGCGTTTTAGTGGTGCCGCTTTCAGGTGGACAATGCACACATACAGCTTGGGTCAGGTTGATGGTGCCGGGGAGACTGAAGCCGGGCCTACCTGCATGTGTGCATTGTGCCCCTGAAACGCTGCCACTCAAAAAACACTGTATATCATACTGCACCATATTTATATGCTAAATGAAAATTTGAAGAAACAGTAATATAAAGTTCTAATGTTTGAAAAAGTTCTGCCACGTTGGCCGCATATTTATAAAAAATACTTATGTTTTGTTATATATCTACACAATTTTTTTTGGGGTTCACAAGTGTATTCATGCACTTATATATTGCAGCAGATGTGGTGCATTCTGATACTACGTCTTTGAGTGGCACAATTCACACATGCAACTTGGTGCAGGTTGATGGAACTGGGGACCCATCTTCCTACCCCAAGCTGCATGTGTGCATTGTGCCCCTGGCTGCTGTGCCACTCAACGCCGTAGTATCAGAATGCACTACATCTGCTGCAATATATAGCAATTTTTTTATTTCATAAATGTAATGATGCACATGTGCTGCATCATGAAAACCATGGTTAAGAGTGGCACCGCTTTCAGGCGCACATTACACACATGCTGCTAGGGGCAGGTTGTTGGTTCCGGGGAACCTCAGTCTGCACCTACCTTCATGTGTGTATTGACAGTCCGTAAACTTGATATATTTTTCCAGACCCAGGCCACAGTGTCCGCTAAGAAGGTGGGCTTTGACTACTCCACCAGGCGGTTATAGGCAGGCTCTCTCTTCTGTTTGTTCAGTCACCCACAGGCACTCTTCCTCATGGTATAGTCTGAAATCATGTGCCACTACCACCATATCTCATACTGCACCAGATGCTACTATAAAGATAGTGTTTGAAAAAGTTGGCTGCATATTTATAAAAAGTTATATTTTGAGATATATATATATATATATATATATATATATATAGCATTTTTTTACGTTCCACAACTGTAATTCTGCCCTTGCTATATATAGCAACCCGATGTGGTGCATTCTGATACTACAGCATTGAGTGGAACCGCTACCAGGGGCACAATGCACACATGCAACTTGGTGCAGGTTGAGGGTACCGGGGACCCATCTTCCTATCCCAAGTTGCATGTGTGCATTGTGCCCTTGGCTGTGGTGCCACTCAATGGCTAAGTATCAGAATGCACCACATTTGGCGCTATATATAGCTTTTTTTTTTTCATTTCATAAAAGTAAGGATGCAAATGTGCTGCATTATGAAAATGTATACTGTTTGCTAAAGTTTAGCCATGTTGGCCACATATTTAATAAAATGATGTCTTGAAATAAAAAAGCACATTTTTCCTACCAAATTCAGTTTTTTAAAATAAAACATTTTGTTACATGACAAGCAATGTGTGGTGTCATTTTCTTACCTTGCAGTACTTGACTGAAGCACTTTGATAATAGCCTTGCAGCTTTCAGGAATTATGTGTTCCAAAGCCTGCGCAGAGATACGAGTCCCAAACTTCAGCTCCTCAAACCTCCTCTGTCCAGTAGCAGGGAACCGCAGGGTAGCCACGAGCCTCTCCTCAGCAGGGATAGGAACCCGTCATTTGGTATCCCGCTTCTGTATGAGGGGGTCACCACATGCAGCAACTCCTGGAAGGTGTCATCATCCATGCGCAGGAAGTTGCGGTGGTCATCCGGGTTGTTGTCCCTCTCGACCAGGAGGGGCATGTAGGAACGAGTAGGCCGCTTAAGCAGCCACTCCTTGGTCCAGCAAGATATCTCCCTCCGCCTTTGCTAAGCCCTCTCCCTGTCTCCCCTCATCTTCAGCACAGAGTAGCACATGAGAGCCTGATAGCGAGTAGAATCCATCTCTACACACACACACACACACAGCAGTATAGAAACACTATCTAATGCAAGCAGAACAAAGCAGTGCACGGTAGCTAGCAATGTGGAACGAGCAGCAGGTATAAACCAAACTTTTCTAGTCACAAAGCAAACAGAAGTGCAGAGTTAAAATGGCTGCCTGTTTATATATCCCCCAGACAGCCCAGCCCTCTATTTAAAGTTTTAAAGATTTTTCAGATAAATCTGATGTGCTTTGGTCAGCATGCGATGCGCTCGCATTCGATCATCCGATGCCACCGATTTCTGGTCGTAAGGGGCATGCGATAAATTGCAGGGTTGTATGCGCATCGAATGCACAAAAAAAAGCATTTTCGATGCGATTTATCTCAAGGTGAGCTTCAAGGGAAATCGGGCCCGATATTGCGTCAAATGCAATCGGACAAGTGTATGTGCTCCATTAGGCAGCTTGCAATACAGATTCGATCCTGATGTGCGCTCCCGTTGGGTCGGTATCGTAAGGCTAGATAGACTGTGCAGGCAAGTCAATCTTGACCATCTAGTGTACTATCTAGTACAAAGTATAGTCAAAATTGGCACTTAGTGAAAATCGTACCTAGAAAAAATCTCAAGCACAGAATCTGTGCAATCTTGGCTCTGGGGGAGTTAAAGGGAAATCGCATAGTCAAAATCGGAGATAGCAAGGATCTCTCCATGTGTACACACCTTTACTGGGATGTTGTAATGGATTCAGTATGATTGACCGGCGGGCAGGATGCGCAAAGAGTCCCTAGCGGGTTCGCATTGCTGGCTGTCAGGATTCCAACTTCGGTATCCTGACAGCCAGGATCCCAACAGCCAGCAAATTGAACATATCATTGTAATCCAGGCTCCAGTAAATAGACTCAGTTGATAAGAGTGAATGGATGAAAAGCCACAATCTGTAATCTAATGTAGGTATTAAATTGGCACCTTCACCAAGGACAACTTTTTCAAAAGTATGGCTGTGCCTCATAAATCTTTTCCTGAGATTTGATTAATTGTGCTAAATTATTGTGTGCGAAGGTGCCGATTTGTACAAAGGGATCACAAAGGACAAAATATATCTATATATATATCTATATATATATATATATATATATATATATATATATATAAATGCGAAAGCCCTCACTCACTCTAATTCTCTTACTTCCCGATATGTTATGATGCTGTAATGTAACATAGGTATTCTACAGGTGGGAAATAAGAAAACTATGTAATTAGAATTGTATTAAACCTCCCCTAAGGGGATGAAACCTCCAGTGTGTAGAATTTAATAAACTACAAAAATGGTTCTGTCGCTTTTTACCGTAACTGCTGCGGGTGCTATTCAGGTAAGGGGAGGAACCATGGATAAATATTTTCTTACATTAAGAGGTCTCAAATTTAAATATCTATATTTACCACATTTTTACCACATTTATATTTACATCCGTGAAAATCAGAAAATTCAGTGTGAAGAACGGGTAGAACAGCTAGTATATTATATGTGCAAAATGGCAAACGTATAAACAAACAAATATGATAAACATAGTAACGTTATTGACAGTATTTCATCCACTGCAGTCCCTGCCCCAGATCACCATCACATTTTGACCCCCATTTATCAACAAAAACTTTATGTTCATTAACGTTACCGCTTGCCGTGCTTTTTTACTTTTATTCAGCATTGAAGCTGTTGCTGGCGAGCGGTAATGTTAAAACACCCGGCAGCGCTGTTTTTTTAAGCCCAAACGGCGCTGACAAATGAAGATTTTATTTATTCTTTAGCAGCCTGTGCATGCGCATTGTGTCTTCCTTCCTGGTACATGTGCAGTCGAGGCTTCTGGACGCTGCGGCCATTTGGGAGCTGCAGTTGGAGGATTTTTCCATAGAAACCCGGCACTCGCAATGCACGCGGGGCTTACTTTCGCGAGCCAGCACTTGGCAAACAACGCCACATCGCTATTTAAGCAGCAGGTGGAGGTAGATAAGTCCTAATAGGGTAAACGAGCGCTATTCTTAAAACAGTACTATCAGGAATAATAAATACAAAAACCACCTCAGTAACACTGAAAACGAGTTTTATGTATTAAAACTCGTTGATAAATGGAGGCCTTAATTTATAAACCACCCAATTAACCTACCGTCGTCAGAATATAAATAATTGTACTATTAAGACCAGTTTTGTGTAAATGGTCTAGTTGGGCTATTTCTTATTTAGGGGACCTGTTGCCATGAATGAGGGCCCTGATGGGTTCAAAATATCAGTACTGGTTATATATTGAGGTCTCTGCTTGTTTCCCACATATGGTTTAAATTGAGGAGCTATATTTGGTGAGTGCACTGCTGTTTTTGGGACAGGTGTTGAAGTCAAGGACGGAGCTGCAAAAGTCCAATTGCTGGCACTCATTGAGTAATGTTATACTTAGTCGGGTGCCTTCCAAGCGCGGGTCACTCAAACGGACACACACTGCACAACAATTCCAAATGGCAGCACTCCAAATAAACAAGCAGGAGACAGCTTATCCTTTAGGCAACGTTTCAGCACTTTTAATGTGCTTTTGTCAAGTGTAACTATGACTTGACAAAAGCACATTAAAAGTGCTGAAACGTTGCCTAAAGGATAAGCTCTCTCATGCTTGTCTATTTTGAGTGCCGCCATTTGGAAGTGTGTGTGTACGTGTTAAATATACACACGCGGTCGAGTCACATTATTATGACCACCAGTAGTCACTCAATAGCTAGAGTAACCGCCGTGTGCAGCACAGACAGCAGCTAGACACGTCTGGTAACCCCCAGGGTCATTTTGGCGGTGAGCTGCTCCACTGTAGCGGTCAGTCAGCCTTCACGTACCTTCGTAGCAGACGTACACCTCTCATATCAATGCTAAATGGTGCTCCGCAGTTTCCATGTTGGTTATTCGCAATGGTGCCACCATGACAGCGCACAACACGTGACGTACTTTTATGGGCTACCCGCTGCCGACGTCAAATGTAGAAGGTGGTCATAATAACTTGACTCAACCGTATATATTATATTGTACATACACACACGATCAGCCTTAAAAACCACTGACCGATGAAGTGAATAACATTGTTTATCTCTTTATAATGGCAATTGTAAAGGAGTGGGCTCTCTTAGGCAGTAAGTGTACACTTATGTGGGGTAACAAGTAATCATCTGTGGCTGGACCGGGGCTGGTTGGTTAATAGCCTGGCAGCTGGCTGCATTTTGTACCATCTGCAAGTGGTGCAATTTTTTTGCTGGGACACCAAGGTAGAGGTCGTTTCAGTAGTCTAGGCATGATGATACAAATACATGTATGACTTTAGGTAGTTCTTCTGAGGGAATTAAGTGTTTAATTCTGTCTATGTTCCGGGTGTGGATTTAGATCTACACTAAAAAAGTCTACAGTCAATAGGTCTACCACTAATGGTAGACATGCAGTAGGTCGACAGGGTCAAAAGGTCAACATGGAATAGACAGTAAGAAAGGTCAACAGTGTCAAAAGGTCGACAAAATTATTTTTTGTTTTTTGGGATGTTTGGTCCGTTTTCTGCCACAAACAAGCCCCATTAGTGCACCACGTGCCCTCGCTCGTCAGTTTACTATTCATAATTGTAATCCACATGGATGTTAAAATATGAAAAAGTGTCAATCATTGTCATGTAGACCTTTTGACCATATCGACCTTTTGACTCTGTCGACCCTTTGAACTTTCTTCCTTTTACATGTCAACGTTTTGACCCTGTCGACCTAATGCATGTCTACCATTAGTGGCAGACCTATTGGCTGTAGACCTTTTTAGTGTAGAACTATAGTCCGGATACCCTATGTTCTTCATAGAAAAGAATAATGATTTGATTGTGGCGGATACCTGATGTTTGAGTGTCAAGTCACTATCCAGGACTAGACAACTGAGTCAGATCAGCTATAAAACGGCAGGTCTTCTGGGATGTTCCTGGTATGCAGTGGTTAGTACCTACAAAACCCTGGTCCAAGAAAGAACAATCTCTGAACAGACTACAGAGTAATGGGCAACCAGGGCTCACTGAAGTGCGTGGGAAGTGAAGACTGGTCAGTCTGGTCGAGTCCCACAGAAGAGCTACTGTAGCACAATTTGCTGAAAAAGTTAATGCTGGCTATGACAGAAAGGAGTCAGAACACACAGTGCATTGCAGCTTTCTGTGTATGGGACTGCACAGCTTCAGACCAGGTCGAGTGTCCATGCTGACCCCTGTCCACCGCAGAAAGCACCTACAGTGAGCACGTGTCAGAACTAGACAATGGAGTATTGGAGGAAGTTGAACTGGTGAGATGAATCACATTTTCTATATAATGTAAATGACCAGGTGTGAGTGCATCATTTACCTTGACATCAGGATGCCCTATGGGAAGAAGGCAAGCAGATGGAGGCAGTGTGATCGCTGGTCAATGTTCTGCTGGAAACGTTGGGTCCTGGCATTCATGTGGATGTTGCTTGGCATGTACCACCTACATAAACATTGTTGCAGACCAAGTGTCAGCCTTTTTCAGCAGTATAATGCACCCTACAGGAAAATGAGAGTTCAAGATGTTGACTTGGTCTCCAAATTCCCCAGATATGAAGCCGATCAAGCAGCTGTGGGATGTTATGGAAAAACAAGTCAGAGCCACGGAGGCCCCTCCTCGCACCTTAAGCTGGGTAAATGCCAATGGCCCAGTGATTGTATAGGTGTGTATGCAAGAGCATTTTAAGTCATTTATCTGCCAATGGTTGCATCTTATGTGCAATTTCAGATTTAAACTAGCTAACCTCTCGGTCTCATTGAAGAATGTACACAATAAGCTATTTCTAGCCGAGGGTGTACAGAGGTCACAATGAACCCTCCAGCCAAATACCACAAGACACTGTCAGAGGTGTCCATGCCTCAACAAGGAAATATACATTACACAAGTGTTTTTAATATTAAGGCTGATCAGTGTATAAGAATACACTGATCAGCCTTAATATTAAAAACACTTGTACAGTATATCTCTCGGAGAACAAAAATATGTCCAAGTCAAGGGGCACAAGTTACAGTGAATGAGTAACTTGTCCAGTGTGGAAGCTATTTACTAAAGCATCTAAAACACTCTTATTTTCTTGAATACAATAGAGAAACCATAGCTGGAATCTGATTGGTTGCTACAGGCAACACATCCACTTTTCATTTTGAGAAGCTTTAGAAAATGAGAGATAGAAGTGGAGAAGTCACACACAGCAACCAGGCAGCACCAGCACTTTTTTTTATTTTAGAAGCTTTAGTAAATGTACCCCTAACCCTTGTACCAACTTTTTTTTTTTAAATCAGAAAAAAAAAGCACTGAATACAAATGTACTACTACATTGTGTCCATGGTTTACTGTGCTTTAAGCTGAATATATGAGAAAACAGCTCCCCCTTATGGCAACAATGAGTTTCACATATATACTTGCAGTTAGCACTGCAAAAGCTTAATAATTTCCGTGAAACATTTCCAGGCAACACCATCAAGCTCCCACCCCATATTGTTTTGCTGCCCCATTCAGACCAGAGACTTGAGCAAAGTTTTGAGGATTTTTATTTTTCATAAACAGTTTGTACAGTAACATTGCACTGTGAATTCCTGATTACCCGCTGAACTCTGTACAGCAGTGTTAAGTGCGGACGGAGAGAGAAGAGACTTTTTGTCAAGTCATTTAAAGACCTCCATCTTTTGGACATCTACATATCCTGAAAACATTCACAATTTTAAGGGACACAATTAAAAACCAAAGAGCAGCACTTTACCAGACATGTGCCTAGGGAAGAAGAGATCAGCAAAATGCAACCTTCACTGGCCTAACTTTTAGAATAACTAATATTATAAAATGGAACCTGCAGAATCCCTCCAGGTTATCGTTCAAGAAGGAGAAGAGAGCCTGACGACCAGTCAGGCAGTGCGAAACAGGAAGTGTTCTGATTGGGAGATCAGAGTTTACCTAGCAGGCAACCAAAACAGCATTGCGACTCTGCATACACTTCCCCAAGTCAGTAACGCTCCAAGTCAAAGCATACTGTACTATTAACACATCAGTGCCCAAAGTCTTTAGTAGGCAAGAAGTGCGTCAGGGATAGGCTACATGAGACTTTCCAGCTGTTCAATTAATTAAAATTTCCCAGCAGTCTTGAAGCTGCAGTTGAAAAATACATCCGGAAAACCACACGTTGCCTAAACCAGGTTTGGAATGTATAATATTTCTAGGAAATTTTTTTTCTGCTTTGTGCCCATTATACAATGTTGTGTTGAAAGAAGAACATGGTTTCACTAGCCAGGTTCTTAAATAGCATCCACAGATTATATTTCAAATATTTCCTTAATGCACAGGTGAATGCATCCATTTCATTAAGTCAATGTGAAATCCTGAAAACATGACCTACTGGGTGGCTCTGGTGTTAAAATAAAAACCATACTTTGGGGTTTAGTTTATCACTCTGAGCATACCCATTATCTATGGTGGAATAAATTGTGTTCAAGTCAGATTAAACCATTCCGTTGCATTTAGAGAACCTGGCAGAGGAAATTCTGCAGTGCTGTAACAATTTATGGGGGATAGTCTGCAAAAGTAGCGGAACATGGAAATCTTTTTAAAAAATATCTTTGACAGAATATGTCAAAAAAGTAATTCTATCAAAGTCTTGACTTAAGACTTAAAAACTTTCAGTTTTGGTCCATTTCTACGCCTTCTAACATGTTTCTGCATCAACAAAAACCAAAAATAAAGCCCTAAAAATAACTACAAAAATCAGTATTCGATTATGTTTTACTGTAGTGGTTAACTAAATCACACTTTTCCAAGTTAGCCTAACAGACAGGAGAGAGACAGAAGTGGGGGGGAAGAAAAGTGTTGAGTGCGGTCGCTAATGTTAAGAGGGGTTATGGAAAACAACCGTAAAGACAAATTCAGGCAGCATTTCCATCCATCCCCTTTTATAGAATACATGCCAGAAATAACTAAACCAGTGTGGATTTAACCACAATATAGTAGAATGGGACAGAACTTTGAGAGCAATGTTCCCTCTGACCAGACAACAGATAAGTGAATGATAGTTTCATGCTTCCCAATGTATTGCCGCAGGACATTTCATGGATCTATAGCACATAAAAGGGTAAACAATACATGTAGAAGTGGGTAACGTGAAACTCTGTAATCTGCGCTAAATAACAGCGCCAGTCATCTTCAAGACACCATTGGATGTCCACAGTTGTAATTCTACCGATAGCTGCATGTTTGCCTCCTAACACAGGACATAGACAACAATGAACTAAAATGTGTCACAATACTCACACAACTTAAAAAGAGAGACCATAATAATGGCATGGAGAAAACAAGGTCACTTAACATACCACAGTCCAGCAGTTCTGTTCTTGTGTACAAACTACAAAAACAAACCCCGCCTCCTGGAAAATGAGCCCCTGTACTGGGAATGCAGCGGGCTGCTGGTAGATTTAATAAAAACATGTGATTCACTCAAATCTACTTAAAGTTTAAGTCTGACGCGAACCATCATTCATAAGCACATACCATGGAAATGATGTAGAAGATTTTCAGGAGAGTACATTTAAAAGAAAAACAAAATTAACGGGGACAGAGAACTTTAAATAAATAAAAAGTAATATAAGGCTGTTTCCCTCCCCCTCCACGCTGTGTCACAGGCTCCCTACTTCTGGCAATGCCTGTTTGGTAGGAATGCACTCACCATCAGTATGGTAGTGACTGAGGAATCCTAGCTATAGCATCCTCACCACACTGCTTACAGATCGCTTCAAGAAGATTTACTGATGTGCTATTGCATGGCCTGCACTGATATCCTAACAAGACTAACATACAAAATAAACCCCAAAAACTCTTTGAATAAAATTAGGCAGCCACTGAATGAATAAACAAAACATAAAAGCGGCAATGGCTCCAGTGTCTGACAATACATAGGTTTTTTTGGCTAGCACCCCACACTATCATGGAAGCAGTATGTGCCAGTAAAGGTCCCTTCCAGACACAACTTTGAGGACTTCAAAAGATGTTGCGTTGAAATGGTGCTTTGAGTCTTTTCATTTTGTTATATAGATATACTATATTTATAAATATAAATCACGGTCACACTGCCCTTTTGTATCATACATGCACTTATGTACACCTTGGCTCCCAATGCCAGCCCCTCCGTGCCCAGGGAGGGAAGGAAGCTCAGTCCGGAAGTGTGGCACCTTTGCCACCAACCATAATACAGCAGAAGGGATAATGTGTTCAATCACTTCATCCCACCAACTCCTCGCAAAATACTATGGAGAGGAGGGGGCATTCCTGTGAGTGTCCATGGGTTGTTACAGTGCAGTGCCATGAGGCAGGCTCCAGTCTCCAGTGGGGCTCGGTTGAGGGGCAACACAGGGCAATGTGTCACCAGTTGGCTTTTACAGCTTTTATGTCACTAACTAGATTCTGTGCCAAGCAGATCCCAAAAATCTGTAGGAAGAGAGAAAGCAAAGACATTTTTTTAAAAAAAGGTACCTCCGAAGAGAATCTACCATTTTTATTTATTATTGTATTAATGGATATGAATCCCAACCAGTGTGTCACCACGATAAGCTGGATAAGTTATGTTACAATAGCCTGTTATCATTGTCCGAAGGTCCCTTTTCACATTATGGTGGAGTCACCAAGAATCTACCAAAGATAATTTGATTGTGTATTTCTAGATAGATGGGACTTTTCTGGTGCTGCGTCAGAGCCCTTCCACCATCAGTTATGATCTCATCATCATTGGCCAGAAGGACACTCAAATGTTTCCTGTGAGAGCAGTGTTCTTCCGACTCATTAATGCTCACCATACTGTTAATGCCATAATCCACTCTACACATGTATTCTTGGGAACAGAAGGAGTGGTACCAAGATCAATGAATGCAGTCATTCACATTTGATAAAGTTATACAACAAACTTTAGAATGGGTATTTGCTGGATTTTCCAAAAGAGAAAATTTGCATAAAATATCCTTTTTATCTAATCTTAATGGCATGGTTTAGATTAACAAGCAAAACCAAAAAGGAAAAACACAAGCTTTACGGCAGTATACGGATAACGGTCAGTAATTCGATACTATATAGTTATCATCAATTAAGGACAACAGGTACAAAAAGGTCAACATAAATGGCTGACAGGTTTTACATGTTTTACCAACTTTTGTTGGATTTACTATCCACATGGTCTACAATAGTAACCTGTGGCAAGCACAGCGAGCCCCCTCGCCCGAAGTATGGAGAGCTAGGCTAGCCCGTGTGGGTACACATTTCCACCGATTGTGGTCACATATGATGAAACATACAAAATGACAACCAAAAAATAACTTGTGTCAACCATTTTCATTGTGACCTTTTGACCCAATGTCTACCCAGACACTGTAGATCTTCTATACGAGGCATGTCCAAACTGCGGCCCTCCAGCTGTTGAGAAACTACACATCCCATCATGCCCTGACCCATCTTTAGCATCCCTTGACAGCAAAACTGTGTCAGGGCATGCTGGGATATGTAGTTTCACAACAGCTGGAGGGCCGCAGTTTGGACATGCCTGTTCTATACCAAACTCCTTTATGGCATCTTTTTTTCCCTGCAATTCCATGATAAGCAGTCAACTTGTACATGTAGAATTGGCAATAAATAGTGTGGTGCTGGGGCAAGCAGCTTACCGACCTCTGAAAACTTCCTGGGATCTTTATTTTGACAGAACTGAAAGTCAGCAAATTATAAATAAACTTATTTGTTACTTGTGATTTATGGAGAGCAGGGGTTACCCCTATTCCTGAAAGATCCTCTTGTGTGCCTGACATCAGGAGCTCACCGGAAGAGATTTGGCTGCCACTTTTTTATTTTTTACAATAAACAGAAAGGGTAGAATGTGACAGGGTCAGAGTTTGAAAAATGTGCGTAATTTCTGCAAAAAACATGGGGGTATATTTACTAAGGTCCAGATTTTGACCGAGATGCCGTTTTTTCTTCAAAGTGTCATCTCGGTAATTTACTAAGCAAAAATCACGGCAGTGATGAGGGCATTCGTAATATTTTGGAAGTCCTAGGAAAAAATCACGAATCAATACACCATCGGTCAAATACGCCTGCAATTTGGTAGAAATCGGGAATTTACTAAAAAGTGCAAAACACAAACACTGCCGTGCTAAAATACAAATCGTGAACAAGTGCTAAAAAAAACCAGACCTGCTTTTTTATCCCGTGTTTGTATAGGCATGCACGGATCCATGAGATCCGTGCATGTTTTTCAGTGGGAAGGGGGGGGGAAATGTTATAAATTTTCCAAAAAAAAATGTGTGGGGTCCCCCTTCCTAAACCAAACCTGCCTCGGGCTCTTTGAGCCGGCCCTGGTTGCAAAAATATGGGGAAAAAATTGACAGGGGCTCCCTCATATTTAAGCAACCAGCACCGGGCTCTGCGCCTGGTCCTGGTTCCAAAAATACGGGGAACAAAAAGAGTAGGGGTCCCCCGTATTTTTGAAACCAGCACCGGGCTCCACTAGCTGGACAGATAATGCCACAGCCGGGGGTCACTTTTATACAGTGCCTTGAGGCCGTGGCATCAAATATCCAACTAGTCACCCCTGGCCGGGGTACCCTGGGGGAGTGGGGACCCCTTCAATCAAGGGGTCCCCCCCCCCAGCCACCCAAGGGCCAGGGGTGAAGCCCGAGGCTGTCCCCCCCCATCCAATGGGCTGCGGATGGGGGGCTGATAGCCTTTGTTCAAAGTAATGAATATTGTTTTTAGTAGCAGTACTACAAGTCCCAGCAAGCCTCCCCCGCAAGCTGGTACTTGGAGAACCACAAGTACCAGCATGCGGCGGAAAACCGGGCCCGCTGGTACCTGTAGTACTACTACTAAAAAAATACCCCAATAAAGACATCACACACACACCTTGAAAGTATAACTTTAATACATCCATCCACACCTCCATATACACATACTTACCTTATGTTCCCACGCAGGTCGGTCCTCTTCTCCAGTAGAATCCATGGTGTACCTGTAGAAAAAATTATACTCACATAATCCATGGTTGTAGGCTCCTCTGCTTGTAATCCTTTTGTAATCCACGTACTTGAAAAAATAAAAAAACGGACACCCGACCACGAACTGAAAGGGGACCCATGTTTTCACATGGGACCCCTTTCCCCGTATGCCAGAAACCCACTCTGACTGATGTCTAAGTGGGTTTCTTCAGCCAATCAGGGAGCGCCACGTTGTGGCACCCTCCTGATCGGCTGTGTGCTCCTGTACTGTATGACAGGCGGCACACGGCAGTGTTACAATGTAGCGCCTATGCGCTCCATTGTAACCAATGGTGGGAACTTTCAGGTCAGCGGTGAGGTCACTTTCGGTCAACCACGGACCTGAAAGTTCCCACCATTGGTTACAATGGAGCGCATAGGCGCTACATTGTAACACTGCCGTGTGCCGCCTGTCATACAGTACAGGAGCACACAGCCGATCAGGAGGGTGCCACAACGTGGCGCTCCCTGATTGGCTGAAGAAACCCACTTAGACATCAGTCAGAGTGGGTTTCTGGCATTCGGGGAAAGGGGTCCCATGTGAAAACATGGGTCCCCTTTCAGTTCGTGGTCGGGTGTCCGTTTTTTTATTTTTTCAAGTACGTGGATTACAAAAGGATTACAAGCAGAGGAGCCTTCAACCATGGATTATGTGAGTATAATTTTTTCTACAGGTACACCATGGATTCTACTGGAGAAGAGGACCTACCTGCGTGGGAACATAAGGTAAGTATGTGTATATGGAGGTGTGGATGGATGTATTAAAGTTATACTTTCAAGGTGTGTGTGTGTGTTGTCTTTATTGGGGTATTTTTTTTGTAGTAGTACTACAGGTACCAGCGGGCCCATTTTTCCGCCGCATGCTGGTACTTGTGGTTCTCCAAGTATCAGCTTGCGGGGGAGGCTTGCTGGGCCTTGTAGTACTGCTACTAAAAACAATATCAATCACTTTGAACAAAGGCTATCAGCCCCCCATCCGCAGCCCATTGGATGGGGGGGACAGCCTCGGGCTTCACCCCTGGCCCTTGGGTGGCTGGGGGGACGGGACCCCTTGATTGAAGGGGTCCCCTCTCCCCCAGGGTACCCCGGCCAGGGGTGACTAGTTGGATATTTGATGCCACGGCCGCAAGGCACTGTATAAAAGTGACCCCCGGCTGTGGCATTATCTGCCCAGCTAGTGGAGCCCGGTGCTGGTTTCAAAAATACGGGGGGACCCCTACGCTTTTTGTCCCCCGTATTTTTGGAACCAGGACCAGGCGCAGAGCCTGATGCTGGTTGCTTAAATATGGGGGAACCCCTGTCCATTTTTTCCCCATATTTCTGCAACCAGGATCGGCTCAAAGAGCCCGAGGCTGGTTTGCCTTAGGAGGGGGGACCCCACGCAATTTTTTTTTTTACATTTAAACATTTTTTTTTTTTTTTACAAGGTGCACAATGAAGCCCAGCACGGATCTCTCGGATCCGGCCGAGATTCATTGTATTAAAGTCGGCAGTGTTTTACAAGTCACTCACGTAAAACACTGCCAAAAAAAACGAATGACGTCGACATCGGAAAACCCGAAAATGCAGAATACGGCAGCTTAGTAAATTAGTCGTAATCAATTCAAAAAGTTGCATATTTACACTTTCGATGTCATTCGTGATTGAACTTTGACCTCAAACGGGAAAATACGAATCTTAGTAAATTTACCCCATGGAGTCTACCAAAAACTGGAGTCTACCAAAAATAATGATCCAGAGCCATATCTAACTCATAGCACAGTAAGTCCAGAAGAGGGCAGCAAAACTCTACACAACTGCTGCTCCAATGTTCCTATTGTAAATCCTTCATGAAATAACCCACCACCTTCTATAGAATTAATTAAAAACACCAAAAAGATCAACATTTAGGATATCATGCTAGGTTATGCAGCGTCTCATGCCAAGTTGGGCATATTTCCATTTGCCTATCATAAAATATGCAAAATGTGAACAGTTAAAAAAAAAAAACAAAAAAAAAAACCCACTTTAAAATGTCCATACTCAAATATGCGGAGATGGAAGGAAGATAAAAAGAAGGGAATGCAAATGGACAGTACAGTCTGGTCTGACTAGCGTTTGCCTCATTGTAAGCAGACAAGCACAGAGTTGCAGATACGCCTGACAGCAGCAGTATTAATTGCAGGTGCTTGAGTGTTGATGTATATTGATGAGTGTTGACAGCTCCAGGTAACTGCTTCTGATTGGCTGATTGGAGACTGACCTCTGAAGCTTTCCTCATTACTAATACTCATGCCTGTATTATATGATTTTGTGGGAGTATCTATTTTATTCATGTTTTACCACTTTAATTTGTATATTTTAAATGGAAGCAAACCTGTGTGCTTTTCTTGTACTAATGACCTATTTGTGAGTGGGTATAAGTAGGTCTCTGCATATGTGCACAGGTGCGGAAACTCAGCCTCTTCAGTTTTATTTAGTGCCGGATGTACTTGGTTGTGTTCTGTAGAACATATACATTTAGCGTATATAACACAAGTGTGTTTAAAAGGCACAAGAACAGTAGAGATGACAAAGAAAAACCTACCTGTAATAATGCAACTGCAACGAAGACTCCAGCCACTACTATTAAATTGTCTTGTAGCCACTTCTCAAACTGGCCCACACACCCCTTGGTGTAAATATAACTTTGTTGCTCTAGCTCCTGTCGGAAGAGTTACAGACAAAAAGTACATTCATTTAAACCAGGTCTAAAATGTAAAAGTACCAAATCTTGCAAAAATTTGTTAACAATTAGGATACAAAATTACAATCAGCACGATATATAGAACTCATAGAATGAAACTATACAGATCTCATAGAATGAAACTCTGAAGCAACATTTCTTTCTTATGGGAAAATGTAAGAACAGTTGCTATGGGGGGAAGCGGCATCAGTGCATGTTATGTGCACTATAGCACTCCCCACCCCCCATGTGTGACAGCCGCTGTGAGTGCCCAGTGCATTAACGGCGCTATCTTAAAGATAGCACGCAGATAAGTGAGGGCAATGTAAGGTTGCGATACCTGCAGGTGGCGATGCCCTATCTCCACAGCAGTGACAGAGCTGTCCCTGGCTGTGGTGGGTGCCGGCTCCGGACTGCGCAGGGGATCTCGCGTGAGCAGCGAGATCCGGCGCATATGCAGTGCAGCCAGCCGTGGTAGACACAGCGCATCAGCACTAAGCTGATGTGCGCTCAGGGGGACAACTCTGTCACTCCCCCGATTCGGCAGACAAGATGTTTATACATCTTGTCAATGTCCCTTCCTGCTTCACCTCCTTACAGGAAGTGTTATAGCATCATGATCCGTGCCGCTATAATACATTTATCCCTTACAAACACAAATTCTTCTCAAGACTTATCATTTTATTAATCATTTATGGTATTAAAACCTATATCAGCATGCATGCAGATAAGTCAGGTTGTATGAAGGTATGGAAAGGTTTCAGTTTTTGTGCATGTTTACCCTCCCTATATGCAGCCGTTAATGTGTGCATGATCAGTTTCTTTCCAACCTCAGAAAATATACGTTATGGTAAGAACTTACCGTTGATAATGGTATTTCTCCTAAGTCCACAGGTTCCACAGGATAACAATGGGATATGATGGAGCGACAGCGGATTGGCACCAAGCGATCACAAGCTTTCAGTCCTCCCAGGATGCAACGGGCCCGTCCACTGGCTCAGGCAAATCAGTTGTATTCCAAAGCATTTAGGCAGGAGCATCATGTAGAGCCCTAATCAGGCGAGAAGAACACACATGTACACCCTTCCGTACAAGAAGGAAGAGGTTTAGCGAGTAAAAAGATGCTCAAATCAGGTGCGTCAGGGTGGGATCCCTGTGGAACCTGAGGACTTAGGAGAAATACCTTTATCAATGGTAAGTTTTTACCATAACGTATATTTCTCCGGCAGGGTCCACAGGTTATCCACAGGATAACAATGGGATTTCCCAAATCAATTTAGTGGTGGGGACGCTAGAACCTTTCGCCCGAATTCAGCGTCATGAGAAGCAAAAGTATCCAAGGAATAATAAGAATTTACTCACCGGTAATTCTATTTCTCGTAGTCCGTAGTGGATGCTGGGAACTCCGTAAGGACCATGGGGAATAGCGGCTCCGCAGGAGTCTGGGCACAACTAAAAGAAAGCTTTTGGACTACCTGGTGTGCACTGGCTCCTCCCACTATGACCCTCCTCCAAGCCTCAGTTAGGATACTGTGCCCGGAAGAGCTGACACAATAAGGAAGGATTTTGAATCCCGGGTAAGACTCATACCAGCCACACCAATCACACCGTATAACTCGTGATACCATATCCAGTTAACAGTATGAAATTTAACGGAGCCTCTCAACAGATGGCTCATAACAATAACCCTTTTGTGAACAACAACTATGTACAAGTATTGCAGACAATCCGCACTTGGGACGGGCGCCCAGCATCCACTACGGACTACGAGAAATAGAATTACCGGTGAGTAAATTCTTATTTTCTCTGACGTCCTAGTGGATGCTGGGAACTCCGTAAGGACCATGGGGATTATACCAAAGCTCCCAAACGGGCGGGAGAGTGCGGATGACTCTGCAGCACCGAATGAGAGAACTCAAGGTCCTCCTCAGCCAGGGTATCAAATTTGTAGAATTTTGCAAACGTGTTTGCCCCTGACCAAGTAGCAGCTCGGCAAAGTTGTAAAGCCGAGACCCCTCGGGCAGCCGCTCAAGATGAGCCCACCTTCCTTGTAGAATGGGCTTTTACTGATTTAGGATGCGGCAGTCCAGCCGCAGAATGCGCCAGCTGAATTGTGCTACAAATCCAGCGAGCAATAGTCTGCTTAGAAGCAGGAGCACCCAGTTTGTTGGGTGCATACAGGATAAATAGCGAATCAGTTTTCCTGACTCCAACCGTCCTGGAAACATAAATTTTCAAGGCCCTGACTACGTCCAGTAACTTGGAATCCTCCAAGGCGCTAGTAGCCGCAGGCACTACAATAGGTTGGTTCAAGTGAAAAGCAGATACCACCTTAGGGAGAAACTGGGGACGAGTCCTCAATTCTGCCCTATCCATATGGAAAATCAGATAAGGACTTTTAAATGACAGAGCCGCCAATTCTGATACACGCCTGGCCGAAGCCAAGGCCAATAACATGACCACTTTCCACGTGAGATATTTTAGATCCACGGTCTTTAGTGGCTCAAACCAATGTGATTTTAGGAAATTCAACACCACGTTGAGATCCCAGGGTGCCACTGGAGGCACAAAGGGGGGCTGAATATGCAGCACTCCTTTTACAAATGTCTGAACTTCAGGTAGTGAAGCTAGTTCTTTTTGGGAAAAAATCGACAGAGCCGATATCTGTACCTTAATGGAGCCTAATTTTAGGCCCATAGTCACTCCTGCCTGTAGGAAGTGCAGAAATCGACCCAGCTGAAATTCCTCTGTTGGGGCTCTATTGGCCTCACACCAAGCAACATATTTCCGCCATATGCGGTGATAATGTTTTACCGTTACATCTTTCCTGGCTTTAATCAGCGTAGGAATGACATCCTCCGGAATGCCCTTTTCCTTTAGGATCCGGCGTTCAACCGCCATGCCGTCAAACGCAGCCGCGGTAAGTCTTGGAACAGACAGGGCCCCTGCTGCAACAGGTCCTGTCTGAGCGGCAGAGGCCATGGGTCCTCTGAGATCATCTCTTGAAGTTCCGGGTACCAAGCTCTTCTTGGCCAATCCGGAACCACGAGTATTGTCCTTACTCCTCGTTTTCTTATTTCGGTATGAGAGGCAGAGGAGGGAACACATAAACTGACTGGTACACCCACGGTGTCACTAGAGCGTCCACCGCTATCGCCTGAGGGTCCCTTGACCTGGCGCAATATCTCTCCAGTTTTTTGTTTAGGCGGGACGCCATCATGTCCACCTGTGGCCGTTCCCAACGATTTACAATCAGTGTGAAGACTTCTGGATGAAGTCCCCACTCTCCCGGGTGGAGGTCGTGCCTGCTGAGGAAGTCTGCTTCCCAGTTGTCCACTCCCGGAATGAACACTGCTGACAGTGCTAGCACATGATTTTCCACCCATCGGAGAATCCTTGTGGCTTCTGCCATTGCCGTCCTGCTTCTTGTGCCGCCCTGTCGGTTTACATGGGCGACCGCCGTGATGTTGTCTGACTGGATCAGTACCGGCTGGTGTAGAAGCAGGGGTTTTGCCTGACTTAGGGCATTGTAAATGGCCCTTAGTTCTAGAATATTTATGTGCAAGGAAGTCTCCTGACTCGACCATAGTCCTTGGAAGTTTCTTCCCTGTGTGACTGCCCCCCAGCCTCGAAGGCTGGCATCCGTGGTCACCAGGACCCAGTCCTGTATGCCGAATCTGCGGCCCTCTAGGAGATGAGCACTCTGCAGCCACCACAGCAGAGGCACCCTGGTTCTTGGAGACAGGGTTATTAGCCGATGCATCTGAAGATGCGATCCGGACCATTGGTCCAACAGGTCCCACTGAAAGATTCTGGCATGGAACCTGCCGAAAGGAATTGCTTCGTAAGAAGCCACCATCTTTCCCAGGACTCGCGTGCAGTGATGCACCGACACCTGTTTTGGTTTCAGGAGGTCTCTGACTAGAGATGACAGCTCCTTGGCTTTCTCCTCCGGGAGAAACACTTTTTTCTGGACTGTGTCCAAAATCATTCCCAGGAACAGTAGACGTGTCGTCGGAACCAGCTGTGACTTTGGAATATTCAGAATCCAACCGTGCTGGTGTAGCACCTCCTGAGATAGTGCTACTCCTACCAACAGCTGCTCCCTGGATCTCGCCTTTATTAGGAGATCGTCCAAGTACGGGATAATTAAAACTCCCTTTTTTCGAAGGAGTATCATCATTTCCGCCATTACCTTGGTAAACACCCTCGGTGCCGTGGACAGTCCAAACGGCAGCGTCTGGAATTGGTGATGGCAATTTTGTACCGCAAATCTGAGGTACTCCTGGTGAGGATGATAAATGGGGACATGCAGGTAAGCATCCTTGATGTCCAGGGATACCATGTAATCCCCCTCGTCCAGGCTTGCAATAACCGCCCTGAGCGATTCCATCTTGAACTTGAACTTTTTTATGTATGTGTTCAAGGATTTCAAATTTAAAATGGGTCTCACCGAACCGTCCGGTTTCGGTACCACAAACAGTGTGGAATATTAACCCCGTCCTTGTTGAAGTAGGGGCACCTTGACTATCACCTGCTGGGAATACAGCTTGTGAATTGCCTCCAGCACAGCCTCCCTGCCCGAGGGAGTCGTTGGCAAGGCAGATTTGAGGAAACGGCGGGGACGGGGGGGGGGGGGGGGGGGGGGACGCCTCAAATTCCAGTTTGTACCCCTGAGATATTACTTGCAAGATCCAGGGGTCCACCTGTGAGCGAGCCCACTGATCGCTGAAATTTTTGAGGCGGCCCCCCACCGTACCTGGCTCCGCCTGTGGAGCCCCACCGTCATGCGGCGGACTTGGAAGAAGCGGGGGAGGACTTTTGCTCCTGGGAACCTGCTGTTTGTTGCAGCCTTTTTCCCCTACCTCTGCCTCTGGACAGAAAGGACCCGCCTTTTCCTCGCCTGTTTCTCTGGGTCCGAAAGGACTGTACTTGATAAAACGGCGCTTTTTTAGGCTGTGAGAGAACCTGGGGTAAAAATGCTGATTTCCCAGCTGTCGCTGTGGAAACTAGGTCTGAGAGACCATCCCCGAATAACTCCTCACCCTTATAAGGCAAAACTTCCATGTGCCTTTTGGAATCTGCATCCCCTGTCCACTGCCGAGTCCATAAGCCTCTCCTAGCAGAAATGGACAATGCACTTATTTTAGATGCCAGCCGGCAGATCTCCCTCTGTGCATCTCTCATGTATAAGACTGAGTCTTTTATATGCTCTATGGTTAGGAGAATAGTGTCCCTGTCTAGGGTGTCAATATTTTCTGACAGGGAATCTGACCATGCAGCGGCAGCACTGCACATCCATGCTGACGCAATAGCTGGTCTAAGTATAATGTCTGAGTATGTATATACAGACTTCAGGATCGCCTCCTGCTTTCTATCCGCAGGCTCCTTTAGGGCGGCCGTATCCGGAGACGGAAGTGCCACCTTTTTAGACAAACGTGTGAGCGCTTTATCCACCCTAGGAGGTGTTTCCCAACGTGCCCTATCCTCTGGCGGGAAAGGGAACCCCATTAGTAATTTTTTAGGGATTACCAATCTTTTATCGGGGAAAGCCCACGCTTCTTCACACACTTCATTTAATTCTTCAGATGGGGGAAAAACTACGGGTAGTTTTTTCTCCCCAAACATAATACCCTTTTTAGTGGTACCTGGGTTTATATCCGAAATGTGTAATACCTCCTTCATTGCCTCAATCATGCAACGAATGGCCCTAGTGGACATTAGATTTGACTCATCGTCGTCGACACTGGTATCAGTATCCGTGTCGACATCTGCGTCTGCCATCTGAGGTAGCGGGCGTTTTAGAGCCCCTGATGGCCTTTGAGACACCTGGGCAGGCACGAGCTGAGAAGCCGGCTGTCCCGCATTTGGCATGTCGTCAAATTTTTGGTGTAAGGAGTCGACACTTGCACGTAATTCCTTCCATAAAACCATCCACTCAGGTGTCTGCCCCGCAGGGGGTGACATCACTTCTATGGGCATCTGCTCCGCCTCCACATAATTTTCTTCATCGAACATGTCGACACAGCCGTACCGACACACCGCACACACACCGGGAATGCTCTAATAGAGGACAGGACCCCACAGAAGCCCTTTGGGGAGACAGAGAGAGAGTATGCCAGCACACACCAGAGCGCTATATAATGCAGGGACTAACTGAATTATGTCCCCTATAGCTGCTATAATATTTACTGCGCCTAAATTTAGTGCCCCCCCTCTCTTTTTTACCCTTTTCTGTAGTGTAGACTGCAGGGGAGAGCCAGGGAGCTTCCTTCCAGCGGAACTGTGAGGGAGAAATGGCGCCAGTGTGCTGAGAGATAGCTCCGCCCCTTTTTCGCGGACTTTTCTCCCGCTTTTTTAAGGATTCTGGCAGGGGTAATTATCACATATATAGCCTCTGGAGCTATATATTGTGATTGTTTTGCCAGCCAAGGTGTTTTTATTGCTGCTCAGGGCGCCCCCCCCAGCGCCCTGCACCCTCAGTGACCGGAGTGTGAAGTGTGTATGAGGAGCAATGGCGCACAGCTGCAGTGCTGTGCGCTACCTTGGTGAAGACAGAAGTCTTCATGCCGCCGATTTTCCGGACTTCTTCTTGCTTCTGGCTCTGTAAGGGGGACGGCGGCGCGGCTCCGGGACCGAACACCAAGGCCAGTTCCATGCGGTCGATCCCTCTGGAGCTAATGGTGTCCAGTAGCCTAAGAAGCCCAAGCTAGCTGCAAGCAGGTAGGTTCGCTTCTTCTCCCCTTAGTCCCTCGTTGCAGTGAGCCTGTTGCCAGCAGGTCTCACTGTAAAATAAAAAACCTAAATTATACTTTCTTTCTAAGAGCTCAGGAGAGCCCCTAGTGTGCATCCAGCTCGGCCGGGCACAAAAATCTAACTGAGGCTTGGAGGAGGGTCATAGTGGGAGGAGCCAGTGCACACCAGGTAGTCTAAAAGCTTTCTTTTAGTTGTGCCCAGACTCCTGCGGAGCCGCTATTCCCCATGGTCCTTACGGAGTTCCCAGCATCCACTAGGACGTCAGAGAAAATGTCTAATGAATGTGTTAATGGAAGACCATGTGGCTGCCTTACATATCTATTCTGCTGAAGCACCATTTTGTGCTGCCCATGAAGGACCTACCTTACGAGTAGAGTGAGAAGACATTATCCGGAACAGGGAGATCAGCTCGAGAATATGCTTCTGAAATAGTCATTCGAAGCCATCTTGCCAGCGTCTGTTTAGTAGCAGGCCATCATCTCTTGTGAAATCCGTAGAGAATGAAGAGAGAATCTGTTTTTCTGATGGCACTGGTACAATCCATGTAGATCCTTAATGCCCGGACTACGTCCAGCGACGCATCTCCCGCAGAAAGTCCCGATACCTGAAAAGCCGGGACTACAATTTCTTCATTAAGGTGGAATTTAGACACCACCTTTAGAAGATACCCAGATCTAGTTCTTAGAACTGCTTTGTCTGGATAAAAAGTCAGAAAAGGAGAACGACAAGACAGCGCTCCTAAATCTGATACTCTTCTAGCTGATGCCATAGTCAGTAGAAAGAGAACTTTAGCCGTCTACCATTTAAGATCCACTTTATTAAGTGGTTCAGATGGAGCAACTTGAAGGGCATTCAGGACTAAATTTAAGTCCCAAGGCACTGTAGGAGGAACAAAGGGAAGTTGAATGCGCAGCATTCCCTGGAAGAAAGTACGCACATTCTGTAAATTGACAATTTTCTTTTGGAACCATACAGTCAATGCTGATACTTGTACTCTCAAAGAAGCCACCTTCAAACCTTTATCCATTCCCGCCTGAAGGAAATCTAAGACCCTAGAAATTTGGAAAGATTTCGGGTCCATATTTCTTTCACTGCACCAATGAATATAGGTCTGCCATATTCGGTGATAAATGCGAGCTGAGGAGGGTTTCCTTGCTCTGAGCATTGTTTGAACTACCTGTTGTGAGAATCCTCGACTTCAGGATAGGTTTCAAGTGCCACGCCGTCAACGATAGTCGATCCAGATGCCTGTGGTAACAAGGACCCTGCATTAGTAGATCTGGACGTTGAGGGAGCAGAAGTGGAGCATCCATCGACATTCTCTGCAGATCTGTGTACCAATGCGTTCTGGGCCAAGCCGGAGCTATTAGAATCACGGCACCCTTTGCTTCTTTTATCTTCCTCAACACCCTGGGTAGCAGGATGATCGGAGGAAACAGAAACGCCAGCTGAAAATCCCATTTCACTGACAGGACGTCCACAAAGATCGCTCCGGGATCCTTTGTTCTTGACCCGTACATGGGTACTTTGTTGTTCAGACGGGATGCCATGAGATCTATCTCTGGCAAACCCCACTTGTCTACTAGAGTCTGAAAGACTTCCGGATGTAGAGCCCATTCGCTTGCTTGATTTGCATGTTGACTGAGAAAGTCCGCTTCCCAGTTTAGGACTCCCGGAACTAATACTGCGGACAATGCTGGAAGATGGAGTTCTGCCCATTTTAGTATGTGACTTATCTCCTTCATTGCTGTTTGACTGCACGTTCCTCCCTGATGGTTGAGGTACGCTACCGCCGTTACATTGTCCAAGAGGATCTAGACTGGTCTTCCTTGAAAAGTGTCCTTTGCCTGAATCATATAATCCCCTGGTTCCATGCCAAAACTATGGAGCGTAACATCTCCATGTGAAACAGAGGTACCCAAATGTATTTGTTCAGCATTTTGAGATTGAGAATTGGCCGGAATGACCCATTTGGCTTCTGAACCAAAAACAGATTGGAGTAAAACCCCTGTCCCCGTTGTGCAGGGGGTACTGGAATGACTACTCCTGACTGAAGCAATTTCTGAACTGCTTCTTTGAAACCCCTGTCCTTCGCCTCTACCCGAGACGGACTGGAACAGAAGAACCTTTGAGGAGGATGCTTCTTGAAGGGAAAAACATAACCCAGAGATACCACTTCTTGCACCCAGGCATCTGTTGTAGACTGCTGTCATATCTGTGCAAACTGAAGAAGTCGGCCCCATACCATGGGGTCCCCCAGGAAGAGGCCCGCACCATCAAACTGATGGCTTATTCTCTGGTTTTGAGGGTGGCGTTCTGGTAGCCCATTGCTTTTTCGCCTTACCAAATTTATTATATTGGGGCTGCTTACGATCACTTTTTCCTTTTGCTTTTTCTTGTGACCCAAAGTTTGGGGTTATATGTGGAAGGACATTTTACCTTTTTGGAGTCTGCTTCTGACTCCAGAATATCTGTCAATTCTTTACCAAACAGAATGCTTCCAGTAAAAGGCAAAGATTCCAGAACCTTCATAGATTCTGAATCAGCTTTCCATGTACGTAACCAAAGTGCTCTGCGAGCATCTATTGTTGAAGCCGATGCCCTGGAGGCGATAGTGCCCATATCTAATGCTGCTTCTTCTAAGAATATTGCAGCCTGTTTTATGTGAGCTATATAGGATTCTTGCTCCCTTTAAGGTGCTGGAAGACCGTCTTCCAGTATGTCTATCCAGGCAGCAACTGCTTTTGCCATCCAAGCTGAAGCCATGGCTGGCCTTATGACTGCCCCCGACAGAGAAAAATAAGATTTTAAACTTACCAGTAAATCTTTTTCTCCTAGTCCGTAGAGGATGCTGGGGACTCCGTAAGGACCATGGGGTATAGACGGGCTCTGCAGGAGACATGGGCACTATAAAGAACTTTAGAATGGGTGTGCACTGGCTCTTCCCTCTTTGCCCCTCCTCCAGACCTCAGTTAGAGAAACGGTGCCCAGAGGAGATGGACAATACGAGGAAAGGATTTTGTTAATCTAAGGGCAAGATTCATACCAGCCCGCACCATCCACACCGTATAACCTGGAACATACGCAACCAGTTTACAGTATGAACAAAAAACAGTATCAGCTAAAGACTGATCTCAACTGTAACATAACCCTTATGGAAGCAACAACTATATACAAGCCTTGCAAATTTTGTCCGCACTGGGACGGGCGCCCAGAATCCTCTACGGACTAGGAGAAAAAGATTTACCGGTAGGTTTAAAATCTTATTTTCTCTTACATCCTAGAGGATGCTGGGGACTCCGTAAGGACCATGGGGTTTATACTAAAGCTCCAGACCGGGCGGGAGAATGCGGACGACTCTGCAGCACCGACTGAGCAAACGCAAGGTCCTCCTCAGCCAGGGTATCAAACTTATAGAACTTTGCAAAAGTGTTTGAACCTGACCAGGTAGCTGCTTGGCAAAGCTGTAAAGCCGAGACGCCTCGGGCAGCCGCCCAAGAAGAGGCCACCTTCCTAGTGGAATGGGCCTTTACTGAATTTGTTAACGGCAAACCCACCGTAGAATGGGCCTGCTGAATCGTGTTACAGATCCAGCGAGCAATAGTCTGCTTCGAAGCAGGAGCGCCAACTTTGTTGGCTCCATACAGGACAAACAGTGCTTCTGTTTTCCTAACCCGAGACATCCTGGCTACATAGATTTTTAAGGCCCTGACTACATCCAGGGACTTGGAATCCTCCAAGTCACCCGTAGCCACAGGCACCACAATAGGTTGGTTCATATGAAATTAAGAAACCACATTAAGCAAAAATTGAGGACGAGTCCTCAACTCTGCTTTATCCACATGGAAGGTCAAATAGGGGCTCTTGGGAGACAAGGCCGCCAATTCCGACACCCGCCTTGCAGATGCCAAGGCCAACAACATGACCACCTTCCAAGTGAGAAATTTCAATTCAACCATTTGAAGATGTTCAAACCAGTGAGACTTCAGGAACTACAACACCACGTTAAGGTCCCAAGGTGCAACTGGGGGCACAAAAGGAGGCTGGATGTGCAGCACTCCCGTTACAAAAGTCTGGACTTCTAAGAGAGAAGCCAATTCCTTCTGAAAGAAAATAGACAGGGCCGAAATCTGTACCTTAATGGAGCCTAATTTTAGGCCCATATCCACTCCTGTCTGTAGAAAGTGAAGAAAACGGCCCAGATGGAAATCTTCCATAGGAGCATTCTTGGCTTCACACCAAGAAACATATTTCCTCCAGATACGGTGATAATGTTTTGCAGTCACCTCCTTCCTAGCCTTTATCAGAGTAGGGATGACTTCCTCCGGAATACCTTTCCCAGCTAGGATTCGGTGTTCAACTGCCATGTCGTCAAACGTAACCGCGGTAAGTCTTGGAACACGCAGGGCCCCTGTTGTAACAGGTCCTCCCTGAGAGGAAGAGGCCATGGATCTTCTGTGAGCATCTCCTGAAGATCTGAATACCAGGCCCTTCGAGGTTAATCTGGAACAATGAGGATTGTTTTCACTTTTTTTTGTCTTATGAGTCTCAATATTTTGGAGATGAGAGGACGAGGGGGGAACACATAGACCGACTAAAACACCCAAGGTGTCACCAGGGCGTCTACCGCTACTGCCTGAGGGTCCCTTGACCTGGCACAATACCTCCGAAGCTTCTTGTTGAAGCGTGACGTCCTCATGTCTATGTGAGGAATTCCCCAAAGACTTGTTATCTCTGTAAAAACGTCTTGATGAAGTCCCCACTCTCCTGGATGGAGAGGAAGTCTGCTTCCCAGTTGTCCACTCCCGGAATGAAGACCGCTGACAGAGCGCTTACATGATTTTCCGCCCAGCGAAAAATCCTGGTGGCTTCCGCCATTGCCACTCTGCTCCTTGTCCCGCCTTGGCGGTTTACATGAGCCACGGCTGTGACGTTGTCTGATTGAATCAGAACCGGTAGGTCGCGAAGAAAATTTTCCGCTTGTCGTAGGCCGTTGTATATGGCCCTCAATTCGAGTACGTTGATGTGTAGACAAGCCTCCTGGCTTGACCATAGCCCCTGAAAATTTTTTCCTTGTGTGACTGCTTCCCATCCTCGGAGGCTCGCGTCTGTGGTCACCAGAACCCAGTCTTGAATGCCGAACCTGCGACCTTCTAGAAGGTGAGTACTTTGCAGCCACCACAGGAGAGACACCCTGGCCCGGGGGGACAGGCTTATCTTCTGATGTATTAGTAGATGGGACCCTGACCACTTGTCCAGGAGGTCCCCCTGAAACGTCCTTGCATGAAACCTGCCGAAGGGGATGGCCTCGTAGGCTGCCACCATTTTCCCCAAAACTCGAGTGCATTGATGAACAGACACTCTTTTTGGTTTTAGCAAGTCTCTGACCATGTTCTGGAGGTCCTGGGCTTTTTCCATTGGGAGAAAAACCCTCTTCTGTTCCGTGTCCAGAATCATGCCTAGGAATGATAGTCGAGTCGCTGGAATCAATTGTGACTTTGGCAGATTGAGAATCCAACCGTGTTGCTGTAGCACTCTCAGGGAGAGCGACACGCTCTTCTGCAATTGATCTCTCGATCTTGCTTTTATCAGGAGATCATCCAAGTATGAGATAATTGTGACTCCCTGCCTGCGCAGGAGCACCATCATCTCCGCCATCACCTTGGTGAAAATCCTCGGGGCAGTGGAAAGCCCAAACGGCAACGTCTGCAACTGGTAATGACAGTCCCGTACAGCGAATCTCAGGTACGCCTGATAAAGGGAGGATATATGGGGACATGAAAGTATGCATCCTTTATGTCGAGTGACACCATAAAATCCCCCCCTTCCAGACTGGAGATCACAGCCCGGAGCGATTCCATCTTGAATTTGAACTTTTTCAAGTACAGGTTTAGGGATTTTAGATTTAAAATGGGTCTGACCGAACCATCCGGCTTCGGGACCACGAACAGGGTCGAATAGTACCCTTTCCCCTGTTGGACTAGGGGAACCTTGACAATCACTTGCTGTTGACACAGCTTTTGAATTGCAGCTAACACTACTTCCCTCTCTGGGGAAGAAGCTGGCAAGGCCGACTTGAAAAATCGGCGAGGGGGCACCTCTTCGAATTCCAGTTTGTGGCCTTGGGATACAATATCCATCGCCCAAGAATCCACGTCTGACAGAACCCAGACCTGGCTAAAGAGTCGAAGACGTGTCTCCACCAGTGCGGACTCCCCCAGTGGAACCCCAGCGTCATGTGGTGGATTTAGTAGAAGCCGGGGGGGGGGGGGGGGGCTCTGCTCCTGGGAACTAGCTGGAGCAGGTGCTCTCCTTCCTGAGCCCCGACCTCTTCTGGACTTATGCGACCGAAAGGACTGCATCTGATATTGTGGAGTTTTCTTTTGCTGTGGGGGAACAAAGGCAAAAAGGTAGATTTACCCGCGGTAGCTGTGGCAACCAGGTGCGTGAGACCTCCCCCAAATAAAACTTCACCTTTGTATGGCAAAACCTCCATATGCTTCTTTGAGTCGGCATCACCCGTCCATTGGCGGGTCCACAGGGCTCGCCTAGCAGAAATCGCCATGGCGTTGGCTCTCGAACCCAGCAGCCCAACGTCTCTTTGAGCGTCCCTCATATATAAGACTGCGTCTTTAATGTGGCCTAAGGTCAATAAAATAGTATCCCTGTCTAGGGTATCCAGGTCAGCGGACAAGGTATCTGTCCAAGCTGCAACTGCACTACACACCCATGCTGATGCTATTGCCGGTCTAAGCAAAGCACCTGTATGCGCATAAATAGACTTTAAAGTAGTTTCCTGTCTGCGATCAGCAGGATCCTTGAGGGCTGCCGTGTCCGGAGACGGTAGCGCCACCTTCTTGGACAGGCGTGTTAAAGCCTTGTCCACCCTGGGTGAGGATTCCCAACGTACCCTGTCCTGTGCAGGGAAAGGATACGCCATAAGAATCCTTTTGGGAATCTGCAGTTTTTTATCAGGAGTTTCCCAAGCTTTTTCAAATAACTCGTTAAGCTCATGGGATGGGGGAAAGGTTACCTCAGGTTTCTTTTCCTTATACATGCGCACCCTCGTGTCAGGGACCGAGGGGTCATCTGTAATATGCAAAACATCTTTTACTGCAATAATCATATAATGAATACTTTTGGCCACCCTTGGGTGCAACCTCGCATCATCGTAGTCGATACTGGAGTCAGAATCCGTGTCGGTATCAGTGTCTGCTATTTGGGATAGGGGACGTTTTTGAGACCCAGAAGGGCCCGGTGACCCAGTCGAAGCGGTGGATTGACTCCCAGCTTTTTCTCTGGACTCTGCTTTGTCCAATCTCTTATGTAATAAGATCACATTTGCATTTAAAACATTCCACATGTCGATCCAATCATGAGTCGGCGTTGCCGACGGAGACACCACAATCATCTGCTCCACCTCCTCCTTAGCTAAGCCTTCCGCATCAGACATGCCGACACAATTGTACCGACACCCCCACACACACAGGGATACAGTTATAAGGAGACAGTTCCCCAATAAGGCCCTTTGGAGAGACAGAGAGAGAGTATGCCAGCACACACCCAGCGCCAACTGACGCTGGAAAATAATCTCCCAGATAATAGCGCTTTTATCTTAATCACTGTGTTAATACACTCACTGCGCCTTACAAGTGCCCCCCCCCCTCCTCTTTTCAGGCCTGTGTGTCACCGTGTTCAGCAGGGGAGAGACCGGGGAGCCAGCTTCTCTGCAGATCTCTGTGGAGAAAATGGCGCTGGTTAGTGCTGAGGGACCAAGCTCCGCCCCCTCCAGCGGCGGGCTTCGGTCCCGCTCAAAATATCATAAAACTGGCCGGGGATTTATAGAATTACTGCCTCCGCAGTGTCTAACCTTATAATGCCAGAATTAGAGGTTTTTATTGCTGCCCAGGGCGCCCCCCCTGTGCCCTGCACCCATCAGTGCCCGCTAGTGTGTGTAGTGTGTGGGAGCAATGGCACGCAGCGTTATCGCTGCGCGCTTACCTCAGTGAAGATCTGAAGTTTTCTGCTGCCTTGGAGTCTTCTTTTCTTCTTATACTCAGCCGGCTTCTATCTTCCGGCTCTGTGAGGAGGACGGCGGCGCGGCTCTGGGACGAACAGCGAGGGGAGACCTGCGTTCCGACTCCCTCTGGAGCTAATGGTGTCCAGTAGCTTAAGAACCAGAGCCTATCACTTAAGTAGGTCTGCTTCTCTCTCCTCAGTCCCACGATGCAGGGAGTCTGTTGCCAGCAGTGCTCCCTGAAAATAAAAAACCTAACAAAATTCTTTATCAGAGAAACTCAGGAGAGCTCCCTTGTAATGCACCCAATCTCCTCCGGGCACGGGATCTAACAGCATCCTCTAGGACGTAAGAGAAATTTGGTTTTCAGAAAACCATCCACTCTCCTATCAGTGACATCATCCAATGACGATGATGGCAAAGGCAATATAGATTTTCGCACTAATCGAATGACATGCGTATCTACTTTGGGAGCCATTTTCCATTTTAAACAGTCCCCAGCTGGAAAAGGATAGTTGGAATCCCATTTTTTGGGTATTCTATATTTTTTAGTGGTTTTATCCCAAGCCTCTTCCATGATTTCCTTAAGCTGCTCTGAGTCTGGAAACTCAGTCTTACCTGCTTTGGGCCGTTTAAATACAGGTGCCTTGGTTTTTAACACAGGCTCTGCTGAATCCTCTAAGGATAGAATGGCCTTTATTTCTCTAATTAGCTCAGCTATATCCACTGAGCTGAGACCTTCTACTTGTTCCTCCTATGCCGAAGTAGAGCATATAGAGCTTTCATCGTCCGATGTATTATCCTGTATAGCCTGTGAATGTGTTTATCAGCTTGTCTCTTTGGAGAAGCTGGTGAGGGAAAAGATATACCGTAAGTAGGGAGCTGCATGTATGGGTTATTAGTATACCCCATTCCTGGTAGTGAAGCTGTAGGAATTACCCGTTCAGCTATACTGGACAAGGTCTGTGCAAACATCGCCCAAGGTTGATCTATCTGTACCCGACAAAACAATTTGCACATAAACCCTCCTGTACTAGATCCTGAGAGGATAATACAGTTTTGCAAGACAAACATGATATGAGTGTTGGTGTTGCTGTGAGTGTACCCTCGTCACCTTTGCCGCTCTTCGACATGATAATCAGCACTTTCACAGTGTACTACACAAATTGTGACTGTAATCATTTTAACCTACTAAAGGGATATCAATCTGACCCTACCCATGTACCAGCATTGAGGACCAGAAGAAACAACTGACAAACATTAAAGTCAGCAATCACACTAGCAGTCACATGTTATATATTAGTCATATGAGCATATAATCAACTACAAACACATTTGAATGTATGTAGTTGTACATACAGAATTCTGTTTTATACAGATCTTAAAGTATTCAGACGCAATGCGAAGAAAACCACAGTAATGTACCCAGACATTACAATAGGCACTTAAACTTAACTATTCATACTGACAAAGTAGATAGAAATTTAATGCTGTATAACCCGTACTCAGTAGAGTGGAATACAGGGAGACTCCCCTCACTTCCAAGATCGATCAATACGTTAGCTACTAGTGTACACTGTCGCTCCGGGAACTCTAAGTGGACACAGACGCACTGTGCATACAGACAAACCGGTCATACAGACGCCTGTACTGCGACCGGGTCTCCTCACGGTAGCGTTCAGTGAACACAGACACAGCAGCCTATGCTGCGACTGAGACCCCTCGTGGTAGCATCTGAGGCGGAAGTGAGGCAACAGTTCATGGCGGGAGACTCACGGAAACTGATCATTAACTAGGGGGAGGGGCGACCAGGAGAGCATCTAACTCCCCACCGCTGACATCAAGCCTAAGGATTGCAGCCTCATACTAATCCTGGTGCCTTATGATCCCTAAGGCCTAGCGCTGGAGCACCCGTGGTGGCGGCGCGTCAGCTACCGTTTGGTAGTCTCCTCCCAATACAGTGCGGCTGTGTCCGTATTCCCCGACTACGTGGAACCGATGTCTTACCTTCTCCCCGTGCTCCGGCTACAGCCTGGAAACGTCTGCTGGACCTGCTAGTATATCCAACACAGACGCCCGTCGAGACAGCACTGTACACATGGGTAAGAATTGTTGCGACCCCGCGGAGAGTTGTTGGAGCGACTCTTTCCAATATGCGTATAAGACGCTGTTAAGAAAGATCGCTCAAAAACACATTTAGACTATAAAAATAAAAATAGGATTTTGGTACTTACCAGGTAAATCCTTTTCTTTGAATCCATAGGGGGCACTGGAGTACTCTTGGGGATATGGACGGCTTCCGCAGGAACAGGGCACTGAATATTCAAATTCAGTAACACTCTTCCCCTCCATACTCCCAGAGTACCTCAGTGTTTTTTACTGAGCCGAACAGGAGCGAAAGAGAGGTTGACAATGGAGAATTACCTATAACATCACGGACAACCATAAAGTTGACACATAACGTAACTGACAACGAAACAGTTGACACCATAACCGATAGAACTAGAAAATTTGAACCAGTCGGTGAAAATGTGTACCATAAGATCCCCTGAGCTTACCACAAACCAGGTAAAACTGCTCTGGGTGGGCGTCCAGTGCCCCCTATGGATTCAAAGAAAAGGATTTACCTGGTAAGTACCAAAAGCCTATTTTCTTTTTCATCCACTAGGGGTCACTGGAGTACTCTTGGAACGTACCAAAGCTTCCCCCGTGGGCGGGAGAGCTGTTTGACACCTGTAACACTAGGCGGCCAAAGCTAGATGCTGATGCCGCAAAACGTATCAAACTTGTAAAAGCGCACAAACGTGTGCACTGAAGACCATGTAGCCGCACGGCAAAGCTGCGTCATAGAAGCTCCACGACCAGCTGCCCATGAAGTTCCCACAGAACGTGTGGAATGAGCTGTTACTGATGTATGCGGCTGTAACCTAGCATTAAGGTAAGCCTGACGTATAGTCAGTTTTATCCATCTGGATAAGGTCTGCTTAGAAACTGGCCAACCCATCTTGGCAGCATCATAGAAAACAAACAACGTATCCGTCTTACGAACTGTAGACGTTCGGGATACATAAACGCGTAATGCGCGTACCATATCCAGAGTTCCAGAATGTGCTGTTAACACAGGAACTACTATTGGTTGATTGATGTGAAAAGATGACACTACCTTTGGTAAGAAAGCGGGATTCGTCCGAAGTTCCGCTCTGTCATCATGAAACACCAAATACGGTGGCTTGCATGACAAGGAACCCAAATCTGAAACATGCCTTGCCGAAGCTAAGGCTAGAAGAAAAAAATTTTCCAAGTGAGAAACTTAATATCCACTTGCTGTAAGGGTTCAAAATATGAAGACTGTAAGAAATCTAAAACCAGATTCAAGTCCCATGGCGCTGTAGGTGGAATGAATGGAGGCTGTACTCTGAGGACACCTTGTAGAAAAGTGTGTACCGACGGCAATAGAGCCAATCGTCTTTGAAAATAAATAAATTGACAACGCAGATACCTGCACCTTTAGTGTAGATAAACGCAGTCCTCCATCTAACCCTGTCTGTAGAAATAACAAAAGACGGGATAACTTGAAAGATGATGTCGGAAACTTCCGAGCTTCACCCCAACCTATATAGGCACGCCAAATTCTGTAATAATGAGCTGCCGTAACCGGCTTCCTAGCTCGTAACATGGTTGGTATAACCGATACTGTAATGCCCTCTCTTCTTAAGAGGGCGGTCTCAACAGCCACCCCGTCAAACGCAGCAGCGCTAAATCAGGGTAAAAGAACGGACCCTGTTGTAACAGGTCTGGACGTAGTAGGAGCGGCCAAGGATCGTCTGCGAGTAGTCCGCGGAGATCCGAGAACCAAGCTCTCCGAGACCAATGAGGCACCACTAGTATGACTGTGACGGACTCTCTTTTGATCCGTTTTAGCAACCGAGAGAGCAGCCGAAACGGTGGAAACAGATACACGAGGCTGTACGGCCACGCGATTGTGAGAGCATCCACCGCCACTGCCCTTGAATCTCTCGTTCTGGACACATACTGGGGCGTTTGGTAATTGTGGCGAGATGCCATCAGGTCCACCTGAGGGTAACCCCACCTGTGGACCAACATTTGAAACACCTCTGGATTTAATGCCCATTCTCCTGGATGAAAATCCCGACGGCTGAGATAATCCGCCTCCCAGTTGTCCACTCCCGGAATGAACCCTGCCGACAATATCACCTGGTGGTATTCTGGCCAATTGAGGATTCGAGCTACTTCCCGCATTGCCATGCGGCTTCTCGTTCCTCCTTGGTTGTTGATGTATGCGACTGCCGTCGCGTTGTCTGACTGCACTTGGACAGTCTGAGAGGGAAGCATGTGTACTGCTTGTCGTAGTGCATTGTAAATTGCTCTGAGTTCCAGGACATTTATAGACAGCAATCTGTCGTGATCCGCCCAGAGACCCTGTCGCTGACAATTTTGAACTACAGCTCCCCAACCTCTGAGACTCACGTTCGCCGTTAGAATTATTCAATTCCAGCCACCGCCTGCGGTTAAATTGTGTACCTTGAGCCCCAGAGTAGAGACACCCTCGCCGACAACCTCACCCTGTGGGGAATCTGCAGATGCGAGGCCGACCACTGTGCGAGCACATGCTGTTGAAATGGACGCGAGTGAAATCTTCCGAACTGAAGCGATTCGAAAGCCACCACCATTGTTCCTAATAGGCGAATACACAAATGTACCGAGAGTGTGCGTGGCTTGAGCACTAATTGTACCAGATGGCGAATAATCTGTACTTTCTGTTGTAGTAGGTAAATTCTTTGATTTACCGTATCGAGAATCATACCTAGGAATTGAAGTCGTTGAGACGGAATTAGATGCGATTTCTTGAAGTTGACACTCCAACCGTGGTGTACGTTAGCAGCGCAAGTTGGAGGAGCATCTGTTGAGATGGAGCTTTTATGAGCAGATCGTCTAAGTACGGAACGATTATCACTGCCAGGGATCTGAGATGAGCTATCATCACAGACATCACTTTGGTGAATACCCGAGGCGCTGACGAGAGGCCAAACGGTAGAGCCTGTTAATGGTTGTGGCGTATTGCAAAACGCAAGAACCTCTGATGAGGTGACCAAATCGGAATGTGTAAGTACGCATCCTTGAGATCAAGCGCAATCATGCAATCTTGTGGCTCCAAATCTGCAATTACTGACCGCAGAAATTCCATCTGCAATCTGTAGTAAGTGACTTACTGATTGAGACTGTGACGGAGCCCTCCGGCTTCGGTACCACAAACAGACGGGAATAATAACCCTGACCTTGTTGGTGTACCAGGGCTGGAATTAAAAACTGCTGAATCCAGCAGAGACTGAATGGCAATCTGCCAAAATGCCTTCTTGTCGTCCGACAGAGGCAGTCCTGTCTTGAAAAAGCGCAGTGGCGGGAGACAGCTTTCTTTTAACACTAAATAGCGGATACATCCATCAGTGGATGTCTGGAATCCTGGCAAATGTAACGTCTGAAGGCGCGCTCCCACAATTGGAAATCCGAGATGGCCTGGGAGCCCGTCAAGCCACTGGCTTGTTGGTGACTTTAGCGCCCTGGCGTTACAAGGCGTGGCTGTTTCTCTACCACAGCCTTGAAAGAACTGAAGCCTAAAGGCTTTGAACGCCGGACCAGAGTATTTCCGTCTTGGTACCGGTGGAGGCAATGGCAGGAAACTAGACTCCCCTCACCTCTCCCCCCCCCCCTCCCCTCCCCCCCCACCCTGCCTTGGCCTGAGAAATGCATTTGTCCAATTTAGGACCTAACAACTTCTGACCACCGTTCTTTTGACCTCTGACTCCGCTTGCCAAGAACGCAGCCAAAGTACTTGTCGTGCTGTAACTAGTGACGATGAAAAGCGAGAAGCGAGCTAACAGCCGGCAGCAGAAGCTGTACATAGATACTCAGCAGCTTCTCAGATTTGATTAACGATAAGTATAATGTGATCGTCATTGTTCCCATACAAAGAGCGCCTTAGTGACCCAAATCTATCTTACGTCTGAAGGGTCTTTATAAGGTTTGACACAGACGAATCCACCAATGGCGGATTCTCCAATGTAGATGTCACTGTGTGGAAACGGGTAAGTAGAAGGTATAGAACCGGTTATTCGGTTATTTTGTGTTTCTACTAACATCTTATTAAGATATCCTAAATAAGAACCCCATTGGAGATCTCTGTCGTTTTGTTAGAGGCTCCTTAGTCTCTGTAAACTTCAGAGACTGACGCACTGGTCATTATCAATGTCTGCCAAAGTGAAGTTGGACCTTTGCAACGGCTGAGACTCCTCTGTTAGATTTGGCGGTCTCATCCGAGACTCCGATCTTGCCGCTCGTGTCGAGCGGTGGCCAATTCTTATTGCAACCCAGCCATTACATTTGCGTAACAATGGAATGAAACCGGGTTCCGGAGTGGAAACCTACAAAACATACTGAAGATGTGGTAGATTCATGTACAGACATTGCATTAAAACTTCTTTCTTTCTTTCTTTTTTTTTTTAGTCTTTGCTGGTGCCGTACTCATTATGCAGACAGACAACACAATAAACAAAGACAGACAATTGCACGACTCAGTAAAATTGTTACTAAGGTGTGTAATATATATATATATATATATATATATATATATATATATATATATATATATATATATATATATATATAGCCGCAGTGCAGTGCACGTGGCCAGTACTATATGAAACCTGATAGGAAATTCCCCCTTACACCCCTGTGCCTCCGGTGGAGTAGAGATGTAGTACAGGAACGTTCTGGAATCATAGGAAGACACAGGAAACATGTTAAAAAAGGCCCACATTCCATGCTTACAGTTAGAATCACAGGGCAGGTTACAATACATGACTCTATAACCTGTACCTGACATTGCCTTTAATATAGGCTTAACAGCCTATTAATATAACCCATGCAGCATATTATAACCCATGCAGCATAATATAACCCATGCAGCATATAGTATTATGTAATATGGCAGGCAGCCATGCAGCCTATGCTTTTCCCTCCTTGCAGCTGCACTGCCTGTGTGCAGACCTCTCCCCCCTCCCCCTGTGCTCCGTGTAGCGCTGTGTCTCAGCGGGGAGCGGTAGCCGGACCTGTCCGGAGTAAGTGCAGGGAGGCGGGGAGCGCGCTTTAAGGAGAGCGGCCGTGATGGAAGTGTGGCCGGCGGGTGTACACGGAGTGCGGCGGGCCGGAGCGGCGTGGAGCGGCTCTTGGCGGCGGGGCTGTGCTGCGGCGGGCGCTGAGCCGCGGACAGCGCGGACGGAGCGGCTGGGGCGGGCGGCCGGGATTAGCGGCGGGTGCGGGCGGCGGTTACAACACGGACCCCACACAGCGGGGCGGCAGCGTGCGCTGACCGCCCCGTCCCCCCAGCATACCTTGTCTCCTGTAGGGAGGGCTGTGACGGGGCTTCTATCTGTAAGCTCCGTCCAGCTCTTGCAGCAGTCAGTGAGTGAGCTGCGTGTGGCTGTGAGGGTGCTCTTTGTGAGGACCGACACGCCATGCGCTGCTCCGTGCAGCGGCACCATCCCGGAACCATGTTTTTAGTAGAAACTGGGAAGGGATGTGTCTTAAGTTGTAAAAATAAAAATAAAATATTCACTAAGTGTGGGAGCCCCCACACCAGCCCTGTTGCTCCGACGAGCACAGAAAAAACAGAGGTACTCTGGGAGTATAGAGGGGAGGAGTGTTACTGAATTTGAATATTCAGTGCCCTGTTCCTGCGGAAGCCATCCATATGCCCAAGATTTGCCTGTGGGCGGGGATATATGGACGGGCCCGTTGCATCCTTGGAGGACTGAAAGCTTGTGATCGTTTGGTGCCAATGCGCTGTCGCTCCATCATATCCCACTGTTATCCTGTGGATAACCTGTGGACCCTGCCGGAGAAAGAACACTTAGCACACACAAATCTGACTAGGTAGAATTAGAAAGCAATGCTGTAAGTCCCCCACCCCCCAGTATGTAGTCACGATTTTGGCATTCGGGATGTCAACACGTTCAGAATGTTGATGCATTATTTCTGGGTTAGGCTGCAATTAGGTTTAGTTTAAAATACCATTGTTGTAAATGTCAACACACAACACTACGACGTCAATATTCAGACCATGTCAACCTTATATATCACACCCATTAGTGCTGCTTTTCAGTTGCCTCTTCTTGAATTACAGTACAGCCATAGAGTAAAATCTATTTATTTTATCAGCTACAAGCCAGTTCATGACTGACAATATCACAGAACAAAGACGGTCAACCTTTATCAGCCCTGGCATTGGTAAACTAGGAGCACATAGGGAGATTTAACTCAACATCTGGCCTGACAGAGATATCACACCCTTGTATGAGAGAACTTTGGTGTCCTAGTGTGGGATGGTAAGAGCAGCTAATCACCATACAATTATGCTTTATAATTAGCATCTGCTTGTGCCAGCAGAGTCATCATATCCTTGGCAAAAAAACTTAAGGCATGTCACCATGATTTATGCACTTCTGCATTGTCCAGCACCTTTGAGGTAATTTATTACTTGAAGAGAGCTGTACACAGCCCAGAAGAAAAAGCTAATTGACTTTTGTAGTATGAAAAAAGTACGGAAGCCAAAACCAATTCATTGAAAGCGTTCCAAGTGTGTTGCTACTTAATCATCCCAGAGACAAAAAGACGTAACAAAGAAACCCATCTTACCAGCTTCAGTCTCACATCATATCCGCACTGTGTGTTGGGAACATCTTCCTGTGGGGGCAGAGACAGGGCTCATTATAGAAACAACTTGCACGCCTAACGCAGCCTGCAGGGAATCTGCTTCCTGGAAATAGCAGCTCAGCACTGATAAAGATTCATTTCTACACCTAAGTTACTACAAAATACCGGCTTTTAATCATCCAGATCTATTAGGTTTTTAAACATTCATTTAATTAATTTTTTTTTTTTTTTTAAATACCTGTACTAAAATACATTTCAATATTATACAGTATATCTATATGGGAAAGCAAAAAAAATAGACAGCGATATATGGGAAAGACCGTGCTATGTAATATATTTAAATACTTACTACATTTTTCCAATTATGAGGATGCAAGATATCTAAAACAGTCACAGGGTCCAGAATCATTATGATACATTTCTAATGTGCTTTCTTTTTTCCTGTACAGTGGGCCTAATTCAGACCTGATTGCAACAGCAAAATTTGTTCTCTAATGGACAAAACCATGTGCACTGCAGGTGGGGCAGATATAACATGTGCAGAGAGAGTTAGAGTTGGGTGGGTTATATTGTTTCTGTGCAGGGTAAATAATGGATGCTATATTTTTACACTGTAATTTAGATTTCAGTTTAAACACCCCACCAAAATCTAACTCTCTATACACATGCTGTGCACATGGTATTGCCCATTAGAGAACAATTTTGCTGCTGCGATCAGGTCTTAATTAGGCCCATTGTTTCCACGAGGATGGTGAGATGGTGTTACTCAGCAGTGCCCAAGTGTACAGCATTAGTTAGAGCTGGATCACAAATTGCATCTTTGGGGAAACGCTTCTAGTCATATGAGGGCAATTTAGCTTTAAAAATGTTGCAATGGGTGTATTTCAATGTAATGGGGGACGTTTAATTGTTTTAATTACAAAACTGATCAAATAAAGGAAAATAATAAGATTTTAAACCTACCGGTAAATCTTTTTCTCGTAGTCCGTAAAGGATGCTGGGGACACCGTAAGGACCATGGGGATAGACGGGCTCCGCAGGAGACATGGGCACTTTAAGAAAGACTTTAGGCTGGGTGTGCACTGGCTCCTCCCTCTATGCCCCTCCTCTAGACCTCAGTTAGAGAAACTGTGCCCAGAGGAGATGGACAGTACAAGGAAAGGATTTTTGTTAATCCAAGGGCAAGATTCATACCAGCCACACCAATTACACCGTATAACTTGTGTATTAATTAAACAGTTAACAGTATGAAAAAAATAACGTAGCATCAGTCCAACCTGATGGAACTATAACATAACCCTTATGTAAGCAAAACTATATACAAGTCTCGCAGAAGTAGTCCGCACCTCTACGGACTACGAGAAAAAGATTTACCGGTAGGTTTAAAATCTTAAGTTCTCTAACGTCCTAGAGGATGCTGGGGACTCCGTAAGGACCATGGAGATTATACCAAAGCTCCCAAACGGGCGGGAGAGTACCGATGACTCTGCAGCACCGAATGAGCAAACCTTAGGTCCTCCTCAGCCAGGGTATCAAACTTATAGAACTTTGCAAAGGTGTTTGAACCCGACCAAGTAGCAGCTCGGCACAGTTGTAGTGCCGAGACCCCTCGGGCAGCTGCCCAAGACGAGCCCACCTTCCTAGTGGAATGGGCCTTGACTGATTTTGGCAACGGCAATCCAGCCGTAGAATGCGCCTGCTGGATCGTATTACAGATCCAGCGAGCAATAGTCTGCTTCGAAGCAGGGGTGCCAACCTTGTTGGCTGCATATAGGACAAACAGTGCTTCCGTTTTCCTGACTCTAGCCGTTCTGGCCACATAAATTTTCAAAGCCCTGACTACATCAAGGGACTCAGAATCCTCCAAATCTCGTGTAGCCACAGGCACCACAATAGGTTGGTTCATATGAAAAGATGACACCACCTTAGGCAAGAATTGAGGGCAAGTCCGCAATTCCGCCCTATCCATATGGAAAACCAGATAGGGGCTTTTATGAGACAACGCCGCCAATTCCGACACTCGCCTAGCCGAAGCCAAGGCTAATAACATGACCACCTTCCAAGTGAGATATTTTAACTCCACCGCTTGAAGTGGTTCAAACCAGTGCGACTTAAGGAAACTCAACACCACGTTAAGGTTCCAAGGCGCCACCGGAGGTATAAAAAGGAGGCTGAATATGCAGCACTCCCTTTACAAAAGTCTGTACTTCTGGGAGAGAAGCCAATTCTTTTTGAAAGAAAATGGATAAGGCCGAAATCTGAACCTTAATGGATCCTAACTTTAGGCCTAAATTCACTCCAGTCTGTAGGAAGTGAAGGAAACGGCCCAGATGGAATTCTTCCGTAGGAGCATTCCTGGCCTCACACCAAGAAACATATTTTCGCCATATACGGTGATAATGTTTAGCTGTCACGTCCTTCCTAGCCTTTATCAGAGTAGGAATGACCTCATCCGGAATTCCCTTTTCCGCTAGGATCCGGCGTTCAACCGCCATGCCGTCAAATGCAGCCGCGGTAAGTCTTGGAACAGACATGGCCCCTGTTGTAACAGGTCCTGTCGTAGAGGAAGAGGCCACGGATCTTCTGTGAGCATTTCCAGCAGATCCGGATACCAGGCCCTTCGTGGCCAATCTGGAACAATGAGAATTGTTCTCACTCCTCTTTTTCTTATTATTCTCAATACCTTGGGTATGAGAGGAAGTGGAGGAAACACATAGACCGACTGGAACACCCACGGTGTCACTAGGGCGTCTACTGCTACCGCCTGAGGATCTTTTGATCTGGCGCAATACCTCTGTAGCTTTTTGTTGAGGCGGATGCCATCATGTCTATCTGGGGCAGTCCCCACTGACTTGCAATCTGTGCGAAGACTTCCCGATGAAGTCCCCACTCCCCTGGATGCAGGTCGTGTCTGCTGAGGAAGTTTGCTTCCCAGTTGTCCACTCCGGAATGAACACTGCTGACAGTGCGCTTACATGATTTTCCGCCCAGCGAAGAATCTTGGTGGCTTCCGCCATTGCCACCCTGCTCCTTGTGCCGCCTTGGCGGTTTACATGAGCCACTGCGGTGATGTTGTCTGACTGGATCAGAACTGGTTGGTCGCAAAGTAAGTTCTCCGCTTGACGTAGGGCGTTGTATATGGCCCTCAGTTCCAGGATGTTGATGTGAAGACAAGTCTCTTGACTTGTCCAAAGTCCTTGGAAGTTTCTTCCCAGTGTGACTGCTCTCCACCCTCTGAGGCTCGCGTCCGTGGTCGCCAGGATCCAATCCTGAATGCCGAACCTGCGTCCTTCCAAAAGGTGAGCACTCTGCAGCCACCACAGGAGAGATACCCTGGCCCTGGGGGACAGGGTGATCAGCTGATGAATTTGTAGATGTGACCCGGACCACTTGTCCAATAGGTCCCATTGGAAAGTCCTTGCACGGAACCTGCCGAAGGGAATGGCCTCGTATGTTGCCACCATTTTTCCCAGGACTTGAGTGCAATGATGCACAGACACTTGATTTGGCTTCAATAGGTTCTTGACTAGAGTCATGAGTTCCTGAGCTTTATCTATCGGGAGAAAAACCTTTTTCTGGTCTGTGTCCAGAACCATGCCCAAGAAGGTCAAACGAGTCGTAGGAACCAGCTGCGACTTCGGGATATTGAGAATCCAGCCGTGTTGCTGTAACACCTTCACCGAAAGTGACACGCTGTTCAGTAACTTCTCTCGTGATCTCGCTTTTATGAGGAGATCATCCAAGTACGGGATAATTGTGACACCCTGCTTGCGCAGGAGCACCATCATTTCCGCCATTACCTTGGTGAAAATCCTCGGGGCCGTGGAAAGCCCAAACGGCAACGTCTGAAATTGATAATGACAATCATGTACCGCAAATCTCAGGTACGCCTGATGAGGTGGATATATGGGAACATGAAGGTATGCATCCTTTATGTCCAGGGATACCATAAAATCCCCCCTTCCAGGCTGGCGATGACCGCTCTGAGCGATTCCATTTTGAACTTGAACCGTTTTAAGTATAGGTTCAGGGATTTTAAATTCAATATGGGTCTGACTGAACCGTCCGGTTTCGGAACTACAAACAGGGTGGAGTAGTATCCCTTCCCTCTCTGAAGCAGGGGAACTTCGACCACCACTTGTTGAAGACACAATTTGTGAATAGCATTTAACACTATCTCCCTTTCTAGGGGAGAAGTCGGTAGAGCCGATTTGAAAAACCGGCGAGGAGGCACCTCTTCGAATTCCAGCTTGTATCCCTGAGAAACAATTTCTATTGCCCAGGGATCCACCTGTGAGTGAACCCAGATGTGGCTGAAAAGTCGAAGACGTGCCCCCACTGGGGCGGACTCCCTCAGCGGAGCCCCAGCGTCATGCGGTGGATTTTGCAGAGGCCGGGGAGGATTTCTGTTCCTGGGTACTAGCTGTGCTGTGCAGCTTTTTACCTCTGCCCTTACCTCTGGCAAGAAAGGACAATCCACGCACTCTTTTGCTTTTATTTGAACGAAAGGACTGCATTTGATAATGTGGCGCTTTCTTAGGTTGTGAGGGAACATAAGGCAAAAAATTCGATTTGCCTGCCGTAGCTGTGGAGACCAGGTCCGAGAGACCTTCCCCAAACAATTCCTCACCCTTGTAAGGTAAAACCTCCATATGTCTTTTTGAGTCGGCATAACCTGTCCACTGCCGGGTCCAGAGGACTCGTCTAGCAGAGATTGACATAGGGTTTATTCTGGAACCCAGTAAACTAATGTCTCTTTGAGCATCCCTCATATATAAGACAGCATCCTTTATATGGCCTAAGGTCAATAAAATGGTATCCTTATCTAGGGTCTCAATCTCCGCCGATAAGGAATCTGTCCATGCTGCTACCGCTCTACAAACCCAGGCCGATGCAATTGCGGTCTGAGTAATGTACCAGAATGTGTGTAAATGGATTTCAAGGTAATCTCCTGCTTGCGGTCAGCAGGATCCTTGAGGGTAGCCGTATCTTGTGATGGCAGCGCTATCTTTTTTGACAAGCGTGTCAACGCTTTGTCCACCTTAGGGGAGGATTCCCACCGTATCCTGTCCGTTGGCGGGAAAGGATACGCCATAAGAATCCTTTTGGGAATCTGCAGTTTTTTGTCTGGAGATTCCCACGCTTTCTCACATAATTCGTTCAACTCATGTGCGGAGGGAAAAGTTACCTCGGGCTTCTTTCCCTTATACATGTGTACCCTCGTGTCAGGGACAAGGGGTTCCTCTGTGATATGCAACACTTCTTTTATTGCAATAATCATATATCGAATACATTTAGCCACTTTTGGCTGTAACTTTACATCATCGTAGTCGACACTGGAGTCCGAATCCGTGTCGGTATCAGTGTCTGCTATTTGGGATAGTGGGCGCTTCTGAGACCCTGAAGGTTCCGGCGACATAGGGACAGACACGGGTTCACTCCCTGACTGTTCCTTAGCTTTAGCTTTGTCTAATCTCTTGTGCAATAAGTTCACACTAGCACTTAAAACATTCCCCATATCCACCCAGTCAGGTGTCGGCACCGCCGATGGAGACCTCACATTCATACGCTCCCCCTCCTCCCTAGGTGAGCCTTCTACCTCAGACATGTCGACACACGCGTACCGACACACCACACACACAGGGAACCTCTTATCTGAAGACAGTTTCCCCACCAGGCCCTTTGGAGAGACAGAGAGAGAGTATGCCAGCACACACCCCAGAGCTATATGACCCAGGAAAAAAAAACACAATAATTTTATGTTTACCCAGATAGCGCTGTTTACATATACAATATGCGCCTAATTTTGTGCCCCCCCTCTTCTTTAAAACTCTCTGTCTACCGTGGTATAAGCAGGGGAGAGTCTGGGGAGCTTCCTCTCAGCGGTGCTGTGGAGAAAAATGGCGCTGGTGAGTGCTGAGGGAGAAGCCCCGCCCCCTCGGCAATGGGCTTCTGTTCCGCTTAAAATCTCAAAATTTGTCGGGGGCTCTTATATATACAGTGCCCAGCTGTATATATACTTATTTGTGCCAAAAAGAGGTCTATATGCTGCCCAGGGCACCCCCCCCTGCGCCCTGCACCCTTACAGTGACTACCGTGTGTGAGGTGTGTGGGAGCAATGGTGCACAGCTTTACTGCTGTGCGTTACCTCAGTGAAGATCTGAAGTCTTCTGCCGCCTCTGAAGTCTTCTTTTCTTCTCATACTCACCCGGCTTCTATCTTCCAGCTCTGCGAGGGGGACGGCGGCGCAGCTCTGGGACGGACGGCGAGGGTGAGACCTGCGTACCGATCCCTCTGGAGCTAATTGTGTCCAGAAGCCTAAGAAGCAGAGCCTTGAAACTCACAGAAGTAGGTCTGCTTCTCTCCCCTCAGTCCCTCGATGCAGGGAGTCTGTTGCCAGCAGGCTCCCTGAAAATAAAAAACCTAACAAATATACTTTCTGTCAGGTACAGTAGCTCAGGAGAGCTCCCTGAAGTGCACCCATCTCCTCTGGGCACAGTATCAAACTGAGGTCTAGAGGAGGGGCATAGAGGGAGGAGCCAGTGCACACCCAGACCTAAAGTCTTTCTTAAAGTGCCCATGTCTCCTGCGGAGCCCGTCTATCCCCATGGTCCTTACGGAGTCCCCAGCATCCTCTAGGACGTTAGAGAAAATAACAAAAAACCCCAACATAAACAGCAGCCTCTTACCGCAGGGTCCTTCACACAGCAGGAAAATGGTACCCCACAGCGTTCTCTGCTTGGATTGGAGTCTGTGCAATTGAAGTAGATGTTGAGGTTCCAGTCATTGGGTCCATGAGCCCCACAACAGGACCACTGAGGAAACATTTAGTAAGAAAAATAATATACAAATAAATAACTTCATATTCCTATGACTACACATTATAAGTACAAATTACACCTTAAAAATAAAAATTAAAGTAAAATAAAATAGACATAGGGCTCCCCAACAAGTACAGTTAGCCCGATTTTCCCTATTTTACTATTTCTACAGAAATTCCAATAAGACGTGTGATAAAAACACATCAATTCGAATGATTATGGTAGTGTTTCCCTACTCCAGTCCTTGGGAACCCCTAACAGTGCATGTTTTACAGATCTCCTCAGCATCACAAATTAAATAATTAGCACTACCTGCAGATCTTTTAAAATGCGTTAGCCAGTAGTGAATACACCTGTGCACCAACTTGCTTATCTGGAAAAACATGCACTGTTAGGGGTCCCTGAGGACTGGAGTTGGGAAACACTGTTCCCAATATTGCCACTAGAGGGCTGTAGTGGCCTTACCTGAAGAAAAACTAACATACAAAACTACAAAATGTCAATGAGCGCCGGCAGTGCCCCACACAAGAATATGTGCAGATTAATCTGGCAAACGTAGTACAATCACACTTACATATTCCTGAGCAAAATCAATGAGGTTTTGCAGGTCTATATCATCTCGATACGCCTTCACATTGTTATTTATAAAGAAATTTAGTTGATCTTTGATCCAGTCTTTAAATACGAAGGCCAGGATACCCGCAGTCAGTTCCAGGAAAAATATAAGCCCCAGGAAGACAGAGAACTGAAATAGAGAAGAACAAAGTATAAATTAGAGCAGGTGTCCAACGCCAGGTTACCCTCAGTACTGCTTTACCTGACTAGAGCAGTTCCCAAGCTCCATCCTCAGGACCCCAAGCAGCTCACCTAGCAGGTGCACAGGTGTCCTCATTACTCGCTGACACATTTTTTTTTAAAGATCCACAGGTGGAGCTAATTATATATTGTAATTTTCCAGGTGACCTATAATAAGATTTTACTCACCGGTAAATCTATTTCTCGTAGTCCGTAGTGGATGCTGGGAACTCCGTAAGGACCATGGGGAATAGCGGCTCCGCAGGAGACTGGGCACAACTAAAGAAAGCTTTAGGACTACCTGGTGTGCACTGGCTCCTCCCACTATGACCCTCCTCCAGACCTCAGTTAGGATACTGTGCCCGGAAGAGCTGACACAATAAGGAAGGATTTTGAATCTCGGGTAAGACTCATACCAGCCACACCAATCACACCATATAACTCGTGATATTATACCCAGTTAACAGTATGAAATATAACTGAGCCTCACTAACAGATGGCTCATAACAATAACCCTTTAGTTAGGCAATAACTATATACAAGTATTGCAGACAATCCGCACTTGGGATGGGCGCCCAGCATCCACTACGGACTACGAGAAATAGATTTACCGGTGAGTAAAATCTGATTTTCTCTGACGTCCAAGTGGATGCTGGGAACTCCGTAAGGACCATGGGGATTATACCAAAGCTCCCAAACGGGCGGGAGAGTGCGGATGACTCTGCAGCACCGAATGAGCAAACTCAAGGTCCTCCTCAGCCAGGGTATCAAACTTGCAAACTTTTTCAAAATTGTTTGAACCTGACCAAGTAACAGCTCGGCAAAGTTGTAAAGCCGAGACCCCTCGGGCAGCCGCCCAAGAAGAGCCCACTTTCCTCGTGGAATGGGCTTGTACAGATTTAGGGTGCGGCAGTCCAGCCGCAGAATGTGCAAGTTGAATCGTGCTACAGATCCAGCGAGCAATAGTCTGCTTAGAAGCAGGAGCACCCAGCTTGTTGGGTGCATACAGGATAAATAGCGAGTCAGTTTTCCTGACTCCAGCCGTCATGGAAACATCTATTTTCAGGGCCCTGACTACGTCCAGTAACTTGGAGTCCTCCAAGTCCCACATAGCCGCAGGCACCACAATAGGTTGGTTCACATGAAAAGCTGATACCACCTTAGGAAGGAATTGGGAACGAGTCCTCAATTCCGCCCTATCCATATGAAAATCAGATAAGGGCTTTTGCATGACAAAACCGCCAATTCTGATACACGCCTGGCCGACGCCAAGGCCAATCGCATGACTACTTTCCACGTGAGGTATTTTAGCTCTACGGATTTAAGTGGCTCAACCCAATGCGACTTCAGGAAATCCAACACCCGTTGAGATCCCACGGTGCCACTAAAGGCACAAACGGGGTCTGAATATGCAGCACTCCCTTAACAAAAGTCTGAACTTCAGGCAGTGAAGCCAGTTCTTTTTGGAAGAAAATGTACAGAGCCGAAATCTGGACCTTAACGTAACCCAATTTTAGGCCCGTAGTCACTCCTGACTGTAGGAAGTGCAGAAATCGACCCAGTTGAAATTCCTCCGTTGGGGCCTTCCTGGCCTCACACCAAGCAACATATTTTTGCCATATGCGGTGATAATCTTTTGCGATCACATCTTTCCTAGCCTTAATATTTTCAGCGTAGGAATGACCTCCTCCGGAATGCCTTTTTCCTTTAGGATCCGGTGTTCAACCGCCATGCCGTCAAACACAGCCGCGGTAAGTCTTGGAACAGGCAGGGCCCCTGCTGCAGCAGGTCCTGTCTGAGCGGCAGAGGCCATGGGTCCTCTGAGATCATTTCTTGAAGTTCTGGGTACCAAGCTCTTCCTGGCCAATCCGGAACCACGAGTATAGTTCTTACTCCTCTCCTACTTAGTATTCTCAACACATACACCGACTGGTACACCCACGGTGTTACCAGAGCGTCCACAGCTATCGCCTGAGGGTTCCTTGACCTGGCGCAATATCTTTTTAGCTTTTTGTTGAGGCGTGACGCCATCACGTCACCTGTGGCCTTTCCCAACGGTGTACAATCATTTTGAAGACTTCTGGATGAAGTCCCCACTCTCCCAGGTGGAGGTCGTGCCTGCTGAGAAAGTCTGCTTCCCAGTTGTCCACTCCAGGAATGAACACTGCTGACAGTGCTAACACATGATTTTCCGCCCATCGGAAAATCCTTGTGGCTTCTGCCATCACCATCCTGCTTCTTGTGCCGCCCTGCTGGTTTACATGGGCGACCGCCGTGATGTTGTCTGACTGGATCAGCACCGGCTGGTGTTGAAGCAGGGGTCTAGCCTGACTTAGGGCATTGTGAATGGCCCTTAGTCCCAGAATATTTATGTGTAGGGAAGTCTCCTGACTTGACCGTAGTCCTTGGAAGTTTCTTCCCTGTGTTACTGCCCCCCAGCCTCGAAGGCTGGCATCTGTGGTCACCAGGACCCAGTCCTGTATGCCGAATCTGCGGCCCTCTAGAATTTGAGCACTCTGCAGCCACCCCAACAGCGACACTCTGGCCCTTGGAGACAGGGTTATCAGCCGATGCATCTGAAGATGCGACCCGGACCTCTTGTCCAACAGATCCCATTGCATGGAACCTACCGAATGGAATTTCTTCGTAAGAAGCTACCATCTTTCCCAGGACTCGCGTGCATTGATGCACCGACCCTGTATTTGTATTAGGAGGTCTCTGACTAGAGATGACAACTCCTTGGCCTTCTCCTCCGGGAGAAACCCTTTTCCCTGTTCTGTGTCCAGAACCATACCCAGGAACAGTAGACGCGTCGTAGGAACCAGCTGCGACTTTGGACTATTCAGAATCCAGCCGTGCTGTTGTAGCACTTCCCGAGATAGTGCTACTCCGACGAACAACTGCTCCCTAGACCTCGCCTTTATAAGGAGATCGTCCAAGTACGGGATAATTATAACTCCCTTTTTTCGAAGGAGTATCATCATTTCGGCCATTACCTTGGTAAATACCCTCGGTGCCGGGGACAGACCAACGGCAACGTCTGGAATTGGTAATGACAGTCCTGTACCACAATTTCGAGGTATTCCTGGTGAGGAAGGTAAATGGGGACATGCAGGTAAGCATCCTTGATGTCCAGTGATACCATGTAATCCCCTTCGTCCAGGCTTGCAATAACCGCCCTGAGCGATTCCATTTTGAACTTGAACCTTCGTATATAAGTGTTCAAGGATCTCAATTTTAGAATGGGTCTCACCGAACCGTCTGGTTTCGGTCCCACAAACATTGTGGACTAGTAACCCCGGCCTTGTTGAAGGAGGGGTACCGTGATTATCACCTGCTGGAAGTACAGCTTGTGAATTGCCGCCAGTACTACCTCTCCTCGAGGGCAGTAGGTAAGACTGATTTGAGGTAACGGCGAGGGGGAGTCGCCCCGAAACTCCAGCTTGTATCCCTGTGATACTACTTGCAGAACCCAGGGAACCACCTGTGAGCGAGCCCACTGGTCGCTGAAGTTCCCGAGACGCGCCCCCACCGCACCTGGCTCCACCTGTGGAGCCCCAGCGTCATGCGGTGGACTCAGAGGAAGCGGGGGAAGATTTTTGATCCTGGGAACTGGCTGTCTGGTGCAGCTTTTTCCCTCTTCCCTTGTCTCTGTGCAGAAAGGAAGCGCCTTTGACCCGCTCGCTTTTCTGAAGCCGAAAGGACTGTACCTGATAATACGGTGCTTTCTTAGGCTGTGAGGAACCTGAGTAAAATATTTTCTTCCCAGCTGTTGCTGTGGATACGAGGTCCCAGAGACCATCCCCAAACAATTCCTCACCCTCATAAGGCAGAATCTCCATGTGCCTTTTAAAGTCAGCATCACCTGTCCACTGCCGGGTCCCTAATACCCTCCTGGCAGAATGGACATTGCATTAACTTTGAATGCCAGCCAGGCAAATATCCCTCTGTGCATCCCTCATATATAAGACGTTGTCTTTAATATGCTCTATAGTTAGCAAAATAGTATCCCTGTCTAGGGTATCAATATTATCTGACAGGGTATCAGACCCCGCTGCAGCAGCACTATCCATGCTGAGGCAATTGCAGGTCTCAGTATAGTACCTGAGTGTGTATATACAGACTTCAGGATAGCCTCCTGCTTTTTATCAGCAGGTTCCTTCAAAGTGGCCGTATCCTAAGACGGCAGTGCCACCTTTTTTAACAAACGTGTGAGCGCCTTATCCACCCTAGGGGATATCTCCCAACGTGACCTATCCTCTGGTGGGAAAGGGTACGCCATCAGTAACTTTTTAGAAATTACCAGTTTCTTATCGGGGGAACCCACGCTTCATTCACTCATCTGATGGGGGAACAAAACACTGGCTGCTTTTTCTCCCCAAACATAAAACCCCTATTTTTGTGGTACTTGGGTTAATGTCAGAAATGTGCAACACATTTTTCATTGCCGAGTGCAATGGATGTTCCTAGTGGATTGTGTATATGTCTCAACCTCGTCGACACTGGAGTCAGACTCCGTGTCGACATCTGTATCTGCCATCTGAAGTAGCGGGCGTTTTTGAGCCCCTGATGGCCTTTGAGATGCCTGGGCAGGCGCGGGCTGAGAAGCCGGCTGTCCCATAGCAGTTACGTCATCCAGCCCTTTACATAAGGAGTTGACACTGTCGGTTAATACCTTCCACTTATCCATCCACTCTGGTGTCGGCCCCACAGGGGGCGACATCACATTTATCGGCATCTGCTCCGCCTCCACGTAACCTTCCTCCTCAGACATGTCGACACAGCCGTACCGACACACCGCACACACACAGGGAATGCTCTGACTGAGGACAGGATCCCACAAAGTCCTTTGGGGAGACAGAGAGAGAGTATGCCAGCACACACCAGAGCGCTATATAATGCAGGGATTAACACTATAACTGAGTGATTTTCCCCCAATAGCTGCTTGTATACACAATATTGCGCCTAAATTTAGTGCCCCCCCCTCTCTTTTAGCCCTTTGAGCCTGAAAACTACAGGGGAGAGCCTGGGGAGCTGTCTTCCAGCTGCACTGTGAAGAAAAAATGGCGCCAGTGTGCTGAGGGAGATAGCCCCGCCCCTTTTTCGGCGGACTTATCTCCCGCTTTTTTTATGGATTCTGGCAGGGGTATTTATCACATATATAGCCTCTGGGACTATATATTGTGATTATTTGCCAGTCAAGGTATTCATATTGCTGCTCAGGGCGCCCCCCCCCAGCGCCCTGCACCCATCAGTGACCGGAGTGTGAGGTGTACATGAGGAGCAATGGCGCACAGCTGTAGTGCTGTGCGCTACCTTGTTGAAGACCGAAGTCTTCTGCCGCCGATTTCCAGGACCATCTTCATGCTTCTGGCTCTGTAAGGGGGACGGCGGCTCGGCTCCGGGACCGAACGATCGAGGTCGGGTCCTGTGTTCGATCCCTCTGGAGCTAATGGTGTCCAGTAGCCTAAGAAGCCCAAACTATCTCCAGTCAGGTAGGTTCGCTTCTTCTCCCCTTAGTCCCTCGTAGCAATGAGTCTGTTGCCAGCAGATCTTATTGAAAATAAAAAACCTAAAATATACTTTCTTTTCTAGGAGCTCAGGAGAGCCCCTAGTGTGCATCCAGCTCAGCCGGGCACAAGATTCTAACTGAGGTCTGGAGGAGGGTCATAGTGGGAGGAGCCAGTGCACACCAGGTAGTCCTAAAGCTTTCTTTAGTTGTGCCCAGTCTCCTGCGGAGCCGCTATTCCCCATGGTCCTTACAGAGTTCCCAGCATCCACTAGGACGTCAGAGAAAATACATGCACTATTTGGGGACCGGATGACAGAGGGGCAGATGTATTAAGCCTGGTGAAGTGATAAAGTGGAAGGTGATAATGCAACAGCCACTCAGCTCCTAACTTCCATGTCACAGGGTTTGAAAAATGACAGTTAGGAGCTGACTGGCTGGTGCGTTATCACTTTCCACTTTATCACTTCACCACGCTTAATAAATCTGCCCCTCAGTTTGCAATTAGAATTATAAACAGAGAACTATGGATAACCAAAAAGACTTGTTAACTGCAATGCTGAAAATCCCTTTTGTGTAAGTTAAAAAGACTCCTGCATGACTACTTTAAATGAACAAAATAAACTTAGAAGGTTCATTCCCTTATTTAAAGCTCATCAACATTTTACATCCCATTTTCAGTTTTATTCCCCCTAAATTAAAGAACTTATTCACCATAACAACGTACAAGTGAAATAGTTTATTTTCAGGTTAGCAGAGTTAAGGGCCCTACACACCTAGTGACCCGCCGCCGAGCTGCCCGACGGATGATATGGCAGACGGGCGACCCGGTGGCGGGGATGAGGTGAAGTTTCTACACTCCCCCCGTCACCTGGCTCCATAGCACTGCATGCTAATATGGACGAGATTGTCCATATTGGGCTGCATGTTTAAACGAGCCGGCACCAGCCATGAACAAGCGCGGGGCCGTGCATCGTTCATCGCTGGTCCTACACACTGAAAGATACTGTATGAACGGAATCTCATTCATTAATGAACGAGATCGTTCATATCTTTCATTGGTATCAACCAGTGTGTAGGGCCCTTAAGTGAAATCCAAATTATGACTTTTCCTTATATGAGGATTATAAAATCCAGCTGACATCACTGAATATGATGGATCATATCCATGCACCCCAGGGAGAGGCGATGCTGCCAAGGTTGGAAAAGAGAATAGAGGAGTGACGCTAAAGCTACAAATCAAATAGATCTATTTCCAAATATATATATTTATACACGCACTTTATTTTTTCAATACACACACACACCCAGTCAAAAGTTCTGGACCAGCCCCATTTACGTCGTTTAATTTACTCTGAATTTAAGGCACAGAACAAAAAACAAATGGAGTGTTAGGTGAAATCATAGAATCATTTTGTTAACAAAACTATTTATTAATATTGGATTTAAATTAGCCGACAGGCACCAACGACACTCACGGCAATCTTTCTACAAAGGAAATCAAATATTGTTGGGGAAGGTTCTCTTTCCCCAGCTATATCTATTTGCAGGGAACCATGTATCCGGGCACAGATAACAACAGCAAGTTTGCCACCACCAGCAACTTCTAGTTTTCCCCTGCATCACTCTCCCTATATTCTTCACTGATGCAGCAGAAGACACAGGGGGTAATTCAGACCTGATCGCAGCAGCATATTTGTTAGCAGTTGGGCAAAACCATGTGCACTGCAGGGGGGGCAAATATAACGGGTGTAGTATGGTATGCCAACGGCCAGGATTCCGGCGGACAGCATACCGGCGCCGGGATCCCGAAGGCCGGCATACCTACAGCTGGGCGAGCGCAAATGAGCCCCTTGCCGGCTTGACACGCTGCGGGCATGGTGCCGCGCCATGCTATTTATTCACCCTCCAGGGGGGTCATGGCCCCCAAGAGGGAGAATAGTTGTCGGTATGCCAGGTGTCGGGATTCCGGCGCCGGTATACTGAGCGCCGGGATCCCAACAGCCGGCATACTGAATACCACCCGATATAACATGTGCAGAGAGAGTTAGATTTGGGTGGGGTGTGTTCAAACTGAAATCGAAATTAGTGTGTAAAAATAAAGCAGCCAATATTTACCCTGCACAGACACAATATAACCCACCCAAATCTAACTCTCTCTGCACGTTATATCTGCCCCCCTTCCCCCCTGCAGTGCACATAGCTTTGCCCAAATGGTAACAAATTTGCAAATTTGAGAGGGTCTTTTTCAGAATCACCACTCCGTGGTCAAATTCATAGGAGTATCCTTGAAGGAACTACAAAGAGACATTTATACACATTAGAGCGCTCTCCGTACAACCATCTTTTTATATATATATATATATATATATATATATACACATACACACACACACACACACACACACACACACACTCGTATATTTATTTGATCATTTATCCTATATGGTGCTGAGATAAATGCAGACAGAATATACATTAACTTAGCACAATAGATTTCCCATATACCACATACAAATTTCAGAAGAGAGGTGTTTTCCCGTAGAGCTCCAATGCAGCCAGCGAACCCCAGTACAAACATAACAGCCCCGGTAATCATGAAAAGCCAAACGGGGTCAAAGCCGCCCAGGTCTGTGATGGATGAGATGTTGGAGAGGACACCCTGCAGGCAGAACAATCATAACATGAGACAGAGCAAAAACACGTCATGCAATGCAATGAACCATAAAACACACTAAGCAAAAAAGGCTGCAGGTCATATGTTTCAACATCTGGATGACAGATACGTGTCTGTAGCATAGAATACAGAAATATCACTTCCTCCGAGATTAGTGCTTTTCTGGCTGAAGTTAACAATTGACAATATTTCATTTTCTACAGAAAACATGTCCATAGTCATCAGTTTGAATCAGGTAAATTTGGAGAGAAACAATATGCAATGTACTAAACAGCTTTGCAGCTTTTTCAAAACACACGCATAAATATAAAGTTATAGCATAACCAAACAGTCCATTGGATATAAAAGAACAATGTTCTGTGGAAAGAATTTGCTGGCAAGTTATACAAACATTTGTAAGAACATGTTTTAAAAAGAACTTTGTAAATAGAAAAACGTAACTTTAATCTTTGTAAACACGCAAAAGAACGAAATCCACAACACAATACCATTTATTGCAAATGTGTGTTTCTGTTTAGGACTGGTTTTGACTGATGTTTCATGCAATAACGCAAACCAAAATATATTGTGTTTTATGCAATGTCCTGAAAGAATTTAAAATAAAGTGATCTACATAATAATAAAAATAAATAAACAGGATTTCAAAAGTATTCACACCCATGTAAATTGCAAACACATAGAGCACTTGTACAAAATTGGAAGGTTGTTAAACAGAAGTTGGGTGGGTCATCATGACCCAGGTATATTTTATGCCTGATTTTGAAATTTTAAGGATGATTTTAGAAGATTATTAGTACCGTATATACTCGAGTATAGGCCGACTTTTTCAGCACTTTTTTTTGTGCTGAAAAAGCCACCTCGGCTTATACTCGAGTCAGTGACAGGCAGAGGCAGAGCAGTGTGAAGGAGGGACACGGAGCGCACAGCGCGCGGCTCTCCTGTGTCCCTCCTGCATCTCCGGCGGCAGCAGCGGCGGTTCTATTACAGGAAGTACCCGTTCGTGACCTCTGATCACGAACCGGCACTTCCTTTAATAGACCTGCCGCGGCCGCCGAAGATGCAGGAGGGACACAGGAGAGGCGCGTGCTGTGCGCTTCGTGTCCCTCCAGAAGACAGCGCGGGATCGACGGAGGGGTAAGTAACAACACTGTGGGGCATACCTGGCACTTGGGGAGGGAACGTATCTGGCATCATGAGGGGGCGTATCTGGCAGCACTGTGGGGGCATATCTGGCAGCACTGTGGGGGCATATCTGGCAGCACTGTGGGGGCATAACTGGCAGCACTGTGGGGGCATATCTGGCAGCACTGTGGGGGCATATCTGGCAGCACTGTGGGGGCATAACTGGCAGCACTGTGGGGGCATAACTGGCAGCACTGTGGGGGCATATCTGGCAGCACTGTGGGGGCATATCTGGCAGCACTGTGGGGGCATAACTGGCAGCACTGTGGGGGCATAACTGGCAGCACTGTGGGGGCATATCTGGCAGCACTGTGGGGGCATATCTGGCAGCACTGTGGGGGCATAACTGGCAGCACTGTGGGGGCATAACTGGCAGCACTGTGGGGGCATAACTGGCAGCACTGTGGGGGCATATCTGGCAGCACTGTGGGGGCATATCTGGCAGCACTGTGGGGGCATATCTGGCAGCACTGTGGGGGCATATCTGGCAGCACTGTGGGGGCATATCTGGCAGCACTGTGGGGGCATATCTGGCAGCACTGTGGGGGCATATCTGGCAGCACTGTGGGGGCATATCTGGCACTATGAGGGCATATCTGGCACTGAGGGCTGTGTACGGCTAGAGCTGCATTTCCCACCCTAGGCTTATACTCGAGTCAATAAGTTTTCCCAGGTTTTTGTGGTAGAATTAGGTGCCTCGGCTTATATTCGGGTCTACTTATACTCGAGTATATACGGTATGTATGCAATAATGAACTATTGAGTGAGGTACTATGATAAAAAAAAAAGTCATAGCGGTCGAATCAGTTCAGCATGACGTTAATAGCATCAGGAAGGAGGTCCTGGAGCTATTTAAATCCACTATCCAACTCAGGTGCCCTTCTGAGATGCCATCTGAGCCACCTCAAGGCATAAAGCAAAAGGGGTGCGAGCAGAAATCCTGTAACTGAACTTAACAGCACACTAAATTGAATAGCTCCGGGACCTCCTTCCCAGTGCTATTAACAGCGTGCTGAATTGAATCAACCCCAAGGAGAATTTATTTTTATTTTTATGTAGTCTTAAAAAAAAATTATTTACAAAGTGGCAACTACTGTGTTATTGCTAATATCTTAACAAAAACACTTTTCATCTTTTCATTTTCGTTGACTTAAGTATGAGATCTTTGAAAATTAAAATAAGAATTTACTTACCGATAATTCTATTTCTCGGAGTCCGTAGTGGATGCTGGGGTTCCTGAAAGGACCATGGGGAATAGCGGCTCCGCAGGAGACAGGGCACAAAAAGTAAAGCTTTAGGATCAGGTGGTGTGCACTGGCTCCTCCCCCTATGACCCTCCTCCAAGCCTCAGTTAGGTACTGTGCCCGGACGAGCGTACACAATAAGGAAGGATTTATGAATCCCGGGTAAGACTCATACCAGCCACACCAATCACACTGTACAACCTGTGATCTGAACCCAGTTAACAGTATGATAACAGCGGAGCCTCTGAAAAGATGGCTCACAACAATAATAACCCGATTTTTGTAACTATGTACAAGTAATGCAGATAATCCGCACTTGGGATGGGCGCCCAGCATCCACTACGGACTCCGAGAAATAGAATTATCGGTAAGTAAATTCTTATTTTCTCTATCGTCCTAGTGGATGCTGGGGTTCCTGAAAGGACCATGGGGATTATACCAAAGCTCCCAAACGGGCGGGAGAGTGCGGATGACTCTGCAGCACCGAATGAGAGAACTCCAGGTCCTCCTTAGCCAGGGTATCAAATTTGTAGGATTTTACAAACGTGTTTGCCCCTGACTAAATAGCCGCTCGGCAAAGTTGTAAAGCCGAGACCCCTCGGGCAGCCGCCCAAGATGAGCCCACCTTCCTTGTGGAATGGGCATTTACATATTTTGGCTGTGGCAGGCCTGCCACAGAATGTGCAAGCTGAATTGTATTACACATCCAACTAGCAAAAGTCTGCTTAAAAGCAAGAGCACCCAGTTTGTTGGGTGCATACAGGATAACAGCAAGTCAGTTTTCCTGACTCCAGCCGTCCTGGAACCTATATTTTCAGGGCCCTGACCACATCTAGCAACTTGGAGTCCTCCAAGTCCCTAGTAGGCGCAAGACACCACAATAAGCTGGTTCAGGTGAAACACTGACACCACCTTAGGGAGAGAACTGGGGACGAGTCCGCAGCTCTGCCCTGTCCGAATGGACAAACAGATATGGGCTTTTTTGAGAAAAAAACCACCAATTTGACACTCGCCTGGTCCAGGCCAGGTCCAAGAGCATGTTCACTTTTCATGTGAGATGCTTCAAATCCACAGATTTGACTGGTTTTAAACCAATGTGTTTTGAGGAATCCCAGAACTACGTTGAGATCCCACAGTGCCACTGGAGGCACAAAAGGGGGTTGTATATGCAATACTCCCTTGACAAACTTCTGGACTTCAGGAACTGAAGCCACTTCTTTCTGGAAGAAAAATCGACAGGGCCGAAATTTGAACCTTAATGGACCCCAATTTGAGGCCCATAGACACTCCTGTTTGCAAGAAATGCAGGAATCGACCGAGTTGAAATTTCTTCGTGGGGCCTTCCTGGCCTCACACCACGCAACATATTTTCGCCACATGTGGTGATAATGTTGTGCGGTCACCTCCTTTCTGGCTTTGACCAGGGTAGGAATGACCTCTTCCTGAATGCCTTTTCCCTTAGGATCCGGCGTTCCACCGCCATGCCGTCAAACGCAGCTGCGGTAAGTCTTGGAACAGACATGGTACTTGCTGAAACAAGTCCCTTCTTAGCGGCAGAGGCCATAAGTCCTCTGTGAGCATCTCTTGAAGTTCCGGGTACCAAGTCCTTCTTGGCCAATCCGGAGCCATGAGTATAGTTCTTACTCCTCTACGTCTTATAATTCTCAGTACCTTAGGTATGAAAAGCAGAGGATGGAACACATACACCGACTGGTACACCCACGGTGTTACCAGAACGTCCACAGCTATTGCCTGAGGGTCTCTTAACCTGGCGCAATACCTGTCCCGTTTTTTGTTCAGACGGGACGCCATCATGTCCACCTTTGGTAATTCCCAACGGTTTACAATTATGTGGAAAACTTCCCCATGAAGTTCCCACTCTGCCGGGTGGAGGTCGTGCCTACTGAGGAAGTCTGCTTCCCAGTTTCCATTCCCGGAATGAAACACTGCTGACAGTGCTATCACATGATTTTCCGCCCAGCGAAAAGTCCTTGCAGTTTTTGCCACTGCCCTCCTGCTTCTTGTGCCGCCCTGTCTATTTACGTGGGCGACTGCCGTGATGTTTTATCCCACTGGATCAATACCGGCTGACCTTGAAGCAGAGGTCTTGCTAAGCTTAGAGCATTATAAATTTACCCTTAGCTATATTTATGTGGAGAAAAATCTCCAGACTTGATCACACTCCCTGGAAATTTTTTCCTTGTGTGACTGCTCCCCAGCCTCTCGGGCTGGCCTCCGTGGTCACCAACATCCAAAACTGAATGCCGAATCTGCGGCCCTCTAGAAGATGAGCACTCTGTAACCACCACAGGAGAGACACCCTTGTCCTTGGATATAGGGTTATCCGCTGATGCATCTGAAGATGCGATCCGGACCATTTGTCCAGCAGATCCCACTGAAAAGTTCTTGCATGAAATCTGCCGACTGGAATTGCTTCGAAGGAAGTCACCATTTTTTTTACCATGGCCCTTGTGCAATGATGCACTGATTTTAGGAGGTTCCTGACTAGCTCGGATAACTCCCTGGCTTTCTCTTCCGGGAGAAACACCTTTTTCTGGACTGTGTCCAGAATCATCCCTAAGCACAGGAGACTTGTTGTCGGGATCAGCTGCGATTTTGGAATCTTTAGAATCCACCCCTGCTGTTGTAACAGTATCCGAGATAGTGCTACTCCGACCTCCAACTGTTCCCTGGACTTTGCCCTTATCAGGAGATCGTCCAAGTAAGGGATAATTAAGACGCCTTTTCTTCGAAGAAGAACCATCATTTCGGCCATTACCTTGGTAAAGACCCGGGGTGCCGTAGACAATCCAAACGGCAGCGTCTGAAACTGATAGTGACAGTTCTGTACCACGAACCTGAGGTACCCTTAGTGATAAGGGCAAATTTGGGACATGGAGGTAAGCATCCCTGATGTCTCGGGACACCAGATAGTCCCCTTCTTCCCGGTTCGTTATCACTGCTCTGAGTGACTCCATCTTGATTTGAACCTTTGTAAGTGTTCAAATTTTTTTAGATTTAGAATAGGTCTCACCTAGCCTTCTGGCTTCAGTACCACAATATAGTGTGGAATAATACCCCTTTTCTTGTTGTAGGAGGGGTAATTTAATTATCACCTGCTGGGAATACAGCTCGTGAATTTTTTCCCATACTGCCTCCTTGTCGGAGGGAGACCTTGGTAAAGCAGCCTTCAGGAGCCTGCGCAGGGGAAACGTCTCGACATTCCAAACTGTACCCCTGGGATACTACTTGTAGGATCCAGGGGTCCTGTACGGTCTCAGCGTCATGCTGAGAGCTTGTCAGAAGGGTTGGAACGCTTCTGTTCCTGGGAATGGGCTGCCTGCTGCAGTCTTCTTCCCTTTCCTCTATCCCTGGGCAGATATGACTCTTATAGGGACGAAAGGACTGAAGCTGAAAAGACGGTGTCTTTTTCTGCAGAGATGTGACTTAGGGTAAAAACGGTGGATTTTCCAGCAGTTGCCGTGGCCACCAGGTCCGATGGACCGACCCCAAATAACTCCTCTTCCTTTATACGGCAATACACCTTTGTGCCGTTTGGAATCTGCATCACCTGACCACTGTCGTGTCCATAAACATCTTCTGGCAGATATGGACATCGCACTTACTCTTGATGCCAGAGTGCAAATATCCCTCTGTGCATCTCGCATATATAGAAATACATCCTTTAAATGCTCTATAGTCAATAAAATACTGTCCCTGTCAAGGGTATCAATATTTTTAGTCAGGGAATCCGACCAAGCCACCCCAGCTCTGCACATCCAGGCTGAGGCGATCGCTGGTCGCAGTATAACACCAGTATGTGTGTATATACTTTTTATGATATTTTTCCAGCCTCCTGTCAGCTGGCTCCTTGAGGACGGCCCTATCTATAGACGGTACCGCCACTTGTTCTGATAAGCGTGTGAGCGCCTTATCCACCCTAAGGGGTGTTTCCCAACGCGCCCTAACTTCTGGCGGGAAAGGGTATACCGCCCATATTTTCTATCGGGGGGAACCCACGCATCATCACACACTTCATTTAATTTATCTGATTCAGGAAAAACTACGGTAGTTTTTTCACATCCCACATAATACCCTCTTTTGTGGTACTTGTAGTATCAGAAATATGTAACACCTCCTTCATTGCCCTTAACGTGTGGCCCTAATAAGGAATACGTTTGTTTATTCACCGTCGACACTGGATTCAGTGCCCCTGTCTGTGTCTGTGTCGACCGACTAAAGTAAACGGGCGTTTTAAAACCCCTGACGGTGTTTTTGAGACGTCTGGACCGGTACTAATTGTTTGTCGGCCGTCTCATGTCGTCAACCGACCTTGGCGCGTGTTGACATTATCACGTAATTCCCTAAATAAGCCATCCATTCCGGTGTCGACTCCCTAGAGAGTGACATCACCATTACAGGCAATTGCTCCGCCTCCTCACCAACATCGTCCTCATACATGTCGACACACACGTACCGACACACAGCACACACACAGGGAATGCTCTGATAGAGGACAGGACCTACTAGCCCTTTGGAGAGACAGAGGGAGAGTTTGCCAGCACACACCAAAAACGCTATAATTATATAGGGACAACCTTATATAAGTGTTTTCCCTTATAGCATCTTTTTTATATATTTCTAACGCCAAATTAGTGCCCCCCCTCTCTGTTTTAACCCTGTTTCTGTAGTGCAGTGCAGGGGAGAGCCTGGGAGCCTTCCCTCCAGCCTTTCTGTGAGGGAAAATGGCGCTGTGTGCTGAGGAGATAGGCCCCGCCCCTTTTTCGGCGGCCTCGTCTCCCGCTCTTAACGGATTCTGGCAGGGGTTAAATATCTCCATATAGCCCCCGGAGGCTATATGTGAGGTATTTTTAGCCAAAAAAGGTTTTCATTTGCCTCCCAGGGCGCCCCCCTCCCAGCGCCCTGCACCCTCAGTGACTGCCGTGTGAAGTGTGCTGAGAGGAAAATGGCGCACAGCTGCAGTGCTGTGCGCTACCTTAAGAAGACTGAGGAGTCTTCTGCCGCCGATTCTGGACCTCTTCTCGTTTCAGCATCTGCAAGGGGGCCGGCGGCGAGGCTCCGGTGACCATCCAGGCTGTACCTGTGATCGTCCCTCTGGAGCTAATGTCCAGTAGCCAAGAAGCCAATCCATCCTGCACGCAGGTGAGTTCACTTCTTCTCCCCTAAGTCCCTCGTTGCAGTGATCCTGTTGCCAGCAGGACTCACTGTAAAATAAAAAACCTAAGCTAAACTTTTCTAAGCAGCTCTTTAGGAGAGCCACCTAGATTGCACCCTTCTCGGCCGGGCACAAAAATCTAACTGAGGCTTGGAGGAGGGTCATAGGGGGAGGAGCCAGTGCACACCACCTGATCCTAAAGCTTTACTTTTTGTGCCCTGTCTCCTGCGGAGCCGCTATTCCCCATGGTCCTTTCAGGAACCCCAGCATCCACTAGGACGATAGAGAAAACAATATAATACCAAAATCGGTCTTCCAACTAATCGGTTTCACCCAGCTTATCACTACAATTGTTGCAATACGAAATAAGGTGTCCGCTTCCGCCACTAGTCACTCACATCCACCAGGAACCCCCTCAGTTTAAGTGTTCCCACGAGACCAGGAGCGGGCATAACGCAATGCCTTAGAGAGGCAATGAATTATCAGTGTCTCTTCTCTGCAGTTCTCTATGTCTCCGCCCCTGGAGTCTACCCCATCCACTACTTTCCCTCCTCTCCTCCTCCCTCGGCTTGCTCACTGGCTGTGAAGGGACGATGCTGTAGGTACAAGACAGTAAGTTGTACAAGGATCTCGCTCCCTCTGCCTGCATCTCCCTATCCCCTCCCCACCGCCCTGCGTCTCCCTATCCCATCCAGTGCGTAATAACGAACTGCACTGCAGTGGATGCTGATGTGGTGAGCCTGATGTGCTGGGTATGTTTTTTTCATGTTGGGGCAATGTGTTTTTTTATGGGAGGGCCCTGTCAAGATTTTGTTATGGGGCTCACAAAGTTATAGTTACGCTCCTGTGTATGGATCCAATTTGATAGAAAATCTAAAAATATATCAAAAGAATAGATAAAACATCACATACTAAAATGGAAAGAAATTGTTACACAGACATTGAGGTTGGGTCATAATTTACTTTTTGGAGTATGCGTCCTTCTAGTTCTCTGATGCCGGCTGAAAGAATGGTAGCGGGAAATGGGTAAGAAGGAGTCTTCTGTCAAGCTACTTAGAGGTTTGACAACATTGCATAATTAAGTAAAAAGATATACATAATTTAAAACACCTGTGGTCATTATGACCCAACATCAATGACACCGGGTTAAGAAATCAATTGACACACTGAAGAAGCAATAAAAGTTAGTGACTGCAATGGGAGATAATGTACATGTATCAATAATCTGCCAGTTATTATGTGAAAATGGCATTATGGAAGAACAGCAAAGAAGCAAAGAGTTCTTCAAATTTCTTCTATAAGCCAATGCACAAATATGACAGCCAGATGATACAGTCTCCACAGTAAAGCCTGGCAGTGGCAGTGTCGTGTTATGGGTATGCTTTTCTGTGGCAGGGACTGGCACTTTAGTCAGAGCCGAGAGGAAAACAAATAGGGAACATTCAAGGTAAGTCCTCTGCAAAAATGTCCTACCAGACATAGGTTTGTCTTTCCAAAATGATCCAAAGTGCACACAATGCAAAAACACTGGAGGGGCTCTGTGGTAAATTTTAGAAATGTTGCTCCTGCTCTGTGCTGAAAGCTAACAAACACTAACTTGCATGTAGTGGCTAACAGAGATGGCTCAACGTCGTAGTCATCTTTTAATATTACTTTGTGGTTTTGTTACTATCATTCTTACCAATTAATCATCCTCACGGGTGTTTTTTTTTTTTACACGCCAGCCATACTCACTACCCTGCCCCAGGGGTCTGATGGACAAAATCAGAGTTGTGCTGCGCTTACAGTACTGTGACAGACAAAGTAACAGAGATCCCTCCCCGGCTTTAAGAGGACAGGCGTGAACATTGCAGAGTGCAGATGTGCATTAGATCTCAGCGTGTAGCACTTTGTCTCAGCATGCATAGCTGGACACACTGAATTGTGTCTAGCCAGCAAAGCTATTGTTTCAATACCATTTTTACGGTGAAGCCACTGGTTATGTAGCTAACCATTGAGAAAAAATATACCCACTCAATTCTTGACAAGTCAATCTCCTTTTATATTACTTTTCTTCTAAATACTCCATGTGTGTTAGTTCCCGTCTAAGGGGGTGATTCAAATCTGATCGCTGCAGTGCGTTTTCAGCTGCTGATCAGGTCCTAACTGCGTATGCACCACAATGCGCACGTGGGTCGGACAACAACAACGGATATCGGCGGTCAGCGCCGGGAAGGTGCAAAAGATCTGATCGCACAGAAGTTTGCAAGGTAATTGACAGGAAGAGGCTGTTTGTAAGTGGCAAATGAGCATTTATAGGGAGTGTCCAGAAAAACACAGGCGTGCCTAAGCGTTTTCAGGGAGGGTGTCTGACGTCAGCTCCGGCCCCGATCAGCCTGTTCTCATCGCACTGGAGGAGTAAGTCCTGGGTTGCGCAAAGACTACACAAAGTGGATTTTTGCAGCTCGGCGTACACATGCAGTCAAACACTTGCACAGCAAATTTACAGTCATCCCTGGAGGCGGCGACTATCTGATCGCAGGACAGCAAAATTAACAGCCCAGCGATCAGATCTAAATTATCCCATAAATTAGGTAGAGATTAGAATTATTTTGGAAGCAGGAGTGTTTCGACTACAGACTCTGATACTCTTTATCTCTGCTTAATTTCCATACCATTAAATTTAGTTGTTGCACATTTGGGCTAAAGACTGGACCGTAAAGTAATGAGGTGCAGGCCACAGTTCCTCTTAAAGCATCTACCAAGCCAACAAGATTCAGACACAGTAGTCAAAACAGTGGACTTGTCATCACTTCTTACTTTTTTTTTCCTCACTTTTATTTTCCATATCATTTTCAGCAGTTCAAGTCCCTTGTGTATTCCTCGAGAAAAGTGGACCTCCCCAGCCTGTAAGCTTTGGAATCAGCTATCAGTATTTACCATTCTAGATGAGAGAGAGTGACATTCCCTGTGTGCCTAATCTTAGATTTTGCCACCAGAAGAGACTTTGTTCTCGACAGTCTGATATTGTGATCCAACAAAGAACATTTGTGATCGCAGAGAGCCAATAGCTCTAGCTGAGATCGTACATATACCAAAGCAACTTCCCTATGGTGGGGGAAAAAACATTCCCAACAGTTGAAACACTCTTCATCTTCCCCCACTGGGGTCTGTAAGAAGACCTCAGTCTTCAAGTGGAATTGTTCTAGCCAACATACTGGCTGTGAGCACATCTACGTTAGGCACCTGACTGCATTTCAGTATCTTTATCAATAAATGGATACGTGTTCTACATCTTTATCATTAACTGGATACGTGTTCTCCTCTCTTAGTCTTAGTTTAGACTTTTCATCCTGTCCCCACTGTTTATGCATTTAATCTTTTACCACTGATGTGACCTCATATACATTTGCTGTAGGTGCACCAAATAGCCTCTTCAGGCCTGCCAGGGTCCCTGTGACTTAAGATGCTGCAAGCGTCCTTGTTTCAATAGTTGTGTCTTACTCACACCCCTGAAAACTGCAAAAAGTGACAAACTACACTGCTAGCCTACACTGGCAACAGGGGCTTGCGAAACTTATTTATCCATGTGTGACTGAGCTAAGCCACAAATGTGTGTAAAAAATAAAAAAAAAATAAGGTTCAGATACAAGCAGTCATAGCTATTCCTTCCATCACATTCTGTTATGCTAATTTTGAAACGTTTTACATTAGACGTACCAATTCCTTTGCAACGTAGCATCTCTGGTATGCAGATACGATGTGACTAAGATGCAATATTTAGTGAAAAAGTACACTGCGCTACCTGTGTCAGAGACTAATTTGCGCCAATTGTTTCACATCATATAACAACATTAAGAAGCTATGTGTATGAGAACACATCTGTACCTCAGGTGCCGGAAAGAGACTGCGCTCCTCAGATAGGAATGTTCGTGCGGATATGAATGTTGTTTCAGTCATTCCTATGCATTTGTAGGTTTTTAAGCAAAAATGTCCACATTATACAGAATACGTTTTCTAGATGTTTGATCAATTTAACCAGATTTATCATTATAGGAGTCTTCCTCTAACACCAAGTGGTCCCTTCCTCTACATTCATACTGGTGACAAATATACAGTGGAGCATGTGATTCCAATTGACAGCATGAAAAATCTGTGGACTAGATGGCACAGTTCAAATAACTGTTCCATAAGGTCCTATACTATTCCCCATGCTTTTTGCAGTATACATTCTACCATTGCTATGCAGATGATACACAACTGTACATATCCTTTGTTCCAGGTACGGAGAAACCAATAACACTAAATGGCTGTCTAGCTGAGCTCCAGGAGTGGATGAGCGCAAGTTGGCTGCGATTTAATCCTGATAAAACAGAGGTCCTTATGATAGGACCTCAACATCAAAGGACAAGACTGCAGCATAGCCAAACAACTGGATTTACGCTTGGGGGCTCAGAATACCAAAACACTGATCATGTAAAGAATCTTTGCATCGTCCAGAACGGCAGCTAGACACTTAAACATCAGATATCAGCCACAATCAAATTCTTATTCTTTCATCTGAGGAACATATCCAGAATGAAACACATTATTCCCCCAGAAGATTTGCCAAACATGCATTTAGGGGTATATTCAATTGCGGTCGAATTGCTGAAAATGTCGAAAAACGGGTAATTTTCGACACAAAAAACCTGCCGAATTTGATTTGACAATTCAATACAGTACTTTTCGACAAAAAACCTGTCGTTTCGTTTTCGACTTTTTTCAATTCGACATTTTTTCAATTCGACATGTCTGCAATGTTAAAAATGCGGCTTTTCGACAAAAGTATATTCAATTGAAGAATGTCGATTCGACAACAGTGCTTTGACAGTCATTTTGTCAATTTCATTCCGCCTCATTTTTCTGTCGTGATCTAATAAAAAAATTAAAATACATTTTTTGGTGCTTTTTTTATTGCTAATAGAATATCTATTTATATTTGAAGGGATTATCTACTTGATTTGTCTATTTAGGAGGCACAAGTATTATTTAATCGATTTTTTAAAAGAATATATATTTTTTTTTAATTAACTACAATAATATGGAGAGATCAATGCATATTTTTCAGCTAAAAATACTGAGAAAAAAAATGTGCGGGGTCCCCCCTCCTAAGCATAACCAGCCTCGGGCTCTTTGAGCCAGTCCTGGTTGTAAAAATACGGGGGGGAAAATGACAGGGGTTCCCCCGTATTTTAACAACCACGAAAAACACGATCCACGCACTAAAAGGAGTCCCATGTTTACACATGGGACCCCTTTCTCCGACTGGATGGAACCCCCGTGACTGCTGTCAAAGAGGTACCCTTCAGCCAATCAGGGAGCGCCACGTCATGGGGTGACTAGTTGGGGATTTAATGCCACAGCCGCAGGGACCGGTATAAAAGTCCCCCCCGGCTGTGGCATTCTCGCTCTGGCTAGTGGAGCCCGGTGCTGGTGTTAAAAATACGGGGGACCCCTACGTCTTTTGTCCCCCGTATTTTTTGCACCAGGACCGGAGAGTCCGGTGCTGGTTGTTAAAATACGGGGGAACCCCTGTCATTTCCCCCCCCCGTATTTTTACAACCAGGACCGGCTCAAAGGGCCAGAGGCTGGTTATGCTTAGGAGGGGGGACCCCACGCATTTTTTTTCAGGATTTATTGAACACTTTTGTGAGATCCATGAAGTCAAATCCAGGCCGCCCACTATTCGTCAATTGGTCCGTTTTTCGACAGCGGGACTGTCAAATCCGTTATTTATTGAATATGTCGAATTCGAGTCCCGGCGGGAGGGTTTCGCCTGTCGAATTATGTCGAATCCAAAAACGGTCGAATTCATGTCAGAATTCGACCGCAATTGAATATACCCCCTAGTCTAATAGAGATGCTACACTGTAATGCCCTCTACCTTGGTCCCAGCAAAAATAGGATTTTGGTACTTACCAGGTAAATCCTTTTGTTTGAATCCATAGGGGGCACTGGAGTACTCTTGGGATATGGACGGCGTAGCAGAACAAAGGCACTGAATATTTAAATTTAGAACTCTCCACCCCTCCATATCCCAGAGTACCTCAGTGTACGAACCCAGTGTTTTTACTGAGCGAACTACTATAGAGAGGTTGACAATGGAGAATTCCTATAACATAACGGACAACAACAAAGTTGACCCATAACGTTAATGTCAACTAAACAGTTGACAGCATAACCGATAGACCTTGATAGTTTGAACCAATCAGTGAAAATGTGTTACCATAAGCTCCTTTGAGCTTAATACAAACCAGGTAAAACGTGTTACCCTAAGCTCCTCTGAGCTTAAAACAACCCAGGTAAAACTGCTCTGGGTGGGCGTCCAGTGCCCCCTATGGATTCAAAGAAAAGGATTTACCTGGTAAGTACCAAAATCCTATTTTCTTTTTCATACACTAGGGGTAACTGGAGTACTCTTGGGACGTACCAAAGCTTCCCTCGTGGGCGGGAGAGCTGTTTGACACTTGTAACAGTAGGCAGCCAAAGCTAGATGCTGATGCCGCAACCATTCATAACGTGTAAACGTGCACAAACGTGGTGCACTGAAGGCTATGTAGCCGCGTCGTAGACGCTCCACGACCCGCTGGGTCTGACATTCCCACAGAACCTGTGGGATGAGCTATTACTGACGTAGGCGACTGTAACTTAGCCTTAAAGTAAGCCTGACTTGTAGTCATTATTATCCAACTGGATAATGTCTGCTGAGAAACTGGCTAACCCCAGTTGGCAGCATCATATAGAACAAACAACGTATCCGTATCACGTACTGTAGACGTTCGGGACATATAGACGCGTAATGCGTGTACCACATTCAGAATTCTAGAATGTGCTGTCAACACAGGAACCACTATTGGTATATTGATGTGAAGAATAAGAAAGCGGAATTCGTCCGAAGATCTGCTTTGTCATGAGAAAACTCAAATACGGTGGCTTGGAATACAAGGCACCCAAATATGAAAACAAAACCCTTGCCGAAGCTAAGGCTAGAAGAAAAATGTTTTCCCAAGTGAGAAACTTAATCCCCATTTGTTGTAAGGGTTCAAAATATGAAAACTGTAAGAAATCTGAACCCAACCTCAAGTCGCCTGGCGCTGTAGGTGGGATAAATGGAGGCTGCACTTTGATGACACCTTGTAGAAAGGTGTGTACCGACGCAATAGAGTCAAACGTCTTTGAAAATAAGTTGACCACACAGATACCTGCACCCTCAGTGCAGATAAACGCAGTTCTCCATCCCACCCCGTTTGTAAAATAACAGAATACGGGTAACTTGAAAGATGATGTCGGAAACTTCCGAGCTTTACCACCTATATAAGCACACCAAATTTTGTAATAATGAGCTGCCTTAAGCGGCTTACTAGCTCGTAACATGGTTGGTATAACCGATACTGTAATGCCCTATTTCTTTTCTTAAGAGGGCGGTCTGAACCCCCACCCCGTCAACCGCAGCTGCGGTACATAGGTAATAGGTACATAGGTAACTATGGGTAAAAGAACGGTCCCTGTTGTAACAGGTTGGACGTATTATGAGCGGGCCAAGATCGTGTGCAAGTATTCCTTGGAGATTCGAGAAGCAAGCTCTCCGAAACCCATGAGATATCACTAGTATGACTGTGACGAACTGTCTTATGCTCCGTTTTGGCAACGGAGAGAGCAGCGGAAAATGGTGGAGCCAGATACACGATGCTGAATGACCACACGAATGTGAGAGACTCCACCGCCACTGCCCTTGTGATCTGTCGTTTTGTACACATACTGAGCTTTTGTAATTGTGGCGAGATGCCATCATGTATACCTGAGGGTAACCCCTTCTGTGGACTCACATATGAAACACCTCTGGATTTAATGTCCAGTTTTCAGGATATAAATCCTGACGGGTGAGATCATCTGTCTAACAGATGTCCACTCACGGAATGAACCCCGTTGACATCATCACATAATGGTGTTCTGGGCAATTGAGGATTCGAGTTACCTGCCGCATTGCCATGCGGCTTCTTGATTCTCCCTGGTTGTTGTGTATGCAACTCCCGTTGCGTTGTCTGACTGCACTTGGTCAGACTGAAAGCGAAGCATGTAGTGCATTGTAAATTGCACGGAGTTCCAGGACATTTATCGACAGCAATCGGTCGTGATCAGTTTTAGAACCTCTGTCGCTGATCTTTTTTAACTACAACTCCTGAACCTCTGAGACTCTCGTCCAGAGTATATACACCCTCGCCCCTCTGTGGGAAACGCGAGTGAAGGCCGGCGAGCTAAAGCGCTTTGAAAACACATCATTATTCTTAACAGGCGAATACACCAATGTACCGCTAGTGTGCGTGGCTTTTGCACTACTTACTAGATGTACATTTGTTCTTGCTGGTGTAGTAGGTAAATGTCTTTGATTTACCGTATTTATAATCTTACCTAGGAATTGACGTCGTTCAGACGGAATTAGATGCGATTGTTTTTGAACTTGACCTGCCACCGCAGTATACATTAGTAGCGCAAGTTAGAGGAACTCTGTTGAGACAGAGTTCTTATGAGCAGATCGTCTAAGTTAGAGGAACTCTGTTGAAACAGAGTTCTTATGAGCAGATCGTCTAAGTATGGAACGATTGTCACTGTCAGGACTCTGAGATGAGCTATCATCACCAACATCACTTTGGTAAATACCCGAGGCGTTGACAAGAAGCCAAACGGTAGACCTGAAATGGTTAATGGTTGTGGCGTTTTGCAAACGCTAGAACCTGTGATGACCAAACCGGAATGGGTAAATACGCATTGTGAAGATCAAGTGCAATTATGCAATTTTGTGGCTCCAATATGCAAATACTAACCGCAGAAAATCCATTTTCAAACTGCAGTAAGTGACTTGCTGATTGAGACTGCGACGGAGCTGTCTGGTTTTGTTACCCCAAACAGAGGGGAATAAGTAACCCTGACTCTGTTGGTGTACTACTGCCTGGTTATAAAGACAGCTGAAACCCAGCAGAGACTAAATGGCAACCTGCCAAACCGTTCGACAGAGGCAGTCTTGTCCTTTAATCTGTAAATAGCTGAGACATCCATGAGTTGATGTCTGGAAACCCCCCAAATGTAACATGTAAAGACGCGCTTCCACATTGGAAAATGGAGATGGCCTAAGAGGTCGTTAAGCCACTGGCTTGCTGACTGTAGCGTCCTGTCGTTACAAGGCGTGACTGTTTTGTACCACCGCCTTGAAAAAACTGAAGTCTAAAGGGATTAAACGCCGGCACAAGTATTTCCGTTTTGATACTGGATGCGGTAATGGCTGAATATCAAATTTAGGACCAACCAAGCTCTGGCCTTGTCGCGCTTAAACTAGCGACGATGAAAAGTGAGAATCGAAGTAACCGGCGTTAGCAGAAGCTTTACAGATATACTCTGCAGCTTCTTTTAACAGTGATCGTCATTGTTTCCATACATAGAGTCTAGTGACCCAAATGTATCTTGGGTCTTTATAATGTTTGACACAGACGCATTTACCAATGGCGGATCGCGTCATTTTGGAAACGATTAAATAATGGTTAGAGTCTACTCAGTCTCTGTAAAAATGGAGACATTGACTCACTGGGATTTAGCAATGTATGGTTGTCAAAAACCCCGCACTATCTGAGTGCTGGACTAATGTACCCTTCTCACTCGTAGTTATCGGTGTGAGATTTGACATAGAATCGTGCATTAAATTATAAGACCAGTTAAATAAACACCCTGGTACCCAAAGGGAAATTGGCCCTTTGGAAAGACTGTCTTTTGTTAGAGCTGGCGGAGTAACTTCCGAGACTCCGATGTTACCGCTCTTTTAATTTGAATTGCCAATTTTTAAAATTATTTTCTCTATCGTCCTAGTGGATGCTGGGGTTCCTGAAAGGACCATGGGGAATAGCGGCTCCGCAGGAGACAGGGCACAAAAGTAAAGCTTTCCGATCAGGTGGTGTGCACTGGCTCCTCCCCCTATGACCCTCCTCCAAGCCAGTTAGATTTTTGTGCCCGGCCGAGAAGGGTGCAATCTAGGTGGCTCTCCTAAAGAGCTGCTTAGAGAAAGTTTAGCTTAGGTTTTTTATTTTACAGTGAGTCCTGCTGGCAACAGGATCACTGCAACGAGGGACTTAGGGGAGAAGAAGTGAACTCACCTGCGTGCAGGATGGATTGGCTTCTTGGCTACTGGACATCAGCTCCAGAGGGACGATCACAGGTACAGCCTGGATGGTCACCGGAGCCTCGCCGCCGGCCCCCTTGCAGATGCTGAAACATGAAGAGGTCCAGAATCGGCGGCAGAAGACTCCTCAGTCTTCTAAAGGTAGCGCACAGCACTGCAGCTGTGCGCCATTTTCCTCTCAGCACACTTCACACGGCAGTCACTGAGGGTGCAGGGCGCTGGGAGGGGAGCGCCCTGGGAGGCAAATGAAAACCTATTTGGCTAAAAAAATACCTCACATATAGCCTCCGGGGCTATATGGAGATATTTAACCCCTGCCAGAATACACTAAAGAGCGGGAGACGAGCCCGCCGGAAAAGGGGCGGGGCCTATCTCCTCAGCACACAGCGCCATTTTCCTTACACAGCTCCGCTGGTCAGGACGGCTCCCAGGTCTCTCCCCTGCACTGCACTACAGAAACAGGGTAAAACAAGAGAGGGGGGGCAAAATAGTGGCAAAAAATTATATTATAAAAGCAGCTATACAGGGAGCACTTATTATAAGGCTATCCCTGTCATATATAGCGCTTTTGGTGTGTGCTGGCAAACTCTCCCTCTGTCTCCCCAAAGGGCTAGTGGGGTCCTGTCTTCGTTAAGAGCATTCCCTGTGTGTCTGCTGTGTGTCGGTACGTGTGTGTCGACATGTATGAGGACGATATTGGTGTGGAGGCGGAGCAATTGCCAAATATGGGGATGTCACCTCCTAGGGGGTCGACACCAGAATGGATGCCTTTATTTATGGAATTACGGGATAGTGTCAACACGCTAAAGCAGTCGTTTGTCGACATGAGACGGCCGGACAATCAGTTAGTGCCTGTCCAGGCGCCTCAAACACCGTCAGGGGCTGTAAAACGCCCTTTGCCTCAGTCGGTCGACACAGACCCAGACACAGGCACTGATTCCAGTGGCGACGGTGACGAATCAACCGTATTTTCCAGTAGGGCCACACGTTATATGATTTTGGCAATGAAGGAGGCGTTACATTTAGCTGATACTACTGGTACCACTAAACAGGGTATTATGTGGGGTGTGAAAAAACTACCTATAGTTTTTCCTGAATCAGAAGAACTAAATGATGTATGCGATGAAGCGTGGGTTGCCCCCGATAAAAAGATGCTAATTTCAAAGAAGTTATTAGCTTTATACCCTTTCCCGTCAGAGGTTAGGGCGCGCTGGGAAACACCTCCTAGGGTGGATAAGGCGCTCACACGCTTATCTAAACAAGTGGCGTTACCCTCTCCTGAGACGGCCGCACTTAAAGATCCAACAGATAGGAGGATGGAAAATATCCAAAAAAGTATATACACACATACAGGTGTTATACTACGACCAGCTATAGCGTCAGCCTGGATGTGCAGTGCTGGAGTAGTTTGGTCAGAGTCCCTGATTGAAAATATTGATACCCTGGATAGGGACAATGTTTTACTGTCTTTAGAGCAAATAAAGGATGCATTTCTTTATATGCGTGATGCACAGAGGGATATCTGCACACTGGCATCACGGGTAAGTGCTATGTCCATTTCGGCCAGAAGAAGTTTATGGACGCGACAGTGGTCAGGCGATGCGGACTCAAAACGGCATATGGAAGTTTTGCCGTATAAAGGGGAGGAGTTATTTGGAGTCGGTCTATCAGATTTGGTGGCCACGGCTACAGCCGGGAAATCCACCTTTTTACCTCAAGCTACTCCCCAACAGAAAAAGACACCGACTTTTCAACCGCAGTCCTTTCGTTCCTTTAAAAACAAGAGAGCAAAGGGATATTCATATCTGCCACGAGGCAGAGGAAGGGGGAAGAGACACCAACAGGCAGCTCCTTCCCAGGAACAGAAGCCCTCCCCCGCTTCTACAAAAGCCTCAGCATGACGCTGGGGCTTCTCAAGCGGACTCGGGGGCGGTGGGCGGTCGTCTCAAGCATTTCAGCGCGCAGTGGGCTCACTCGCAGGTAGATCCCTGGATCCTGCAGATAATATCTCAGGGGTACAGGTTGGAACTAGAGACAGATCCGCCTCGCCGTTTCCTGAAGTCTGCTTTACCAACGTCCCCCTCCGAAAGGGAGACGGTTTTGGAAGCCATTCACAAGCTGTACTCTCAGCAGGTGATAGTCAAGGTACCTCTTCTACAACAGGGAAAGGGGTATTATTCCACTCTATTTGTGGTACCGAAGCCGGACGGCTCGGTAAGACCTATTCTAAATCTGAAGTCCTTGAACCTGTACATAAAGAAGTTCAAGTTCAAAATGGAGTCACTCAGAGCAGTGATAGCGAACCTGGAAGAAGGGGACTTTATGGTGTCCTTGGACATCAAGGATGCGTACCTCCACGTTCCAATTTACCCCTCACACCAGGGGTACCTCAGGTTCGTTGTACAAAACTGTCACTATCAGTTTCAGACGCTGCCGTTCGGATTGTCCACGGCACCTCGGGTCTTTACAAAGGTAATGGCCGAGATGATGATTCTTCTTCGAAGAAAAGGCGTATTAATTATCCCATACTTGGACGATCTCCTAATAAGGGCAAGGTCCAGAGAACAGCTAGAGAGGGGATTAGCACTGTCTCAAGAAGTGCTAAAACAACACGGCTGGATTCTGAATATTCCAAAATCCCAGTTAATGCCGACAACTCGTCTGCTGTTCCTAGGGATGATTCTGGACACGGTTCAGAAAAAGGTTTTTCTCCCGGAGGAAAAAGCCAAGGAGTTGTCCGAGCTTGTCAGGAACCTCCTAAAACCAGGAAAGGTGTCTGTACATCAATGCACAAGAGTCCTGGGAAAAATGGTGGCTTCTTACGAAGCAATTCCATTCGGCAGATTCCATGCACGAATTTTCCAGAGGGATCTGTTAGACAAATGGTCAGGGTCGCATCTTCAGATGCACCAGCGGATAACCCTGTCTCCAAGGACAAGGGTATCTCTTCTGTGGTGGTTGCAGAGTGCTCATCTATTGGAGGGCCGCAGATTCGGCATACAGGATTGGATCCTGGTGACCACGGACGCCAGCCTGAGAGGCTGGGGAGCAGTCACACAAGGAAGAAACTTCCAGGGAGTGTGGACGAGCCTGGAAACGTCTCTTCACAAACATTCTGGAACTAAGAGCAATCTACAATGCTCTAAGCCAGGCAGAACCTCTGCTTCAAGGAAAACCGGTGTTGATCCAGTCGGACAACATCACGGCAGTCGCCCATGTGAACAGACAGGGCGGCACAAGAAGCAGGAGTGCAATGGCAGAAGCTGCAAGGATTCTTCGCTGGGCAGAGAATCATGTGATAGCACTGTCAGCAGTGTTCATCCCGGGAGTGGACAACTGGGAAGCAGACTTCCTCAGCAGACACGACCTTCACCCGGGAGAGTGGGGACTTCATCCGGAAGTCTTCCACATGCTGGTAACCCGTTGGGAAAGACCAATGGTGGACATGATGGCGTCTCGCCTCAACAAAAAACTGGACAGGTATTGCGCCAGGTCAAGAGATCCGCAGGCAATAGCTGTGGACGCGCTGGTAACGCCTTGGGTGTACCAGTCGGTGTATGTGTTTCCTCCTCTGCCTCTCATACCAAAAGTATTGAGAATTATACGGCAAAGAGGCGTAAGAACGATACTAGTGGTTCCGGATTGGCCAAGAAGGACTTGGTACCCGGAACTTCAAGAGATGATCACGGAAGATCCGTGGCCTCTACCTCTAAGGAGGGACTTGCTTCAGCAGGGTCCCTGTCTGTTTCAAGACTTACCGCGGCTGCGTTTGACGGCATGGCGGTTGAACGCCGGATCCTAAAGGAAAAAGGCATGCCGGAAGAAGTCATTCCTACTTTGATTAAAGCAAGGAAGGAAGTAACCGTGCAACACTATCACCGCATTTGGCGAAGATATGTTGCGTGGTGCGAGGATCGGAGTGCTCCGACGGAGGAATTTCAACTGGGTCGATTCCTACATTTCCTGCAATCAGGATTGTCTATGGGTCTCAAATTGGGATCTATTAAGGTTCAAATTTCGGCCCTGTCGATTTTCTTTCAAAAAGAATTGGCTTCAGTTCCTGAAGTCCAGACTTTTGTTAAGGGAGTGCTGCATATACAGCCTCCTGTGGTGCCTCCAGTGGCACCGTGGGATCTCAATGTGGTTTTGGAATTTCTAAAATCTCATTGGTTTGAACCACTAAAAAAGGTGGATTTAAAATATCTCACATGGAAAGTGACCATGTTACTAGCCCTGGCTTCGGCCAGGAGAGTGTCAGAACTGGCAGCTTTATCTTACAAAAGCCCATATCTGATTTTCCATTCGGACAGGGCAGAACTGCGGACTCGTCCGCATTTTCTCCCTAAGGTGGTGTCAGCATTTCATCTGAACCAGCCTATTGTAGTGCCTGCGGCTACAAGTGACTTGGAGGACTCCAAGTTACTGGACGTTGTCAGAGCATTAAAAATATATATTGCAAGGACAGCTGGAGTCAGAAAATCTGACTCGTTGTTTATATTGTATGCACCCAACAAGATGGGTGCTCCTGCGTCTAAGCAGACGATTGCTCGTTGGATCTGTAGCACAATCCAACTTGCACATTCTGTGGCAGGCCTGCCACAGCCTAAATCTGTAAAGGCCCACTCCACAAGGAAGGTGGGCTCATCTTGGGCGGCTGCCCGAGGGGTCTCGGCATTACAACTTTGCCGAGCAGCTACGTGGTCAGGGGAGAACACGTTTGTAAAATTTTACAAATTTGATACTCTGGCTAAGGAGGACCTGGAGTTCTCTCATTCGGTGCTGCAGAGTCATCCGCACTCTCCCGCCCGTTTGGGAGCTTTGGTATAATCCCCATGGTCCTTTCAGGAACCCCAGCATCCACTAGGACGATAGAGAAAATAAGAATTTACTTACCGATAATTCTATTTCTCGGAGTCCGTAGTGGATGCTGGGCGCCCATCCCAAGTGCGGATTATCTGCAATAATTGTACATAGTTATTGTTAACTAATTCGGGTTATTGTTAAGAAGCCATCTTTCAGAGGCTCCTCTGTTATCATACTGTTAACTGGTTTTGATCACAAGTTGTACGGTGTGATTGGTGTGGCTGGTATGAGTCTTACCCGGGATTCAAAATTCCTCCCTTATTGTGTACGCTCGTCCGGGCACAGTACCTAACTGGCTTGGAGGAGGGTCATAGGGGGAGGAGCCAGTGCACACCACCTGATCGGAAAGCTTTACTTTTGTGCCCTGTCTCCTGCGGAGCCGCTATTCCCCATGGTCCTTTCAGGAACCCCAGCATCCACTACGGACTCCGAGAAATAGAATTATCGGTAAGTAAATTCTTATTTTTAGTCTGCGCTAGAGCCTTACTCGCTATGCAGACAGACACCACAATAGGCAACGGACAGACACTTGCACGACTTATTGAAGTTATTATGTGTCATATATATATTTTATTGCTGAACAACATATTTATATGAAACTCATGGTTGTTCCTCTCTACGGAAATCTTTAGTAAAAGGCGAAAGATTTATTCGATCTGAAGAGAAACCAGAGTATTCTTTATGTGAAAAGCAGTTCACATGGGCATGTGAAACCCGAACCAAATTCCCACTAACACCCCTGCGCCTCTGGTGGCTTAGAGATGTAGGGCAGGAATGTTCCAGAATTACACACTGGAAAACAACAGGAAGCATGGTTAAAATGGCCCCTTTGCCATGCTGACCCTGATAATCACAGAACAAATTACAAATGTTTCTGTGTTAATATAGCCTATTATACAGTATAATCACAGGCCGGGTACAACACATGCTCTATGAATAAATATATATACAGGTTGAGTATCCCATATCCAAATATTCCGAAATACGGAATATTCCGAAATACAGACTTTTTTGAGTGAGAGTGAGATAGTGAAACCTTTGTTTTTTGATGGCTCAATGTACACAAACTTTGTTTAATACACAAAGTTATTAAAAATATTGTATTAAATGACTTTCAGGCTGTGTGTATAAGGTGTATATGAAACATAAATGAATTGTGTGAATGTAGACACACTTTGTTTAATGCACAAAGTTATAAAAATTATTGGCTAAAATGACCTTCAGGCTGTGTGTATAAGGTATATATGTAATATAAATGCATTCTGTGCTTAGATTTAGGTCCCATCGCCATGATATCTCATTATGGTATGCAATTATTCCAAAATACGGAAAAATCCCATATCCAAAATACCTCTGGTCCCAAGCATTTTGGATAAGGGAGACTCAACCTGTATAAGCTCAATAGCCTATGATAATTACAGACATTAATATATTTATACAGCATTAATATAGGCTCAATAGCCTATTATACAGTGATAACCACAGACCTTAATATAGGCTCCATAGCCTATTATACAGTGATAATCACCGACATTAATATATAGGCTGAATAACCTATTATACAGTGATAATAACAGCCATTAATATAGGCTCAATAGCCTATTATACCGTGAAAACCACAGACAGTAATATAGACTCAATAGCCTATTACTCCCAGGACAGGTAACAATACATTATAAATACCTGTCACATATATATAGCTGCCTATACACTGTGCTGCTGTTCATATATTTGATCCGCCAGATTCCACCGTGCCTCTTCCCCCCTGTAACGCTGTGTCTCTGCGGGAAGCCTGCAGCCTCTTAGCGCTGGCACTTGCGGGTGGATGGTGCTGGGCGGCCGGACGGAGCGGCGGTCACCGTCTCTGTACTGAGACTGAGGGAGCGTCTGCGGCCGTATGGCGCTGGGCGGCCGGACGGAGCGCTGGGACGGGCGGCTTGCAGACGTAGCGGCTGGGGCTTGGCGGGCGTATGAGCGGCGAAGCAGCATATTAACCCCAACATAGCGGGGCGGCAGCCTGCGCTGACCGCCCCGTTCCCCAGCCTACCTTGCTTGTCTCCTGATCATGGCTGCGACGGGGCTTCTTATGTGTAAGCTCCGTCCAGCTCTCCAGTGATGTAACTCATGGCTGTGACGGGGCTTCTTCTGTGTAAGCTCCGTCCAGCTCTGTAGTCCTGGCTGCGACGGGGCTTCTATGTGTAAGCTCCGTCCAGCTTTCCAGTCAGCTTTCCAGTGATCTAAGTCATGGCTGCGACGGGGCTTCTTCTGTGTAAGCTCCGTCCAGCTCTCTAGTCCTGGCTGCTCTTTGCAGGAGCAGTGGGCTGCCTGTGGCTGTGAGGGTGCTCTTTGTGAGGACCGACACGCCATGCGCTGCCCGTGCAGCGGCACTATCCCGGACCCATGTTTTTCTTGAAACTGGGAAGGGATGTGCTATTAAAAAAAAAATTAAAATAAAAATGAAAAATTAATAAAATCTTCCAACAAGTGTGGGAATCCCACAAGCCGATGTTAGTGCTTTGAGCACAGAAAAAACACTGGGTTCGTACACTGAGGTACTCTGGGATATGGAGGGGTGGAGAGTTCTAAATTTAAATATTCAGTGCCTTTGTTCTGCTACGCCGTCCATATCCCAAGAGTACTCCAGTGACCCCTAGTGGATGAAAAAGAAAGAATTGCACCGCTTAAAGATGGTACTAAATGCACCTGCCATGCTGTCAACCAACCAGACCCGTTCCAGCCACATAACACCCATTCTCTACTCCTTCCGCTGGCTACCTGTAAAATGGCGAATCGTTTTCAAGATTGGCTTACTGACTTTCAAAGCACTACATGACCTAGGACCAAGGTACCTGAAGCAGCTTCTGATTCCTTACTGCCCCACTCAATTACTGCAATCTGTTGATGGAGTACCTAGAATCTTTTGTTCCTTAAACCATGCAAGAAGTATTTTGAAATTGTTCTGGAAGCGGATTTTCTGTAATCTGGGAAATGCAGTGGTTACTAAAAAATAAATTTTCAGCATAAAAACAATACGAGCTGCACAGATTTTACTTTTTTGTAACATGCCTTCATCTTTTCAATTGGTTCTACACAGATACTGGTAGCACACACTTACAAATCCTACTTGGATATTTAGTGCATATACATTAAGCGGTTGTGTTTCACATGTTTGGTATCGGATTCGAGTTCTGTCCTGCTTCCAGACACCGTTTCCTTCATAGGTATCTGTAATAAACTGCAGTAACTGCTGTGATACAGACTGCTCAGCTTTCCTAGCTTCCTTTAGCCTGCCCATCACTCCTACAACGGGTGTGGATTATTAGATCTACACTAAAAAGGTCTACACGGTCAATAGGTCTACCACTAATGGTAAACATGCATTAGGTCAATAGGGTCAAAAGGTCGACAAAATAGGCAGACAGTAGGAAAGGTCAACAGTGTCAAAAGGTCAACATGTAAATGGTAGACAAAAAAGTTAGACACAATTTTTTTGTGTTTTTTGGGCGTTTTGTCACTTTTCTGCCAAAAACAAGCCCCTTTAGTGTACCACGTTCGCTCGCCATGCTTCAGGCAAGGTGCCTCACTCCACTGCCGCTAAGCTCGGCACAGGTTACTATTCCCAATCGTAGTCCACATGGGTGGTAAAGTATGAAAAAGTTTGTAAAAAATTGTAAAAAAAAAAGTAAAAGAAAAAATAAGATTTTAAACTTACCGGTAAATCTTTTTCTCCTAGTCCGTAGAGGATGCTGGGGACTCCGTAAGGACCATGGGGTATAGACGGGCTCCGCAGGAGACATGGGCACCACAAAGAACTTTTAGTATGGTGTGCACTGGCTCCTCCCTCTATGCCCCTCCTCCAGACCTCAGTTAGAGAAACTGTGCCCAGAGTAGATGGACAATATGAGGAAAGGATTTTGTTAATCTAAGGGCAAGATTCATACCAGCCCACACCAATCACACCGTATAACCTGGAATATACGCAACCAGTTAACAGTATGAACAAAACACAGTATCAGTCAAAGACCGATCCCAACTGCAACATAACCCTTATGTAAGCAACAACTATATACAAGTCTTGCAGATTTAGTCCGCACTGGGACGGGCGCCCAGCATCCTCTACGGACTAGGAGAAAAAGATTTACCGGTAGGTTTAAAATCTTATTTTCTCTTACGTCCTAGAGGATGCTGGGGATTCTGTAAGGACCATGGGGTTTATACCAAAGCTCCAAACCGGGCGGGAGAGTGCGGATGACTCTGCAGCACCGATTGAGCAAACGCGAGGTCCTCATAAGCCAGGGTATCAAACTTGTAGAATTTTGCAAAAGTGTTTGAACCCGCCCAAGTAGCTGCTCGGCAAAGCTGTAATGCCGAGACGCCTCGGGCAGCCGCCCAAGAAGAGCCCACCTTCCTAGTGGAATGGGTCTTTACCGAATTTGGTAACGGCAATCCAGCCGTAGAATGAGCCTGCTGAATCGTGTTACAGATCCAGCGAGCAATGGTCTGCTTAGAAGCAGGAGCGCCTTGTTGGCTGCATACAGGACAAACAGAGCCTCTGTTTTCCTAACCCTAGCCGTCCTGGCTACATAAATTTTTAAGGCCCTGACTACATCCAGGGACTTGGAGTCCTCCAAGTCATCTGTAGCCACGGGCACCACAATAGGTTGGTTCATATGAAATGAAGAAACCACCTTAGGCAAAAATTGAGGACGAGTCCTCAACTCTGCTCTATCCACATGGAAAATTAAATAGGGGCTCTTGTGAGACAAGGCCGCCAATTCCGACACCCGCCTTGCAGATGCCAAGGCCAATAACATGACCACCTTCTAAGTGAGAAATTTAAATTCCACCGTTTGAAGAGGCTCAAACCAGTGAGATTTTAGGAAACTTAACACCACGTTAAGGTCCCAAGGCGCCACAAAAGGAGGCTGGATGCGCAGCACTCCCTTCACAAAAGTCTGGACTTCTGGGAGAGAAGCCAATTCCTTCTGAAAGAATATAGATAGGGCCGAAATCTGTACCTTAATGTAGCCTAACTTCAGGCCCATATCCACTCCTGTCTGTAGAAAGTGGAGAAAACGGCCCAGATGGAAATCTTCCGTAGGAGCATTCTTGGCTTCACACCAAGATACATACTTCCTCCAGATACGGTGATAATGTTTCGCCGTCACCTACTTCCTAGCCTTTATCAGAGTAGGGATGACTTCCTCCGGAATACCTCTCCCAGCTAGGATTCGGTGTTCAACCGCCATACCGTCAAACGTAGCCACGGTAAGTCTTGGAATATGCAGGGCCCCTGCTGCAACAGGTCCTCCCTGAGAGGAAGAGGCCACGGATCTTCTGTGATCATTTCCTGAAGATCTGAATACCAGGCCAATCTGGAACAACGAGTATTGTCTGTACTCTTTTTCGTCTTATAATTCTCAATATTTTTGATATGAGAGGCAGAGGGGGGAACACATAGACAGACTGAAACACCCATGGTGTCACTAGGGCGTCTACCGCTACTGCCTGAGGGTCCCTTGACCTGGCACAATACCTCCGTAGCTTTTTGTTGAGGCATGACGCCATCATGTCTATTTGAGGAAGTCCCCCAATGACTTGTTATCTCTGCAAAGACTTCTTGATGAAGTCCCCACTCTCCTGGATGGAGATCGTGTCTGCTGAGGAAGTCTGCTTCCCAGATGTCCACTCCCGGTATGAAGACCGCTGACAGAACGCTTACGTGATTTTCCGCCCAGCGAAGAATCCTGGTGGCTTCCGCCATCGCCACTCTGCTCCTTGTCCCGCCTTGGCGGTTTACATGAGCCACGGCTGTGATGTTGTCTGATTGAATCAGCACCGGTAGGTCGCGAAGAAGATTCTCCGCCTGACGTAGGCCGTTGTATATGGCCCTCAATTCCAGCATGTTGATGTGTAGACAAGCCTCCTGGCTTGACCATAGTCCCTGAAAATTTCTTCCTTGTGTGACTGCTCCCCATCCTCGGAGGCTCGCGTCCGTGGTTAACAGAACCCAGTCCTGAATGCTGAACCTGCGACCTTCTAGAAGGTGAGCACTCTGCAGCCACCACAGGAGAGACACCCTGGCCCTGGGGGACAAGCTTATCTTCTGATGTATTTGTAGATGGGACCCTGACCACTTGTCCAGACGGTCCCACTGAAATGTCCTAGCATGGAACCTGCCGAAGGGGATGGCATCGTAGGCTGCCACCATTTTCCCCAGAACTCGAGTGCATTGATGAACAGACACTCTTTTTGGTTTTAGCAGGTCTCTGACCATGTTCTGGAGGTCCTGGGTTTTTTCCATTGGGAGAAAAACCCTCTTCTGTTCCGTGTCCAGAATCATGCCTAGGAATGATAGTCGAGTCGTTGGAACCAATTGTGACTTTGGCAGATTGAGAATCCAACCGTGCTGTTGTAGCACTCAGGGAGAGTGACATGCTCTTCAGCAATTGATCTCTCGATCTCGCTTTTATGAGGAGATCGTCCAAGTACGGGATAATTGTGACTCCTTGCCTGCGCAGGAGCACCATCATCTCCGCCATCACCTTGGTGAAAATCCCCGGTGCAGTGGAAAGCCCAAACGGCAGCGTCTGAAACTGGTAATGACAGTCCTGTACAGCGAATCTCAGGTATTCCTGATGAGGAGGATATATGGGGACATGAAGGTAGGCATCCTTCACGTCCAGTGATACCATAAACCCCCCCCCCCCCCCCCCTTCCAGGCTGGAGATCACTGCTCTGAGCAATTCCATCTTGAATTTTAACTTTTTCAAGTACAGGTTTAGGGATTTCAGATTTAAAATGGGTCTGACCGAACCATCCGGCTTCGGGACCACGAACAGGGTTGAATAGTACCCTTTCCCCTGTTGGACCAGGGGAACCTTGACAATCACTTGCTGTTGACACAGCTTTTGAATTGCAGCCAATACTATTTCCCTCTCTGGGGAAGAAGCTGGCAAGGCCGACTTGAAAAATCGGCGAGGGGGCACCTCTTCGAATTCCAGTTTGTAGCCTTGGGATACAATCTCCATCGCCCAAGGATCCACGTCTGACAGAACCCAGACCTGGCTGAAGAGTCGAAGACTGGCCCCCACCGGTGCGGGCTCCCTCAGTGGAGCCCCAGCGTCATGCAGTGGATTTAGCGGAAGCCGGGGAGGACTTTTGCTCCTGGGAACTAGCGAAGCAGGTGTTCTTTTTCCTCTACCCTTACCTCTGGTGAGGAAAGAGGAGCCCCGACCTCTTCTGGCCTTATGCGACCGAAAGGACTGCATCTGATACCGTGGAGTTTTCTTTTGCTGTTGGGGAACAATAGGTAAAAAAATAAGAATTTACTTACCGATAATTCTATTTCTCGGAGTCCGTAGTGGATGCTGGGGTTCCTGAAAGGACCATGGGGAATAGCGGCTCCGCAGGAGACAGGGCACAAAAAGTAAAGCTTTAGGATCAGGTGGTGTGCACTGGCTCCTCCCCCTATGACCCTCCTCCAAGCCTCAGTTAGGATACTGTGCCCGGACGAGCGTACACAATAAGGAAGGATTTTGAATCCCGGGTAAGACTCATACCAGCCACACCAATCACACTGTACAACCTGTGATCTGAACCCAGTTAACAGTATGATAACAGCGGAGCCTCTGAAAAGATGGCTCACAACAATAATAACCCGATTTTTGTAACTATGTACAAGTATTGCAGATAATCCGCACTTGGGATGGGCGCCCAGCATCCACTACGGACTCCGAGAAATAGAATTATCGGTAAGTAAATTCTTATTTTCTCTATCGTCCTAGTGGATGCTGGGGTTCCTGAAAGGACCATGGGGATAATACCAAAGCTCCCAAACGGGCGGGAGAGTGCGGATGACTCTGCAGCACCGAATGAGAGAACTCCAGGTCCTCCTTAGCCAGGGTATCAAATTTGTAGGATTTTACCAACGTGTTTGCCCCTGACTAAATAGCCGCTCGGCAAAGTTGTAAAGCCGAGACCCCTCGGGCAGCCGCCCAAGATAAGCCCACCTTCCTTGTGGAATGGGCATTTACATATTTTGGCTGTGGCAGGCCTGCCACAGAATGTGCAAGCTGAATTGTATTACACATCCAACTAGCAATAGTCTGCTTAGAAGCAAGAGCACCCAGTTTGTTGGGTGCATACAGGATAACAGCAAGTCAGTTTTCCTGACTCCAGCCGTCCTGGAACCTACATTTACAGGGCCCTGACCACATCTAGCAACCTGGAGTCCTCCAAGTCCCTAGTAGGCGCAAGGCACCAAAATAAGCTGGTTCAGGTGAAACACTGACACCACCTTAGGGAGAGAACTGGGGACGAGTCCGCAGCTCTGCCCTGTCCAAAGGGACAACCAGATATGGGCTTTTTTGAGAAAAAAACCACCAATTTGACACTCGCCTGGTCCAGGCCAGGGCCAAGAGCATGGTCACTTTTCATGTTAGATGCTTCAAATCCACAGATTTGACTGGTTTTAAACCAATGTGATTTGAGGAATCCCAGAACTACGTTGAGATCCCACAGTGCCACTGGAGGCACAAAAGGGGGTTGTATATGCAATACTCCCTTGACAAACTTCTGGACTTCAGGAACTGAAGCCACTTCTTTCTGGAAGAAAATCGACAGGGCCGAAAACTGAACCTTAATGGACCCCAATTTGAGGCCCATAGACACTCCTGTTTGCAGGAAATGCAGGAATCGACCGAGTTGAAATTTCTTCGTGGGGCCTTTCTGGCCTCACACCACGCAACATATTTTTGCCACATGTGGTGATAATGTTGTGCGGTCACCTCCTTTCTGGCTTTGACCAGGGTAGGAATGACCTCTTCCGGAATGCCTTTTTCCCTTAGGATCCGGCGTTCCACCGCCATGCCGTCAAACGCAGCTGCGGTAAGTCTTGGAACAGACATGGTACTTGCTGAAACAAGTCCCTTCTTAGCGGCAGAGGCCATAAGTCCTCTGTGAGCATCTCTTGAAGTTCCGGGTACCAAGTCCTTCTTGGCCAATCCGGAGCCATGAGTATAGTTCTTACTCCTCTACGTCTTATAAGTCTCAGTACCTTAGGTATGAGAAGCAGAGGATGGAACACATACACCGACTGGTACATCCATGGTGTTACCAGAACGTCCACAGCTATTGCCTGAGGGTCTCTTAACCTGGCGCAATACCTGTCCCTTTTTTTGTTCAGACGGGACGCCATCATGTCCACCTTTGGTATTTCCCAACGGTTTACAATCATGTGGAAAACTTTCCGATGAAGTTTCCACTCTGCCGGGTGGAGGTCGTGCCTGCTGAGGAAGTCTGCTTCCCAGTTTCCATTCCCGGAATGAAACACTGCTGACAGTGCTATCACATGATTTTCCGCCCAGCGAAAAGTCCTTGCAGTTTTTGCCATTGCCCTCCTGCTTCTTGTGCCGCCCTGTCTATTTACGTGGGCGACTGCCGTGATGTTTTTCCCACTGGATCAATACCGGCTGACCTTGAAGCAGAGGTCTTGCTAAGCTTAGAGTATTATAAATTTACCCTTAGCTCCAGTATATTTATGTGGAGAAAAGTCTCCAGACTTGATCACACTCCCTGGAAATTTTTTCCTTGTGTGACTGCTCCCCAGCCTCTCGGGCTGGCCTCCGTGGTCACCAGCATCCAATCCTGAATGCCGAATCTGCGGCCCTCTAGAAGATGAGCACTCTGTAACCACCACAGGAGAGACACCCTTGTCCTTGGATATAGGGTTATCCGCTGATGCATCTGAAGATGCGATCCGGACCATTTGTCCAGCAGATCCCACTGAAAAATTCTTGCGTGAAATCTGCCGAATGGAATTGCTTCGTAGGAAGTCACCATCTTTACCAGGACCCTTGTGCAATGATGCACTGATTTTAGGAGGTTCCTGACTAGCTCGGATAACTCCCTGGCTTTCTCTTCCGGGAGAAACACCTTTTTCTGGACTGTGCCCAGAATCATCCCTAGGCACAGCAGACTTGTCGTCGGGATCAGCTGCGATTTTGGAATATTTAGAATCCACCCGTGCTGTTGTAGCAGTATCCGAGATAGTGCTACTCCGACCTCCAACTGTTCCCTGGACTTTGCCCTTATCAGGAGATCGTCCAAGTAAGGGATAATTAAGACGCCTTTTCTTCGAAGAAGAATCATCATTTCGGCCATTACCTTGGTAAAGACCCCGGGTGCCGTGGACAATCCAAACGGCAGCGTCTGAAACTGATAGTGACAGTTCTGTACCACGAACCTGAGGTACCCTTAGTGAGAAGGGCAAATTTTGGACATGGAGGTAAGCATCCCTGATGTCTCGGGACACTATATAGTCCCCTTCTTCCTGGTTCGTTATCACTGCTCTGAGTGACTCCATCTTGATTTGAACCTTTGTAAGTGTTCAAATTTTTTTAGATTTAGAATAGGTCTCACCTAGCCTTCTGGCTTCAGTACCACAATATAATGTGGAATAATACCCCTTTTCTTGTTGTAGGAGGGGTAATTTGATTATCACCTGCTGGGAATACAGCTTGTGAATTGTTTCCCATACTGCCTCCTTGTCGGAGGGAGACCTTGGTAAACCAGACTTCAGGAGCCTGCGAAGGGGAAACGTCTCGACATTCCAAACTGTACCCCTGGGATACTACATGTAGGATCCAGGGGTCCTGTACGGTCCCAGCGTCATGCTGAGAGCTTGGCAGAAGCGGTGGAACGCTTCTGTTCCTGGGAATGGGCTGCCTGCTGCAGTCTTCTTCCCTTTCCTCTATCCCTGGGCAGATATGACTCTTATAGGGACGAAAGGACTGAGGCTGAAAAGACGGTGTCTTTTTCTGCAGAGATGTGACTTAGGGTAAAAACGGTGGATTTTCCAGCAGTTGCCGTGGCCACCAGGTCCGATGGACCGACCCTAAATAACTCCTCTTCCTTTATACGGCAATACACCTTTGTGCCGTTTGGAATCTGCATCACCTGACCACTGTCGTGTCCATAAACATCTTCTGGCAGATATGGACATCGCACTTACTCTTGATGCCAGAGTGCAAATATCCCTCTGTGCATCTCGCATATATAGAAAATGCATCCTTTAAATGCTCTATAGTCAATAAAATACTGTCCCTGTCAAGGGTATCAATATTTTTAGTCAGGGAATCCGACCAAGCCACCCCAGCTCTGCACATCCAGGCTGAGGCGATCGCTGGTCGCAGTATAACACCAGTATGTGTGTATATACTTTTTATGATATTTTCCAGCCTCCTGTCAGCTGGCTCCTTGAGGACGGCCCTATCTATAGACGGTACCGCCACTTGTTTTGATAAGCGTGTGAGCGCCTTATCCACCCTAAGGGGTGTTTCCCAACGCGCCCTAACTTCTGGCGGGAAAGGGTATACCGCCCATAATTTTCTATCGGGGGGAACCCACGCATCATCACACACTTCATTTAATTTATCTGATTCAGGAAAAACTACGGTAGTTTTTTCACATCCCACATAATACCCTCTTTTGTGGTACTTGTAGTATCAGAAATATGTAACACCTCCTTCATTGCCCTTAACGTGTGGCCCTAATAAGGAATTATTCACCGTCGACACTGGATTCAGTGTCCGTGTCTGTGTCGACCGACTAAAGTAAACGGGCGTTTTAAAACCCCTGACGGTGTTTCTGAGACGTCTGGACCGGTACTAATTGTTTGTCGGCCGTCTCATGTCGTCAACCGACCTTGCAGCGTGTTGACATTATCACGTAATTCCCTAAATAAGCCATCCATTCCGGTGTCGACTCCCTAGAGAGTGACATCACCATTACAGGCAATTGCTCCGCCTCCTCACCAACATCGTCCTCATACATGTCGACACACACGTACCGACACACAGCACACACACAGGGAATGCTCTGATAGAGGACAGGACCCACTAGCCCTTTGGAGAGACAGAGGGAGAGTTTGCCAGCACACACCAAAAACGCTATAATTATATAGGGACAACCTTATATAAGTGTTTTCCCTTATAGCATCTTTTATATATTTCTAACGCCAAATTAGTGCCCCCCCTCTCTGTTTTAACCCTGTTTCTGTAGTGCAGTGCAGGGGAGAGCCTGGGAGCCTTCCCTCCAGCCTTTCTGTGAGGGAAAATGGCGCTGTGTGCTGAGGAGATAGGCCCCGCCCCTTTTTCGGCGGGCTCGTCTCCCGCTCTTTAATGGATTCTGGCAGGGGTTAAATATCTCCATATAGCCCCCGGAGGCTATATGTGAGGTATTTTTAGCCAAAAAAGGTTTTCATTTGCCTCCCAGGGCGCCCCCCTCCCAGCGCCCTGCACCCTCAGTGACTGCCGTGTGAAGTGTGCTGAGAGGAAATGGCGCACAGCTGCAGTGCTGTGCGCTACCTTAAGAAGACTGAGGAGTCTTCTGCCGCCGATTCTGGACCTCTTCTCGTTTCAGCATCTGCAAGGGGGCCGGCGGCGAGGCTCCGGTGACCATCCAGGCTGTACCTGTGATCGTCCATCTGGAGCTAATGTCCAGTAGCCAAAGAAGCCAATCCATCCTGCACGCAGGTGAGTTCACTTCTTCTCCCCTAAGTCCCTCGTTGCAGTGATCCTGTTGCCAGCAGGACTCACTGTAAAATAAAAAACCTAAGCTAAACTTTTCTAAGCAGCTCTTTAGGAGAGCCACCTAGATTGCACCCTTCTCGGCCGGGCACAAAAATCTAACTGAGGCTTGGAGGAGGGTCATAGGGGGAGGAGCCAGTGCACACCACCTGATCCTAAAGCTTTACTTTTTGTGCCCTGTCTCCTGCGGAGCCGCTATTCCCCATGGTCCTTTCAGGAACCCCAGCATCCACTAGGACGATAGAGAAAGTAGATTTACCCGCGGTAGCTGTGGAAACCAGGTCCGCGAGACCATCCCCAAACAAAACTTCACCCTTGTAAGGTAAAACCTCCATATGCTTCTTTGAGTCTGCATCACCCGTCCATTGGCGGGTCCACAGAGCTCGCCTCGCAGAAATAGCCATGGCGTTGGCTCTGGAACCAAGCAGGCCAACGTCTCTTTGAGCGTCTCTCATATATAAGACTGCATCTTTAATGTGACCTAAGATCAGTAAAATGGTATCCCTGTCTAGGGTATCAAAGTCAGCTGATAAGGTATCAGTCCACGCTGCAACTGCGCTACAAACCTATGCCGATGCTATCGCCGGCCTGAGCAAAGCACCCGTATGCGTATAAATAGATTTTAAGGTAGTTTCCTGTCTGCGATCAGCAGGATCCACGAGGGCTGCCGTGTCTGGAGACGGTAGCGCCACCTTCTTGGACTGATGCGTTAAAGCTTTGTCCACCCTGGGCGAGGATTCCTACCATACCCTGTCCTGTACAGGGAAAGGATACGCCATAAGAATCCTCTTGGGAATCTGCAGTTTTTTGTCTGGAGTTTACCAAGCTTTTTCAAATACTTTGTTTAGTTCATGAGATGGGGGAAAGGTTACCTCAGGTTTCTTTTCCTTGTACATGCGCACCCTCGTGTCAGGGACAGAGGGGTCATCAGTGATATGCAAAACATCTTTTATTGCAATAATCATATAATGAATACTTTTGGCCACCCTTGGGTGTAACTCTGCATCATCGTAGTCGACACTGGAGTCAGAATCCGTGTCGGTATCAGTGTCTGCCATTTGTGATAGGGGACGTTTTTGAGACCCTGAAGGGCCCTGTGACCCAGTCCATTCCGTGGATTGACTCCCTGCTTTTTCCCTGGACTCTGCTTTGTCCATTCTCTTATGTAATAAGGTCACATTTGCATTTAACATATTCCACATGTCCAACCAATCATGAGTCGGCGTTGCCGACGGAGACACACCAATCATCTGCTCCACCTCCTCCTTGGACGAGTCTTCCGCTTCAGACATGCCGACACACACGTACCGACACCCCCACACACACAGGGATATATCTATAAGGGGATAGTTCCCCAACAAGGCACTTTGGAGAGACAGAGAGAGAGTATGCCAGCACACACCCAGCGCCAACTGACACTGGAAAGAAATTCCCAGATATAGCGCTTTTATATATATAATAATCGTGTAATACACTCACTGCGCCTTACAAGTGCCCCCCCCCCTCTTTTCAGCCCTCTGTCACCGTGTTCAGCAGGGGAGAGTCCGGGGAGCCAGCTTCTCTGCAGTGCTCTGTGGAGAAAATGGCGCTGGTTAGTGCTGAGGGACCAAGCTCCACCGCCTCCAGCGGCGGGCTTCGGTCCCGCTCAATTGTATAAAAAATGGCGGGGGATGTATATTTTAACTGCCTCCGCAGCCTAATATCTATATAATGCCAGGCCAGAGGTTTATATTGCTGCCCAGGGTGCCCCCCCTGCACCCATCAGTGCCTGTCAGTGTGTGTAGTGTGTGGGAGCAATGGCGCGCAGCGTTACCGCTGCGCACTTACCTCAGTGAAGATCTGAAGTCTTCTGCCGCCTTGAAGTCTTCTTTTCTTCTTATACTCACCCGGCTTCTATCTTCCGGCTCTGTGAGGAGGACGGCGGCGCGGCTCTGGGACGAACGGCAGGGGGAGACCTGCGTTCCGACTCCCTCAGGAGCTAATGGTGTCCAGTAGCCTAAGAAGCAGAGCCTATCACTTAAGTAGGTCTGCTTCTCTCTCCTCAGTCCCACGATGCAGGGAGCCTGTTGCCAGCAGTGCTCCCTGAAAATAAAAAACCTAGCAAAATTATTTTTCAGAGAAACTCAGGAGAGCTCCCCTGTAGTGCACCCAATCTTCTCTGGGCACAGGATCTAACTGAGGTCTGGAGGAGGGGCATAGAGGGAGGAGCCAGTGCACACCATACTAAAAGTTCTTTGTGGTGCCCATGTCTCCTGCGGAGCCCATCTATACCCCATGGTCCTTACGGAGTCCCCAGCATCCTCTAGGACGTAAGAGAAACTTGTGTCTAGCATGTATGTGTCGACTATTGTCATGTCAACCTTTTGAACTGTCTGCCTTTTACATGTCAAACTTTTCACAGTCAACCTAATGCATATCTACCATTAGTGGTAGACCTATTGCCTGTAGACCTTTATAATGTAGATCTATAGTATGGATACCCCTACAACAAGATGAATGCACACGGTCTTCAGATATAGGGACGTTTATTTGAAAGAGTTCCACAATCAGGTCTGCAGACTGGTGTACGGCTTGCAGCATCAGATGATGCGTTGCCGAGACCAATGAGAAGGGAAACCCCTGCACCCACAGAAGAGAAGAAAAATATCTACTAAACAGGAAGAGAAAGAGCTGCATTATATACCACCCAAGCTCAAGGGCATGTTTGTTATATACCTGCCTGTATCTATCTTATAAGGGAGCTAACTAACTGTATGGATCAGCAATTGAACGCTGAATCCATTGGGAAGAACCACAAAAGAAGTATCAACTAGTATGAAAACAAACAAACAAACAAAAAAAAGATGGCCTTTAGGAACTACAAACAAACTCAAAATAATAACGACAAAGAGGTGTATACTGCCGGGTATGGTATGGAGGGTCGACAGTGTCTAGGTCGGCCACAATTGGACGACAGCAACTAGGTCAACAGGTCAAAATGATGTTTTTTGGGGGTGATTTCTCCGTACAGTGACCGGGAACCCCAATTAGTGCACAGTGTCTCCTCGCATGGCTTGCTTCACTCACCATGCTTCGGGCAAGGTGCCTCGCTGCGCTCTGCACAGGTTACTATTCCCAATTGTAGACCTAGACATTGTCGACCTAAGTGGGGTCGACCTAGAGACCAGATACCATACTGCCAGATGGAAGGAGTCTAAGAAAGTGATCAGGTGTGCAAAGGCAGAAGCTGAGGAGAAAATGGTCCAGTCAGTAGATAAAGGGGGCAAAACCTTTAAGTATATAAGTGAAAGGAGAAAATCAAATGGAGGTATAATAAGACTCAAGACAGTGAGAATTTGGTGGAGGGAGAAAAGGCAATAGCTGATCATCTAAATAATTATTTTTGCTCAGTATTCACTACAGAAGAAAAAGGAAAGGGGCCACATTTAAGTTGCAAGAACATGCATAAAAATAATGTAAATGAAAGTAGAGGAGAAGGTCCTAACAGAACTTTCAAAACTGAAAGTGAATAAATCAATGGGACCAGATGGGATACATCCATGGATACTAAAAGAGCTAAAAGATGTACTTGTAGCACCATTAACAGAATTATTCAACCAGTCACTAGATACAGGTGCAATTCCAAAAGGACTGGAAAAGAGTGAATGTAGTTCCACTGCACAAAAGTGGAAGCAAGGAAGAAGCAACTACACACCAGTAGGCCTTAAGTCATTAAAGCAATTTAAAATTGTTTGGGATCGGCATATGAATATCCTTTCAAAGAACTAAGGTTTAAAAGGGTTTGAGATTGATAAAAAAAAAAGGGGCAGACCAGATGGCCCAAGCGGTTCTTATCTGCCGTCAAATTCTATGTTTCTATGTTAAATATATTTAAGAATGCATTAGTTTACACACAGGCAAAATAATATGTTTTATCATCTCAGCTATATATATTTTTGACAAAAAATATGTTTTAGTGTTGCAGTGTTTAAACTTAGTGGGTAGGTATCAATAAAATTGCTATCAACCAAATTGGACATATTTACTTCTTTGGGTAAAAAAAACATTAAGTAAACTAGAAAAGAGAGCAAGATTTCTGTTAGGACAGTCAATGAAATATTTATTTTTCTCCAAACAACTGAAATAATGTCACATATTCACAACATTATACGTTTTACCTCAGTATAGTCTGGAATTGTACTCAGATTTAATCGTATTGTGTTTTTTTTTAGTATCAATCCCCATGTGAAACACCATGAGTCTGCAACTGATTAAAGAGCTGTATTACCAGAAAGCATGGTAATAAATCACAAGCTGATAAATGTGAAGAGCTGCACCTATCTCATTGCATTCTCAAACTCCATAGCAACTGAAACGAATCGGATGTACATATATATATATATATATATATATATATATATATATATATATATATATATATATATAGATGTGGGTTAAGCGCAAATCAACAATGATAGTGAAAGGAACTGCAATAATTAAATCTTATTGGGTAACGGTTTGAAAGATTTTTCATCAAAGCAGAGTATCAGAAGACATCACATACAGAAGATACGTTTGGTAAACTTGTGAGGTAATGACAACTCTGCTCCTTTACGGGCAATGCCTCATCCCGGCATTACCCGTAAGACTTGTGTCACCTAAAGTAAGTTTCTCTTGCAAGCCTATTTAATGACATCCCTGATCCAACTTGCAAGAGTATGTCTGGATGGACACATCCTTTATTTTGCACTAAAGGGAGAACAAAATGCAGATCCGTCTCTCTACTGGTACCCAAAAAAATGATCAATAAAAGTAGCTCGAGCCGCCACTGCTTAAAATTGGTAATTATCCACCCCCTCCTTAAATCCAAGACTCTTATTAAAAAATGGAAACTCTAGAGAGAACATATTTCCCCACCCTGCTGAAACTGTACTCCTGGCATGAGTATACGGAGGAGGGGGAAGACATCCCAACACAGGGCAGGAATCCACATCAGATTAAACAAACCTCCCTCGATTAACCCCACTAACAATACCTAATGAATTACACTGCTATTTGATGTACTTCTAACTATAATGGTCTATATCCTTATACTATCAACTTGTTGAGTATCTGATGTATGCACGTGTGTTGAATTGTGTCACCTCCCTTCTTCTGTATCCCATATTTATGCATTTTGCAAATTTTCAATTGTAATGATGAAAATAAGATTTTACTCACCGGTAAATCTATTTCTCGTAGTCCGTAGTGGATGCTGGGACTCCGTAAGGACCATGGGGATTAGCGGCTCCGCAGGAGACTGGGCACAACTAAAGAAAGCTTTAGGACTACCTGGTGTGCACTGGCTCCTCCCACTAAGACCCTCCTCCAGACCTCAGTTAGGATACTGTGCCCGGAAGAGCTGACACAATAAGGAAGGATTTTGAATCCCGGGTAAGACTCATACCAGCCACACCAATCACACCGTATAACTCGTGATACTATACCCAGTTAACAGTATGAAATATAACTGAGCCTCTCAACAGATGGCTCAACAATAACCCTTTAGTTAGGCAATAACTATATACAAGTATTGCAGACAATCCGCACTTGGGATGGGCGCCCAGCATCCACTACGGACTACGAGAAATAGATTTACCGGTGAGTAAAATCTTATTTTCTCTGACGTCCTAAGTGGATGCTGGGACTCCGTAAGGACCATGGGGATTATACCAAAGCTCCCAAACGGGCGGGAGAGTGCGGATGACTCTGCAGCACCGAATGAGCAAACTCCAGGTCCTCCTCAGCCAGGGTATCAAACTTGTAGACTCTTGCAAAAGTGTTTGAACCCGACCAAGTAACAGCTCGGCAAAATTGTAAAGTCGAGACCCCTCGGGCAGCCGCCCAAGAAGAGCCCCTTTCCTTGTGGAATGGGCTTTTACACATTTAGGGTGCGGCAGTGCAGCCGCAGAATGTGCAAGTTGAATCGTGCTACAGATCCAGCGAGCAATAGTCTGCTTAGAAGCAGGAGCACCCAGCTTGTTGGGTGCATACAGGATAAATAGCGAGTCAGTTTTCCCGACTCCAGCCGTCCTGGAAACATATACTTTTCAGGGCCCTGACTACGTCCAGAAAACTTGGAATCCTCCAAGTCCCAAGTAGCCGCAGGCACCACAATAGGTTGGTTCACATGAAAAACTGATACCACCTTAGGAAGGAATTGGGAACGAGTCCTCAATTCCGTCTTATCCATCTAAAATACAGATAAGGGCATTTGTATGACAAAGCCGCCAATTCTGATACACGCCTGGCCGACGCCACGGCCCACAGCATGACCACTTTCCACGTGAGGTATTGTAGCTCCACGGATTTAAGTGGCTCAACTCAATGCGACTTCAGGAAATCCAACACTACGTTGAGATCCCACGGTGCCACTGGAGGCACAAACGGGGGTTGACTATGCAGCACTCCCTTAACAAAAGTCTGAACTTCAGGCAGTGAAGCCAGTTCTATTTTGGAAGAAAATCGATAGAGCCGAAATCTGGACCTTAATGGAACCCAATTTTAGGCCCATAGTCACCTCTGACTTGTAGGAAGTGCAGAAAGCGACCTAGCTGAAATTCCTCCTTTGGGGCCTTACTGGCCTCACAGCACGCAACATATTTCCGCCATATGCGGTGATAATGGTTTGCGTTCACTTCTTTCCTAGCTTTAAATAGCGTAGGGATAACTTCCTCCGGAATGCCCTTTTCCTTCAGGATCCGGCGTTCAACCGCCATGCCGTCAAACGCAGCCGCGGTTCGTCTTGGAACAGACAGGCCCCCTGCTGCAGCAGGTCCTGTCTGAGCGGCAGAGGCCATGGGTCCTCTGAGATAATTTCTTGGAGTTCTGGGTACCAAGCTCTTCTTGGCCACCCGGAACAATGAGTATAGTTCTTACTCCTCTCCTTCTTATTATTCTCATTACCCTGGGTATGAGAGGCAGAGGAAGGAACACATACACCAACTGGTACACCCACGGTGTTACCAGAGCGTCCACAGCTATCGCCTGAGGGTCCCTTGACCTGGCGCAATATCTTTGTAGCTTTTTGTTGAGGCGGGACGCCATCCTGTCCACCTGTGGCCTTTCCCCACGGTGTACAATCATTTGGAAGACTTCTGGATGAAGTCCCCACTCTCTCGGGTGGAGGTCGTGTCTGCTGAGAAAGTCTGCTTCTCAGTTGTCCACTCCGGGAATGAACACTGCTGACAGTGCTAACACATGATTTTCCGCCCATCGGAGAATCCTTGTGGCTTCTGCCATCGCCATCCTGCTTCTTGTGCCGCCCTGTCGGTTTACATGAGCGACCGCCGTGATGTTGTCTGACTGGATCAGCACCGGCCCGTGTTTAAGCAGGGGTCTATCCTGACTTAGGGCATTGTAAATGACCCAAAGTTCCAGAACATTTATGTGTAGGGAAGTCTCCTGACTTTTCCATAGGCCTTGGAAGTTTCTTCCCTGTGTGACTGCCCCCCAGTCTTGAAGGCTGGCATCCGTGGTCACCAGGACCCAGTCCTGTATGCCGAATCTGCGGCCCCCTAGAAGATGTGCAGTCACCACCACAGCGACACCCTGGCCCTTGGAGACAGGGTTCACCGCTGATGCATCTGAGAATGCGACCCGGACCACTTGTCCAACAGATCCCACTGGAAGATCCTTGCATGGGACTTGGCGAATGGAAATTCTTCGTAAGAAGCTACCATCTTTCCCAAGGCTCGCGTGCATAGATGCACCGATACCTGTATTTGTATTAGGAGGTCTCCGTCTAGAGACGCCAACTCCTTGGACTTCTCCTCCGGGAGAAACCCTTTTTATCCTGTTCTGTGTCCAGAACCATACCCAGGAACAGTAGACGCGTCGTAGGAACCAGCTGTGACTTTGGAATATTCAGAATCCAGCCGTGCTGTTGTAGCACTTCCCGAGATAGTGCTACTCCGACGAACAACAGCTCCCTGGACCTCGCCTTTATAAGGAGATCGTCCAAGTACGGGATAAGTACTTCGGCCATTACCTTGGTAAATACCCTCGGTGCCGGGGACAGACCAACGGCAACGTCTGGAATTGGTAATGACAATCCTGTACCACAATTTTGAGGTACACCTGGTGACGAGGGTAAATAGGGACATGCAGGTAAGAATCCTTGGTGTCCAGTGATACCCTGAAATTTTCCAGGCTTGCAATAATCGCCCTGAGCGATTCCATTTAGAACTTGAACCTTCGTATATAAGTGTTCAAGGATTTCAATTTTAGAATGGGTCTCACCGAACCGTCTGGTTTCGGTACCACAACATTTTGGAATAGTAACCCCGGCCTTGTTGAAAGAGGGGTACCTTGATTTCACCTGCTGGAAGTACAGCTTGTGAATTGCCGCCAGTACTACCTTTCTCCGAGGGCAGCAGGCAAGGCTGATGTGAGGCAACGGCGAGGGGGAGTCGTCTCGAACTCCAGCCTGTATCCCTGATATTACTTGCAGAACCTAGGGATCCACCTGTGGGCAAGCCCACTGGTCCCTGCAGTTCCCGAGACGCGCCCCCACCGCACCTGTCTCCACCTGTGGAGCCCCAGCGTCATGCGGTGGACTCAGAGGAAGCGAGGGAAGATATTTGATCCTGGAACTGGCTGACTGGTGCAGCTTTTTCCTTCTTCCCTTGTCTCTGTGCAGAAAGGAAGCGCCTTTGACCCGCTTGCTTTTCTGAAGCCAAAAGGACTGTACCTGAAAATACGGTGCTTTCTTTAGGCTTTTGTGAGGAAACCTGAGGTAAAAAAATTTCTTCCCAGCTGTTGCTGTGGATACGAGGTCCCAGAGACCATCCCCAAACAATTCCTCACCCTTATAAGGCAGAATCTCCATGTGCCTTTTAAATGCAGCATCACCTGTCCACTGCCGGGTTTCTACTACCCTCCTGGCAGAATGGACATTGCATTAATTCTGGATGCCAGCCGGCAAATATCCCTCTGTGCATCCTTTATATATAAGACAACGTCTTAAATATGCTCAATGTTAGCAAATATTATTATCCCTGTCTTAGCGTATTAATATTATCTGACAGGGTGTCAGACCACGCTGCAGCAGCACTATTTATGCTGAGGCAATTGCAGGTTTCAGTATATAACCTGAGTGTGTAAATACAGACTTCAGGATCGCCTCCTGCTTTTTATCAGCAGGTTACTTCAAGGTGGCCGTATCCTAAGACGGCAGTGCCACCTTTTGACAAACGTGTGAGCGCCTTATCCACCCTAAGGGATATCTCCCAACGTGACCTATCCTCTGGCGGGAAAGGGTACGCCATCAGTAACTTTTTAGAAATAACCAGTTTCTTATCGGGGGAAACCACGCTTCTTTACACACATCATTCATTTATCTGATGGGGGAACAAAACAGTGGCTGTTTTTTCTCCCCAAAAATAAAACCCCTTTTATGTGGTACTTGGGATTATGTCAGAAAATGCGTAACACATTTTTCATTGCCGAGATCATGTAACGGATGTTCCTAGTGGATTGTGTATATGTCTCAACCTCGTCGACACTGGAGTCAGACTCCGTGTCGACATCTGTGTCTGCCATCTGAGGTAACGGGCGTTGTTTTGAGCCCCTGATGGCCTTTGAGACGCCTGGGCAGACGCGGGCTGAGAAGCCGGCTGTCCCACAGCTGTTACGTCATCCAGCCTTTTATGTAAGGAGTTGACACTGTCGGTTAATACCTTCCACCTATCCATCCACTCTGGTGTCGGCCCCACAGGGGGCGACATCCCATTTATCGGCCTCTGCTCCGCCTCCACGTAACCTTCCTCATCCAACATGTCGACACAGCCGTACCGACACACCGCACACACACAGGGAATGCTCTGACTGAGGACAGGACCCCACAAAGTCCTTTGGGGAGACCGAGAGAGAGTATGCCAGCACACACCAGAGCGCTATATAATGCAGGGATTAACACTATAACTGAGTGATTTTTCCCCAAATAGCTGCTTGTATACATATATTGCGCCTAAATTTAGTGCCCCCCCTCTCTTTTTAACCCTTTGAGCCTGAAAACTACAGGGGAGAGCCTGGGGAGCTGTCTTCCAGCTGCACTGTGAAGAGAAAATGGCGCCAGTGTGCTGAGGGAGAAGCCCCGCCCCCTTTTCGGTGGACTTTCTCCCGCTTTTTCTGTGATACTGGCAGGGGTAATTTTACATCTATATAGCCTCTGGGACTATATATGATGTATATTTTGCCAGCCAAAGTGTTATTTATTGCCCTCAGGGCGCGCCAACCCCCCCCCCCCCCCCAGCGCCCTGCACCCATCAGTGACCGAAGTGTGAGTTGTACATGAGGAGCAATGGCGCACAGCTGCAGTGCTGTGCGCTACCTTGGTGAAGACCGAAGTCTTCTGCCGACGATTTTCCGGACCTTCTTCGTGCTTCTGGCTCTGTAAGGGGGACGGCGGCGCGGCTCCGGGAACGAACACCAAGGTCGGGTCCTGCGGTCGATCTTTCTGGAGCTAATGGTGTCCAGTAGCCTAAGAAGCCCAAACTACCACCTGTTAGGTAGGTTCGCTTCTTCTCCCCTTAGTCCCTCGCTGCAGTGAGTCTGTTGCCAGCAGATCTCACTGAAAATAAAAAACCTAAATATACTTTCTTTCTAGGTGCTCAGGAGAGCCCCTAGTGTGCATCCAGCTCAGCCGGGCACAGAAATCTAACTGAGGTCTGGAGGAGGGTCTTAGTGGGAGGAGCCAGTGCACACCAGGTAGTCCTAAAGCTTTCTTTAGTTGTGCCCAGTCTCCTGCGGAGCCGCTAATCCCCATGGTCCTTACGGAGTCCCAGCATCCACTTAGGACGTCAGAGAAAAGAAAAAGAAAAAAATGTAAGCATTCTTCCTATTAGTTGGCTGTGGGCTGAGACACAGAAATTTGTTATCCCGGTTGATATGAAAAGAGGAAACCATCTTAGGTAGAAAACACGTTTGAGGTGTCCTGTCCGTATCCTGCCAACGTCCACATTGGAAGGGCCACCACAACTGGAGATCCCTGTCAGCGTCCGGAGTCTTACTGGTACGCTGGGGCCGCGGAGCTGGCTTCCTTGGCGTTGTGCGGGCAGCGGCGGAGGTGGGCTGCTGCGCCGGATCCGTGGGCAGCAGTAGCGGCGGTGAGGGGGTCCGCTCGTGGCGGCGGGACGCCGCTACAGCGGGTCGCTCTCGCTGAACCGTTGCTTGGAGACCAGGGGCAGTGAGCAATGTGGCTTTGCAAAAAGGTCTGCATTACTGGGCGCCGCCATGTTGGAGACAAAGTTTTAAGCATAGTTCCTGTTTCCTGTTTCTTCCAGCCAATCCATTGGAAGCTCTCCCTATAAAAGGGGGCTGGTTTAGGACAGGGATGCCAGTGCTTCAAGTTACAACCCTGTTGTAGGTGCTTTAGCCTGTGCTCCCAGGATTCCTGCTGTATCTTGGTTCCTCCTGATCCTGCTTGGTCGGTTCTCTGTTGCTGCTGCAGCCCTGCCGTTTCTTGCCTGCTACTGCCTGTGGAAGCGCTCCTGGAAAACCCGGTCCAGTAAGACTCTTTGGGCACAGTCGGCCCCGGGTCTTCTGCCTCGTCTTTCAAGCCACACTCCACAGATCTCCTTCACCAGCCACGCCTTTGTACCACTGACCACAGCCTGCAGATTATTATCTTCAAGCCTCGTTTTCCAAACCACAGTCCACAGTCCTCGTCTCCAGCCACGTTTTCAACTACCATCCACAGTTCCACAGTTCATCATCTACAGTCTCGTCTTTCAAATCACAGTCCGCAGTTCTTCACCTCCAGCCACGTCTTTAACCATTGTGCTTCAGCCTCAGTTCTCTACCTCAGCCCTGTACATAATACTTTCCATTGACTCTCAAACCCCGCCTACGTTCTTCATTGCTCCGTGTCCCATGCGAAGGAACTATATCCAGCCCCCTCATCTGGTTCATTCACAGCCTGCTACCTCCTCGGGCAAATCTCAGCTGCCGGATCCTCAAACCGTGCCAGACGTGACAATCCCACTCTGAGCGTTGTGGTGTACTCCAGCTCTTCCTCTTGGGGCACGTTGAATTAGATTTGATGCAACTTTGTTACCATTTACAAGTACAGATTTTTAATCCCTTTTACCTGTTAAATATTTTTTTTAAATACTGCACTGTTATTTTGTTGGTGCTGGGATTTATTGCAGACCTGTTGCAACTGCTTAAATAGTTTGCTTATATTCCTTTTAAGCAAACTGTTTTCATTATTTTAAAAGAATGCACAATATATGACTGTTACTATCATTTCACTACTACACTCTGGGACTGATTCAGACTATTACGGTATGTCAATATTTTCACAATACCGCAATGTTTTCCGATCTGCACATGCGCAAAAACCACACTGTGCACATCCTGATCTACGATCTTGCTTGCAGTATGCCAAAGCCACAACAGTTTGAGGGCAGAAACGGGTTGGCACCAGTCTGCGTTCCTGAAAACAATTGAATTGCTCCACCGGGCGCCCATTCATATAGCTTCCCAGCAGGGGGTAGCACAAACTGAATTGCCCCCTAAAGGGGGGTACTCACGGAGCGATATTCTAAGCAACCTGACTAGATTGCTTAGAATTTGAGCTTAATGGGGATAAAGCTGATATAATGTCTGCTATAATGTCATCCATGTGAACACATGGCAGAAGTTGCCTGCCATTTCATTACCAGGAAATCGACAGTCCTATATGAAAATCCACTGTGGTGACTGAGAATGGCATGCTAGATGCTGCAATTTGATGAGACTTTCCTCTGACAAACCGCTCACAAGAACTACAGCTATTGAGAATACACAAGACATCTTTTTAATGTTCCGATGATCCAATCGTGTCTCTGTAAGAACGCCATCATATGATCTGTCCCATCCTGGGCGACGTGCTCAGACTTTCCTATCACAAGGACATTCGCCAGATAAGATCAAACTATGGCCCAGATGCATCATCGCTTGGAAAGTGATAAAATGGAGAGTGAAAAAGTGCCAGCCAATCAGCTCTTAACTTCCATGTCACAGGCTGTGTTGAAAAATGGCAGTTAGGAGCTGATTGGCTGGTGCTTTTTCACTCTACATTTTATCACTTTCCAAGCGTTGACGCATCTAGCACCTTGACTCCATTTCCAGGGGAGCAGCCATGAGAACCATCGGCACCTTGTTGAAGTAACTTAGATAAGTAGACAAACCATATGAGAAACGGATGAAGTGGAGTTTGTTACAAAAATAATCTGAGGAAATAATTATGTGGAGAGAAGCATCCTCCAGATCTATGGAGGTAAGGAAGTCTCATTTCTCTAGCTCATGGAGAATGTCTTGTCACATGTTCCATAGCCACTATGATGACACTTGTTTCTTTTATTTCCTTCTATAGGCCCTAAACGATCTCACAAAACGAACCATAAAAAAATTAGGATAGCATGCTTAAATAGGGGCTTCAGCTCTTCAGCATTTTTGTGGGTAGTTTCAGGTTTATTGATGTAATAAAACCTCATTGACGCTCCGAAGTGAGGACACCACAACAGAACAGACTCAGATTTCCTATGCCGCAACAAGCTTTACCGTCTGGTCTATGCAGTGAGACCTGGAAATGACATCAGGTGTATGCAGGCACCATGTGTAGTATGCACAATTTACATAGAAGGGGACCAATCCTCCACAGTTCATGCTTGGGTGCCACCCCTTTCATTGTTTGTACTTTCGGACTTGTCTGAAACAGGTAAGCTGTTTATATAGAACAGACCTGTCAAACTCACAGCTTGTGGGCCCCATGCGGCCCATAACTCATACTTTTGAGGCCCAAGTTAAAAAAAAATGTAAAACAATGGAACGCAGCCCACCTCCACCATATGAGTTACTGTTAGCCTGTCTGCCGTGATCGGAGCTTAGCTCTGATCGGCCAGCATTTACCGTTCTGCAAATACGTGAGAAGATAGTGATAGAGATGGAAAAAAGTCCACAGGGGACTTGCTGCGCATGCCCAGCTGTCTTTGCAAAGCTCTGCCCCCAGCCGCATCCCTGAAGCAATCATGCCCTGAATATGTGTGTGCCCAACTGCCCTGTGTACTCAGCTGCCCTGTTTGCAGGAAGATTCTTCTAGAATCTGAATAGAAAAAGGTCTCTCAGCGAAGAAGGTAAATTGGAGGGGGGCTGGCACAGGGGTTAGAGGCTGAATAATAGACACAGGAGGCACAGAGGGCTTGTGGCTGGAGGGGACACAAGGAGCAAGACGGGATACCAGGGGGAATGTGGCTGGACTGGAGGGACAGAGGGGGGCTGGAAATGACACATTTTACTAGCTCACAATGATATGTATAAGGAGGGGAGACCGCACAGCGGGGTGGTCTTCAGTATGCCGACTGACGGGATCCCGGCGCACAGTATACAAGCGCCGGGATCCCGACAGCCGGCATACCGACACTTATTCTCCCTTGTGGGGGGTCCATGACCCCCCTGGAGGGAGAATAAAATAGCGCGCCACCGTGCCCGTAGCGTGGCGAGCGCAGCAAGCCCGCAAGGGGCTCATTTGCGCTCGCCACACTGTCGGTTAGCCGGCGGTCGGGCTCCCGGCGCCGGTATGCTAGTCGCCGGGAGCCCGACCGCCGGCATATCGTAGTGAACCCGCACAGCGATATGAGGGGAAATATCAGCTCCCAGCTCAAGCTATTAAAGTAGTTTACTTCCGGATACTTGACATCTCTTTGATTATACTTTATTGTTGGTTTTTGTAATAAACCTTTCAAAGTTGCATAGAAGACTTTTTTGTTGTGGCCCACACAAGACGTAGACCTTGATCATTCGGCCCAGTTGGGATTTTGAGTTTGACATGCCTGATATGGAACAATAAACAATTACTGACACCGAGTGCCCAGCTAAAAACAGAAAAAAGAAAACCAGGAGAAAGCCAAACTACATACTTTCCAGAGAAGTTTCATTTTCTTTACCCTACTCCACTGATTAGAGAGATAACCGTTTTTTTTATTGTTGCCATAGTACAGTACATAAAAATTAATGCTATTTGGAAAATAAGAAGCAAAATGTATCTATTAATACAGAAACATAAATTTACCCTCTACTAAACCTTTTACATAGTATTTTTTTCCTCTCTTGTTTTGCTTTTGGCACCCCTAAATTCTGAGAAAACTTTAAAAAAAAATCACTGATATTTAAGAACTAATTTTATTCCACAATCCTGTAGTCCAATTGTGACAAACTTTAATGTTTTAAGAGCTGAGTAGGATACATTCTAAAATTCCTCAAGTGGATCACTTTAGGGCACCTATGTACTAGGTAAAGTTATTTTTACATGCTAAAATTCAATAATTGCTGGGTCGGCCGGATCCAATTAGAGAGAGTCAATTTGTGCGTGAATCCCCGATAGTTTACTTTTCCTGGCAGCTCCAGAAGTTGCAAGCCAAAAGCACAAATAGGGGTTCATGTGCGGGGAATAGCCATTGAGTCCACAGTTTATACGGAATGAGTTTCTGTGTAGCAATTCCTGATTTTAGACGCAGGGGAAAACGCTTTTTAATTGAAAAGGCTTTCACCGCGCCATGCAGTAATTAAGAGCGTGGCTTACCAACTGAATATGCCCTTAAATATTTCACTGTATGGTGACCACGCTATGTAAATATAACATGAATTGGTAACATGACTTAGCTTGCCTGTATGTGCATAAAATGGACTACACACTGCAGTACATGTCCATTCAGCTCAATAGTGTTGATGGACAGATTTAACAGAGGTCAACAATTGCTGAAATTAATTCCATAAAAAGAGCAGCTAAATAGCATCCCCAGGATGGGGGCAGTGAACCAAACAGGAATAAAGAAATCTGCTCCCCCAACACAGAGGTATTGTTTCTGCAGGCAAAGGGAATAGGAAGCATATCCACAGCAACAGAAGATAATTCAGATCAAAACCAAATAAAAATAGGCAGAGAGAAGAACATAGCTAGGAACAGAAAAAGCACAAACAAAACTCTAAAAGCTATGTGTACAAATGCTAGGAGCTTAGGAAATAAAATCCCAGAACTAACTGCAATAATGACAAGGGATGATCTAGACATTGTGGCAATTACAGAGTCATGGTACAATGAAAATCATGACTGGGACATAGCTATACCGGGATATACTTTATTTAGGAAGGACAGAATTGGAAAAATCGGAGGAGGGGTAGCAATGTATGTAAAAAATGCCATAAATACTACATTAATACACAGTATTGAAGAAAAAACTGAGGCCCTTTGGGTGACCATAGAAACAGGGGAAAAGTTGATTATTCGTATTGGCGTGATATACAGGCCACCGGGTCAGGAAGAGGAACTTGACAAGAACCTATTGCAGGACATAACTAAAATGGCATTAAAAGGAGAGGTAATAATCACTGGAGACTTTAATCTTCCTGATGTAAACTGGGAGGTGTCTGTTGCTAGTTCCACTAGAAGTAGGAACATTTTAAATTCCCTTCAGGGAGCATCCCTCCACCAATTGGTGAGGGAGCCCACTCGGAAAGACGCGATATTAGACTTAATACTTACAAATGGAGACAGATTATCGGACGTAAAAGTGGGTGAAAACCTGGGATCCAGTGATCATCAAGCAGTATGGTTCAGCATTAAGACAGAGACTGACTCGTCCCATACAAAAACAAAGGTGTTGGATTTTAGGAAGGCTGATTTTGTAGGGATGGGAAAATGTGTAAGCGATTCTTTGGCAGAGTGGAGGAACTTGGAAACAGTGCAGGAGAGGTGGGAAACATTAAAATGTGCAATATTGAAGGCAACAGACCTTTGTATCAAAACTGTTAGGAAAAACACAAGGAAAAGGAAGCCAGTGTGGTTTGCAAAAGAAGTAGCAAATATTGTGAGAGCAAAAAAGATGGCTTTTAGGAAATATAAGCAGACACAAAATAATGAAGACAAAAAGATATATCTTGTTAGACAGAAGGAAATGTGCAAAGGCACAAGCTGAGGAGAAAATGGCCCAGTCAGTGGGTAAAGGAGGCAAAACTTTTTTTAGGTATACAAGCGAAAGGAGAAAAACAAAAGGCGGAATTATAAAACTAAAGACGGACACTGGGAGTCTTGTTGAAGGAGACAATTTAATAGCAGATCATCTTAATGATTATTTTTGCTCAGTATTTACTACTGAAAGAGAGGGGAAGGGGCCACAGTTAAGTTGCAGGGATATTCAGGAAAATGAAACAAGTACATTTACAGAGGAGAAGGTCCTAACAGAACTCTCAAAGCTGAAAGTGGACAAATCTATGGGGCCAGATGGGATACATCCAAGGATACTAAAAGAACTTAAAGAGGTGCTGGTAGCACCATTGACAGAATTATTCAACCAGTCATTAGCTACAGGAGTAATTCCAGAGGACTGGAAAAGAGCAAACGTAGTCCCACTGCACAAAAGTGGAAGCAAGGAAGAGGCAAACAACTACAGACCAGTGAGTCTTACATCAGTAGTAGGGAAATTGATGGAAACACTCTTAAAAGAAAGAGTTGTAGATTATCTCAAATCCGGCAATTTACTGGATCCCAAACAGCATGGATTCACTGGGGGGAGATCATGTCAAACAAATCTTATTGACTTTTTTGATTGTGTGACTAAAGTCATGGATAAAGGTGGAGCCATGGATATAGCTTATCTAGACTTTAGTAAGGCTTTTGACACAGTTCCACATCGCAGACTGCTAAATAAACTTGAAAGTTTGGGATTGGATATTAGGATTATTGAATGGATAAGATCTTGGTTGAAGGATAGAAAACAGAGAGTTGTGGTAAATGGAGTGCATTCACAGGAGGGAAATGTTACCAGTGGAGTACCCCAGGGATCTGTACTTGGACCAGTGCTTTTTAATATCTTTATTGGTGACATTGCAAATGGCATTAAAGGGAAAGTATGCCTTTTTGCAGATGACACAAAGGTATGCAACAGGGTAGACACACCAGGTGGGGTAAAACAAATGATTGAGGATCTAGGTAGACTAGAGGAATGGTCAAGAGTCTGGCAATTACAGTTTAATGCCAAAAAATGCAAAATCATGCACTTGGGTCTCAAAAATCCTAAAGCTAAATACAGTATTAATGGCACTATACTGGAAACTACTGAGGAGGAAAGGGATCTAGGAGTCACTATTTCAGATGACTTAAAGGCAGGTAAGCAATGTAACAAGGCAATGAGGAAGGCTAGTCAGACGCTTGGCTGCATTGGGAGAGGAATCAGCAGCAGAAAGAAAGAAGTAATAATGCCACTGTATAGGTCATTGGTACGGCCTCATCTAGAATACTGTATTCAGTTCTGGAGGCCATATCTTCAAAAGGATATTAATACATTAGAAACTGTACAAAGGAGGGCAACTAAAATGGTGCATGGCCTACATCACAAAACATACCCAGAAAGACTAAGAAATCTCAATATGTATAGTTTGGAGCAGAGAAGGGAAAGGGGGGACATGATAGAAACTTTCAAATATATCAAAGGTCTTAAAGTCCAGGAGGGAAACATTCTCCAAATGAAGAGAAGCAATAGGACACGAGGACATGCACTGAGACTGGAGGGGGGGAGGTTCAGGGGAAATTTGCGGAAAAATTATTTCACAGAAAGGGTAGTGGACAAGTGGAATAGCCTCCCATCAGAGGTGGTAGAGGCTAAGACAGTAGAGCAATTTAAACATGCATGGGATAGACATAAGGATATCCTTACAAAGAAATAAGGATCAAATAAGGTTAGAGATAAAAATAATATTTAAAAAAAAGGGGCAGACTAGATGGGCCAAGTGGTTCTTATCTGCCGACAAATTCTATGTTTCTATGTTTCTATTCCTAAACATAAGCAAAAAGGCATGCAGAACACAGCCAACCCGTCTGCAGCATGGCACTGCCAAGACACCTCTTCCCATTAACAATATAATAGATATTAATTTTCGTAGGAACAACAGAAGCTATAGTTTTACAGTATAACATGTTGCCGGCAGTCACATGACCGACAGCGGCATCCTGACAATGAAGTTCCCGACAGCGGAGGGGTCAAGTATTCGTAACCCTCACCACTAACCCTTCAGGGGAAGTAGCTCTGGGTTATGTCCGGGTGGGGGAGTTGGTAACTAGGGCTAATTGCCCCTTCTCCCATAGTGCCTAACCTTAAACACCCCCACGCCCCTCCCGCCGGGCCCTAACAGGTACTCCAATACTTACCTCCAGGATGTTCTGGCGCCAGGATCTAAACGCATTCCCATGTTATAGACTGCTGTACTGTGTAGGCAGCAGTCCCTAACTCATATTTTCAGTCCAAATCCAAACAGTAGCAGCGCTTCAGAACCAGCTTTTTCCATAAAATAAGTGTTCCCTTTAACCTTTATATACAGCTGTCCTGGTTAGTGGTGGTTAGTGGTGTTTTTTTTTTCTTCGTCTTTTAAAGGATTTTGTGCACATGCTGTAGATTTTAAATACACCAGATCCAGCAAACCTGTCACATTTTGTATGACTCATTTACACACTGGGTACCGAAAAACATAATAGAAGGGACTTACCTTCTCTGCCCATGCCCACAAGCCAATAGCAAGGAAAGCAGCTCCGAGCAACTGCAAGGGAATAAAAATTATACATCAGGTTATCTAGAAAACAAACTGTTTGCACACAAATTCCCAAATATAGAAGACACAACCAGAGAGTCATCATAGATTCACATAAAGACTCAAATTCCTAAAAGGCCTTTAAAAGTTTTGCACCCTGTAATTCTGAGGATAATGAGTAGCATGTTAAAACCTGACCTTTACTGAACAAAAGGTTCTCACAAACAGTGTTATTCAGTAATGGACAAAGAACTCACTCCCACAACACTATCAGATTCTCAAGATCTTGCGGTCTCTTTTTTTTGTTTTTTGCAGACTACAGTTGCCCAAGGACAACTGATCTGGCACTGAAATTGTTATTTTTATGCTTAGCAATACAGTGCAGAACTAGCTCCTCTACAAACTAGGGGGGCCCACACACGGCGCGATTATCGCATGCAATATGAACTTTTAAGTTCAAATCGCATCGCGTCTAGTGTAAATCGCACAGTGTTTAGTTTCCCTTGCAATGCGATGCGCGCTCCTGCCAAGTCCACATCGCAAGGGAAACTAGTATGTGCAGGCAGGTATTTTTAAACTAGAACGCATCCCAGATAGTTCAAATTGCATGCTATGGAAGCAATCGCATGCGATTTGAACTAAAGTACAGTGTCCAAGCCACTCCGCCAACACTCCCCAAAACACCCCTCCTAGTTTTCTCCCTCCAGCGCCAAACAGCACTACAAAGAGGGCCAGCACGGGACTCAGACCGCCTATTCGATGAGTTGTAGCCGCCAGTGGATGGGGACGCCATGCGTGTGCTACCGGGGGAGGGGGGGGGGGGCACCGAGGAGCAGACACCGGGACCCAGATGAATGCAGCGGTTATAGATGAATCCATCTATAACCGATGTTTGTGTAACTGCTGATGTCGACCTAGTACATGTCGACCTAACGGCCATGTCGACCTAATGCATGTCATCTTAAGGGCAATGTCGACCTAACGACCATATCCCGTTCAAATAGCACCGTGTGTAGAGTCCAAATTGCATGCTACTAAAGTACAAATGGCATAGCACACATTGTAAAGCTCAAATCTCACCTAGCACAAATAGCACCGTGTGGCCCCCCTAAAGGTTTTGAATATTGCATCTGCAATCACATTACCTACTGTTCCATAAACATTTTACGGAAAGCTTAAAAACGGACAGTGTAGTGAAATATTATGTTCAAACTAAATATTTTTTGTGACAGTTTACTAATTACTTTTTGTTGCCGTCACTGCTTTAGTACTAGTTTACTCCATTATCTCTCCTTGCTGCCACCCTCCGTGTGAGAGGAACACGTTTATGCTAATCATGCAAGCGTGCCCTCACACATTCTGCTAACCCTGACAAAGACTCATCTTTTTCAGGGCTATGTATCAAAGATAAGACATCTGCAGCAAAACTCCCAAAACAAAGCAGAGTTTATGCGGCATATCCAATTCCATTTGCAGACAAAATTCTGAATAAACCAGCGATGCATGGATTTTTCCACAGCCGCAAGGCTTTCCCTATTTTAACTGCCAGAGAAAATTGAGCAGCAGTAATTTCCATGGGAATCATCGCAGCTTTATTCTTGCAGCCCCAAGGCAGGTCTAGAGTCAGAGAACATCCTAATTTTAAGGAAAAAAATGTTGGAACCAAGGGCCTGATTCAGGATGGATCGCATAAGCGATCCAACTCAGTTTCCCAATGGTCAGGAAACTGCATGTGCAGAACGGGTCCTGCAATCACATCGCAGATATGAGAGTTGATTGACCAGCAGTGGCATCAGTTGGGATGGACGGGGGTAGCTGGCGTTGCCGGAAATGGGGGCATGTCACTCCCGTATTCCAGGAGTGGCGAGGCCAAGGACTGCACCCCAGACGCAGTTTCTTTGGCCTCGCAAGCCGCACCGTAACTGCTAGTCTGAGTAAGCTCAGGCTTACTCAACCTGCAGTCGCACATGACCATCACAACCGATGGTCACAATGTTCATCCAGAACTGCGATCACATTGCAGTTTAGAGATTGAATATGCAGGAACGAGGTTTTATGCACCTCCTCCTGCATCTGTATTGCATTTGCAAAGCTGCTCTGAGCAGCTTTGCTCATGCAATCCTTACTGAATTAGGCCCCAAGTTCAGAATCCCTGGGACACCCCCGCTCAAGGGCGTAGCTACCATAGGTGCAGGGAGCGCAGCTGCTATGGGGCCCAGAGCTGAGAGGGGCCCACCTTTCCATGTGTTATATACATTTTTCACCATTGGGTGGTACAGTACATAGAGGTCCTTACAAACCTCTGCATTGCAGTCTACAGCATATCTGGTTATGTCCCTAGACCTGCACATTGTAATGTGGTATAAAATGAACTAGAGTGCATTATAATGTTACAAAATATGTTCTAGGTCACTGTGATATAGCACAATATGAAGTGGAGGCACTATAGTGTGGCATAATATGAAGTGGGGGCACTGTAATGTGGCATATAAAGTGGAGGCACTATGGTGTAGCATGATATGTACTGGGGCACTGTAATATGGCACAATATGACGTGGAGGCACTATAGTGTAGCATAATATCAAAAGGGGACACTGTATATCATGTGAATTGGGGTTACTGGGTTGCATAATGTGTACTGGCAGCCCTACAATCTTGCAGCATTGGGACAGGGGCCCCTTCAATATGTTGCTATGGGGCCCACAAAGTTCTGGCTACGCCCCTGCCCCCGCTAATGACTAATTAGGAAGTTTCCAAGTAGTTGAATTAGTCCAATAACTACATCCAATTATTGTGGCAAAAAAACAAACTGAAATTACCCCAAAATATTTTCATAGCTTTATACACCCCAAAATTAGTGTGTGTGTGTGTGTGTGTGTGTGTGTGTGTGTGTGTGTGTGTGTGTGTGTGTGTGTGTGTGTGTGTGTGTGTGTGTGTGGGAGGGGGGTGGGGGGGGGGGTTATATAATTAAAAATGGACACAAATTAGCCCAAAAGTACCTTATTTTTTTTTTCATTTGAACTTTAATAAAAATTCACAAAACAGCCATTTAAACCATTTTTAAACAAAATATATCTCTTTGGAACAGTTATCTTTAGGATACAGGCTGATCCCCAATATATTTGTTTCAATTTACCAGAGGGTTTCAGCAGAGAAAAAAATTGCAATAATTTTTTTTTTTCCAAATGAATACCGCGGCTAATAGTAGCATGCATGGCCTCAGTAATAATTTAAAAAAGATGGTCATGATAGTCACGTTAATTTTAGAGGTAAAATTAATGCTGCTTATTGGATATGCCACAAAGTCTCTTCCTCAGGTAAAGGAGATTTCTCCCTGTTTCCTGTAGGTGGAAAACATTCATATAAACTCCACTAAAAAATAAGATTTTACTCACCGGTAAATCTATTTCTCGGAGTCCGTGGTGGATGCTGGGAACTCCGAAAGGACCATGGGGATAGCGGCTCCGCAGGAGACTGGGCACAACTAAAGAAAGCTTTTAGGTCACCTGGTGTGCACTGGCTCCTCCCACTATGACCCTCCTCCAAGCCTCAGTTAGGACACTGTGCCCGGACGAGCTGACATAATAAGGAAGGATTTTGAATCCCGGGTAAGACTCCTACCAGCCACACCAATCACACCGTATAACTCGTGATACTATACCCAGTTTAACAGTATGAAAACAACAGAGCCTCTCAAACAGATGGCTCAACAATAACCCTTTAGTTAACAATAACTATGTACAAGTATTGCAGACAATCCGCACTTGGGATGGGCGCCCAGCATCCACTACGGACTACGAGAAATAGATTTACCGGTGAGTAAAATCTTATTTTCTCCGACGTCCTAGTGGATGCTGGGAACTCCGAAAGGACCATGGGGATTATACCAAAGCTCCCAAACGGGCGGGAGAGTGCGGATGACTCTGCAGCACCGAATGAGAGAACTCAAGGTCCTCCTCAGCCAGGGTATCAAATTTGTAGAATTTTGCAAACGTGTTTGCCCCTGACCAAGTAGCAGCTCGGCAAAGTTGTAAAGCCGAGACCCCTCGGGCAGCCGCCCAAGATGAGCCCACCTTCCTTGTGGAATGGGCTTTTACTGATTTAGGATGCGGCAGTCCAGCCGCAGAATGCGCCAGCTGAATTGTGCTACAAATCCAGCGAGCAATAGTCTGCTTAGAAGCAGGAGCACCCAGTTTGTTGGGTGCATACAGGATAAATAGCGAGTCAGTTTTCCTGACTCTAGTCGTTCTGGAAACATACATTTTCAAGGCCCTGACTACGTCCTCCAAGTCCCTAGTAGCCGCAGGCACCACAATAGGTTGGTTCAAGTGAAAAGCGGATACCACCTTAGGGAGAAACTGGGGACGAGTCCTCAATTCCGCCCTATCCATATGGAAAATCAGATAAGGGCTTTTACATGACAAAGCTGCCAATTCTGACACACGCCTGGCTGAAGCCAAGGCCAATAACATGACCACTTTCCACGTGAGATATTTTAGATCCACGGTTTTAAGTGGCTCAAACCAATGTGATTTTAAGAAACTCAACACCACGTTGAGATCCCAAGGTGCCACTGGAGGCACAAACGGGGGCTGAATATGCAGCACTCCTTTCACAAACGTCTGAACTTCAGGTAGTGAAGCTAGTTCTTTCTGGAAGAAAAATCGACAGAGCTGAGATCTGTACCTTAATGGAGCCTAATTTCAGGCCCATAGTCACTCCTGCTTGTAGGAAATGCAGAAATCGACCTAGTTGAAATTCCTCTGTTGGGGCCTTTTTGGCCTCACACCAAGCAACATATTTCCGCCATATGCGGTGATAATGCTTTGCAGTTACATCTTTCCTGGCTTTAATCAGTGTAGGAATGACTTCCTCCGGAATGCCCTTTTCCTTCAGGATCCGGCGTTCAACCGCCATGCCGTCAAACGCAGCCGCGGTAAGTCTTGGAACAGACAGGGCCCCTGCTGCAGCAGGTCCTGTCTGAGCGGCAGAAGCCATGGGTCCTCTGAGATCATCTCTTGAAGTTCCGGGAACCACGCTCGTCTTGGCCAATCCGGAACCACGAGTATTGTTCTTACTCCTCGTTTTCTTATTATTCTCAGTACCCTTGGTATGAGAGGCAGAGGAGGGAACACATAAACTGACTGGTACACCCACGGTGTCACTAGAGCGTCCACAGCTATCGCCTGAGGGTCCCTTGACCTGGCGCAATATCTCTCTAGTTTTTTGTTTAGGCGGGACGCCATCATGTCCACCGGTGGCCGTTCCCATCGATTTACAATCAGCGTGAAGACTTCTGGATGAAGTCCCCACTCTCCCGGGTGGAGGTCGTGCCTGCTGAGAAAGTCTGCTTCCCAGTTGTCCACTCCCGGAATGAACACTGCTGACAGTGCTAGTACGTGATTTTCCGCCCATCGGAGAATCCTTGTGGCTTCTGCCATTGCCATCCTGCTTCTTGTGCCGCCCTGTCGATTTACATGGGCGACTGCTGTGATGTTGTCTGACTGGATCAGTACCGGCTGGTGTAGAAGCAGGGATTTTGCCTGACTTAGGGCATTGTAAATGGCCCTTAGTTCCAGAATATTTATGTGTAGGGAAGTCTCCTGACTCGACCATAGTCCTTGGAAGTTTCTTCCCTGTGTGACTGCCCCCCAGCCTCGAAGGCTGGCATCCGTGGTCACCAGGACCCAGTCCTGTATGCCGAATCTGCGGCCCTCTAGAAGATGAGCACTCTGCAGCCACCACAGCAGAGACACCCTGGTTCTTGGAGACAGGGTTATTAGGCGATGCATCTGAAGATGCGATCCGGACCATTGGTCCAACAGGTCCCACTGAAAGATTCTGGCATGGAACCTGCCGAAAGGAATTGCTTCGTAAGAAGCCACCATCTTTCCCAGGACCCGCGTGCAGTGATGCACCGATACCTGTTTTGGTTTCAGGAGGTCTCTGACTAGAGATGACAGCTCCTTGGCTTTCTCCTCCGGGAGAAACACTTTTTTCTGGACTATATCCAGAATCATACCCAGGAACAGTAGACGTGTCGTCGGAACCAGCTGTGATTTTGGAATATTCAGAATCCAACCGTGCTGGTGTAGCACCTCCTGAGATAGTGCTACTCCCACCAACAACTGCTCCTTGGACCTCGCCTTTATTAGGAGATCGTCCAAGTACGGGATAATTAAAACTCCCTTTCTTCGAAGGAGTATTATCATTTCCGCCATTACCTTGGTAAACACCCTTGGTGCCGTGGAGAGTCCAAACGGCAGCGTCTGGAATTGGTAATGGCAATCCTGTACCACAAATCTGAGGTACTCCTGGTGAGGATAGTAAATGGGGACATGCAGGTAAGCATCCTTGATGTCCAGGGATACCATGTAATCCCCCTCGTCCAGGCTTGCAATAACCGCCCTGAGCGATTCCATCTTGAACTTGAATTTTTTTATGTATGTGTTCAAGGATTTAAAATTTAAAATGGGTCTCACCGAACCGTCCAGTTTCGGTACAAGAAACTGTGTGGAATAGTAACCCCGTCCTTGTTGAAGTAGGGGCACCTTGATTATCACCTGCTGGGAATACAGCTTGTGAATTGCCGCTAGCACAGCCTCCCTGTCTGAAGGAGTAATCGGCAAGGCAGATTTTAGGAACCGGTGGGGTGGAGACGCCTCGAATTCCAGTTTGTACCCTTGAGATACTATTTGCAGGATCCAGGGATCCACCTGTGAGCGAGCCCACTGATCGCTGAAATTTTTGAGGCGGCCCCCCACCGTACCTGGCTCCGCCTGTGGAGCCCCACCGTCATGCGGCGGACTTGGAAGAAGCGGGGGAGGACTTTTGCTCCTGGGAACCTGCTGTTTGTTGCAGCCTTTTTCCCCTACCTCTGCCTCTGGACAGAAAGGACCCGCCTTTTCCACGCCTGTTTTTCTGAGTCCGAAAGGACTGTACCTGATAAAACGGCGCCTTTTTAGGCTGTGAGGGAACATGGGATAAAAATGCTGACTTCCCAGCAGTTGCTGTGGAAACTAGGTCCGAGAGACCATCCCCAAATAACTCCTCACCCTTATAAGGCAAAACTTCCATGTGCCTTTTTGAATCTGCATCCCCTGTCCACTGGCGAGTCCATAAGCCTCTCCTAGCAGAAATGGACAATGCACTTATTTTAGATGCCAGCCGGCAGATCTCCCTCTGTGCATCTCTCATGTATAAGACTGAGTCTTTTATATGCTCTATGGTTAGCAGAATAGTGTCCCTGTCTAGGGTGTCAATATTTTCTGACAGGGAATCTGACCACGCAGAGGCAGCACTGCACATCCAAGCTGACGCAATAGCTGGTCTAAGTATAATGCCTGAGTGTGTATATACAGACTTCAGGATCGCCTCCTGCTTTCTATCAGCAGGTTCCTTGAGGGCGGCCGTATCCGGAAACGGTAGTGCCACCTTTTTAGACAAACGTGTGAGCGCTTTATCCACCCTAGGGTGTGTCTCCCAACGTGACCTATCCTCTGGCGGGAAAGGGAACGCCATTAGTAACTTCTTAGAGATTACCAATCTTTTATCAGGGAAAGCCCACGCTTCTTCACACACTTCATTTAATTCTTCTGATGGGGGAAAAACTACGGGTAGTTTTTTCTCCCCAAACATAATACCCTTTTTAGTGGTACCTGGGTTTATATCAGAAATTTGTAACACCTCTTTCATTGCTTCAATCATGCAACGAATGGCCTTAGTGGACATTAGGCTAGACTCATCGTCGTCGACACTGGTGTCAGTATCCGTGTCGACATCCGCGTCTGCCATCTGAGGTAGCGGGCGTTTTAGAGCCCCCGATGGCCTTTGAGACGCCTGGACAGGCACGAGCTGAGAAGCCGGCTGTCCCGCATTTGGCATGTCGTCAAATTTTTTGTGTAAGGAGTCGACACGTGCACGCAATTCCTTCCATAAGTCCATCCACTCAGGTGTCTGCCCCGCAGGGGGTGACATCCCTTCTATAGGCATCTGCTCCGCCTCCACATCATTATCCTCATCAAACATGTCGACACAGCCGTACCGACACACCGCACACACACAGGGAATGCTCTAACAGAGGACAGGACCCACAAAAGCCCTTTGGGGAGACAGAGTGAGAGTATGCCAGCACACACCAGAGCGCTATATAATGCAGGGACTAACTGAATTATGTCCCCTATAGCTGCTGTTATATATTCTGCGCCTAAATTTAGTGCCCCCCCTCTCTTTTTTACCCTTTTCTGTAGTGTAGACTGCAGGGGAGAGCCGGGGAGCTTCCTTCCAGCGGAGCTGTGAGGGAGAAATGGCGCCAGTGTGCTGAAGGAGATAGCTCCGCCCCTTTTTCGCGGACTTTTCTCCCGCTTTTTTATGGATTCTGGCAGGGGTAATTATCACATATATAGCCTCTGGGGCTATATATTGTGGTATTTTTGCCAGCCAAGGTGTTTTTATTGCTGCTCAGGGCGCCCCCCCCTAGCGCCCTGCACCCTCAGTGACCGGAGTGTGAAGTGTGTATGAGGAGCAATGGCGCACAGCTGCAGTGCTGTGCGCTACCTTGGTGAAGACTGATGTCTTCTGCCGCCGATTTTCCGGACCTCTTCATGCTTCTGGCTCTGTAAGGGGGACGGCGGCGCGGCTCCGGGACCGAACACCAAGGCCAGTTCCATGCGGTCGATCCCTCTGGAGCTAATGGTGTCCAGTAGCCTAAGAAGCCCAAGCTAGCTGCAAGCAGGTAGGTTCGCTTCTTCTCCCCTTAGTCCCTCGCTGCAGTGAGCCTGTTGCCAGCAGGTCTTACTGTAAAATAAAAAACCTAATTATATACTTTCTTTTTAGAAGCTCAGGAGAGCCCCTAGTGTGCATCCAACCTCGGCCGGGCACAAAATCTAACTGAGGCTTGGAGGAGGGTCATAGTGGGAGGAGCCAGTGCACACCAGGTGACCTAAAAGCTTTCTTTAGTTGTGCCCAGTCTCCTGCGGAGCCGCTATCCCCATGGTCCTTTCGGAGTTCCCAGCATCCACTAGGACGTCAGAGAAATGATAACTGCACAGATGATGATCAACGTCATAAATGTAAAATGTGAATGCAGAAGACACTAAAACAGATTAAGGGGGATATGTACTAAGCAGTGATAAAAGTGGAGAAATCAGCTGCTCTGTATACTTTTATAGTATGCAAATTATAAATGTTACATCAATGCTGATTGGATGCCATGGGTAACTTCTCCACTGGCTCACCTCCACTTTTATCACTGCTTAGTACATTTCCCCCTAAATACACACTAAGGGCACACGTGTTTAAATATGCTGTCAATTCAGACTTCGGTTTCACATGCAGTTATGGGATAGACAAATCCACTGTAAAAAAGGTGCTTGCGATAGGGGTCTCTTTCCATGCTAAATGCAACATTGCTAATCAGACACAGCTAATGCAGCTAATGAGGATATCCTCCTCCACCCCCACCTCCCCACCCCCCTTGTTGTCAATGTGCCTGACAGCACAGCAACACTTTTGAATTAAATGAAATCAATATGTACAATACCACTTTGCAAACTGCAACACTGAAATATCTGATCTGTAACTGACCAATTATAGAGAAAATCTGCAACAACATTGTATACAATATAAACTCTGGCCTTTACTGCACATTCCATAGCATATTTGAGGTTGCAGAATATTTCCATGACCAGGGAAATCTTCATGCACAGTAGTGTCATTCTTTGCATTGCTGCTTCACAGCACTGGGCCATGGGTATTATTCAAACCAAAACTATCCGTGTGGAGTTTGTATGTTCTTACACTGATTGTGTCAGTTTCTTCTAGGCACTCCTGTTTTCTCCCACACTGTAAAAACATACCGTCAGGTTATTTAGCTTACAGGCTAAGAGCTTCAAAAGTGTTTGACTTGCAGTAGTAACCCTAGTCTGCATATATAGTGAAGTGATGTCAGGGAAGTTAAACAGAGCGGGCAGCTGCCAAACAATGCTGCAGTGCTGCAAGCAGAAGTGTGTATGGTATGACCAAAACCACCGGGTGCCATCTCTACACCCAATTCATACTTTTACCAGAATAAAGCTCACAAATCTTTGTTGACTTCTAATATGCAGAATTTACAGCAGTGGCACATATTCCTTATAAGACGTGTCCCCTGCAGACATTAAAGATAGACCAGGAGAACTCACTTTCCACAGCTATTACTCAGGACTTTATTATATGTATATTTGCATCTCTTGTGCATTACAGGTAGTGTGGGGAGGCATCTGGATAAAGAAAGGGAACCAAGCATCAGTGGAGTGACTTTCTATAGGAAAAAAGGTAATGCCCAATTCCAGACTATCCCAATAAATGTACATGGTGTCCCAACCATAAACCCCAATACACAGCCGCGGCTGCTGCGAAAATGCATCAGGGATAATTGGATACCCCCTTTATCTCTCCCCAAGGCATAGTACAGTGATGGCTAACCTTGACACTCCAGCTGTTGTTGAACTACATATCCCAGCATGCCCTGCTACCGTTTTGTTATTTGGCCATGCTAAAACGGATGCAGGGCATGCTGGGATGTGTAGTTCAACAACAGCTGGAGTGTCAAGGTTAGCCACCACTGGCTTAGTACATAGACCCACAGTCCTGGGCATGTTGAAAACATGAGAAATTAATTGCAGCACTAAAAAACATGTTTTGGTACACTGCCCTACAAATGACAGCCGGCAGCATACTTTGCTAGAGATTGTAGAAAGGAAGTGATGCTGGGTGTGGAGGCAGCCCCTCTGCTCAGCATAGTGTTACAGGAGGAGGCAGTGATTGTAGCAAGCTATAAAGACTGTTTCACACCAGGGAAAGCCAGAGCTGGGGGTTGCAAAGAGAATTTCCCACGGCAATTCAGTGAGTTGCCATAGAAACAACTGTCCTCCCATTTGGCCTGTAACCACGGTGATGCCACAGATTGGCTACTTAAACTACATCCACCTTTTACAGACAATGTGCAATACCTACTTTTAAGAAACCATACAGAAGCGTTCAAATCATATACTGTACAGACAATGAACCACACTTAATTGGTTGCTGTCCATAGTTTCAGAGACACACCAATCTCCTCTTAAAAGGGCTGCACAATTTATTATTATCAGTTATTTATATAGCGCACACATATTCCGCAGCGCTTTACAGAGAATATTAGCCCACTGACATCAGTACCTGCCCCAGTGGAACTTACAATCTATATTATCTACCATACATATATGCACACACATTAGTGCTCATTTTTGTCGGGAGCCAATTAACCTACCAGTATATTTTTGGATTGTGGGAGGAAATCGGAGTACTCGGAGGAAACCCACGCAAGTACGGGGAGAATATACAAACTCCACACAGTTGAGGCCGTGGTGGGAACCGAACCCACAACCTCAGTGCTGTGAGGCAGTAAAGCTGACCATTACACCATCCGTACTGCCCAAAATAATCACTGGCTGAGGAAATTAGAGGTTGTTTTTTTACCTACAAAATGGCCAAATGGATTTATTCAGGTTTTACAAGTGCTATTTAATGAAACACCTCAGTTCCATTGCACAGCACAAATTCACAACTGGTTTACCTTTTGGACATGCATAAGAGAAAACATACTTTTTTCTCTTCTGTCTCCCAACAAACAACAAAATGTAAAGTACCAGTGTCACCCCTTGTTCTCAGCACAGGCAGCTTTAAAGGTAAAAAGGAGAAAACACATTATTACTCAAAGCTATGTGCTCAATGGGACGGGAAGCTGGCTGTCAGGATCCCGGCTGTCGGGGACCCGGCAGTCTGAATGCAGACGTCGGGATCCTGACACTAGTCCGAATGCCAACACTGGCATCTAGAAAGGAAGCAACATCCCAGCGCTGGAATCCCAACAGTCCCGGGAGGTTAGGGTTAGGCTGCGGGGAGGGGGGTTAGGGTTAGGCACCCCGATCGGAAGATTAGGGTTAGGCTACAGGGTGTAGAGTTAGGTTTAGGCAGTGGGGATGGGGGGTTAGGTTTAGGTACCTCCAGTAGGTGGTTAGGCACAAACCGGGAAGGTTAGGGTTAGGCTGCGGGTAAGGAGGGTTAGGGGGTTGGGAAGAGGGTAGAACACCCTTTACTCACCCCTGTTGGTATTTTCAACTTCAGTATCTCAGCATCTGTATTTCGAACGCCGCGATCTCATACTGATCCCAGTAAAACGTATCAAGCTCAAAATAATTAAGAATGGGTGATTTTTTTGATTTTTTTATTCCAGACAGTAGAAAATCCAGAGGTGTAGCTAGGTGCCATGGTGCCCGGAGCAAGGGTATGTTTTGGCGCCCCCATCCCCTGTACTGAATTGGGGATTTAGCCAACATGTGGTGGCACTTTAATTTTGAAAAGAAACAATATTTAGAAATCTTAAATTGGTGACGGCCGGTTCTAGACCTTGTGGAGCTCAAAAATGTATTGCTAGGTTAACTGTCTCCCAACAAAAATTAACTGTGTGTGTGTGTGTGTGTGTGTGTGTGTGTGTGTGTGTGTGTGTGTGTGTGTGTGTGTGCGCGCGTGTTGTAAGGAATATAGATTGTAAGCTCCCATGGGGTAGGTACTGATGTGAATGGCAAAATATTCTTTGTAAAGCGTGCGCTATATAAATAACTGCTAATAAATAATGAATAAATAATGGCTTAATTGGGATGGTGCGTGGCAACAGAATAGTACCAAATTTACATTCAACAGCACAGTAGTGTCCGTCCGTTATTCACATTACAACACACAGCAGTACCCCTTATAGATGTTATGCCACACAGTAAAGCCCCTTATACACATTATACCAATGGTAGAGCTGCTACGGAAGAGGCTGTAATTAACTATTTACTTGTTATATTCAAATAATTGAAAAACACTATATATGCCCCAACTGACCTGACAACACCCCAATTCCTCAATGAAATTAAAGCTCCAAATGTGACCCCCTCCCCCCACACCCACCCACCCAAATCGGTGAATGAAAATAATGCCCCAAAACTGCCCCCCACCCCCAGATCTGATAATCTCCCAATGCATCAATGAAAATAATGCCCCAATTGTAACCCCCACAGACCTGAAACCCACCAAACTCTCAATCAAAAAAATGTACCGAAATGATCCCCTGCCCAATTAGTTAATCCCCCAATGCCTCAATGAAAATAATACCCTGAAGTGCCATCCCAGACCTGATAATAGCACTATGCTTCCATGAAAATAGGGAAAAAACATGCCGCAACAGAGAGGCAGAGAGAGGTGCTGCATTATCAATGTAGAGAGAAGTGCTGTAGCAGCCGGAGCAGAAAGAGGTACGGCAGCAGCCGGGGCAGAAAGAGGTGCTGCAGCAGCCGGGACAGAGGGATGTGCTGCGGCATCAATGTAGACAGAAGTGCTGCTGCGGCCAGGGCAGAGAGAGGTTCTGCAGAATCCAGGGCAGAAAGAGGTGCTGCAGCAGCTAGGGCAGAGAGCTGCTGTAGCAAATAAAGTAGAGACATGTTCTGCAGCTTTCTGGAAAGAGGGAGATGCTTCAGCAGCATGGGCAGAGTGTGGTGCTGCAGAATAGAGGTAACCCTGCTGCAGAGCAACAAGCAGACAGTGAGACATATAAAACAGGGCTGGCAGAGCTCTTGCTGTCACCTCTGGCCTGCCCTGTTCCCCACCTAGTCTCTGAGTTCGAGTCAGTGAGCTTCTTCTCCTCCTGCTCTGCGGCTGCCAGTACAGTGGCCTGCGGGAAGAGGGGTTGGTGGACGGCATTGCGCCCTCTAACTCATCGGAGCCACCCTTGCTACACCCCTGAGAAGATCCCATATATTTTCTCTATAAAGATGGCAAAGTAATCCACAGAAAATTCTAGTCAAAATATTCTCCATAAGGTACCAATTACTGGCATTTTAAAAAACATTTTTTTTTATTTATTTATTTATTTATTTTGGGGGAGGGGGGGGATTGGGGGAGATAGACAGGAAGTTCTTCTGTTATTGTAAGTATACTTTAAAACTCATTCACAAAACTTGCATTACCAAACCAGTCTAATTCCAGCTGGTTAGTAGAACCATAGGGCAGTGATGGGAAACCTTTTCCACTCCAGCTGTGGTTTTACTACACATCCCAGCATGGCTTGCTACAGTTTTAGCATGGCCAAATTGAAAAACTGCAGCAGGGCATGCATTTTCAGATGTTGGGATCCCGGTGAGGGTATTGTGACTAACCGCCGGTCACATAAACACACCCCGACCATAGACACAAACATTCAGTAGTGTAGGCAAAAACCAGCACTTATTTTCATAGAAAAAAAAGTAGCAATAGATCTAGAAGATTATGAGGTCTATTTACTAAACTTTGAGAGACAAAGTAGAGAGATAAAGTTCCAACCAACTCGCTCCTGCCATTTTTCAAACACATCCTGTAACATGGCAGTTAGAAGCAGATTGGCTGATACTTTATCTCTCTCCAAAGCTTAGTAACAGACCCCTATATCTTTTAGATTCTATACAAATATATTTATGTAACAATGGTTATTTGTATAGTCTGCACATATTATGTAGCGCTTGACAGAGAAAATGTCAGTCATTCACATCAGTCGCTTCTCCAACGGAGCTTATAATGTACGGGGAGAATTCAATTCTCTACTCAGGGATGTAGCTCCCATGATAAGTATTTGGAGCTATTCAAATAATTGCATCGCGACTGGCACTTAACAGGAAGATGCACTTTACTGCGATTAAGGCCCTGGGTTTAGTCGCGGTAAACTGCATCTCCCAGTGACAGGAGCAATTCTGTTACTGTATACGGTAACACTGCAACTAGCCCCAAGGCACTATTTGGCACTAATTTATTCTCAGATCCTCAGGAGAGTGAAACCAGAAACCCGCTAGTCGCGGGTTTACAGCGCACGCAATTGAATTGCTCCTGGCACTTAACACAGGGTGCTACATCCCCGCAGAGAGAATTGAATTCCCCCCTATATTGTCAATCCCAAGGACATAGCTTGTATACAGTACACACTCATAACAGAGGTGGGGGGACCCAGATTATTTCTCATCTGGTGAAGGCAATCAACCATAGCTTGCATGACCATAGTGAAACTGATCAAAGCATGTGACATAGCCAAACTATCCTTGGCACACTCAGGCTCACATTTCTGCAGTAAGAATAATAGGGTAGTCTTCACTTTGCCGGCGGCCAGGCACTCGGCGACCAGCATACCGGCGCCGGAATCCCGACAGTTCTTCTTCCTCTTAGGAGTCCACGACCCCCTTGGAGGGAGAATAGATAGCGCGGCGCGCCACCGTGCCCGCAGGGTGGCGAGTGCAGCAAGCCCGCAAGGGGCTCATTTGCACTCGCCCAGTTGTCTGTATGCTGGCGGTCGGGACTCCGACGCTGGTCGCCGGGAGCCAGACCGCCGTCATAACATACTACACCCAGAATAATAATGTAGCCTACTACTTGCTAAAGTTCTTAGTTGTAAATGAGAACAAAAAACTTTATTCAAACCACTGCAGACTAATGGGCCCTACACAACAATGCCAAAAGCTGGAATCCCAGCGCACAGGGGCTATTTCCACTCGTGGGTGTCCACGACACCCATAGATTGAGAATGGAACTTGTGGCTAGCGGAGCGATCCAACGAGCCCGCAAGGGGACTCTGAGCGGTCGCCCCGTTGCCGCCATTCTGGCGGGCGGAATGCCACTGTCGGAATCTTGACAGCCGGCATCCAGCCCGCCGGTAGATAGTATGTATTTCCCATCAGCAACTCATGCACAAAATCTCACTACCAAAAGCACTGGTAACACCAGCCTTATCTATTACAAGCAATCCCAACATGGAGCCTAGCTCAGCCCTGTGATGCGACATGTAGAGTCCCACCCCAACATCTGATTGGCCTACTGCCCTGTGAGTAATATAGCAGGGATGACCATCAGTGGATGTAGACTTATGAGCAACAAATATCTTGCCTTAAGACGCCTGTGACTACCAGAAAAGCATGAAACGCCACTCCATTCTACATCTGTTCTGGATTGACTCCAGTGTCTGCAAGCTGAAACCTTCTGCCAGCTACCCAATGTAGACTGGTCCATAGTGAGGGCCAGTAGGAATTAGTGGACACTACCCAGGAAGTGTTGCAGCAGCATGCCCACGCATATCCAGAAATAAGCAGGTGCCAGTGGTAGGAGCCTGGGTAGAATAAGTAGTTGCAGGTGAAGAAGCCTGGTAGTGGCAGCAAGTAACCCGCTGGCTACACAGTGTAAGGAGGAGTCCAAAACAGGCAGTTACTTATGGCGACAGAAAATCCCTAGGAGTGGTGAAGTAAGCCCACTCAGATTCCTCAGGGACGAGTAACCACCCTCTATTCTATCAGTGACAAAAATGTCATAGCATTGCGGAGCAAGGTTATCACGTTCCAAATATAATGAGACATATTAAAGAATATCCTCAGGTATGAATTAATGAAAAATAAATTCAGGCTCATCTGAAAGCAATGGGGTCCAAAATGGTTGGAAAATTATAAAACCAATGTCAACCCTAAATTTTTATTAAGGCCATGAGGGGCCAAGGCATCCAGTCAATAAATCCATCTGGATTCCAACTGCAGAAGCCTCTTTGCTCAAACTTCCCTCTGTAAAGGTGATCTATGATCTGATTTTTGAGTGATGCCAGCTCCTGGCCTGCTACGGTAAAATGGAGTGCCACAGGTTGGTCATCATCTCCCGAAGCCAGGATGGTATCGGGATACTGACACTTGGGATGTCAGCAGTCAGAATACCGACAGCGGCATCCCAACGCACAGAATCCGGACACCTGCCAGGTGAGTATTCTAACCCTCACCCTCCCTTTCTTCCATGCAGCCTAGCCTCCCAACCGCAGTCTAACTCTAACCTCCACTGTACTGCCTAAACCTAACATCCCCCCCTTCTACACACAAACACACACCCTTTCCCATGGCCTAACCAGCCCCAGCATAACTTAGCTTCAGGTGCCGACACTCAAGGACCCAGTGTCGGCATTGCAAGCGATGTCGGATCCCAGCGTTGGTCTTCTGACCAGTGTCGGGATTCTGGCATCGGTACTCCGACTGCCAGCATCCTGAACTTATCCCCTGAAGCCAATGCTGCTCTAATGTAGAATAGTGGAAAGCCATCCATTCTTTGAAGGTTTATTTAGTCTTCCTTACATAATGTCATCCAAAAGTTTAAATAAATAGATATTATGGGCCTAATTCAGCATGGATCGCTATTGTGAGAATTCACAAATGCATTGATTATCAAACGACCGTGCATGCATAGCATTCGCATTCCACATGCGCGAGGGATAATAGCAACCGAAAATGTGTACAGATCGTAATCGCAATGCAGGCGCTGTTTGACTGACCGAAAGCTGGTGTTTCTGGGTGGAAACCTGCCATATTCTAGGTGTGCCAGAAAAAAACGAGTTTTATGGTAAGAACTTACCTTTGTTAAAACTCTTTCTGCGAGGTACACTGGGCTCCACAAGGAATGGACAATGGGGTGTAGAGTAGGATCTTGATCCGAGGCACCAACAGGCTCAAAGCTTTGACTGTTCCCAGAATGCATAGCGCCGCCTCCTATATCACCCCGCCTCCCTGCACAGGATCTCAGTTTTTAGTTAACCAGTCCACTGCAGTAGCAGGAAAAGAGACGACAACGGTTAGTAGCCACAACACCGCATTCTCACGACAGGAGACGTGTCAGCGGCTAATGCCATACCAACCCAAAGAAGCTAAGTGCGTCAGGGTGGGCGCCTTGTGGAGCCCAGTGTACCTCGCAGAAAGAGTTCTAACAAAGGTAAGTTCTTACCATAAAACTCGTTTTCTGCTGCGGGGTACACTGGGCTCCACAAGGAATGAACAATGGGGATGTCCTAAAGCAGTTCCTTATGGGAGGGGACGCACTGTAGCGGGCACAAGAACCCGGCGTCCAAAGGAAGCATCCTGGAAAGCGGCAGTATCGAAGGCATAGAACCTTATGAACGTGTTCACAGAGGACCACGTAGCCGCCTTGCACAATTGTTCAAGGGTCGCACCACGTTGGGCCGCCCAAGAAGGTCCAACAAACCGAGTAGAATGGGCCTTAATGTGATCAGGAGCAGAGAGACCAGCCTTCACATAAGCATGTGCAATCACCATTCTAATCCATCTGGCCAGAGTTTGCTTGTGAGCAGGCCAGCCCCGTTTGTGAAACCCAAACACAACAAAAAGAGAATCAGATTTCCTAATAGGAGCAGTTCTCTTCACATAGATACGGACAGCCCGTACCACATCCAAAGACCGCTCTTTGGGAGACAGATCAAGAGAAACAAGTGCCGGAACTACAATCTCCTGATTAAGGTGGAACGAAGAAACCACCTTAGGTAGATAGCCGGGACGAGTCCTAAGTACCGCCCAGTCACTGTGAAATATCAGATATGGGGAACTACAGGACAAGGCACCCAAATCCAACACTCTTCTAGCTGAAGCAATAGCCAGCAGAAACACCACCTTAAGGGAAAGCCACTTAAGGTCAGCTGAATCAAGAGGTTCAAACGGAGACTCTTGTAATGCCTCCAAAACCACCGACAAGTCCCAAGGAGCCACAGGCGGGACATAGGGAGGTTGGATACGCAACACGCCCTGAGTAAAGGTATGCACATCAGGTAAGGTCGCAATTTTTCTCTGAAACCACACCGACAAGGCAGATACTTGAACCTTGAGGGAGGCCAGACGCAGGCCTAAGTCCAGGCCCTGCTGAAGAAAAGCCAACAACTTGGCTATACTAAACTTGGAAGCGTCATAATCGTTAGATGCTCACCAAACAAAGTAAGAATGCCAAACCCTATAGTAAATCCGAGCCGAAGCCGGTTTCCGGGCCCGCAACATAGTTTGAATGACCGCCTCAGAAAACCCTTTAGCCCTTAAGACGGAAGCGTCAAGAGCCATGCCGTCAAAGACAGCCGGGCTAGTTCCAGGTAGACACAGGGGCCCTGAAAGAGGAGGTCTGGGCGTTGTGGAAATAGAATTGGACGCTCTGACGATAGGCCTTGCAGATTTGAGAACCAGTGCCGTCTGGGCCACGCCGGAGCTATGAGAAGCAGAATTCCTTTTTCTTGCTTGAACTTCCGAATTACCCAGGGCAGGAGTGACACCGGAGGAAACACATACGGCAGCTGAAACCTTCACGGTACCGCCAGCGCATCCACGAATGCTGCTTGAGGATCCCTTGTCCTTGCTCCGAAGACCGGAACCTTGCGATTGTGTCGAGACGCCATCAGATCTATGTCTGGAAGGCCCCACCTTTCCACTAGGAGTTGAAACACTTCTGGATGGAGGCCCCACTCGCCGGCATGCACGTCCCGACGACTGAGAAAGTCCGCTTCCCAATTCAGGACTCCCGGAATGAATACTGACGATATGGCCGTTAGATGGCGTTCTGCCCACTGTAGAATCCGTGAGAGTTCCTTCATTGCTAGGCGGCTTCGAGTGCCGCCTTGATGATTTATGTAAGCCACTGTGGTGGTGTTGTCCCCAACTGTACTTGAACAGGACGGTTCTGAATTAAATGCTGGGCTAGGTTCAAGGCATTGAAGACCGCCCGCAACTCCAGAATATTGATCGAGAGGAGGGACTCCTCCTTGGTCCACCGCCCCTGAAGAGAGTGTTGCTCCAGCACCGCGCCCCAACCTCTTAGACTGGCATCTGTCGTCAACAGGATCCAGTCGGATATCCAGAACGGACGGCCCCTGCACAGTTGTTGGTCCCGGAGCCACCAGAGCAGCGACAGACGGACCTCCGGAGTCAATGAGATCATGTGAGACCTGATCCAGTGAGGCAGGCCGTCCCATTTGGCTTGAATCAGCCTCTGGAGAGGGCGAGAGTGAAATTGAGCGTACTCCACCATGTCGAATGCTGACACCATGAGGCCCAGCACCTGCATCGCCGAATGTATCGACACTTGCAGAAACCGGACTGTCACATCTAGATGACGCAGGAGAAGTTCTGGGGAATTTGCCAGGATTAACAAGTCGTCCAAATACGGCAGTATCCTGACCCCTTGATGGCGGAGTACCACCGTCATCACCGCCATGACTTTTGTAAAGACTCGCGGAGCCGTTGTTAAACCAAAAGGTAACGCCCGAAACTGGTAATGGCAGTTGCCAATCGCAAATCTCAGGTATTGCTGATGAGACACTGCTATGGGAATATGCAGGTAAGCATCCTGTATATCCAGGGAGACCATGAAGTCCCCAGGTTCCAAGGCCAGAACTATAGAGCGAAGGGTTTCCATCCATAACTTGGAAACCTTCACAAACCTGTTCAATGCCTTGAGGTTGAGAATGGCCCGGGAGGACTCATTCGGTTTCGGGACTAGAAACAGCGGAGAATAGTACCCCCGGCCCCTCTGCGCAAGAGGCACCTGTACTACAACTCCTGTATCCAGGAGGGTTTGTACCACCGAATGTAGAGTGTTTGCCTTTGTCTTCTCCAACGGGACATCTGTCTGGCAAAATCGATGAGGGGGTCGGTTTTTGAAGGCTATGGCATAACCTCGAGTGACGACTTCCCGTACCCAGGCATCTGAAGTGGTCTTCAACCATTCCTGGGTATACCCTAGAAGCCGGCCCCACATCCTGGGATCCCCCAGAGGGAGGCCCGCCCAGTCATGCGGCAGGCTTATCTGTCTTGGAAGCTGGATGACGGGCCGCCCAGGCTCTTTTGGGTTTAGGCTTACCAGGTTTGGAAGTGCGGGCCTGCTTGTTGTACGCCTGACCTTTTGCTTTACCTGAAGGACGAAAGGGGTGAAAGGAAGTACTTTTAGCCTTCGACACAGAAGGAGCAGTACTTGGCAGACAGGCAGTTTTGGCAGTAGCCAAGTCAGCCACAATCTTATTTAAATCCTCCCCAAACAGAGTATCTCCCTTAAAAGGGAGTACCTCCAGGGTTTTTCTAGAGTCCAGATCCACAGACCAGGATCTCAGCCACAATATCCGGCGAGCCAGGACTGACGTAGTAGAGGCCTTGAAGCCGCCTCTTTAATATAACGAGAAGCTGTGACAATATAAGACAAGCATTGTTTAGCATGGTCAGAGGAGATTTCAGCATCTAACTCCAAGGCCCATGCTTCAATGGCCTCTGCAGCCCAAGTAGCTGCAATAGTGGGCCTTTGTGTAGCACCCGTGAGGGTGTAAATCACTTTCAGACAACCCTCCACACGTTTATCCGTAGGCTCTTTTAGAGACGTGACGGTGGTGACCGGTAGAGCTGAGGAAACCACCATCCTAGCCACATGCGAGTCCACTGGAGGAGGCGTTTCCCAATTCTTAGACAGCTCCGGCGCGAGGGGATAGCGAGCCAGCATCTTCTTTTGAGGCACAAACTTCGTACCCGGGTTTTCCCAGGGTTCCTGACGTATATCAATTAGGTGGTCAGAGTGAGGTAAAACTTGTTTAATCACCTTCTGACGCTTGAACCTATCTGGTTTCTTAGGAGGAACCTGTAATCTGTAAAATTAACTTAATAGCCTCCAAAAGATCAGGAACATCCACATGTGAACCACCCTCCCCATCAGCCGTATCCGAGTCAGAACCTGTGGGGTCAGTAAAAGTGCCGTCTTCATCCGACGAGGTGTCAATGACAGCAGTGGATTGTGAGGAGACAAGCGCTCGCTTAGAGGACCCCTTGGATGTAGGCGAGCGACGGTCAGACTTTTTAGCAGTCAGGGACTGGTTCAACTTCTTTATTTGAGCAGATAAATCGTCCGCCCATGGTGGGTTAGCTGCAGGGACCACAAACTGTTGCACCGGCATTGGGGGTCCCATAGGAGGTTTTAGTTTATGAACTAGCTTATGCTTAAGCGTGGAAAAAGCGGCCCGCGGCGGGTCATTATTTGCCCCCGTTGCCACCATCCCACTGGGGGTCAAGGAGCCCCCAGAACCAGAGCCCAAAGCTGCTATATTCTCCTCATAGGTATCTGCGGCTTCAGCAACACCGGCAGTGTGTTCAGCCCCAGAACAGTTACCCTCAGAAGCAGACATGATATAACTTGCAGTATCAGGTAACACAGTACAATTTGTCAGCAGCACAATACCTCTAGCCCAAACCCCTGCGCAGTGTAGTCAGCACCAGCAGAGATAAAGGAGAGATATGGTGATTAAATGACAGAGAAAAATACGTAATACAGTATATCTTTGTGAAAATCCTATATTAGATAAAACCTGACGCACCAAGCCCCCTCAGGTTATAGAATATAGGGATAGCAGGTTGAGTGAAAGACACGAAATGGACACCACTCAGCTATAGATGCACACACAGAAAGTCACAGTTTGTACAATGCAGAGGTTATTACTAACAATAATACTGCACTGGACTAGCTTACACAGCTATATAACAATAGATATAACAGTACACAGTAAGAACTGGATGTATATCACAGGGTAATTGTACTATAAACCCTGACTAAGTGCACTCTTTCTTAACTAACACTGACTAAAAAAGGCAGGTAGAATACTTAAATGTCATGTAAAGTCACAGCGCTGACAACCAGGCGGCTTTACATAGGAGGATTTGCCCAAGCAGTCCCAGGAACAGTGTAGCTGAGGGATAATGGCGGCGCAGACACAGCCAGGGAGTGAGGGAGAGACAGATATGCAGCTCCAGGGCGGGAACATTTGCAGAAAACGGTGCCCTGGGGGAGGGGCTTCAGGTCCAAGCTCTATCCCCCTGCTGGCAAAACCACCAGGTACTGCGGGCTCTAATAAAACAGTTTATAGAGAAAACCTGACCTGTCCCATGCCCTGGTGATCTAGTGGGATCGCCTGTACTGCCACAGTGTCCACCACCAGCGTGCGCGGCCCGCCTCCCACTGACCGCGCCGGATCGCGATAAATACCGGGTCCCGCAAGCGGGACCCACTTACCACCTCCCGAAGCGCGGCCACGCGATCCCGGAGAGCCCCCACCGTGTGTGCCTGACAAGAAGAAAACCGGAGCCTCCTGCTGTAGTTACCCGGCAACCAGGGCTCGGGAGTGTACAGCGCCGCTGGGGAGAGCCGGAGCTGCAGCCGTGAATGTCCACTGACATGTAACACTGCTGCTGCCCTTGAAGTCCTCACTTTTTTCCTCAGAAAAAAAGCTCTTCTTAGGGCTGCCTGGAGCAGCCCCTCTGTTAAGTGCCTGCTACTGTAGCACCAACTACAAAACTGGGATCCTGTGCAGGGAGGCGGGGTGATATAGGAGGCGGCGCTATGCATTCTGGGAACAGACAAAGCTTTGAGCCTGTTGGTGCCTCGGATCAAGATCCTACTCTACACCCCATTGTCCATTCCTTGTGGAGCCCAGTGTACCCCGCAGCAGAAAATGCAGGCTTACCCAGGTGTTTTTGGGGAGGGTCCCTGATGACAGTGCAGACCACTTCCAGCCGTCGCAGATTAGTGGCAGCCTCAGACCTACTTACATTTGCTCAGACGGCAAAGTTTCATCGATGTTCCAGGAATTGCGTATGCATCTGTGAGTGGATAGCGATCTGCAACCCATTTACAATTTTGCAGGGGGCATTTTTTCTGTCGGGCGGCGCCTTTCTACTCGCAGACAACTGCAATTTCTCACAATAGCGATCCATGCTGAATTAGGCCCTATGTTTGTTTTCAATTAAAGAGTGATGTAACATATCTTGGTGCCACTGTATATAAAAGGCAGACACATTACTGTTCCAAGACTGCACAAACACAAAAACAAGATTATATACACAAAATAATGTATGTTGCAAACAATGAATCTCTACATTAGATCAAAATAAATTTCACTCAAACATATTGGACATTACACAATCCATGCACATACACCTGTATACTCTGCCACAATTTGCAATTTGGAAGAAATGCAGTAATAAAACAAGAGAGTATTGATGATAAACGGTGAGAGGGTCATACTCTCTAGATTATAATTTCTATAAATAAAACACATGCCAACATGGCTTTAACATTAACAATAGGATAACCCAGTGGTTTCCAAACTTTTTTGAATCACGGCGCCCTAGAATATCAGAATTTTTTTCACGGCACCCCTAGGCCAAAAATTTCTTATTGAGAAATTTAGAAAGAAATATTACATTAAGTAGATTGCGTTTACATGTCATCCTTAGGGTCAGTTGTGTGGTGAGGGACAAGATTTGCTTCTGTTTGGCCACATATTTTATTACTAGCAGCCACCAGCACTGGTTTTGCCTATTATGTTGACCATGAATAATTTGAATTGGTCCTGGACCACCAACCCAGGGCACCCCTGCAAGGGTCCCGAGGCACCCCAGGGAGCCACGGCACACAGTTTGGGAACCTCTGGGATAACCAATTAAAAAAAAGAAAAGAAAAAAAAAGGATGCATCAAAACCTACATAAACATGCATAAAATAAATAAATATAAAAAAAACCACACAAGGTAAAACTTAAGATAAAGCATTTGGAGGTAAAAGTCAGTCAGCGATATGTGGCTGAAACATGGGCAGTGGTAAGGTTAATTGAAAGAGATCCCTTTAATCAGCGCAAACATTCCTGTAAAGCATGTAAGTAACATGATGTTCAGTGTGATGCAAGCATGGTTCGAGGCACACAGTGTCACAGAGCAAAGTCAAGAGAATAGGCAGGGAATCACATTACAGTTGATCACACCCACCAGCTAGCTATTTCAAGGCTTTCCTGAGTTGGATGGTTGTTACCAGAAACACAAAATAAGATTTTACTCACCGGTAAATCTATTTCTCGTAGTCCGTAGTGGATGCTGGGGACTCCGTAAGGACCATGGGGAATAGCGGCTCCGCAGGAGACTGGGCACAGCTAAGAAAGATTAAAGGCCCATACACACTTGACGATGCACACATCGTCAACGACCATCGTTAACGACTTCCCTTGAACTTCCCTTGAACAGCTGAGCAAACGACATGAGCATACACACTACCAACGACCAAAGACGAAAGACCAAAGACCATAGACCATTCATCGTTGAAGCATCCAAGCTGAACAGTTTATTAAAATAATGAGCTGGGAACAGGGCTGGTGAACACTGAACAGTGGCTTGGTCGTTGGTCTTTCACACCATACACATTCAACGACGTCTCTGGTCGGTAACGACCATAGTGGAAATTGAGCATACATGCTCCACAGATAAGCGAGGGTCGTTAACGTCCCGCGGGGGCGCGCATCGGTGGTCGTCGGATGCATACACACTTGACGATATAATGAGCGACGTCGTTGATGAGGGCTGAAATGAACGACGTCGTTCATTTTATCGTCAAGTGTGTATGGGCCTTTAGGACTACCTGGTGTGCACTGGCTCCTCCCACTATGACCCTCCTTCAGACTTCAGTAAGGATACTGTGCCCGGAAGAGCTGACACAATAAGGAAGGATTTTGAATCCCGGGTAAGACTCATACCAGCCACACCAATCACACCGTATAACTCGTGATATTATACCCAGTTAACAGTATGAACATAACAGAGCCTCTCAACAGATGGCTCAACAATAACCCTTTTAGTTAACAATAACTATATACAAGTATTGCAGACAGTCCGCACTTGGGACGGGCGCCCAGCATCCACTACGGACTACGCGAAATAGATTTACCGGTGAGTAAAATCTTATTTTCTCTGACGTCCAAGTGGATGCTGGGGACTCCGTAAGGACCATGGGGATTATACCAAAGCTCCCAAACGGGCGGGAGAGTGCGGATGACTCTGCAGCACCGAATGAGAGAACTGAAGGTCCTCCTCAGCCAGGGTATCAAATTTGTAGAATTTTGCAAACGTGTTTGCCCCTGACTAAGTAGCAGCTCGGCAAAGTTGTAAAGCCGAGACCCCTCGGGCAGCCACCCAAGAAGAGCCCACTTTCCTCGTGGAATGGGCTTTTACAGATTTAGGCTGCGGCAGGCCAGCCACAGAATGCGCAAGCTGAATTGTGCTACAAATCCAGCGAGCAATAGTCTGCTTTGAAGCAGGAGCACCCAGCTTGTTGGGTGCATACAGGGGGGGTCATTCCGAGTTGTTCGCTCGCAAGTGGATTTTAGCAGATTTGCTCATGCTAAGCCGCCGCCTACTGGGAGTGAATTTTAGCATCTTAAAATTGCGAACGATGTATTCGCAATATTGCGATTACACACCTCGTAGCAGTTTCTGAGTAGCTCCAGACTTACTCGGCATCTGCGATCATTTCACTGCTTGTCGTTCCTGGTTTGACGTCACAAACACACCCAGCGTTCGCCCAGACACTCCCCCGTTTCTCCGGCCACTCCTGCGTTTTTTCCGGAAACGGTAGCGTTTTTTCCCACACGCCCATAAAACGGCCTGTTTCCGCCCAGTAACACCCATTTCCTGTCAATCACATTACGATCGCCAGAACGATGAAAATGCCGTGAGTAAAATTCCTAAGTGCATAGCAAATTTACTTGGCGCAGTCGCAGTGCGGACATTGCGCATGCGCATTAAGCGGAAAATCGCTGCGATGCGAAGATTTTTACAGAGCGAACAACTCGGAATGACCCCCAGGATAAATAGCGAGTCAGTCTTCCTGACTCCAGCCGTCCTGGAAACATAAATTTTCAAGGCCCTGACTACGTCCAGTAACTTGGAGTCCTCCAAGTCCCTAGTAGCCGCAGGCACCACGATAGGTTGGTTCAAGTGAAAAGCTGATACCACCTTAGGAAGAAACTGGGGACGAGTCCTCAATTCTGCCCTATCCATATGGAAAATCAAATAGGGGCTTTTACATGACAAAGCCGCCAATTCTGACACACGCCTTGCCGAAGCCAAGGCCAAAAGCATGACCACTTTCCACGTGAGATATTTTAAATCCACAGTTTTGAGTGGCTCAAACCAATGTGACTTTAGGAAACCCAACACCACGTTGAGGTCCCACGGTGCCGCTGGAGGCACAAAAGGAGGCTGAATATGCAGCACTCCCTTAACAAATGTCTGAACTTCAGGCAGTGAAGCCAGTTCTTTTTGGAAGAAAATCGACAGAGCCAAAATCTGGACCTTAATGGAACCCAGTTTTAGGCCCATAGTCACCCCTGACTGTAGGAAGTGCAGAAATCGACCTAGCAGGAATTCCTCCGTTGGGGCCTTCCTGGCCTCACACCACGCAACATATTTTCGCCATATGCGGTGATAATGTTGTACGGTTACATCTTTTCTAGCTTTAATGAGCGTAGGAATGACTTCCTCCGGAATACCCTTTTCTTTTAGAATCCGGTGTTCAACCGCCATGCCGTCAAACGCAGCCGCGGTAAGTCTTGGAACAGACAGGGCCCCTGCAGCAGCAGGTCCTGTCTGAGCGGCAGAGGCCATGGGTCCTCTGAAATTAATTCTTGAAGTTCCGGGTACCAAGACCTTCTTGGCCAATCTGGAACAATGAGAATAGTTCTTACTCCTCTTTTCCTTATTATCCTCAGTACCTTGGGTATGAGAGGAAGAGGAGGGAACACATAAACCAACCGGTACACCCACGGTGTCACTAGAGCGTCCACAGCTATCGCCTGAGGGTCTCTTGACCTGGCGCAATATTTTTCTAGCTTTTTGTTTAAGCGGGACGCCATCATGTCCACCTGTGGCCTTTCCCAACGGTTTACAATCAGTTGGAAGACTTCTGGATGAAGTCCCCACTCTCCCGGGTGGAGGTCGTGCCTGCTGAGGAAGTCTGCTTCCCAGTTGTCCACTCCCGGAATGAACACTGCTGACAGTGCTAACACGTGATTTTCCGCCCATCTGAGAATCCTTGTGGCTTCTGCCATCGCCGTCCTGCTTCTTGTGCCGCCCTGTCGGTTTACATGGGCGACTGCCGTGATGTTGTCTGACTGGATCAGAACCGGCTGGTTTTGAAGCAGGGGCTTTGCCTGACTTAGGGCATTGTAAATGGCCCTCAGTTCCAGAACATTTATGTGTAGGGAAGTCTCCTGACTTGACCAAAGTCCTTGGAAGTTTCTTCCCCGTGTGACTGCCCCCCAGCCTCGAAGGCTGGCATCCGTGGTCACCAGGACCCAGTCCTGTATGCCGAATCTGCGGCCCTCTCTGAGATGAGCACTCTGCAGCCACCACAGCAGAGACACCCTGGTCCTTGGAGACAGGGTTATCAACCGATGCATTTGAAGATGCGATCCGGACCATTGGTCCAACAGGTCCCACTGAAAGGTTCTGGCATGGAACCTGCCGAATGGAATTGCTTCGTAGGAAGCTACCATCTTTCCCAGGACTCGCGTGCAGTGATGCACCGACACCAGTTTTGGTTTCAGGAGGCCTCTGACTAGAGATGACAGCTCCTTGGCTTTCTCCTCTGGGAGAAACACTTTTTTCTGGACTGTGTCCAGAATCATCCCCAGGAACAGTAGACGTGTCGCCGGAACCAGCTGAGACTTTGGAATATTCAGAATCCAACCGTGCTGGTGTAGCACCTCCTGAGATAATGCTACGCCGACCAACAACTGCTCTCTGGACCTCGCCCTTATCAGGAGATCGTCCAAGTATGGGATAATTAAAACTCCCTTTTTCCGAAGGAGTATCATCATTTCGGCCATTACCTTGGTAAATACCCTCGGTGCCGTGGACAGGCCGAACGGCAACGTCTGGAATTGGTAATGACAATCCTGTACCACAAATCTGAGGTACTCCTGGTGAGGATGGTAAATGGGGACATGCAGGTAAGCATCCTTGATGTCCAGAGATACCATGTAATCCCCCTCTTCCAGGCTTGCAATAACCGCCCTGAGCGATTCCATCTTGAACTTGAATTTTCTTAAATATGTGTTCAAGGATTTCAAATTTAAAATGGGTCTCACCGAACCGTCCGGTTTCGGTACCACAAACATTGTGGAATAGTAACCCCGTCCTTGTTGAAGTAGGGGCACCTTGACTATCACCTGCTGGGAATACAGCTTGTGAATTGCCTCTAACACAGCCTCCCTTTCTGACAACACATTTATAGGCACCTGCTCCTCCTCCACATATGTCTCCTCATCAAACATGTCGACACAGCCGTACCGACACACCGCACACACACAGGGAATGCTCTGACAGAAGACAGGACCCCACAAAGCCCTTTGGGGAGACAGAGAGAGAGTATGCCAGCACACACCAGAGCGCTATATAATACAGGGATTAACTAAATTATATCCCCTTATAGCTGCTATATGTATATTGCGCCTAAATTTAGTGCCCCCCCTCTCTTTTTTACCCTTTCTGTAGTGTAGACTGCAGGGGAGAGCCAGGGAGCTTCCTTCCAGCGGAGCTGTGAGGGAGAAATGGCGCCAGTGTGCTGAGGGAGATAGCTCCGCCCCTTTTTCGGCTGACTTTTCTCCCGCTTTTTTTATGGATTCTGGCAGGGGTATTTATCACATATATAGCCTCTGGGGCTATATATTGTGATATATTTGCCAGCCAAGGTGTTTTTATTGCTTCTCAGGGCGCCCCCACCCAGCGCCCTGCACCCTCAGTGACCGAAGTGTGAAGTGTGCTGAGAGCAATGGCGCACAGCTGCAGTGCTGTGCGCTACCTTGTTGAAGACAGGACGTCTTCTGCCGCCGATTTTCCGGACCTCTTCTGCCTTCTGGCTCTGTAAGGGGGCCGGCGGCGCGGCTCTGGGACCCATCCAAGCTGGGCCTGTGATCGTCCCTCTGGAGCTAATGTCCAGTAGCCTAAGAAGCCCAATCCACTCTGCACGCAGGTGAGTTCGCTTCTTCTCCCCTTAGTCCCTCGATGCAGTGAGCCTGTTGCCAGCAGGTCTCACTGAAAATAAAAAACCTAAACTAAAACTTTCACTAAGAAGCTCAGGAGAGCCCCTAGTGTGCACCCTTCTCGTTCGGGCACAGAGATCTAACTGAGGCTTGGAGGAGGGTCATAGGGGGAGGAGCCAGTGCACACCAGATAGTCCTAAAGCTTTCTTTAGATGTGCCCAGTCTCCTGCGGAGCCGCTATTCCCCATGGTCCTTACGGAGTCCCCAGCATCCACTTAGGACGTTAGAGAAATATATATATATATATCCAAAGAGAATACAGGCACTCACCACTTTCTTAATTGATGAAAGAATTTATTACCACTCACAGGTATGTCTCACATAGAGACGGTCAACAGCATGTCAGCAGATTATGTTGACGTTTCGGCTCCATCTGAGCCTTTTTCAAGACAGGTAAAATCACAACAGGTACATACCCAGCAGCCCATGACACACACCAAACCCTGGATCACTTATATAGCAGAGGCACACCACAGACCCCGCCCATCAATCATCCAACAGGAAGTGGCTACAATATTCGTATTACAGTGTCTAGTACTATTGAACAGAAGTGCCCATCAACTGTGTCATACCAACAACAAGGTATGATAACAAAAAACATAAGTGCAGCAGTTATAAACTACAAAAAGCGGCTAATCGCGCCTAATTGCCGTGATACCGGAAGTAGCGTGCGTTCCATTGCCAATGGAACGCACACGTGACACCAGGAAGTTGTTCTCAAACCCGGAAGCGGTATGCATTCCATTATCGTGGAGCGCAACCGCGTGACCGGAACTACAATGCTGCATACGACAGCTGCCAGCCGGTGCTAAGCAGCCGGATGTAAGCACACTGTCATATACTAAAATAGCACCTACGTGCTAACAAAATAAGAATAGAGGCAGCATTAGGCTCATAAATCAAGGTGTTAGATGCATATGTACTACATATTGGTCCCGGGTAGATAATACATTACAATAGTACAAATAGATATGTTTATTCAATGCACATAGAAACTTAGCATTTATATCATAATATCCAACTATTCATTCAGGTAGAATATTACCATAACCATATTCTGTAGTAGATCGTTATGGTCACCTGATGTTATCTGGATGACCCACCCTTACTCCCCTATGGGTAGAGATCTATCACAACAGCCAGGAGAAAATGGGATACATGTATGATAAAGAATATGGATGTATATCTCCCAGGATATAATGTAGTACATTAAGAGCCCGTGATGTAGCCTCTGTCACAACAGCGATCCGGGGTGGTCACCAACATAAAGGATATTATAAAAGACAAAAGACACACAGACACATATGGTCATGCATTAAAAAATGCATGATTAAATCCCATTAGAGGAAATTGATAAAAATAATTCATGAAAGGAATATGTGAAAAAATATATGAATCAGTGTATCCCATTTTCTCCTGGCTGTTGTGAGTGTGGACACAATGGATGGACTCACAGCAGTGAGTGTGGACACAATGGATGGATATAGATATAGATATATATATATATATATATATATACACACACACACACACACACACACACACACACACACACACTGTCCTTGCCTGGTTCACCCTTTTCCTCACTAATCACTCCTTCTCAGTGTCTGCCTCTGGCTCCACCTCTCACCCTTCCATCCTCCCCGTCGGTGTTCCACAGGGCTCTGTCCTGGGCCCCGTTCTCTTCTCCATATAGAAGTACTCTTCTCTGGGTGCACTCATAAGCTCCTTTCGGCTTTCAATATCACCTCTATGCCAACGATATGCAACTACGCCTCTCCTCTCCCTCTATGTCCTCTCTCGGGTATCCTGCTGCCTCTCCGCCATCTCCTCCTGGATGTGTGAGCGCTCCCTGAAGCTCAACATGGCCAAAACCGAACTCATCATCTTTCCCCCAGCCAGTATCCCCACCCTCCCTAATATCTCCATCACTGTTGACAACACCATCATCCTCCCTGTTCCCCAACTCCGCTGCTTGGGCGTCACTCTTGACTCCTCCCTCTCCTTCACCTCCCATGTTCAGTCTCTGGCTCAATCCTGCCAGTTCCAGCTACGCAACATCGCTCGCCGTTCCTCTCCCAGAGTGCAACTAAACTTATTATCCACTCAGTGGTCATCTCGTGGCTCGACTTTTGCAACATTTTCCTCACTGGCCCCTCATCTCGCTCCACTCCGATCTGTTCTCAACTCCGTAGCTCGACTTATCTTCCTCTCCCGCCGCTCCACATCTGCAACTCCTCTTTGACAAAACCTACACTGGCTCCCATTCCCCTGCAGAATCCTCTTCAAACTCCCACACCCTCACGTACAAGGCCCTTTCTAACTCCGCTACTCCCTACATCTCCAATCTCATCTCCCTACATACTCCCACCCACTCCGGTCGGCCAATGACTGTTGCCTATCCTCTTCCATGGTCACTGCAACCCACGGGTGAATCCAATATTTCACCTGTGCTGCCCCCCTTCACTGGAATGAGCTCCATTAGACTCTCCCTGACCTTGCAAAGCTTCAAATGGGACCTGAAAACACACCTGTTCATCAAAGCCTACCCTTCCGCATAACCTAGTTTTGAGGCCACTGTCCCAACACACTACCTCATGCCTTGGCCATCTATGCCTCACTTACTTCATACCATCAGGCCGCTTTTTTGCTTGCTCACACCTCATGTCACGTGTCTGTCTTCCCCCACCCACCAGATTGAGCTCCTTGGGAGCAGGACCCTCTTCCATCCTGTTCTCACAACTCTCTTCTCACACGTCAATTACAACCTATGTAGTGAATGTCTATACCTGCATCTCCTCTCACTCATTACTGTTTATCTCTTCCAGTGGCTACCTGCCCCCAGAGGTATGATGACTACTCATTTGCTTCCTTTCATCTCGGCTGTATTGTGTACTGAGAATTGTGTTGCTAATTGTTACCAGAGCTTTGTTTTAATTTTTCTGTTGTTGTAATGTTAAGTTCTGTGTACCCTGTATTGTTCTAATGTCTGCCGTATGGATGGCGCTGAGAAAACACTTGTGGTGCCTTATAAATAATAATAATAATAATAATAATAATATGCTTTTACAATTCTGATGTGGATATTAACTTGCAGTTCATATGGATTAAAGATAAATGCCAGGTTTTCAGTTTAAATAGAATGCTTTACGTGTGTTCTTGTGAACATCAGCCATTCCAAACCCCTTTAGTGGACCATAATTTATATTAATATTAAATTAATTGTAGTAATATTTGTAAATAGTACAGGTTTCATTACATAAAGTCTTAGAGATGTTAAAATAAAATAAATCTCTTCCACCTTCATGTTGACTGGGTGTAAAGATGTCAAAAGATGCAAAAATGTTCCATTTGCCACAGAATGTATACTGCTGTAACCCGGTGTGATTTGTTTCAGCTGGCACCAACACAAAGGACAGGCTGTGGACTGTTGTAAAGGGCAAAAAAAAAAAAAAATCTTTGTTTTGCTAAATCACATCAAATGGGCGAGTTTAGACCCCGCTGTGCCAAACAGCTGTGCACTTTCCTTTCTTTAAGCTCATCCAAACCCTGCCCATAATAGAGAGATCAAGGGTCAAAACACACACTTGATAAGCACATCACTGCAAGTGTATAAATGCTTACCGTGCCGTTAGCAGAAAGCTGCTCTTTAGGGAAAAAAAAAAAAGTCATACATGGTATTCCAATTCTTTTTTATTGCATTTCAAACTAAAAGACTAAGGAAAGCACAAGTCACACAGCAAAGGACACAGCGAGCAGACAGACTGTGAGGAGCACCCCCTTCCCAGCATGCTTCTACACCGGACATTCAACATACTAAAACTATTTTGTAATATGGAATATTAAAAAGGGATACGGTCATTAGGTTGACCACTATTTATCAACAACTCATGTTGACCTTTTTCCATGTCGACCTAGCGACCATGCCAACCTATTGCATGTCGACCAATAGTGGTCGACCTAATGACCAATACCGATTAAAAACAGTATGTGGGGGGGGGGGGGTAGTAGTTACAGCTGTAAATCTACAAACCAAATGCTTAAGGGTTTATTGCTGCAATACCGTAATCGGATACAGTACCAGTATATTAATATATCAAACTTCTAGTAACCATATCAATTTCACAATAGCCATCACTCAGCCAAGCAGTGCGGTTTCTTCTTTGAACACGTGTATTAGCTGCTGGCGCAATAGATTAAATGGCATTTCCCACCTGAGGCCTAGCAACGCCTTTGAAATCTCTAACTAACCAACTTCCCCATAACATAAGTGGTTTGTAAGTAAATAGGTAAGAATTTCACTATACATTAGTGTACCTGTTTTTTGGGGGAAATTTTTTTTTTGTTTTCCGCCACATAAGCAAGATCTTATACAAAGGGAAATACTAATGAGAAGCACCTTACAGACAAAACGACATATTGTGAAGCAAGATCCTGGTGGGAATATGCAGTTTATAATGATCACCACATTTGAACCTATACACCAGGGGTATTTAACATGCAGTAACTCCAGCTGCCATGGAACTATATGTCCCAGAATGCATTGCCACCGTTTTAGCATGCCCTTATAGCATGGGCATGCAGGGAATGCTATGATGTTTAGTTCCACAGAAGCTTTACACTTTCATGGAGTGGCTGTTGCACTGGCACAGAAGTTTCACGATCCATTATCTGTCACTGTTGGAAAATAACGAAAGAAAATGGTTCATAGTCCCTGGGTTTGGGTGACAGACGTTTAGGATCCCACCGGTCACCATAACAATGCCGGGATCCCGAGCTTTAGATTGCCGGTGGGGAGGGGGGGGCAAGCGCAATGAAGCACCTATAGGGCTCGCTGCGCTCGCCCAAACAGCAGCCTTGGCGGCTGTGCTCGCCACAAGTTTTATTCCCACTCTATGGGTGTCCGTGGACACCCACCAGTGGGACTAGTCCCTGTTAGTCAGCATGCCGGCATCAGTATAGTGACAGACCGTCATCACTACATCCCTATCCAACAATGCATGCATTCAGCAGGCAGGATAGCCAAGAGTTACCTCATTGCAGAGCGGTTTCTTATCCCTCGGCCCTACTGTCCAGGTGCCTTTGAAAGGTAACCAACACTAACTAGAAGTTTGCTGGTAGGTGATAAAAGTTAGTGATCAGTAAACACAGATAATCTTAAGTACAAAACATTACATTTGGGCCTATGTTGTAGAAAAATACATTACTACTGTAACAATTGTACACGTCAGTGATCGCAAAAACGGCGTATTTTACCCCAGAATTGATGGTGGGGACACAAAAATAAAAAAACCGCTGGATCCCTCAGGATGCGCTGTGACCCGCAGCGATGTCATGTCCTGTCAATCAGTCCGGTATCCATAACAACGGAGGGAGGAACTGGGAAGAGGCGGAGACCATGAAGAGTATGATCTCCCGCCCTATCCTCATCCTCTGCTCCGCATGCTCCCCCCCCCCCCCCGATTAACGGCTGCAGGTGCCTTCCACTGGCAGCCCACTGGACCACTGCCCGGCTGAGTCCGCTGCTGTACCTGAGGTGGGGGCAGTCGGGTCCCGGTGCCCCCGGCTGCATGCCGCTGCCGCTCTCCCCGCTGATTCCCCTCTTCTCCCTCCTCACCCATGCGGCCACCCCCTCCATGTTTTCCGCTTTCCTCTGGCCGCATCCTCTGACTCCAGGCTGGCGGCGGTGTGGCCTCATGCGGATCCACGGACTATACCCCCGGGCCTGACTCCGCTGCTGCTGGCAGTGTCCATGGAGCAGCCCGGAGTGCTGTTATGGTGGTGGGGTTTCTGGCTGCACTCTCTCCTGCCTCTCTATTCCTACTCCCCTGGTGCCTCTGTCCCTACTCCTTGGTGCCTCTCTCTGTCCCTACCCCCTGGTGCCTGCCTCTGTCCCTACCCCCTGGTGCCTGCCTCTGTCCCTACCCCCTGGTGCCTGCCTCTGTCCCTACCCCCTGGTGCCTGCCTCTGTCTCTACCCCCTGGTGCCTGCCTCTGTCCCCACCCCATGCTGCCTCTCTGTCCCTATTCCCTGCTACCTCTGTCCCTACTCCCTGGTACCATATAAAAAGTGTATAACATGCTCTACCTGGCACAATGTGTATAGAACACTAACTGGCACAATGTGTATAATGTGCTCTACCAAGTGCAATGTGTATAACGTGTTCTAACTGGCGCAATCTGTATAACATGCTCTACCTGGTGCAATGTGTGTAACGTGCTCTACCTGGTGCAATGTGTATAGGGTGTTCTAACTGGCGCAATCTGTATAACGTGCTCTACCTGGTGCAATGTGTATAACGTGCTCTACCTGTGTGGTGTAATGTGAATTGGTACTGTTATGTGGCCATGCTCTTTTCCCCATGAAGCCACGCTCCTAAATTTTTGGTTCACACCAATTTACTTTCTGCCAAAGGGCACTGAAATGTCTAGTTACAACTCTGGGGCAGAGTGTCCTGTATGCTACACAGCCCAACAGCATTGTCACCCCCTCCCCCTCCCTCACAATACTTTTGTAGTGTCCAAATCAAGCCTGTTTTTATATTTGAATAATTAATAAGATTAATATGAACCTTCATTCCAATGGGACCCAGAAAAGGACAGATAGGACCCCAATTTTTAAAAGTGAGGGTCCGTGGGACCCACTTTTTTTTGGGCTCAGTGAGATCACTGCACGTGCTTGAAGGGTTATGTTTTTAAAGCTTAAAATTCTATTCATTTTTACAATCTAAACCACAACTTGACTCAATAAATGTAAACACATGCCTCTGACAAACATAGATTTTCAACCACGGCTGTAGGATAAAATAAAGCAAGTACAACACACAAGGCTTTCGCTTCTGTTAGAGCCATTACAACAATGGAAATACAGATGTGTCCTCATACAGATGGAGCCTCTCTCATTGTTGCTGTTTCTCCGCCTAAACTAGTCACGCCTAAGCGATAGCTCAGGTTGTTCAGTTGTTGCACGGACAGGCACGTTGAGGCATGACTTCATACGCAGCATGCAATACACATCTTCACCACTAGGTGGCTAATGATCCACTAATTCAGTACTATAAAGCGAATAGCGGCATATTGATCTAAAAGCTCTGACAAATGGTCAGTGACGACTATAATGTTACTGTATACTGTACACACAGATCAATGGTCAGACGAAGAGGGTCAATTTAAAAAAAAGAAACCAATAAATCAATCAATAAAATTAGTGTATACAGACGCACGCAAACGTGTTAAAGCAATGGTCCATTGAGGTTAGGGTTATGTGAGCGTCCAAGTCCTGTAGACTAATCACTAAATTAAAAAAAAGTGTATACAGATGCAAATTAATGTATTAAAGCAATGGTCCACTGACGTTAGTTGTGCAGTACTGTATGTGAGCTTCCAAGTCTCATAGCCAATACAGCAAAACCCATGGGAAGGGATCACTGCTTACATTTACACATAATCTTGTGTCTCTATCACCAAGCGTTGTGGCCAAGCGGTGAAGTGTCCTGCGCCCCATGCTCAGAGTCCAGGGTTCAATTTCCCAAAGTGTGAATGCCTTTGTTTTTTTTGCTTTTTTCTTCTTGACACTTTTTATTATTTTTTTTATAACATTCATATATTTAAGAACCTTACATTCAATAGAGTTATGCACACAAGAAAAGACCCGTTTCCATAACCAACTGTCGGGGCATCTGACACGCAAATCCGTAGCACAGTACTGTACTGTTTAATCATGTACATTCACTCAACCAAAGTCCTTTGCCTCAACCAAACAGACTATAGTATCTTAATTCACATAGTAGCCCTTCATTTACATAAATTACTGTGTTGGTAATTTATTGACTGTAAACTAGCCTCTTTGAAAAGATTAGTCTCGCAGGGGAGGGGGAAGGGTGAGGGGGGGGGGGGGGGATTAACCAGCAGAGTTCAGAGACGCTGTTGAAAATATAAATTCTCTGGTCTGGACCCAAAAAAAGAAACCAATAAATCAATAAATAAAAATAGTGTATGCAGACACAAATGAAAATGTTAAAGCAATGGTCCATTGACATTCGGTTTATTTGAGCTATTCAATTAAATTCAATTAAAATGGGCTTAAAGCTTAATATCTCTGGTTCTGGTGGTTCAATCGGCTCAGAACTGTGTTGGTATGGAAGGGGAAAAGATTAGCTACCAGAGGATACTGACCCCAAGTTTTTGTGACCCCCACAAGGCTAACGGCAAGTGTCGGAACCCATGGTGGGTCTGAATTAATGGGCCCATTATAGTTTTTTGGAAAATGGGTCCACTTTGCATCCTGATATCTCCAGCTCTGGGTGTCCCAGAGACTCGAGACTGGTACCATACAAAAGAGGAGACTCTTGGCTTTCGGGGCAGATCAACCACGAGTTTATGTGACACCACAAAGGAAAATGGCAAGCAGCAGTGTTTCAGGTCCCCTCCAATCGTCCGCCCAGCTTGCACAGGGTGCAGGGTTTCTGGCTAGATAGAAAATACTGTTCAGAGATGCTAAGGACAGTGATTTTGCATCTAGGAATTTAGGGAGGAGCTTTTAGCTCTCCCCATTATACTTAGAAAGATAACACTTGCAGCTGTAGCCATTACAGCAGAGTACGTTACAAGCTATTCGTGCTATTTAGTACTCAAACACAAAATACTGTACAGAGATGCTAAGCACGGTGATTTGGCATCCAAGAACTAAGGGAGTAGCTTTTATCTCTCCCCATTATACTTAATACTACGGGATTTGGATGCTCACATATCCCTAACATCAATAGACTATACCTGTAACACGTTCGTTGGCATCTGTATACACTACTATTTTTATTAGTTCATTTGTTTGCGGGACTTGAATGCTCACATATTCATAACATCAATGGACTATACTGTAGCTTTATCATGTTCGTTTGCGTCTGTATATACTGTACTACTTGCGTCTGTACTGTAATATACTGTAGCATATTGTAGCGTAATGAGACGCACCAGTAAAGTAGTTCTTATGCTGTAGTTCAGTATTGTATTTTAATGGAGACCACACGCATGCGCAATGGTGATTTTAAAAAGTGACATCTGGTTGATGATCACAGGTATTACGCTCAAAGGTAACGCCAAACGCTCTGTGCGCCTCCCTATAACTAGGCAAGCCTCCTAGCGTCCAGGCACGCTACGTATGCCTGATCGCTACTAATGCCTCAGCCAGCAAAGATAACGGAGGCTCCATCTGTACATCATTGATGCAGTTGAGCATCTTGGCGCGCCAGGTACCGGTATGACTCTACTAACATCTGCCATCTTTTTTGCTGAAAATGCTTCTTAGGGCACACCAGCTGATTGTGCAGATTAATTTGATATGGGACACTTGTGTATGACTGAGAGGTAGATTTATTAAACTTCTTTAGGGGTTAAAGCACTATCTGCACATGTTATGTGCCGCAGATAGCGCATCCCCTGATGTATGATCCCGTTGATGCGCTATTTTTAGCTGGGCCGGTGTGCTGCCGCTGCCTTTTCGGGCGCCTCTATCATTTTGATAGAGCACCGATCAGCTCCCTTACTTATGATCGTTCGTTGTGCCCGAACGTTAGTGTCTGCTTCCTTCTGTCTCTTCGCCGCCCAGATCCAGCGCTGCAGCTCTCAAAGCAGACTAAACCAAGAAAAGTGTGTAGAGGGCTCTCATCTCACACACCTCGCACCACGGCACACTACACAAGCTCCAGCGTCCACAACAACAATCCGCACATGCGCCAGCCTAACTCCCGGACAGCACGCTGGGAGTTACTGGACGTGGAAGACGTTACTGCAGCGGAGGCGGACAAACATTATAGGAGAGGGGTGAGCTAACGCGCTCCAATAACGAACAAGGCAGGCTTAGTAAATGCACCAGAAAAGAGGTCCCACCTCACCACGATAATGCGGTGAAGAGGAACCCTGCCTATAACGAACCTTATCAGTATTTTAATAAAGCTACCTCTGAGTCTCTGAATCTGTACGATTGGTACGATATAGCAGCCCCAGCTTTTTTCCAATACAAGTTCCATTGTGCTCTGTATACAAACTACATCACACACACAATATACAAGTGTCACATATCAAGTTAATAAGCACAGTTTCAGATAAAAAGATGCCCAACGCCAGCAGAGCTAGAATACACGGGACCACAGGTGTGCTCAGGAGCTAACACAGGTGTACCACTCTGGGACTCCCCCACCTACGCAGGGTCACAAGCTACCTTCTCCACCCCTTGCACTGGTGCAGAAACTGCTCACCTGGTCCACCCAGGTACGCAGTCTGTAGCTGGGCATGCACTACACAATTATCTGGCAGATAATCTGTGGTTGGATGAGCGCAACTGCCAATTGACCATTTGCTACCAAACATTGGAAAATGGACAAAACCTGTCCGAGATTTAACCAATTTGTATAAACAACAGGTTTTATCCATTTTCCAGTTTTTGGTAGCAAATGGTTAATTGTCAATTCCAACCACAGATTACCTGACAGATAATTGTGTAGTGTATGCCCATCTTAAATCCTGAAGGGAAGGGGGGAGGGAGGTAGAGTCCTAGAGCGACACACCCGTGGTTTAACCAATTTAACCTGTCAGTGATTTAACCAATTTGTATAAACAGGTTTTGTCCATTTTCCAGTTTTTGGTAGCAAATGGTCAATTGTCATTAGCAAATACAAAAAAAAAAAAAAAAAAAAAAAAAAAAAAGAGATCCTTCCTCAGGGCAGCAGGATTGAAACGCGTTGGCCAATACAGAGGGGAACACCTGTACCAAGAAGCACACCAACCTATGATCCCACATATGGTCCATCTAGGTGTCTGGTGAGTGGGCAGTCCGGAACGCACGACACCATTTTTTCCATCTCTTACACCTGTGGTCATTTTTGTGTTTGTGCTGAGTACACACCCTTGATGTAAATATATATGTTTTTAAAATTTATGTGAACATTTTGGGCTTTAAATAAAGTGTAACCCTCTTTTCTATGGACACAAACTCCTTTTTGTTTTTTTCTTCACCATTTGAAATGGTTACATGTCTCAAGCATAAAGAAACCCAGATGTGAAGGTTGCAGTCTGTTTTACTGTGAGTGGGGTATACTTATCCGATTTACCGGCTATTATCCTCGTGTGGGGAATTAAAGATACCTTTATATACACGAATACGCACTGAAAGTGTGAGTCAAGGTACGCACCTCCATATGCCTATATAAAATTTTTTAAATAAACTCACCTGGGGACATTTAACCATTAACGGAGAAATATATATCCAAATGTGGGATACCTTTATATGTTTGTTTATCTTTCATCTCTACTGAGAGAGTACGGTACACCATCAAAGAAACTCCGATTTACACCTTTCAACATTATTACTGACCCTGGACTTATTCTAAGAGACATTTATGGGACATATATTAAATCACCTTGTGTAGCTGGCATACTACACTATGATGTGTTTTATCTCTGTTTCACGTCTCTACTGAGTTTTGGTGAATCTATCCAAGGGCAGGATTCAACACAAAAGAGAAACATTCCTACTCCATGTACATCATTTCCACCCTACGACAGGGAAGTAACTTTTCTTATAGCGGTTGTGACTTATATGTACCTACTCTTTTTTTTGTACTTGTTGATAGTTGTGAAGTATGGTGAAACTTCTCCGACTGGTATTTAGTCCAGCAGCTTTATTGCCTGAGTGTGATCTACTCTACGGTTTCCAAATTGTCAATTACAACCACAGATTATCTGACAGATAATTGTATAGTGTATGCCCATCTTAAATCCACAAGGGAAGGGGAGTAGAGTAATTCAGACCTGATCACTAGGCTGCGTTTTCTCCCAGCCTGCGATCAGATCTGAACTGCACATGCACCGCAATGCGCAGGCGCGACGGACCGCAGTAACAGGGATCGCCGGTCAGCGACTTCGTAACGCACAGGCGATCACAAGGCGATTGACAAGAAGAGGGCATTTGTGGGTGGCAACTGGCTGTTTTCAAGGAGTGTCCAGGAAAACGCAGGAGGGAGCAGGCGTTTGGAGGGAGGTATTCGGACGTCAGCTCCGGCCCCGATCATTGCAGCTGAGTAGGTCCTGTGCTGAGCAGAAACTGCACAAACTGATGTTTGTGCAGCTCTCCTGCACATGTGATCACACAATTGCACACCCTCCCCCAGTAGGCGGTCGCAGAGACGCAAAAAATGCACCCTAGCGATCATGTCTGAATTACCCCCGTGGAGCGACACACCTGTGTCGGTTCCTGCGCACACTTATGCAAGGGACCTGGTGGCTCACTTACACATTATACTGCTCATTAATATTATCAAAAAAAATTGTATAAAAAAAATGGAATATAAAAAAATATCAGAGCAGCTTAATTTTTCAAGAGTAAGCACTAAAATTTAAATAAAATAGGTAAAAATAAAGTGAAATCTGTAAAACATATGCAATCTCTCTTGTGGGAAAGTGCCGATAATCCAGCGACATCTGCAGAATTACAGAAGGGTTACCATAGAGACCATGCACATATATGTAACTTTACCATAAGGAATGCTTGGAGAGAAAAAACAAAATGCTTAAGGCTGTACAATATCTTGTGTTCATAATGAGTTTTATTGGATAGGAAAGGTATCACCCTAAAGGGACAAGTCACTATAAACAGCTGTACATCATACACACTTATATAAAGAATCAGTCCATAACAGGCTCTCAATGCAGACGTTCAAGAAAAACCATTAAGAAGAAGAAATGCATAATACAAAATCCCTTACCAACAATGTTAAATGCTGCATACTTGGGAATATGGCAGCATTTGCCTGTAGTGCACACTTACCATTCTGCCTGCTACTTCCCCCGCTCCCCTCTCCCCCATTACTTTATTTGGGAGCAACTCTGTTGTTTTTGGGCAAGTGCTGCGGCACCCACCTAAAAGCACAGGGTTTAGATGGGTAAGCGACTAAACACACGCAGTTTGGGCGCCAAAAAAAACAGAATTTTCACAAATTTCTGCTCACCACCTCAGGAAGGGGTGAACAGAAATAATGGGCAGCCGCGGTATTTCGTGCTCATCGCCATAATCAAATGAATAGCTCCCATAACTTCAGATGGGATGAGTGGGCGCATATAAACAATGAAATTCCCCTTTGTGTACCAGGAATTCATAAAGCTGCACTACCACCTACAGAGAAGCTTGCACTAACCTACCACTGTCTATATTTCATATAAGTATACTGTATTGCATTGAACACTAGTATTTGTTGCTCTGGCTAAAGAAGTCATGAATAAGTGATTTATAAGAATCTAAATGGTGGTGAAGATGTAGGTTTACACAGAGCTATGCGACTTTGAGCGCTCACCATACAGGATGTCCCACATAAAACACAATGGTGTTATCCTGAACAGAAACAGGAAACAAAGGAAACAAAGATGTGCAGAGCAATGGAAAAAGACAACTCCGTAATGACGTTGAACTTTTAGGACACATGGGGCCTTATTCAGCTTCAGTTGCAAAATTGCAAGTCGGGCTATTATTGGCAGACTGCGCATGCGCTGCAAATGTATTGCACATAGGTTAAATTGCGATCGCAAGTTAGTGAAATGTGATCGCAATTTGATTGGCAGGAAGTGACCGTTTGTGGGTGTTAACATGGCATTTGTGGGGAGTGGTTGGAAAAACGCAGGCGGATCATGGCAGTTTTTAGGGCGTGGATTACAACTAAAAACATGGTGCCGGTGAGACGGCAATTGTCGACGGTACTCAATTTCTGCGTATGCATCGCAATTTTTGTGATTGCATCAGTGGGTGTCTTACCTTTCTGGGCGGCTCTTCACATGCGATTTTTAGCAGAAGCAGAATTGAGAAAAACGCAAGATCTGTCTCAATAGTGATCCAAGCTGAAGAAGGCCCATGTTAAGATGTATGGAGTGGAATAATGCATCTGATTGAATACAGTTCAAATAGCCAATAAAGAGCTGTCTACAGAGCACATGGAGAGGCATTTTAATGCAGATTGAAGTATTAATTGTAAAAGATACCATCATGAAATATGGTGTAAAATTACATTTAATTTGGACAAAAAATAAATGAACCTGTATTTAAAACAACTATGGCTCTAAAGATCCACACGGTGCTCAAATAATACCCCTTTTCCACCTACGAGCACGGGTCGCAGCCGGGAGCCTGACACGGGAGCTGCCCTGCTGCGACCCGTGCTCAGCCCCTTTCCCATCAGGAGTCACCAACCCTGCATATTGCCGGGTTGGTGGCGCTTCTAGTGACGCGGCAGGGGCAGCGCTGGGAGATCACATGATCTCCCAGCGCCGCCCTTCCATACAGTGTAAACGGGAGCCGTGTCGCATCGACACGGCTCCCGTTTACACTACAACCCTACCCGGATCATTCCCGTGTCCTACCCAGGTAGCTACCCGGGTAGGATTCACGGGTCACTTGATCCGGGTTCTTGCGGGGGGACCCTTTTCCACTTGCAAAAAACACGGGTAAATGCGCGCCCCCGTGCATTTACCAGTGTTTTTTGAGCTAGTGGAAAAGGGGTATTACTACACTGCTTGTTTTAAGTAGGCGGAGCCATAGTCGGCTTTAGGCATAGGCAAACTATACAAATGCCTAGGGCATTTGGTATGCTTAAGGGCACAAGCAGCTTCAGCTAATTAAAATGATATGCAGCATGCCTATATTCTGTGTGTGTGACTGCGGCTGTATCTGCATACAAAATGCTATGTTAGTGTACCTGGAAATCAATGTGATGCACCATTTCATATACAGATACAGTCACAGTCGCACACAGAATATAGGCATGCCACATACAGTATTTTAATCAGCAGAAGCTGCTTGTGCATCCTAGCCATGTAGTAGTGCAAAGACGACGCATTTTCATTTAAAAAAAAAAAAAAGGCGCCGACATTAGCAGAGGTGCCACCTGATTCACACCAGGAATCTCATGCTGCATGGCGTATTGAGGCAAGAGGTATGAGGACACCTCTGTATACAAGTAGAGGCAGAGGTCACAGTGTTAGCAGCCGTGTGAGTGCTGTGTGCGGGTGGGTGGGCTGTGCAGTAGTGTTCGGCATGTATGTAAGGGGCACTGTGTGTGTCATGTATATAAATGCATTAATAATGTGCGCCAAATGTGTAAGGGGCACTATGTGTGTCATTATGTGTATAAGTGCACGAATAATGTGCGGCATATGTGAAAGGGACATTATGTGTGTCATTATGTGTATAAGGGCATTAATAATATGCAGCATATGTGTAAGGGACATTATGTTTATAAGGGCATGAATAAAGGTTGGCATAATGTGTAAGGGGCATTACTGTGTGGTATTGTGTGTATAAATGCATTACTGTGTGGAATTATGTGTATAAGGTGCTCTACTTGTGGCATAACGTATAGAAAGGGCACTACTGTGTGGTCTAATGTGAATAAAGAGCAATATGGTGTGGTCTAATGTGAATAAGGAGAAATTCAGTGTGATGTAATATGAATAAGGGGCACTACTGTGAGGAGTAAGGTTTATAAAGGTAAAGTGGTACTACTGTGTGATGCAACGTAAAATTAGGGACACTACAACATGATAAAATATGAAAAAAGTTGCACTACTGTGGCGTAATTTGAATTGGGGGTACTATTGTGTGGCCATGCCCCTTCCCAGCAAGAACACACCCTTTTTTGGGCTGTGCGCCGAATGTGCACACTGTTCCTATTTAAAATAATAAGAATTTACTCACCGGTAATTCTATTTCTCGTAGTCCGTACTGGATGCTGGGAACTCCGTAAGGACCATGCGGAATAGACGGGCTCCGCAGGAGACTGGGCACTCTAAAAGAAAGATTAGGTACTATCTGGTGTGCACTGGCTCCTCCCTCTATGCCCCTCCTCCAGACCTCAGTTAAGGAAACTGTGCCCGGAAGAGCTGACACAACAAGGAAAGGATTTGGAATAAAGGGTAAGACTCATACCAGCCACACCAATCACACTGCACAACTTGTGATAACCATACCCAGTTAACAGTATGAACAATAAGCCTCATTTAACGGATGGCTCATAACAATAACCCTTTAGTTAAGCAATAACTATATACATGTATTGCAGAGAGTCCGCACTTGGGACGGGCGCCCAGCATCCACTACGGACTACGAGAAATAGAATTACCGGTGAGTAAATTCTTATTTTCCCTGACGTCCTAGTGGATGCTGGGAACTCCGTAAGGACCATGGGGATTATACCAAAGCTCCCAAACAGGCGGGAGAGTGCGGATGACTCTGCAGCACCGAATGAGCAAAGGCAAGGTCCTCCTCAGCCAGGGTATCAAACTTGTAGAACTTAGCAAATGTGTTTGAACCCGACCAAGTAGCAGCTCGGCAAAGCTGTAAAGCCGAGACCCCTCGGGCAGCCGCCCAAGAAGAGCCCACCTTCCTTGTGGAATGGGCTTTTACTGATTTAGGATGCGGCAATCCTGCCGCAGAATGAGCTTGCTGAATCGTGTTACAGATCCAGCGCGCAATAGTTTGCTTTGAAGCAGGAGCACCCAGCTTGTTGGGTGCATGCAGGATAAACAGCGAGTCAGTTTTCCTGACTCCAGCCGTCCTGGCTACATAGATTTTCAAAGCCCTGACTACATCCAGTAACTTGGAGTCCTCCAAGTCCCGAGTAGCCGCAGGCACCACAATAGGTTGGTTCAAATGAAACGCTGATACCACCTTAGAGAGAAATTGGGGACGAGTCCTCAATTCTGCCCTGTCCATATGGAAGATCAGATAAGGGCTTTTACATGACAAAGCCGCCAATTCTGACACACGCCTAGCCGAAGCTAAGGCCAATAGCATGACCACTTTCCACGCGAGATATTTTAGCTCCACGGTCTTAAGTGGCTCAAACCAGTGGGATTTCAGGAAATCCAACACAACGTTAAGATCCCAAGGTGCCACTGGAGGCACAAAAGGGGGCCGAATATACAGCACTCCCTTAACAAACGTCTGAACTTCAGGCAGTGAAGCCAGTTCTTTTTGAAAGAAAATAGATAGGGCCGAAATCTGGACCTTTATGGACCCCAATTTTAGGCCCATAGTCACTCCTGACTGTAGGAAGTGCAGAAAATCGCCCCAGCTGGAATTCCTCTGTTGGGGCCTTCCTGGCCTCACACCAAGCAACATATTTCCGCCATATGCAGTGATAATGTTTTGCTGTCACATCCTTCCTAGCTTTTATCAGCGTAGGAATCACTTCATTTGGAATGCCCTTTTCCGTTAGGATCCGGCGTTCAACCGCCATGCCGTCAAACGCAGCTGCGGCAAGTCTTGGAACAGACAGGGCCCCTGCTGTAACAAGTCCTGTCTGAGAGGCAGAGGCCATGGGTCCTCTGAGATCATTTCTTGTAGTTCTGGGTACCAAGTTCTTCTTGGCCAATCCGGAACGATGAGTATAGGTCTTACTCCTCTCTTTCTTACTATCCTCAGTACCTTGGGTATGAGAGGAAGAGGAGGGAACACATAAACTGACTGGTAAACCCACGGTGTCACTAGTGCGTCCACAGCTATCGCCTGAGGGTTCCTTGACCTGGCGCAATATTTTTTTAGCTTTTTGTTGAGGCGGGACGCCATCATGTCCACCTGTGGCCGTTCCCAACGGTTTACAATCTGCGTGAAGACTTCTAGATGAAGTCCCCACTCTCCCGGGTGGAGGTCGTGCCTGCTGAGGAAATCTGCTTCCCAGTTGTCCACTCCCGGAATGAACACTGCTGACAGTGCTAGCACGTGATTCTCCGCCCATCGAAGAATCCTTGTGGCTTCTGCCATCGCCATCCTGCTTCTTGTGCCGCCCTGGCGGTTTACATGGGCGACCGCCGTAACGTTGTCTGATTGAATCAGCACTGGTTGGTTCTGAAGCAGGGGCTCTGCTTGACTCAGGGCGTTGTAAATGGCCCTTAGTTCCAGTATATTTATGTGTAGTGAAGTCTCCTGACTTGACCACTGTCCTTGGAAGTTACTTCCCTGAGTGACTACCCCCCATCCTCGGAGGCTTGCATCCGTGGTCACCAGGACCCAGTCCTGTATGCCGAATCTGCGGCCCTCGAGAAGGTGAGCACTCTGCAGCCACCACAGCAGAGACACCCTGGCCCTTGGGGACAGGGTGATCAACCGATGCATCTGAAGATGCGATCCGGACCATTTGTCTAACAGATCCCACTGAAAGATCCTTGCATGGAATCTGCCGAAGGGAATTGCTTCGTAAGAAGCCACCATCTTTCCCAGGACTCGCGTGCAGTGATGCACCGACACCTGTTTTGGTTTCAGGAGGTCCCTGACCAGAGATGACAATTCCTGGGCCTTCTCCACCGGGAGAAACACCTTCTTCTGTTCTGTGTCCAGAATCATGCCCAGGAAAAGCAGACGCGTCGCAGGAATCAGCTGCGACTTTGGGATATTCAGAATCCAGCCGTGCTGTTGCAACACTTTCCGAGAGAGTGCTACGCTGACTAACAACTGCTCTCTGGAACTCGCCTTTATAAGGAGATCGTCCAAGTACGGGATAATTATAACTCCCTTCTTCCGAAGGAGTATCATCATTTCGGCCATTACCTTGTTAAATACTCTCGGTGCCGTGGACAGACCAAACGGCAACGTCTGGAATTGGTAATGACAATCCTGTACCACAAACCCGAGGTACTCCTGGTGAGGTGGGTAAATGGGGACATGCAAGTAAGCATCCTTGATGTCCAGCGACACCATAAAATCCCCCTCTTCCAGGCTTGCAATAACCGCCCTGAGCGATTCCATTTTGAACTTGAACTTCCTTATATAAGTGTTCAAGGATTTTAAATTCAGAATGGGTCTCACCGAACCGTCTGGTTTCGGTACCACAAACATTGTGGAATAGTAACCCCGTCCCTGTTGAAGGAGAGGAACCTTGATTATCACCTGCTGGAGGTACAGCTTGTGAATTGCCGCCAGTACTACCTCCCTTTCCCTGGGAGCAGCTGGCAAGGCTGATTTGAGGTAACGGCGAGGGGGAGTCGCCTCGAACTCCAGCTTGTATCCCTGAGATACAATTTGTACAGCCCAGAGATCCACCTGTGAGCGAACCCACTGGTTGCTGAAGTTTCGGAGACGCGCCCCCACCGCACCTGGCTCCGCCTGTGGAGCCCCAGCATCATGCGGTGGACTTAGTCGAAGCGGGGGAGGATTTTTGTTCCTGGGAACTGGCTGCCTGGTGCAGCTTCTTTCCTCTACCCCTGCCTCTGGGCAGAAAGGATGCACCTCTGACCCGCTTGCCTTTCTGAGGCCGAAAGGACTGTACATGATAATACGGTGCTTTCTTAGGCTGTGAGGGAACCTGAGGTAAAAAAGTTGACTACCCAGCTGTTGCTGTGGATACGAGGTCCGAGAGACCATCCCCAAACAATTCCTCACCCTTATAAGGCAAAACCTCCATGTGTTTTTTAGAATCAGCATCACCTGTCCACTGCCAAATCCATAATACTCTCCTGGCAGAAATGGACATTGCATTAATTCTAGATGCCAGCAGACAAATGTCCCTCTGTGCATCCCGCATATATAAGACGTCTTTTATATGTTCTATGGTTAGCAAAATAGTATCCCTGTCGAGGGAATCAATGTTGTCTGACAGGGTATCAGACCATGCTGCTGCAGCACTACACATCCATGCTGAAGCAATAGCAGGTCTCAGTATAGTACCCGAGTGTGTATACACAGACTTCAGGATAGCTTCCTGCTTTCTATCCGCAGGCTCCTTTAGGGCGGCCGTATCCTGAGACGGCAGTGCCACCTTTTTTGATAAGCGTGTGAGCGCCTTGTCCACCCTAGGGGATGTTTCCCAACGTAACCTGTCCGTTGGCAGGAAAGGGTACGCCATCAGTAACCTCTTAGAAATCACTAATTTCTTATCGGGGGAACTCCACGCTTCCTCACACAATTCATTTAATTCATCAGATGGGGAAAAGTCACTGGCTGCTTTTTCTCCCCAAACATAATACCCTTCTTGGTAGTAACCGGGTTAACATCAGAAATGTGCAATACATTTTTCATTGCAGTAATCATGCATCGGATGGCCTTTGTAGACTGTACATTTGTCTCATCCTCATCTACACTGGAGTCAGACTCCGTGTCGACATCTGTGTCTACCATCTGAGCTAGCGGGCGTTTATGAGCCCCTGATGGCCTCTGAGACGCCTGGGCAGGCGCGGGCTGAGATCCTGGCTGTCCCAAGGCTGCTGCGTCATCGATCCTTTTATGTAAGGAGTTGACACTGTCTGTTAAGACCTTCCACATACCCATCCAATCCGGTGTCGGCCCCGTCGGGGGCGACACCACACTTATCTGCCCCTGCTCCGCCTCCACGTAACCCTCATCAAACATGTCGACACAGCCGTACCGACACACCGCACACACACAGGGAATGCTCTGACTGAGGACAGGACCCCACAAAGTCCTTTGGGGAGACAGAGAGTATGCCAGCACACACCACAGCGCTATATAACACAGGGATTTACACTATAATGAGTGATTTTTCCCAATAGCTGCTTATTATCCTATTTGCGCCTAAATTTATGTGCCCCCCCCTCTCTTTTTTACCCTTCTTGTACAGGATACTGCAGGGGAGAGCCTGGGGAGCGTCCTTCCAGCGGAGCTGTGAAGAGAAAATGGCGCTGGTGTGCTGAGGAAGAAGGCCCCGCCCCCTCAGCGGCGGGCTTCTCCCGCGTTTTGTATAACTTAATGGCGGGGTTTTTTACACATATACAGTTTTCAGACTGTATTATGTGTATTTAGTGCCAAAAGGTATTATAATTGCTGCCCAGGGCGCCCCCCCCCCAGCGCCCTGCACCCAACAGTGACCGGAGTGTGTGGTGTGCTGTGGGAGCAATGGCGCACAGCTGCGGTGCTGTGCGCTACCTTAATGAAGACAGGAGTCTTCAGCCGCCGTTTTCGCCGTTCTCTTCAGTCTTCTGGCTCTGCAAGGGGGACGGCGGCGCGGCTCCAGGAACGGACGATCGAGGTCAGGCCCTGTGTTCGAACCCTCTGGAGCTAATGGTGTCCAGTAGCCTAAGAAGCACAAGCTAGCTGCACGCAGGTAGGTTTGCTTCTCTCCCCTCAGTCCCACGTAGCAGTGAGTCTGTTGCCAGCAGATCTCACTGAAAATAAAAAACCTAACAAATACTTTCTTTCTAGCAAGCTCAGGAGAGCCCACTAGGAGCACCCAGCTCTGGCCGGGCACAGATTCTAACTGAGGTCTGGAGGAGGGGCATAGAGGGAGGAGCCAGTGAACACCAGATAGTACCTAATCTTTATTTTAGAGTGCCCAGTCTCCTGCGGAGCCCGTCTATTCCCCATGGTCCTTACGGAGTTCCCAGCATCCACTAGGACGTCAGAGAAATAGGGGGTAGAAAAACCAAAATGAGGACTGATATGGGTGAGAGGTGATGGTGCTGGGAAGGAGGTGCAGGGTCAGAGACTGAACTAGCAGCGGTGCTAGGCGGCACAAGCCAAAATCTTGCCTAGGGTATCATATTGGTTAGGGCAGGCTCTGGGCGGAGCACAGAAATACTCAACTCATGAACTTTCAATTTATGTCAGTATAAGGAAGGGGCACATGCACTTACTTAGCCTATTTGAAAAGGACTAAGCATTGAGGAGTGAAGCGTGGGACTGTTGGACTCTGGGGTCCCTAACATGTCCTAGGTGCTGAACTGGTGGCTGATTATGGTGGTGGCAGATGGGACACTAGGCCCCTCTGCAACTCCAGCAGAGCTGTATTACAGCAGTATAAGGTGACAGACATCACATCAACTCCATTAAACATTTTTTAAGTTTTAGGCAGCAGATCTACTGGTTCTACAGCATAAATTGTTCCCTCAGTCTGTTATTTTTCAAAGAGCTAGGGTGGAGCAAAGCTGGACTGCACACACTCAGTTTAAACGTAAGAGGCGCTACCATACCGAGACTTGTAGTGCCACGTAGAAAAAGAAAAATGCAGGTGCACACACCAATACTGATAATCAAAAATATTATAATAAGTTGTACAATTTAACATGGCGTACAATTGAAGATCCTAGCATGTTTGGCCAAAGATGCAAACCCATCCACTACACTATGGTGAACCTCATCAGGTGGGTCCTAACATCCCTAATGTGAACATATAACTGTAACTAGGTCTTATCCATCATATTGCACATTCTACTATGTAGGCAGCAAATGCAAGACCCTATACTAATTAAAATCACCTAAGGGCGGGTGGGTGGGGTGCTAGTCCAGGTAGGAGTCTCCATCTTTAAGCTTACATAGATACACAGTGACAGAAACAATACACAGCTTATGCTAGGTACATACTAAACGATGTGTGTACCCAGCCAACCAATAAAACGATATATTGGTTGCCCGTACACAATGAACGATATATTGCATGGCTGCATTTAGGATGCATGCTGTTGCTGCCAGGATCATCCCATTGGGTGTGCAGCATGCCCGACGGGACGACCTAGCAAGTGATCCACGGGAGTGCACAATCGCAGGTACACAGTAGACCAGTGGTAGCCAACCCTCGTCCTCGAGAACTACCAACAGTTCACGTTTTCCAGCTCACCTGGCAGGTGCACACGTGCAGTTATTACTAACTGTCACATTTTAAAAGATCCACAGGTGGAGCTAATCACTTAACTTGTGATTCTGTGAGGAGACCTGGAAAACGTGCACTGTTGGTAGCTCTTGAGGATCAGGGTTGGCTACCCCTGCACTAGACGATATAGCCGATCAACAGTGAAACGATATATCGGATGATATATTGTACATGTAGTAAACATACTGTATACTGAGTAGCTTCATTTAGAGGCAGCATTAACTTGCAATTACATTTTTAGTTCTCATGTGTCATGTTTTTGCACGGTCATTTTCACTGGAAATAACCTAATTTTACACATTACATATATTTTTGAGATAGCTGTGCTTTCTTTGTGTACTCAGGTCTTCATACATTACTGTATTATGTAAGGTAAGAAACATGAAGGCGTTTTTAAGTTTGTTACCTGAATACAAGTAAAGAGATGAGCGCCGGAAATTTTTCGGGTTTTGTGTTTTGGTTTTGGGTTCGGTTCCGCGGCCGTGTTTTGGGTTCGACCGCGTTTTGGCAAAACCTCACCGAATTTTTTTTGTCGGATTCGGGTGTGTTTTGGATTCGGGTGTTTTTTTCAAAAAACACTAAAAAACAGCTTAAATCATAGAATTTGGGGGTCATTATGATCCCAAAGTATTATTAACCTCAAAAACCATAATTTACACTCATTTTCAGTCTATTCTGAATACCTCACACCTCACAATATTATTTTTAGTCCTAAAATTTGCACCTAGGTCGCTGGATGACTAAGCTAAGCGACCCTAGTGGCCGACACAAACACCGGGCCCATCTAGGAGTGTCACTGCAGTGTCACGCAGGATGTCCCTTCCAAAAAACCCTCCCCAAACAGCACATGACGCAAAGAAAAAAAGAGGCGCAATGAGGTAGCTGTGTGAGTAAGATAAGCGACCCTAGTGGCCGACACAAACACCGGGCCCATCTAGGAGTGTCACTGCAGTGTCACGCAGGATGTCCCTTCCAAAAAACCCTCCCCAAACAGCACATGACGCAAAGAAAAAAAGAGGCGCAATGAGGTAGCTGTGTGAGTAAGATAAGCGACCCTAGTGGCCGACACAAACACCGGGCCCATCTAGGAGTGGCACTGCAGTGTCACGCAGGATGTCCCTTCCAAAAAACCCTCCCCAAACAGCACATGACGCAAAGAAAAATTAAAGAAAAAAAGAGGTGCAAGATGGAATTGTCCTTGGGCCCTCCCACCCACCCTTATGTTGTATAAACAGGACATGCACACTTTAACCAACCCATCATTTCAGTGACAGGGTCTGCCACACGACTGTGACTGAAATGACGGGTTGGTTTGGACCCCCACCAAAAAAGAAACAATTAATCTCTCCTTGCACAAACTGGCTCTACAGAGGCAAGATGTCCACCTCATCATCATCCTCCGATATATCACCGTGTACATCCCCCTCCTCACAGATTATCAATTCGTCCCCACTGGAATCCACCATCTCAGCTCCCTGTGTACTTTGTGGAGGCAATTGCTGCTGGTCAATGTCTCCACGGAGGAATTAATTATAATTCATTTTAATGAACATCATCTTCTCCACATTTTCTGGATGTAACCTCGTACGCCGATTGCTGACAAGGTGAGCGGCGGCACTAAACACTCTTTCGGAGTACACACTTGTGGGAGGGCAACTTAGGTAGAATAAAGCCAGTTTGTGCAAGGGCCTCCAAATTGCCTCTTTTTCCTGCCAGTATAAGTACGGACTGTGTGACGTGCCTACTTGGATGCGGTCACTCATATAATCCTCCACCATTCTTTCAATGGTGAGAGAATCATATGCAGTGACAGTAGACGACATGTCCGTAATCGTTGTCAGGTCCTTCAGTCCGGACCAGATGTCAGCATCAGCAGTCGCTCCAGACTGCCCTGCATCACCGCCAGCGGGTGGGCTCGGAATTCTGAGCCTTTTCCTCGCACCCCCAGTTGCGGGAGAATGTGAAGGAGGAGATGTTGACAGGTCGCGTTCCGCTTGACTTGACAATTTTCTCACCAGCAGGTCTTTCAACCCCAGCAGACTTGTGTCTGCCGGAAAGAGAGATCCAAGGTAGGCTTTAAATCTAGGATCGAGCACGGTGGCCAAAATGTAGTGCTCTGATTTCAACAGATTGACCACCCGTGAATCCTTGTTAAGCGAATTAAGGGCTCCATCCACAAGTCCCACATGCCTAGCGGAATCGCTCCGTGTTAGCTCCTCCTTCAATGTCTCCAGCTTCTTCTGCAAAAGCCTGATGAGGGGAATGACCTGACTCAGGCTGGCAGTGTCTGAACTGACTTCACGTGTGGCAAGTTCAAAGGGCATCAGAACCTTGCACAAACGTTGAAATCATTCTCCACTGCACTTGAGACAGGTGCATTCCACCTCCTATATCGTGCTCAATTGTATAGGCTTGAATGGCCTTTTGCTGCTCCTCCAACCTCTGAAGCATATAGAGGGTTGAATTCCACCTCGTTACCACTTCTTGCTTCAGATGATGGCAGGGCAGGTTCAGTAGTTTTTGGTGGTGCTCCAGTCTTCTGTACGTGGTGCCTGTACGCCGAAAGTGTCCCGCAATTCTTCTGGCCACCGACAGCATCTCTTGCACGCCCCTCTCGTTTTTTAAAAAATTCTGCACCACCAAATTCAAGGTATGTGCAAAACATGGGACGTGCTGGAATTTGCCCATATTTAATGCACACACAATATTGCTGGCGTTGTCCGATGCCACAAATCCACAGGAGAGTCCAATTGGGGTAAGCCATTCCGCGATGATCTTCCTCAGTTGCCGTAAGAGGTTTTCAGCTGTGTGCGTATTCTGGAAAGCGGTGATACAAAGCGTAGCCTGCCTAGGAAAGAGTTGGCGTTTGCGAGATGCTGCTACTGGTGCCGCCGCTGCTGTTCTTGCGGTGGGAGTCCATACATCTACCCAGTGGGCTGTCACAGTCATAGTCCTGACCCTGCCCTGCTCCACTTGTCCACATGTCCGTGGTTAAGTGGACATTGGGTACAACTGCATTTTTTAGGACACTGGCGAGTCTTTTTCTGACGTCCGTGTACATTCTCGGTATCGCCTGCCTAGAGAAGTGGAACCTAGATGGTATTTGGTAACGGGGGCACACTGCCTCAATAAATTGTCTAGTTCCCTGTGAACTAACGGCGGATACCGGACGCACGTCTAACACCAACATAGTTGTCAAGGCCTCAGTTATCCGCTTTGCAGCAGGATGACTGCTGTGATATTTCATCTTCCTCGCAAAGGACTGTTGGACAGTCAATTGCTTACTAGGTGAGCAAGCCCAGGTGGTGAAACGTACGTCCTAATTACGGCCCAATGCACGGTCTCCTCACTGCAGGGGGAGCCGTGATCAGCAGCAGCAGTTTCTAGCAATCGAGCGGCTTGGATCAACTAACCGCGGCTAGCAGCGGGGGAGACGTGATCAGCAGTAGCAGCTCAAAACGATCGAGCGGCTTGGATTAACGGACCGCTGCCAGAGCTGTGACGTATAGCGATCTGCACTCCAGATACAACAATCCGGTACTCCCCATACCTTTTCTCCTCCCCCTCTTTTATTTCACGGACGGACATTTGGTCTCCGGTGGCGCATCCGGACCCTGCAAGGCTAATTAGCATCAGGGTCCGCCTAACACCACATACGGCTTCTCAAGTGCCACCCGGTTTTTCTTCTTTCACGGCACAGCCCACGATCCTACTCTCATCTGTCCTCCGCTCTCCTGATGAGGTCAGACAGCAGATGGGATCAGTGAACTGGAGTGCCTACTATCCCTTTTTTCTTCAGCTCTTACCTGCTAGGTATTTTTAAACACATTTTCTATTTCTCCCAATAGGTACATGTCTCTTTGAAAGATATGGCAATGAGCAAGGTGCAACAAAGGTGGACACACCAATATTTGTATTAATTAGCCAGTGCTCATAAGGTTATATAATGAAACTAGCCTTTATTAATTGAGGAGCAATTCAGATGTGGGTAATTGCAGTTAAAATTTAAACTCTGCTCTAAAAAACAAAAGTTTTATTGATTTCATTCTTTCATTAAGCTGAGAGCAGAAATGTAACCTTTATTCTGTAATACTTCCCCTTTCATTTTCGGCCTCTGGCTCTGGCCCAAGTGGCGCATTTGGACCCTGCAAGGCTTGCTAGCATCAGGGCCCATCTAACACCACGACGGGGTCTTCAGCCAATGTGCCTCTCTTTCTCATCTCCACGGCACAGTCGACGGTCCCACTCTCATCTTTCCTCCGCTCTTGGATGAGGTCAGACAGCAGATGGGATCAGTTGACTAGAGTGTCTACACTTTGTTTTTTCCCTTTCCTTTTCCCCTCCCCCCCCTTTTTTTTTGTTATATTACAATACAATTTTTGTCTATATGTAGTCATGAGTCTCCAGAATATGGACAATCATTAAGGAGTACAGGATTTGTGATGTATAACCCTCCCTTTCAATGTGATTATGTGCTGATCAAACTGTGACTAGAATCTGGCTTTAATAATAGATACTCATTTATGCACCAACACCTGTTCCATACAATTGTGATACAATATATGTCAGGTTCTTGTTTAAAGAAGTCAGATTGCAACTTTGTACTCTTTATTCACCACACAGTTATGGATAGTATTACTGCTTTTCTCTATGAGAAAGTATTAGTTTTTTATATACAAGTTGATTGAATTGTGGGGAGAAGCTGATCCAAAGAAGTTTTCTAGTATTATTTATACCGCTTGATCAAATCCAGACACATACAACTGGTCTGAAAAATCTCTAATGTGATATTAAATACCCAAGAGGTATTGAATTTTCTGAGCATATGAGAGTCAAAAATATCACTACTGCTGCTTACCTGATTAGTCTGATAGATAACTATCACTGTATTCTTTAATTTTTGGACAATTACATCATTATACAATAAACGATTGTAATTGCTCTTATTCACAGATTTTTACCACTGTTTAAAAGGGGATTCATTAATTATAGCATACCCCCTTTATAATTTTTAGTCAAGTAAGGAGTAATAAAAGTTAAGTTTTAATAAGAACACATTTTTCATAAATTCATATATATTATTTAAAAGAGTGCTCCTAACAAAGGAATTTCTTTCTTTTGGTGAGATGTGGGTTCTTCTACATCCACCAAATTTATGTGTATTTGGACTTCCCCTCTGGGATGACCATCGACTCCCAGCAGCAACAACAGCAGCGCCAGCAGCAGTAGGCGTTACACGCAAGGATGCATCGGAGGAATCCCAGGCAGGAGAGGACTCGTCAGAATTGCCAGTGACATGGCCTGCAGGACTATTGGCATTCCTGGGGAAGGAGGAAATTGACACTGAGGGAGTTGGTGGGGTGGTTTGCGTGAGCTTGGTTACAAGAGGAAGGGATTTACTGGTCAGTGGACTGCTTCCGCTGTCGCCCAAAGTTTTTGAACTTGTCACTGACTTATTATGAATGCGCTGCAGGTGACGTATAAGGGAGGATGTTCCGAGGTGGTTAACGTCCTTACCCCTACTTATTACAGCTTGACAAAGGCAACACACGGCTTGACACCTGTTGTCCGCTTTTCTGTTGAAATACCTCCACACTGAAGAGCTGATTTTTTTGGTATTTTCACCAGGCATGTCAACGGCCATATTCCTCCCACGGACAACAGGTGTCTCCCCGGGTGCCTGACTTAAACAAACCACCTCACCATCAGAATCCTCCTGGTCAATTTCCTCCCCAGCGCCAGCAACACCCATATCCTCCTCATCCTGGTGTACTTCAACACTGACATCTTCAATCTGACTATCAGGAACTGGACTGCGGGTGCTCCTTCCAGCACTTGCAGGGGGTGCAAATGGTGGAAGGCGCATGCTCTTCACGTCCAGTGTTGGGAAGGTCAGGCATCGCAACCGACACAATTGGACTCTCATTGTGGATTTGGGATTTCGAAGAACGCACAGTTCTTTGCGGTGCTTTTGCCAGCTTGAGTTTTTTCAGTTTTCTAGCGAGAGGCTGAGTGCTTCCATCCTCATGTGAAGCTGAACCACTAGCCATGAACATAGGCCAGGGCCTCAGCCGTTCCTTGCCACTCCGTGTGGTAAATGGCATATTGGCAAGTTTACGCTTCTCCTCCGACAATTTTATTTTAGATTTTTGAGTCCTTTTTTTACTGATATTTGGTGTTTTGGATTTGACATGCTCTGTACTATGACATTGGGCATCGGCCTTGGCAGACGACGTTGCTGGCATTTCATCGTCTCGGCCATGACTAGTGGCAGCAGCTTCAGCACGAGGTGGAAGTGGATCTTGATCTTTCCCTAATTTTGGAACCTCAACATTTTTGTTCTCCATATTTTAATAGGCACAACTAAAAGGCACCTCAGGTAAACAATGGAGATGGATGGATACTAGTATACTTATGGATGGACTGCCGAGTGCCGACACAGAGGTAGCTACAGCCGTGGACTACCGTACTGTACTGTGTCTGCTGGTAATATAGACTGGATGATAATGAGATGTAGTATGTATAAAGAAGAAAGAAAAAAAAAACCACGGGTAGGTGGTATACAATTATGGATGGACTGCCGAGTGCCGACACAGAGGTAGCTACAGCCGTGGACTACCGTACTGTACTGTGTCTGCTGCTAATATAGACTGGATGATAATGAGAAGTAGTATGTATAAAGAAGAAAGAAAAAAAAACCACGGGTAGGTGGTATACAATTATGGATGGACTGCCGAGTACCGACACAGAGGTAGCTACAGCCGTGGACTACCGTACTGTACTGTGTCTGCTGCTAATATAGACTGGATAATGAGATGTAGTATATATAAAGAAGAAAGAAAAAAAAAACACGGGTAGGTGGTATACAATTATGGATGGACTGCCGAGTGCCGACACAGAGGTAGCTACAGCCGTGGACTACCGTACTGTACTGTGTCTGCTGCTAATATAGACTGGATGATAATGAGATGTAGTATGTATGTATAAAGAATAAAGAAAAAACCACGGGTAGGTGGTATACAATTATGGATGGACTGCCGAGTGCCGACACAGAGGTAGCTACAGCCGTGGACTACCGTACTATACTGTGTCTGCTGCTAATATAGACTGGATGATAATGAGATGTAGTATGTATAAAGAAGAAAGAAAAAAAAAAACACGGGTAGGTGGTATACAATTATGGATGGACTGCCGAGTGCCGACACAGAGGTAGCTACAGCCGTGAACTACCATACTGTGTCTGCTGCTAGTAGACTGGATGATAAATAAGGATATAAAAAATATATATATATATATCACTACTGCAGCCGGACAGGTATATATTATATAATGACGGACCTGCTGGAGTGGACACTGTCTGTCAGCAGAATGAGTTTTTTAATTTTTATAGAATAAAAAAACACCACACAAGTCACACGACGAGTGTACTTTTTCAGGCAGACATTCAATCACAATATACTATACTGGTGGTCAGTGTGGTCAGGTCACTGGTCACAGTGGTCAGTCACACTGGCAGTGGCACTCTGGCAGCAAAAGTGTGCACTGTTTAATATGTGCTCCTGCTATAACCTATAACTGCTCCCCAGTCTCCCCCACAATTAAGCTGTGTGAGCACAGTCAGATATTATACATAGATAATGCAGCACACTGGGCTGAGCACAGATATGGTATGTGAGTGTGACTGAGTCACTGTGTATCGTTTTTTTCAGGCAGAGAACAAGAACAGAACGGATTATTAAATAATAATAAATTATAAAACTGCACTGGTGGTCAGGTCACTGGTCATCAGTCACTAGTATAACTCCTCCTAAGCTCCAGTAAGTAAATGAAGTGTCTCACTCTTACTCTCCTATCTATTTTAATTTCTAAACGGAGAGGACGCCAGCCACGTCCTCTCCCTATCAATCTCAATGCACGTGTGAAAATGGCCGCGACGCGCGGCTCCTTATATAGAATCCGAGTCTCGCAATAGAATCCGAGCCTCGCGAGAATCCGACAGCGTGATGATGACGTTCGGGCGCGCTCGGGTTAACCGAGCAAGGCGGGAAGATCCGAGTCGCTCGGACCCGTGTAAAAAAATATGAAGTTCGGGCGGGTTCGGATTCAGAGAAACCGAACCCACTCATCTCTAATAAAAACACTTTCATGTTTCTCATTTTACATAATTTTGCTAAATTAGCTCAATCCAGAGCTTCCCAAACTGTGTGCCGTGGCTCCCTGGGGTGCCTTGGGACACTTGCAGGGGTGCCCTGGGTTGGTGGTCCAGGACCAATTCAAATTATTCATGGTCAATATAATAGGCAAAACCAGTGCTGGTGGCTGCCAGTCATAAAATATGTGGCCAAACAGAAGCAAATCTTGTCCCTCACCACACAACTGACCTTAAGGATGACATATAAACGCGATCTACTTAATGTAAATGTTTCTTTCTAAATTTCTCAATAAGAAATGTTTGGCCTAGGGGTGCCGTGAAAAAAAATTCTGATATACTAGGGCGCTGTGATTCAAAAAAGTTTGGAAACCACTGGCTCAATCCATAGTGTGCCTCTAATTTTTGTGTAATTTATTAAAGTATCTATGGGACTCCAAGTCTGTACTTCATAACAGGTTTGTCCCGTTTCCAATCATGTATTTGTTGTATTGTGGCTTGCTAATAAATAAAAAACATCTTAAAATACAATATCAGGATTCACTGACTGTAGCAAACCATGATAGCAATAGATGCGCAAGGGGTTAATCCTCCTTTCCAACTGAGACAGGAGAGAAAACACCTCCAGAAGTCCCTTCCCATCCCTCCAGGCGTCTTCTGTCTTTTCCCACACGGTAAAACTCTCACAACAGATCACATATACAAGAAATAGAACAAGATGGCTGCCAAGTAGTAAATTAAGGAAACACAATTATATTTACTAGTGTCAGCAACTACTAAGATAAAACCAAAACTGCTGTTTGACTAGGCAGAACGTAGTACAATTACAGTCCAAAATATATTTTTAGGTTTGATTTTTATTACTATACTGTATATACACTACTTATGTCTGCTGAGGTATAGACACCAAAATGTTGGTAGATGTAATTGGTGTTTAGTTACACCTAAGTTGAGTGCAAGGATAAAGTGGTCAATGGTGTATACCGTGTTTGAAACAAATCATATTTTAATGTTGATGGCGTAGGAGAAATCTAAGAATTGTGGTGTGAGAGTAGAGTGTTTGTGCACTAGTGGCCCTAGCTAGAAGTGTGACTGCGGGCTGTTTACCAGAGATACCTCCATCTAGGACCACTAGTGCACAAACCCTGTGCTCTCACACCAAAGTTATTACATAGCATGTACACATTGTATCCACAAGTAGATACTGTGGGATGTAGTTATGTGACCTCACAATTCCGACGGCTACATCCCGCCCCGCCTTTAAAACAGTCGGAATGCTGACTAGCAGGGACTATTCCCACTTGTGGGTGTCCACGACACCCATAGAGTGGGAATAGAACCTGGAGGAGGAAGTAGAAAGGGATTATACTGAAACAGATTTGTTTTTGGTCATAAAGGTGTAAAATACTCCTAGATAAGAAGCAAACCTCTAATTCATATAATAGATAAAATCACAACACAATATACAGGATATACCTATAGGCAATTTCAAAAGAAAAAACAGGTGGGGCAGACGTAACAGGTGTACAGAGATTTAGATTTGAGTGGGTCATATTGTTTCAGTTGGAACACACCCCACCCAAATCTGTGCACGTTACATCTGCACCCCTGCAGTGCAGCATGGTTTTGCCCAATTTTTAATCTTTTTGGTTTGCTAACAAACCTGAATAAGGCCCACAGGCTGCTTAGCCCACAAAATGGCGTCCTTTACTCAGTGTACTGTAAACATTAGTATATTTATGCAAATAAAGTCTTGCATTTTTTATTTTGTTAATTACTTAATATGGGAAATAAATGTATAATGTACGTCTTTTTTTTTATCACTGATATACTTTCTGGGGATTGTTGCTTCACTCCTATTAATTTATTAATTCCATTTGATTTCAGTCAGCTTTGCAGAGACTAGAAGATCTATTAAACACTTATGCAAGAGGGAGTTATTTTAACTTTATTAATATATTTTATTTATACGGAGCCACAAAGTGTCTGTAGTGCTGTAAATGGAATAGTTATGGTGAAACACAAAACAGTTCTTATAATTAGGTATAGACAAACAATTAATAAAAAAAAAAGGTAAAAATCAAAGTTAAATATTTCGTCAAAGGGGTATTGCTGACTAGGAGATAAAGAGTCAGCGAGACCTGACCTATCCTTTCTTTAAAGTCCAGCTTATTCTTTTTCTCCTTTTAAATCTTGTTCACACTCAACACCCAAACATTTTGTGGCCTGAAGAGCTAACTAAGGCCCTCATTCCGAGTTGTTCGCTCGCTAGCTGCTTTTAGCAGCATTGCACACGGTAGGCCGCCGCCCTCTGGGAGTGTATCTTAGCATAGCAGAATTGCGAACGAAAGATTAGCAAAACTGCTACTAAATAATTCTTTGTCGTTTCTGAGTAGCTCCAGACCTACTCACAGATTGCGATCAGCTCAGTCCGTTTAGTTCCTGCTTTGACGTCACAAACACGGCCTGCGTTCGGCCAGCCACTCCCGCGTTTTTTCCTGACACACTCCCGGAGAACGCTCAGTTACCACCCAGAAACGCCCCTTTCCTGTCAATCATTCACCGATCAGCAGTGCGACTAAAAAGCATCGCTCGAACACCAGCAAATCTACTAAGTTGTGTTAAATAATTTAGCGCATGCGCTCTGCGTACCATGCGCAGTTAGCAACAAATCGCAGCATAGCGAAAATCGGCAACGAGCGAACTCTGAATGACCCCCTAAATGCAGACTTTCAATTTACTAGGAGGTTTAATCCAATGTCTGACCCAGTGTGAACAGCGCGACCTGGGTTATTCATCTTGGATTACGCTAAAATACTGCCGATTGGCTATAATCGAATGAGCAGGCGGCAGCCGCTGCAGCGTGAGCAGTTCCAACCCGGGAATAACCTGGGATCAACATAAGGGTGCATACACACGGTGAGATTCGGACTTATCCGATTCTCACCGTGCGACAGGGGGCCGGGTCGGCACTTAGCCAGTATCGCAAGCACATAATAACTGTGCTTGCGATGCTGGCTATGTGCGATTTCAATCCTGACTATCTCTTCTATAGAGATAGTCAGGATTGACTTGCCTGCACAGCCTATTTTTTCTTCCGATGCCGACCGCGCGGGGCCGCGCATCGGATCGGGATCGCAAGGTGACTGTCACCTTGCGATCTGCACTATATTTTCTTCCGATTCTGACTATATAGTCAGAATCGGAAGAAAATATCTTACCGTGTGTACACACCTTAAGGTGACAAAAGGGTCTGCCAAAGGCTGAAAGTGTTCAGTACCCCGGGCCTGCAGTCTGAGAGGGGTATTATATACAAACAATATTTATGAAGGTACTTGCACACCGTGAAAGCATTAATGATCATTAAAACAGCTGCCACCACTGTAAGGATTTTTTGTATTTATTTTTAAACACAACTTTTAAAGAATTTACATAAAACCTGGAAATACATGGTATGCATCACTACGTTTTTCATAGCCCACCTTTAGAACTTGTTTCTTTTCAAGCATACTATATTGTGTATCCAATTGTTAGGAAACAGTAGTATGTGTTACTACTTTACAGGTATAGTACCTCATCGGGTAACCTGGTGTTCAGAGTAAAGACCAGACAATAATAGTAAATTATGGCTGCTCAGGCAATTTTGGTATAAGGTCTATTCACACACACAAAAATACCTAACAAAATATTTATTTCTTTGACAGTTCATATGAAGAACTTTGCTGACCAACAGAGCAATGTGTATACTGTCAGGGGCAGGAAATGGAAAGGTGAGGGCATGGTGTACCGCATTATGCCAATAAGCTATTATCCAGAAAATCACCAAGCATTACGAATAATCAACCTCATATTTGTAAATAACTTTTCTGGAAAAAAACATTACCACAACTTTGGATACAATCATTATTATTAAAGATTACTAGGCAAAAATTACATTAGCATATATAATAGATGCCTCCCCACCCCACGTAGCACCATGCACTTGTCATACACCAGGTATGATTTACAAGTGCTCTTAAATGGTTATTATTTGTTGTTGGAACAATTATTCCAGCATTAACTACTGTATTTACATTAGCAAATCACCTTTCATCTACAGGAACTTTAGGGAACAGTGTTTGTTCAGACTTTGAATGAAAGAAAAATATGAAACCAGAAAGGGTGGCATAAAAACATTTAATAATTCCATGGAGGGGGGGGAGAAACAACATTCAAATATTTACACCCTCTCTCAGTAAAGTGAAGAACATTTTGTTAGAACTATGAAAACCACTTATGAACAAAACTTCCCTTTTGCTGGGCATACATGGTCAACAAAAACATGCGTCATATATATCATGGCCTTACAATGTAGAGCCACATGATATCTGCGCTCCTCCCCCGGGAAGAAGATATTTCCCCATTCCTTCCACATGAAGGAACAGGGGAAATGTCCGTCAAGCGGCCGTGGCAGTGAATACACTGCAGCAAGCCTGCAACTTTAAAAATACTACATCGTACAGACATGCTGAACAATTTGGCATGTGCGACCAATTGCTATTTACGGATCGCACACATCTGCATAGATATACGTGTGGTGCATGGGCAAGATAATTGTATAATGTATGCCCAACATTAGTTAGGACAGTTTCTCAGTACAGCATGAGTAGTCATTTTATATGGATGTCAGACTGGACATACATGGCACGAGATTATTGGTGTATTTTGTTCTTGCTAAGGGAGAATGATGTGGGAGCTTTTGCTGTTTTTATATTTCATATTTATAAAGGACATGAATTCATTCTGACAGATTCAATTACCAAGAACGTTTATCGCGCAGGTAAAGCTCTGGGTTTAACGTCCACAGTTATTAATATTTTTTTTTTCATTTTCCCCATTCAGTAAATGCGTGGTAACCCATAGATTCTTTGTGCTGTAATCCATGGGTTTCTCAGCGTGTGAAGTCCCAAAGGATACATTTAACATGGATTCTTCCATGCAGATCCTGAGGCTGTGAGGAAAAACAAAATCTGTATTTAGTGCACTCTTTGGGGCTTACCGTACAGGGTAGCAAGCCTTTATTGAATAGCTCCATACGGACAATTTGCTGCATATATGAATCTGCCTATTGAAGTTTAGAGATTATACAGACAAAAAGTGTAAAAGGGAAAACTGCACCACTATTCTACAGGTTAGTTGGTGGTGGAAGCCACCATTCTCAGCAAATACCCCATAAATGCTGGTGACTTAGAAGACTATTACATAAATGTATGAATAACATAACTGCCATGCTCCTTAAACCCTTCACCCCTGGACATTTTCTTACTCATAAGCTGAGCATGTTTGGTACTATTTAGGCGGATTACAATATCTGTAAGTTTGTTTATGCAGGTCCCATACAAATTGTAACTTTTTAGTTTCAGAATACTGTGTTTTCACAGTTGCTTATATATCCTCATACTGAAAGAAAAATATATTTTATATGTTTCTTTTCTACTAGCCCGAGAAGCATAAAGTGTGTAGAAATAACATGGTAGCCCCACCAAGACATGCAGTTTGAGAACTACTACTGCTTCAAATAATGGAACTTGAACGTAATGATGCCAGGATGGTTTACATGAGGGCATTAGAACTCCCCATCTCTGGATATGTAGTGTAGGGTGGTGTGGCGATTACCAGTCAATAACTATGAGGAGGCACATTGTTTGAAAGAGAGGGGGGTGGGGTGGGGGGAGAATCTCTCTCAAATATTTTCTTATTGCCAGGATGGAAGTTATAAAACCACTGTAGTGAAAAGGGTTATTTGATGGTGATCACATGTGATCCCCAAATAATAATCAGTAAAGTGAAACAAATTTGATAGAGACATTTTCAAATGAGGGTACCCCTAAGTTTATAGAAGACAAAATAGAGAACATTTTCTTCACCCCTTAGGGGGGTATTCAATTAGGTCCACAATTTCGGAGCTATCCAATTCACCTCCCTGCGTATTCAATTGCGGGCCATTTTTCACCCATTTTTAAGGCATTTTTGCCAATGCCTTTTCACTTTTTTTTAGTGAAACGACAATGGCAAAAAAATTCCTCAAAATCGGCAAAAACAGCCTGCGTTTTCATCAGCACATGTGAGAAAACATGTGGATTCGCTGATCCACATATTTTTCCCTCCTGCTGAATTTTTCACCTACTCGAAAAAACAGCCCTACTATTGAATACAGTGAATCCTCATTTGTCCTAAAAAATAGCAAAGTGACTTTCTGCCTAAAACAAAATAATATGTCCCTAACTGAATAAACTTCTTAAGAGCCCCATACACTAGAACGATCATGCCCGATTTCAGCCCAATTCGGGCATTCAGCCCGCTATATTGGGTGAAATCTGGCATTTTGGCTGTGTATCCGATCCGATGCGCGGCCCCGTGAGCATCGGATCGGATCCTCCAGATTGAATATGCTGCACATTCAATCTGGTCCGACCCCGCAGGCGTGGCTGGGATCGGACAGGATCGCCCAAAATAGATCGTATGCAAAAGCACAACAATGTATCTTCGGCGATCCTGCCGCCCGGGAGGCTGCCGGGATGATCGCCAGTGATTACCTGCGACATGTCGCAGTACTGTATAGGGCCCTTAAGTCTGTAATGTTTTCTGCAGTCTTGGGACTATAAGCTGGTGATCAAGGTCTACATCATGAAATAGGGGGGACTCTTCTTTCAGTTAAGGGAATCCCCAAGGCTGTATGTGCCAATGTTGGTTAGACAGAGCACTTTAGTCATCTCCCTCCCATTCCCCTACTCCTTAGTACAAAAAGGAGTTGAGTGACCACATGTGAATGAGACATTTTCATCCTGGAAGACATTCCCTCTGGAAAGAAATGTTACAACAAGGAGTAAAGATGATCATTAAGTAGCAGCAATCTTGCTGCCTAGGGGAAAGACCTACACCCAAAAAGGAGTGGCTCACAAGTGCTGTTGGAAATAGACAGTCCTGTTTCTTCTCTCCCCTTGATCGTTGTGGTAAAGAAATTGTACACCACACCTATCAAGGAGAGAGAAGAAACAGAACTGTTTATTTCTAACAGTGCTCGTGGCCACTCATTTTGTGTTCTATATTGGAGTGATCTGGAGTGTCTAGACTGAGCTGCAGTTAGTGAGTGCAAGTTGCACAATTTTTCTATTTTAAGGCCTGCAACTAAAACCATGGCAGGAAAATTACTAAAATATTATTTACGGTACAGTAAGCCCCACAGAGTGCACTAAACAGTCTGGTAGCACAAATGCACACTGCTATTCTTCAAAACAGTGACCAGATTACCTTCCTCCACTGCTCTAGAGTTCATTGCCTGTGATCTCTGTACCACCAACTCGCAAACATACATTACAAATGTGTGTTTTGAACACTGAAACCAGATTACAACATCCAACTCCGGAGTTGTTTAACACTTTTGTGTGACTATTTGTAATGAAACTAGCTTGTCACACTGCAGGCTGTAATTAGCAGTCAGTTGATTTGCCATTTGGGTCATTCCATGGTAACAAACGTTACATTTCAAAATGTATTTCATGCTAAATATATATTTTTTTTGAGCATGTGTTTTGAATATTTTGGGCAAAGTAAATGTTGTTTGTGTGGTACATGATATGCTTTCATTTTGATGCAAATCTCGTCATGAAAACTGGTAACAAACGTTACATGAAAAGACCATTTTCATGGAATGACCCATTTGCTTATTTTGTCTTGCACTGAATTCTTCCATAGATGGCACAATCCTGGAGTATGGGCTGCTGCTCACTATTGCAATTTACTTGCAGGTTCCATAAGGATATCACTTAAGACACAGTTGAACATGAAACATTAGCCAGTTAAGCTGTCCTGGTCACTGAGGCTTCTACCAATCAAAAAAAAAAAAGTGAAAAACTACCCCCAAACACATAACTCCAAAAAAATACATGCAGTGATACAAGCAGGACCTGCAGCAATACAAACAGGACCTATATACACACATACCTGCACACATATACATACCCCAAAGCAACGCCACATATACACCTCATGGCACCCCCCACCACCCAAACATTACATACTGCACTCATACCTCATCCAAAACAGTAGCCAAGCACTCAGAACACCACCCATACACTACACAAACACCTACATGTAACGCCAGACCACATGTGGTACTTACCTACAAATGTAGAAATCGCTCCAAAAACGACTCTTCCGGGGTAACAGGTCTTTTGTCCATCCTGGATTAAAAGTCTGCTGGGTGTACAAACGATACCACAGCACAAAACCACCAATTTGCTCACTCTGCAGCACCTCCACTCAACTCTGCAGGTTCACAAAATGGCTGCCGAGCACGCAGCAAACAAGCCCTATATAGAACTCCAAATGGCGGGAAGTCTACTCCAGGCCGCCCGCTATTCGACGATTGGTCTGTTTTTTGACAGGGGGTGTGTCGAATCCGTTAAGAATTAAATATGTCGAATTCATGGTCCCGGGTGGAGGGTTTAGACTGTTGAATAGTGTTGAATGCAAAAACGGTCGAAATCATGCCGTAATTCGACCGAAATTGAATATACCCCCAAGTCTCTTTCAACGTCAGCGAGATCTCCTCCTGCAGCCAAGCCATCTACAGGTAACCAGGGTAGTAAAGCATTTTTATACATAACGGGATATTTGTTACTATGGGGGTATTCAATTAGTGACGCTGTTTTGACAAGTCGAAAAAAACACTTTTCGCCCGTTTTTAGGTCAAATTTACATTCTACCTATTCAATGCCTGTGCCATTTTTTTTGTCTGGTGGAAAAATCCATCACAGGCGAAAGCCAAGTGGATCAGTGAATTCGCTGCAGATATATGTATTTTGTCGAAACTGCGGGCGTTTTTACCCCTGCCGATTCAAAAAAAAAAAAAAAAAAGGCACGGGCGAAAATGGATCCAAAAAATGGGCGAAAATGATTTTAAGAGTGTCTGAAAATTCTGCATTAATTGAATATCCCTCTAAACACACAAGTCACTTACATAGCCATATCCATTTTTGTAAAATTGCTTGTATGCATTAAATAGAACAGTACATTATATCGTTTTTCAAGAGATTACCACCATATACTCCTAAATAACGTATATATTCCAGCAAGGATTAAACCAGCCTATGTTACTTGCTCAATGAGCCATATTCTGCTTTTGCTCCTATTCAAGCATTCTGTGCCAAAAATGAGAAAACGGCAACTCCAAAGATTAGCATTACATCAACCCATGTGATGCAAGTCTCAATGAATGTGTCACATTCTATAGAAGCCTTGAGGTTTTCCCAAGCCACGTTCTCCATGAGAAATTTTCCTTGTGAAACTCATTCCTCGTAGATTAATGTGAATCGCCTATTGTCTTCCACATGGGAGCTTCCAGCAACCAATTTCAGAATTGGTAAATATGGAAGCGACGAACCATAAAAGCTGGAAGCAAAGTTTCTCTTCACTGGTTAACAAACATTTTACTGTTTGTACATTCATATTCTACAAATAAATACAGAACAGAGTATAAAATGTGGACTGTTAGCAGTAGCTATGGGAAACACAAAAAACGAATAGAACAGCTAAACAATCACGACAACATGAAATAAAGGTTGTGGAAATAAATATTTCTATAACAACTAATCAGGCATAGCAGCTGCAATTGTTCTAAGTATGGAGTTACCAGAAAATAATATGGTATAAATGTTACAATAATTAGCATTTGACCACAACAACCATCCATTTCATTTTCCATTTTCTAGTACATAATGCCTTAAGGCCATTGTGGGATATAGTGTAAGATAGCATAGCGCTTAATTCAAACTTACTACAAGACTGATGTGAAAAATAATTATTAGAGCACAAAACTTACAAAAGAAAAAAACGAAACAAAGCCATATTTTGTCCTCTTTCTGGTTACATTAAAATAAAAATTTAATTTCTCCTAGCTCTTATCCAGCAGCCCTCATTGGGTATTTATAGGGATGAGCGAAGCTCCTCTAACCTTTTATTGAGACATAACTCTACCTCTAGACGGCGTTATGCAACTTCTTACCTGCTGCCACAGAACCTGTGTAATTAATGTGTCCAGAATAAAAAAGGATGAGGTGGTAACCCTAGCTGTAATGGAGAATGCAGGGAAGAAGAACTCTTCCTGTTTTTCCCCACTGCCCAGGCCGGCTCCTTGTTTTCCACTTGCCCACCAGCTTCGCTAATCAGCGTCAGTCTGACATTACAGACGTTGATGGTCACATGCATGGAGCATTCGAATATATTTCACAAACATGAAAGACGTTTGAGATCTCCATGCTTCAACAATATAAATGAGACAGATGTTACAAAGTGAAAATCTGACGGATTTTTATGCCACTTTTAATTTTGTTTTTCAAATAGACTCCTGTGAGTGGATGTGTTGGTTCTCCACAGCCAAGGAGAGAAAGTCAACCGCAGCTAGGGGAATTGACAAAGGCTGTTACCAGGAGCTATTCAATTATTTTTAGGTGCCCATCACTATCGCAGATCAGGGGGTTACACGCATAGGGCAGCTCTCCCATCTATAGTGACAGTTAAGGGGCCCATAAATCAGCCGCGATGCAGTTAGGTGCCCAAAAGCCCTATATTTGGTGGATTTCTGCTTGTACCTCAGAAGGGTGAGAGCAGAAATCTGTGACAAGTAATGGGCGCACAAAACAACTGAACAGCTCCAGCCTAAATTTATTTAACACACAAAAAAATGCATGCAACCATTTCCATGTCAACCATTTGGTGTCGACCTACTGACCATATAAGCACGAGTTCCTTCCCCACCCATCAGACAAGTCTTTCACATTTGTGATAGATTACTCCTGGGAATCGGACACTCACATGCGCAGTGTCAGATTCCTTAGACAGCCAGAGGCTTTTCGGAGTTTGGTACATAGGGGACAGATCATGGTCGCCAAAGATAACAACAGGACTGCGATCTGCTAATGATCCTTTTGCAGGAGATTTCTGTTCGTACACAGCAATAATACATACAATTATGCCAACTTTAGTTTCTGCAGAATTTTCTGAAAAACTGAATTGACAAATAGGCCCCTAAGGCATGAGGCGCCTGGTGGGCCCCCTGTTACAGGGTAACTCCAGCCTACCTTCTCACTGAACAGATACAAGAAGCGGGACATAGGGCAGGGATCAAAATACAAAAACAATGACCTGAGAATTTAGAACCTCTGTGCCAGGAACACAAATGTTATCAGCTAGCTCAACCAAAATTTAGCAATACCCAGTATATAGATTTTACTCAATCCTATTTGTTTTGATCATCAAGGCCCTGGAACAAAGGCCTGAATCAGAGATGTACACTAACCCAATAGTTAACATACTTCTCAGATGTTTGTGGGTCTGCACATGCACAGGACCCGTTCTGTGAGCCTGTGTGATTGCTCGTAGTTCCCCTATTATGTGTTTGTTGGAGCAGAGACAGGTAATGTTTTACAAGATGGTGAGGTGTCAGCCCGTTCTGCAGGGGTGCAGAGGTCAGGCTCACAGTTTGGATGCAGAATTCCCGGCCCCAGCAGGAGTTCTGGTGGCTAATCGAGTAATGCTGGCCATACACTAGGTCGAGATCGTGTACGAATTAGAGATGTGCAAGTTCGGTTTTACTCGGGTTTTTCGGATTTTTATTATTGGTTATCCAAAACGCGTGACATCCGTGAGTCAATAAGATGCCGTTTTGAGACCCGAGTAAAACTAAACCCGCACATCTCTAGTACGAATACACATTAGCGACCTATCATTCGAATCATTGCATGAAAATCTTGCATGTTAATGGGTGCGAATACGATGTGATGTGGGGCCCACCGGTCGCATGTCGCATCAGGTGATCATATGTGCTGCAGATATGATCAGCCGATCCTGGCCCCATGCAATTACGGAGAAACGATAGATTGAACAGCCCAGCGGCTGGCGAGCATTAGCACAGCTCGCATCTGATGAGTGGCGTACTAATGTATGGCCAGCATTAGACAAGGACTGTTACCATCATCAGATGCTGCATTTCTGGAAGCGGCACTCGGATCAGCGATGCATGCAGGAAGTGTTTTCCTACAGACACCTCCTGCTGCATTAGAATATTTAAGAGTCGCTGCTGCATCCAAAGACGCAGCAGCAAAGCTCAGTGTCCACTACTGAATCAGGCCCAAAATGTACACTCTGCGTCTTAAAGTCACTACCTGACACCCTTAGACTGTTCACTGCAACCAACCAACTCCTCGGCACGGATGTCCACATAGAATTAAGGATGCACAGACAGAAATTTCACTTTGGTACAGGTTGAGTATCCCATATCCAAATATTCCGAAATACGGAATATTCCAAAATACGGACTTTTTGGAGTGAGTGAGATAGTGAAACCTTTGTTTTTTGATGGCTTAATGTACACAAACTTTATTTAATACTCAGTTATTAAAAATATTGTATTAAATGACCTTCAGGCTGTGTGTATAAGGTGTATATGAAACAAATGAATTGTGTGAATGTACACACACTTTGTTTAATGCACAAAGTTATAAAAAAATATTGGCTAAAATTACCTTCAGGCTGTGTGTAAAAGGTGTATATGTAACAAATGCATTATGTGCTTAGATTTAGGTCCCATCACCATAATATCTCATTATGGTATGCAATTATTCCAAAATACGGAAAAATCCGATATCCAAAATTCCTCTGGTCCCAAGCATTTTGGATAAGGGAGACTCAACCTGTACTACATGCATTCTGTATGACATTTATTTCTCACGATGAAAGGAAGGTAGACCGGATCTATTCCTCCCCTAAGCCTCAGCAGTAATACTGTAGATCACAGAACCGTGAAATAATACTATTTACTATTGCTGCTGAGGTGGGCCTAGCTGCACTTGCTGAAAAAATAGCAAGCCAATGAAAGAGTTTTGCAAATGATTCACATGCACAGATCAGGAGGCTGTAATCAACAGCCAAATTCAGATTCCACAGGACACTCGTATGCATACTGTTTTAGAATTCACAAAAGCCTAATAACACGTATATAAGAAAATTTGGTCAGTGAGTACATTTCTATAATCCCTGCTGAAATAGTCTCTTCACAAATCTTCTAGCATTAAAGTACACCTGCTACCTACAAACAATAGAGGCAGCCATTTTGAAGTTAACCAGAGAATGCAACCTAATAATTCACTTCTGAGTTCACTGGATCCTAGTTAACCGATTGGCTGCCCATAAAGGACTGCCTTCACAACATATACTGTAGGTGACAGGTGATCATGTAGGCAGGCAAAACCAGAAAATGAGGAGCCACATATAAAATTATATATATATATATATATATATATATATATATATACACACACACACTATATAGATATATATACATATATATATATATATATATATATATATATATATATATATATACACACACACATATACACACACACACTTGCAAAACAGGCAGTTTCCTAGTAACCTGTTGTGCACTTTTTTCATGCATAGCTATAGTTAGCAATCCACAGTAACATGCATTTTACTTCATAGATACCAAAACAGAGTTTAAAGCAGCAGTATTTTTACAGTGAGTCATTATAAAGAGAATAATCCTATACAAGGATGATGGGAGATTTCTAGTCATACAATTAGACATTAGTGTACAATAAACAATGCACAATGTGTACAGTAATGAATCACACAATTCAGCTCCTACTTTCCCAGCTCCCATAACACAGCCCCCCCTCATCCCACCATGTACAATGGAACCTCCTGCAGTCAAGTGGAAAGAACATACCTAAATCTGCAACAAAATGACAAAACAGAGTAATCATGTGCTGCCAATACTGACACAACTGTATAAAGCGAATCTTTGCTGTCAGTATCGATTTACTGCTGGGAAGCAAAACCACTGCCACCCACACAATGTACACCCTGGCTGCACAGGTTAACCACATCATGGCCAGGTCTCTGTTGTGCAGAGCAGTGGTCCAGCCTAATGGGCACTAGGCATGCAGCTGGTATTACTGTAGGTGCTATCATTATGTAACCCTGCCTGGGCATGCAGCACATAGTGCAGAGATAGCATCTGTGGCCATACACTAGGGTGGATGCAGAAAAGGAGGGATAAGATGGGATAATGGAGCTTCTCTCAGATCATTACCCCAGTCATTGGCAAACAATGGAAAGTGCCAGGAAAAAGGCCGGCTCACTCACTCAGAATGCATTAGTCCCTGAGGCAGCAAACAAAAGCCTGTGTCTCCTTCCCCCCCGCACCGCCCCCTCCTGTCTCCCCGAGTCGCCAACACCAGGAAACTCACCCAGAACACGATGTTGAAGCCAAATAAGAAATACTTCACGCAGCAGCTGACTTCGGGTCCCTTGAAGTGCTGGTGTTTACCAGACATGGCTTGCGTCCACAGAGCAGCCGGGCAGGGTCACTCCGGACGCACTGTGCGGGCGCAGGCGGCAGAGGGTGAGCTGCGGAGAAGGTGAGATGCCGCCCGGGGGCACGGCGCTGGCATTGGGAGGCTGCGCGGCGCACACGGGGGCTCGGGTAGTGTTATTGTGGCAGCGCTGCCTGGGCTCCCCAGCACGGGATCTCCTCCATGGCTGCGGCGGATGCCTTTGCCTGTGTTATTATCCCAGCGCTGCTCTGCTGGATGCGGCGATCAGCGCAGCAGCTCCTCCCAGAGATGGGCGGAATGGTCATTGCCCACTGGCGCTCACAGCGACATCTTGCGCCGCTCATGGGGTATAGCATCCCCGTGTTCCATCACTGCGCTACGTGACTCCGCAGGTGCCGCTGCAACGATGCTCTGGCCGTATGGTTATGGTAATCAGAGCCGGCCTTAGGCATAGGCAATCTAGGCAATTGCCTAGGGCATTTGGTATGCTTAGGGGCACCAGCAGCTTCTGCTGATTAAAATGATATGCGGCATGCCTATATTCTGTGTGTGACTGCGGCTGAATCTGCATACAAAATGCTACATTGCAGTGTATTCCTGGAAATCACTGTAATGTAGTATTTCGTATGCAGATGCAGTCGCACACAGAATATAGGCATGCTGCATATCATTTTAATCAGCAGAAGCTGCTTGTGTATACTAGCCACATAGTAATGCAAATAAGATGCATTTTCATAAACAAAAGGCGCCTGAAGTTAGCAGAGCTGCAAGCTGACTCATGCCAGGCATCTCCTGCAGAACTAGCGGCGGTGCTAGGGGGCACCAGCCAAAATCTTGCCTAGGGCATCTTATTGGTTAGGGCCGGCTCTGATGGTAATCACTGCCGGGGTGGTAGGGCGGCGGCTTGTAAGGGCGTCTCATTTTTAATTAAAAAGTTCCCAGTCGGGAGTGGGGCCTATGTGCGGGGATAGGTCCGGGGCTGCCTGATCTGCTTCCCTGGGTGGGTGGCAGGCATCTCCCCTGGGATCAGTCACCAGACTTCCTTATCACTTCTTGGGTTAGGACCCTGCAGGCCCGCTGAGGTACAAATTAAGTAGTTATGTGCACCGGACATTTTTCAGGTTTTGGATTCGGACGCGTTTTGGCAAAACCTCCCTGAAAATTTTTTTGTCAGATTCGGGTGTTTTTTACAAAAAACCCTCAAAAACAGCTTAAATCATAGAATGTGGGGGTCATTTTGATCCCATAGTATTATTAACCTCAATAACCATAATTTACACACATTTTCAGTCTATTCTGAACACCTCACAATATTATTTTTAGTCCTAAAATTTGCACCAAGGTCGCTGGATGGCAAAGCTAAGCGACACAAGTGGCCGACACAAACACCTGGCCCATCTAGGAGTGGCACTGCAGTGTCAGGCAGGATGGCACTTCAAAAAAATAGTCCCCAAACAGCACATGATGCAAAAAAAAAAATGAAAGAAAAAAAAAAGGAGGTGCAAGATGGAATTGTCCTTGGGCCCTCCCTCCCACCCTTATGTTGTATAAACAGGACATGCACACTTTAACGAACCCATCATTTCAGCGACAGGGTCTGCCACACGACTGACTGAAATGACTGCTTCTTTTTTGGTGGGGGCCCAAACCAACCTTGCACAAACTGGCTCTACAGAGGGAAGATGTCCACCTCATCATCATCCTCCGATTCATCACCCCTTTCACTGTGTACATCCCCCTCCTCACAGATTATTAATTCGTCCCCACTGGAATCCACCATCTCAAATCCCTGTGTACTTTCTGGAGGCAATTGCTGCTGGTGAATGTCTCCACGGAGGAATTGATTATAATTCATTTTGATGAACATCATCTTCTCCACATTTTCTGGAAGTAACCTCGTACGCCGATTGCCGACAAGGTGAGCGGCTGCACTAAACACTCTTTCGGAGTACACACTGGAGGGTGGGCAACTTAGGTAGAATAAAGCCAGTTTGTGCAAGGGCCTCCAAATTGCCTCTTTTTGCTGCCAGTATACGTACGGACTGTCTGACGTGCCTACTTGGATGCGGTCACTCATATAATCCTCCACCATTCTTTCAATGGTGACAGAATAATATGCAGTGACAGTAGACGACATGTCAGTAATCGTTGGCAGGTCCTTCAGTCCGGACCAGATATCAGCACTCACTCCAGACTGCTCTGCATCACTGCCAGCGGGTGGGCTCGGAATTCTTAGCCTTTTCCTCGCACCCCCAGTTGTGGGAGAATGTGAAGGAGGAGCTGTTGACGGGTCACGTTCCGCTTGACTTGACAATTTTCTCACCAGCAGGTCTTTGAACCTCTGCAGACTTGTGTCTGCCGGAAAGAGATACAACGTAGGTTTTAAATCTAGGATCGAGCACGGTGGCCAAAATGTAGTGCTCCGATTTCAACAGATTGACCACCCGTGAATCCTGGTTAAACGAATTAAGGGCTCCATCCACAAGTCCAACATGCCTAGCGGAATCTCTCTGTTTTAGCTCCTCCTTCAATGTCTCCAGCTTCTTCTGCAAAAGCCTGATGAGGGGAATGACCGGACTCAGGCTGGCAGTGTCTGAACTGACTTCACGTGTGGCAAGTTCAAAGGGTTGCAGAACCTTGCACAACATTGAAATAATTCTCCACTGCGCTTGAGTCAGGTGCATTCCCCCTCCTTTGCCTATATCGTGGGCAGATGTATAGGCTTGAATGGCCTTTTGCTGCTCCTCCATCCTCTGAAGCATATAGAGCAGGCATTCCCAACCGCGGTCCTCAAGGCACACCAACAGTGCAGGTTTTAGTGATATCCAGGCTTCAGCACAGATGGTTAAATCAAAATAACTGAGGTGCTAATTAAGACACCTGTGTCCAAGCCTGGATATCACTAAAACCAGGACTGTTAGTGTGCCTTGAGGACCGCGGTTGGGAAACACTGATATAGAGGGTTGAATTCCACCTTGTTACCACTTTTTGCTTCAGAAGATGGCAGGGCAGGTTCAGGACTGTTTGCTGGTGCTCCAGTCTTCGGCACGCGGTGGCTGAATGCCGAAAGTGGCCCGCAATTCTTCGGGCCACTGACATCTCTTGAACGCCCGTCGTTTTTTTAAATAATTCTGCACCACCAAATTCAATGTATGTGCAAAACATGGGACGTGCTGGAATTTGCCCAGATGTAATGCACGCACAATATTGGTGGCGTTGTCAGATGTCACAAATTCCCAGGAGAGTCCAATTGGGGTAAACCATTCTGCGATGATGTTCCTCAGTTTCTGTAAGAGGTTGTCAGCTGTGTGCCTCTTATGGAAAGCAGTGATACAAAGCATAGCCTGCCTAGGAACGAGTTGGCATTTGTGAGATGCTGCTGCTGTTCTTGCTGCGGGAGGCAATACATCTACCCCATGGGCTGTCACAGTCATAGTCCTGAGTCTGCCCTGCTCCACTTGTCCACATGTCCGTGGTTAAGTGGACATTGGGTACAACTGCATTTTTTAGGACACTGGTGACTTTGACGTCTGTGTACATTTTCGGTATCGCCTGCCTAGAGAAATGGAACTTAGATGGTATTTGGTACCGGGGACACAGTACCTCAATCAAGTCTCTAGTTGCCTGTGAATTTACGGTGGATACCGGAACCACATTTCTCACCACCCAGGCTGACAAGACCTGAGTTATCCGCTTTGCAGCAGGATGACTGCTGTGATATTTCATCTTCCTCGCAAAGGACTGTTGGACAGTCAATTGCTTACTGGAAGTAGTACAAGTGGTCTTCAGACTTCCCCTCTGGGATGATGATCGACTCCCAGCAGCAACAACAGCAGCGCCAGCAGCAGTAGGCGTTACACGCAAGGATGCATCGGAGGAATCCCAGGCAGGAGAGGACTCGTCAGACTTGCCAGTGACATGGCCTGCAGGACTATTGGCTTTCCTGTGTAAGGTGGAAATTGACACTGAGGGAGTTGGTGGTGTGGTTTGCAGGAGCTTGGTTACAAGAGGAAGGGATTTAGTGGTCAGTGGACTGCTTCCGCTGTCATCCAAAGTTTTTGAACTTGTCACCGACTTCTGATGAATGCGGTCCAGGTGACGTATAAGGGAGGATGTTCCGAGGTGGTTAACGTCCTTACCCCTACTTATTACAGCTTGACAAAGGCAACACACGGCTTGACACCTGTTGTCCGCATTTGTGTTGAAATAATTCCACACCGAAGAGCTGATTTTTTTTTGTATTTTGACCAGGCATGTCAATGGCCATATTCATCCCACGGACAACATGTGTCTCCCTGGGTGCCTGACTTAAACAAACCACCTCACCATCAGAATCCTCCTTGTCAATTTCCTCCCCAGCGCCAGCAACACCCATATCCTCATCCTGGTGTACTTCAACAGTGACATCTTCAATTTGACTATCAGGAACTGTACTGCAGGTGCTCCTTCCAGCACTTGCAGGGGGCGTGCAAATGGTGGAAGGCGCTAGCTCTTCCCGTCCAGTGTTGGGAAGGTCAGGCATCGCAACCGACACAATTGGACTCTCCTTGGGGATTTGTAATTTAGAAGAACGCACAGTTCTTTGCTGTGCTTTTGCCAGCTTAAGTCTTTTCATTTTTCTAGCGAGAGGATGAGTGCTTCCATCCTCATGTGAATCTGAACCACTAGCCATGAACATAGGCCAGGGCCTCAGCCGTTCCTTGCCACCCCGTGTCGTAAATGGCATATTGGCAAGTTTACGCTTCTCATCCGACGCTTTCAATTTTGATTTTTGGGTCATTTTACTGAACTTTTGTTTTTTGGATTTTACATGCTCTCTACTATGACATTGGGCATCGGCCTTGGCAGACGACGTTGATGGCATTTCATCGTTTCAGCCATGACTAGTGGCAGCAGCTTCAGCACGAGGTGGAAGTGGATTTTGATCTTTCCCTATTTTAACCTCCACATTTTTGTTCTCCATTTTTTAATGTGTGGAATTATATGCCAGTATCAATAGCAATGGACTACTATATATACACTGCGCACAACTGAAATGCACCACAGGTATGGATGGATAGTATACTTGACGACACAGAGGTAGGTAGAGCAGTGGCCTTCCGTACCATACTGCTATATATACTGGTGGTCACTGTCAGCAAAACTCTGCACTGTACTCCTATATAATACTGCTGGTCCCCAGTCCCCACAATAAAGCAGTGTGAGCACAGATATATGCAGCACACCGAGCACAGATATGGAGCGTTTTTCAGGCAGACAACGTATAATACTGGTGGTCACTGGTCAGCAAAACTCTGCACTGTACTCCTCCTATATAATACAATACAGCTGCTCCCCAGTCCCCACAATTAAGCAATAAGCAAAAATATTTGCAGCAACATTAATAAACGGAGAGGACGCCAGCCACGTCCTCTCCCTAACATTTCCAATGCACGAGTGAAAATGGCGGCGACGCGCGGCTCCTTATATAGAATCCGAATCTCGCGAGAATCCGACAGCGGGATGACTACGTTCGGGCACGCTCGGGTTAACAGAGCCATACGGGAGAATCCGAGTATGCCTCGGACCCGTGTAAAATGGGTTAAGTTCGGGGGGGGTTCGGTTTCCGAGGAACCGAACCCGCTCATCACTATAATTAAGGCACCTGCATACCCTCCAACTGTATCTTGTACCTGTGTCATACCCTCCAACATTTTATACATGAAAACCTGTACAAATTAGTAGACACTCCCCCTTTCCTATACTTTCAATGTTAATTTGGAGAGTCAAAAATCGGTACAAAGCTTTTTTTTACTTATGTCTGTACCTGCCAAAAAAGGGCTTTGTGCCTTTACATTGAAAATTTGTAGCGGTTTGTGTGTGTAAAGTGTTGGAGGGCATGCACCTGTGCACAAATATGGCTATCCGTGCCTTGAAGACCGTGGTTGGAAAAATAGGATTTTAATGCCTACCGGTAAATCCTTTTCTCCTAGTGCGTAGAGGATGCAGGGGACTCCAAAAGGACCATGGGGTATAGACTGGATCCGCAAGAGACATGGGCACTTCAAGACTTTAAATAGGTGTGAACTGGCTCCTCCCTCTATGCCCCTCCTCCAGACCTCAGTTATAGGAACTGTGCCCAGGGAGACGGACATTTCGAGGAAAAGGATTTTTGTTAACTAAGGATGAGATACATACCAGCTCACACCACAACATACAACATGGCTTTTAAGAAAATACCAGTTAACAGCATGAACCAAAAACAGCAACAGGCTGAACATACACAGTGGTTGTGTTTCGGTTAACAAACGCAATAACTATCAACAAGTACTGCAGAAATAATCCGCACAGGGACGGGCGCCCAGCATCCTCTACGGACTAGGAGAAAAGGATTTACCGGTAGGTATTAAAATCCTATTTTCTCATATGTCCTAGAGCAGGCATATCCAAACTGCGGCCCTCCAGCTGTTGTGAAACTACACATCCCAGCATGCCCTGACACAGCTTTAGCATTCTCTGACAGCAAAACTGTGTGAGGGCATGCTGGGATATGTAGTTTCACAACAGCTGGAGGGCCGCAGTTTGGACATGCCTGTCCTAGAGGATGCTGGGGACTCCAAAAAGGACCATGGGGTTTATACCAAAGCTCCAGACCGGGCAGGAGAGTGCGGACGACTCTGCAGCACTGATTGAGCAAACATGAGGTCATCAGCCAGGGTATCAAACTTGTAAAACTTAGCAAAAAAGTGTTTGAACCCGACCAAGTAGCTGCTCGGCAAAGTTGAACCACCAAGACTCCTCAGGCAGCCGCCCAAGACGAGCCCACCTTCCTGGTAGAATGGGCCTTCACCGACTTCGGTAACTGCAATCCAGCCATAGAATGAGCATGCCGAATCGTATTACAGATCCAGCGTGCAATAGCCTGCTTCGAAGCAGGAGCCCCAATTTTGTTGGGAGCATACAGGACAAACAGAGCCTCTGATTTCCTAATGTGAGCCGTTCTGGCGACATAAGTTTTTCAAAGCTCTGACTACATTGAGAGATTTTGAATCAGCCAAGGCTTCAGTAGCCACAGGCACCACAATAGGTTGGTTCATGTGAAACGAAGAAACCACCTTTGGCAGAAATTGTTGACGAGTTCTTAATTCCGCTCTATCCACATGGAAGATCAAATAGGGTCTCTTGTGAGACAAAGCCGCTAATTCAGACACCCGCCTTGCGGACGCCAAGGCCAAAAGCATGACCACTTTCCAAGTGAGAAATTTTAAAGGTTCAAACCAGTGTGACATAAGAAACTGCAACCCCACGTTAAGGTCCCATGGTGCCGCTGTGGGGCACAAACGGAGGTTGGATGTGCAGCACTCCTTTCACGAAAGTCAACCTCTGGAAGGGAGGCCAATTCTTTTTGAAAGAAAATTGATAAGGCTGAAATCTGCACTTTAATGGAGCCTAATTTTAGGCCCGCATCCACACCTCCCTGCAAAAAATGGAGAAATCGACCCAGCTAGAATTCTTCCGTAGGAGCCTTCTTGCATTCACACCCAAGACACATACTTTCTCCAAATACGGTGATAATGCTTCGCCGCAACCACCTTTCTAGCTTTAAGCAGAGTGGGGATGACTTCACCAGGAATACCCTTTCAAGCTAGGATTTGGCGTTCAACCGCCACGCCGTCAATCGCAACCACGGTAAGTCCTGGAACACGCACGGCCCTTGCAGTAACAGATACTCTCTTAGAGGAAGAGGCCAGGTATCTCCTATTCTTGAAGATCCGGATACCAGGCCCCGAACCTGCATCCCTCTAGGAGGTGAGAACTTTGGAGCCACCACAGGAGAGATATTCTGGTCCTGGAAGATAGGCTTATTTTCCGGTGCATGTGCAGGTGAGACCCAGACCACTTGTCCAACAGGTCCCACTGAAACACCCTGGCATGGAACCTGCCAAACGGAATGGCTTCATAGGCTGCCACCATCTTCCCCAGCACTCGAGTGCATTGATGAAATCAACACTCTTGCCGGTTTCAGAATCTCCTTGACCATGTTCTGGATTTCCAGAGCTTTTTCCCCTGTGAGAAACACTCTGCAGTTCCGTGTCCAGGATCATGCCCAAGAAAGACATCCGTGTTGTCGGAACCAACTGTGACTTTGGCAAATTTAGGATCCAACCATGTTGTTGCAGAACTGTCAGGGAGAGCGCAACGCTTCTTAGTAACTGCTCCTTCGATCTCGCCTTTATCAGGAGATCGTCCAAGTACAGGATAATTGTGACACCCTGCTTGCGTAGGAGCACCATCATTTCCACCATTACTTTGGTCTTTCCACGGCTCCGAGGATTTTCACCAAACGGCAATGTCTGAAATTGGTAATGACAAACCTGAACAGCAAACCTCAGAAAAGGCTGATGTGGAGGATATATTGGGAGATGTAAGTAGGCATCTTTGATGTCGACTGACGCCATAAAATCCCCCCCTTCCAGACTGGAGATCACTGCTCGAAGAGATTCCATCTTGAATTTGAAACTTTTCAGATATAAATTGAGGGATTTTAGGTTCAGGATCGGTCTGACCAAGCCATCCGGCTTTTGGACGACGAACAGGCTCGAATAAAACCCTTCTCCCAGTTGTGCCGGGGGTACCGTGACAATGACTCGCTGTTGACACAGCTTTTGTATCACAACGCACACTACTTCCCTTTCTGGCAGAGAAACTGTCGAGGCTGATTTAAAAAAAAAAAAAAAAATCGGTGGGGGGGGGGCACGTCTTGAAACTCCAGTTTGTACCCTTAGAAATAGTGTCCCAACACCCAAGGATCCAGGCCCAAGTGAAAGCAGACCTGACTGAAGCGTCGGAGACGTGCCCCCACCGGTGCGGACTCCTGTAGAGGAGCCCCAGCATCATGCGGTGGACTTAGCAGAAGCCGAGGAGGACTTCTGCACCTGGGAACCTGCCACAGCAGGCGACCTTTCCCCTTCCTCTACCTTTAGAGGCAAGGAAGGACAACCCTTTTCCTTTTTTGTATTTATTGGGCCGAAAGGACTGCATCTGATAGTGAGGCGTCTTTCGGTTGTGCAGGGATATAAGTAAGAAATTATGACTTACCCGCGGTAGCTGTAGATACCAGATCAGCGAGGCAGTCACAAAATAAGACCACCCTTATACGGGAGAGCCTCCATAGCTTTATTAGAGTCGGCATCAGCATTCCATTGATGAATCCACAGTGCTCTCCTGGCCGAGACTGCCATGGCATTGGCCCTTGATCCCAACAGGCCAATATCCCTCACCGCATCCTTTAGGTAGGCTGCAGCGTCCCTGATATAACCGAGAGTCAAAAGAATGCTGTCCCTATCCAGGGTATCTATGTCAGATGCCAAGTTATCTGCCCACTTTCCAATAGCGCTACTCACCCATGCCGACGCAACGGCAGGTCTGAGCAGCGTACCCGTAGTGACAAATGGATTTTAAGGTAGTTTCCTGCTTACGATCCGCAGGGTCCTTTAGGGCAGCCGTGACAGAGCCTTGTCCACATTGGGGGTTGACTCCCACTTTTCCCTGTCCTCAGAGGGGAATGGATATGCCATCAGAATTCTTTTGGGAATCTGTAACCTTTTGTCAGGAGATTCCCAAACTTTTTCAAAAAGAGTGATCAGCTCATGAGAGGGGAGAAACGTCACCTCAGGTTTTTTACCCTTATACAAACAGACTCTTGTATCAGGAATAGTAGGTACTTCTGTGATATGCAATACGTCTTTAACTGCCACAATCATGTACTGAATACTCTTAACCAGTTTAGGATTCAAACTGGCCTCACTATAGTCGACACTGGAGTCAGAGTCCGTGTCAGTATCAGTAGCTGCTATCTGGGTAAAGGAACGCTTTTGTGACCCTGAGGGGGTCTGGGCCTGAGACAAGGTGTCCTCCATGGATTTTCTCCATGTTTGGGTCTGAGAATCAGATTTATCCAGCCTTTTAGTCAATAACGCCACATTTGTATTCAACGTACTCAACATATCTACCCAATCAGCTGTAAGCGGTGTCGACAGGGTCACTCCCAGCGCCTTATCTGCCCCCACTGCAACTTCCTCCGCGGAGGAGCACTCAGCCTCATACATGTCGACACACACGTACCGACACGCACAATCACACTGGGCTATAGGGGACAGACCCACAGGAAAACCTGTTAGAAACAGAGGGAGTTTACCAGCTCACACCCCAGCACCTATCCCGGTACTGAGACTTTATACACAGCGCCTCAGACCTGTTAGCGCTTTCATATCCAATGATAATAGCACCAAATTACTGTGCGCACACCCCCCCCCCCCCCCCCCCCGCCCGTTTTGCACCCTGTTACTTGTACAGAAGTGTGGAGGTCAGGGCCAGAGTCTCTGCATCTCCTGTGAAGAGAAAATGGTGCTGGGTAGCTGTGAGGGGTAAGCCACGCCCCCTCACTGGCACACTTCAGTCCCGCTCATATTCAAAAATTTTGTACTGGCGGGGGCTACATTTAGTGCCTAGGCACTTCTAATATACTGTATATTTTAATCAGTGCTTAACTTCAGTAATCATGCTGCCCTGGGCGCCCCCCCTGCACCCTGCTAGTGCCACCATATGTGTGTGGGAGCATGGCGCGCTGCGCCGTACCTCAATACTGAAGTCTTCTGCAGTCACTGAAGTCTTCTTTTCTTCATAATACTCACCCGGCTTCTATCTTCTGGCTCTGCAAGGGAGGTGACGGCGTGGCTCCGGGAACGAGCAGCTAGGCGCACCAAGTGATCGGACCCTCTGGAGCTAATGGTGTCCAGAAGCCTAAGAAGCAGAGCCATTGAACTCACAGAAGTAGGTCTGCTTCTCTCTCCTCAGTCCCACGATGCAGGGAGCCTGTTGCCAGCAGTGCTCCCTGAACATAAAAAAAAACTAACAAAAAAGTCTTTTTTACAGAGAAACTCAGGAGAGCTCCCCTGTGAGAGTGTCCAGTCTCTCTGGGCACAGAATCTAACTGAGGTCTGGAGGCGGGGCATAGAGGGAGGAGCCAGTTCACACCCATTTAAAGTCTTAAAGTGCCCATGTCTCCTGCAGATCCCATCTATACCCCACGGTCCTTTTGGAGTCCCCAGCATCCTCTAGGACATATGAGAAATACTGGTTTAACCCATCAAGTTTCTTGTCAATGGTTTAATGCCATCTATGTAACACTAATGGATACTGTCCATGGTAACATAGGTGGATCTATACTGGGTGCAGGGTGTGCAGTGTCCATATAATTATAGTTACCCCTCCAGAGGAGTGTAGTATGATTCGCCAACGCTTGGGATCCCAGCACCCAGCATGCCGGCGCCGGGATCCTGACCACCAGAATGCCAGCAGTGGTACAAGTGCAAAAGAGCCCCTTGCGGGCTCACTGCGCTCGCCACGGGCACAATGGCACGCTATGCGCACCACAGTATTTATTCTCCCTCCAGTGGTGTCGTAGACATCCCAAGAGGGAAATTAGTTGTAGGTATACCGGTAGTCCGGATCCCGACAGCCGGTATATCAAGTGCCACCCCCTCCAGAGTCCTGCTGATTTGAGCATGTGCAAGAGATATCCCCAGTAATAAAAGGCACGGACACCATGGTCCCGTAGACCTGCTCATGTGCAGGAGACTCGGACATAAAGACAGAGTCTACTCGCAGCCATAGAGCAGAGGGCCTGCACACTGCCCCTTCCTCGTAGACTTGTCGATGGCTACCTTCAGCCAATAAGTAAAAAAAGTATGAAACATCTTCCCAGAAGGCCTCAGGATTTGCTTACCATAAACATGTATCACCTTGCAAGAGTGATATTGACAATAGCGGAAGGCAGTAATTTCTTATACACTGTTTGAACAATACCTAAAGCATGTTTCTTTTAATATTTACCACAAACACACTTAACACCCCTGTTCCCGACCAGTGTCGGACTGAGGCATGTAGGGCGCACCGGGGAATGCAGTGGTAGGGGCCCATGTTTAGGGGTGTGGCCAGTCTGCTGAGGGGGTGTGGCTTGCCACCTCATTGGTTTGACTAACCATTGGAGAGTGCAACACCTGGCCCCCTTCATAAATATATACAGTAAATTCAGCTGCTGCTGCACGCATGATAATGTACCAGATTAATAACAGAGTAACAACAGCAATGCACTGTAGAAAATACACCATAGTATAGAGAGTACCTACTCTAACACCAATGATCAAAACACAAGGGAATACAAAAAACGCAAGAAAGAAAATACACAGAGCAATGGATAAGTAACGGATTTGATTCAAAGGTCATAGACACAGAAGCAAAGATAAACTTGTACCTTAGTCCTCCGGTAAAACAGAGCATTCATTAACCCATCTCAAAGTTCTCCTGACGCGCAGTATAAAAGACCACTCCACATTTAGCTTTTGACATTGCATTAAGGATTTTGGACACTGTAAAAGTGCATTTAAAATGATTTCAAGAAGATGTCTTAAACGCTTTCCACTTTGCACATGCGGTGCCTTAAAAACGTAGGATACGGTCTACCATCAGTAATGGGCTGGCTGGCAACTGTTGACTTGGGGTGCAAATGCAAGTAAGTGCATCTGGCTTTTGTGTTAGTGCATTGCAATGGGAAAGCGGACATGACCTGTAGCAGTGATCTATCTAATGTGAATGTGGTTGCAACAGCCAATAAAATAAAAAAATAAAATGGTTATATCAAAGAGCTATAAACAAATACAACATCTACCACCCACATCTCACAAAGCAAGGAACGTTCTAGTGATCCATACGTAATAAACCGCACAATAGTGACCAATGGCCCTCATTCCGAGTCGTTCGCTCGGTAAATTTCTTCGCATCGCAGTGATTTTCCGCTTAGTGCGCATGCGCAATATCCGCACTGCGACTGCGCCAAGTAATTTTGCTATGAAGTTAGTATTTTTACTCACGGCTTTTTCTTCGCTCCGGCGATCATAGTGTGATTGACAGGAAATGGGTGTTACTGGGCGGAAACAGGCCGTTTTAAGGGCGTGTGGGAAAAAACGCTACCGTTTCCGGAAAAAACGCGGGAGTGGCTGGAGAAACAGGGGAGAGTCTGGGCGAACGCTGGGAGTGTTTGACGTCAAACCAGGAACGACAAGCACTGAACTGATCGCAGATGCCGAGTAAGTCAGAAGCTACTCTGAAACTGCTAAGAAGTTTGTAATCGCAATATTGCGAATACATCGTTCGCAATTTTGAGAAGCTAAGATTCACTCCCAGTAGGCGGCGGCTTAGCGTGTGCAATACTGCTAAAATCGCCTTGCGAGCGAACAACTCGGAATGACCTCCAATATACAATAGAGACCAGTATATTGACTGGTACACACTGCAGGCATAAGTGATGTCACTAGGGTTGGTGTCACCCAGTGCAGTAACTCATGGTGTCACACCCTGTGACTCTCTCGCCCTCTACCACAGACATGGACACCAACAACTGCTACAGCAGCACAGCCTTAGTGACTAAGGGGTCTATTAATACCCCTTTCACACCGCAAAAATAACCCAGTATCGACCCGGGATATTGCTGGGTCGACATCAGTCGGTGTGAAAGGGCCATGGTTGAATTCCAGGTTGCCTGACCCGGTAATTCAACCTGGGAATAAAAGCTGTGTTATTCCAGAGTTAAATACCTGGTCATTGGCAGCATAAACAGGCTCCCGGGGCAATGCGACCGGGACCCGTTCACTACGTAGGGAGAGGCGGCGCGGATGAGCTCATCTCCCAGCGCCGCCTCCCCGCCACTATGGCAACCGACCTGGCAGATTGCCGGGTCAGGAAGCCTGCCATTAGGGTCCAATACTGGATCCCACCTGGGAAGGACTGGTTTCCAATTTCCAGGTCAGATTTGGCATTGGCGATGTGAAAGGAGTATTACTAAGCCTTGGACAGAGTGCCAGCCAATCAGCTCCTAACTGCCATGATATATGTTGTGGGGTAGATGTATTATCAGTCGTTATGGGGCTGATACCGCTCTTACCTATGTATTACTGGGCTGTGTGTGCTACCTGACAGAGGCACTATGCACCCCTGTCATCATTAGCGCTGCTATCTTATTTGTCTGTAGCTGCTGCGACTGCTGGGGTTCGGGCTGCACAGGAGATCTCATGATGGTTGCAAGATTTAATTCATGCCCAGTGGAGCTGGCCAGGAAGAGAGACAGACCGTACATCAGCACTAGGATGATGTGCTGTGGGCAGTGGCATCACAAGGGGGATGTGGACCGCACTCGGGTGTCACCAGCCGAGGGGTGACACCAAAGTGCTGGCTCCTGCTCAGTGACAGTAGCCGGGTATTGCAGTGCAACATTGCAGCACCCCAGCTCCTGTCACAGGGCGAACAGGGCATCCACCGGGGGCAGCTCGCATCTCTCAGAACCCTGGGGTGATGAAAACTGGGTTGGGAAGACTGGCCATGCCTTGGTCCTGCTAAGCAATGTCCCGTAAACTGGGTTGGAAAGCCTGGCCACACCCCCATGCTGCTAAGCCACACCCACTTTCAAGCCTGCCGCACCGGGTGTCAAGCAGGCGAGTAACGCCTCTGGCTGTGGGTTCTGGTGGGAGATCAATGGTAAACGAGATAATACATCTTATCGGTACTGCTTCACCTCTGTAATACATCTCCTCTGTTTAAAAAGTGGTATTTAGTAGCTGCTTGATTGGTAGTTTCTCTGTTGGCTCTCGCTCCAAAGCTCAGTACATAGAACCCTACATCACTCACTGCATGACCTATGATGTCTCACAGACTGTCATGGTTAAAATTACTGCTTCACAACAGAGGTCTTGGGTGCGATACCCACCATGGCTGTAACTGTGTGGAGTTTGTATATTCTCCCCATGCTTGCATGGGTTTCCTCTGGGTATTCTGGTTTCCTCCCACAATCTAAAAATATAGTGGTAGGTTAATTGACTCCCAATTTGCAATAAATTAATTCACCCACAGTAATGAGCTGTATAATATTTTATTTACATTAAGACCCTCTTCCACATGTTCACCACAAAAAGAAAAAAAGTGCAAGTAGATAAATAGATTGGCTGCAGAATTTTCAAACCACAAATTTGTTCTTGGTCAGGGAGCTGCTCTTCGTAGCAGTGTCTGCGTGAGCCTGATAACCAATGACTACCTTAGAAGACAGGCCTAGTCTTTCCTTGTACACTTTGCTGTGGGGGGGAAAAAAATGCAGCATTGTAGGAGACATCTTTCTCTACTTTATCAGTACATTATAAAGTTTTAGAAGCTACACACTGTACATGGATGCAGCAACTAAAGTAACACTCGCAAACCCTAGCTGTACTATATGTATTACTTTTGCTCTAACTGAAGTACAAGCCATGTCATTACGTGAAATCATTATGTCAAGCTGCATAATATACACAAAGTAACGAAAGTTTTTATAATCCACTAAATGTGTCCGACCATACGCCTTTGCAGCACGGTAACATGTTAGGAGGGAGTTTCTTTTCTGACTAACAGGTAAACTGACTAGTTACCCCAAAGACAGGGGAAAAATAAAACGTAGTGTCCCCTGGTTTTAGGGTAAAAAGCAATGGGCTAGCAGACTACAGTGGTGTAGTCCTCCTATCATGGTTTCAAATCAGCCTGAGGCCAGCTGGAAAGATCAGATTTCCCCATAGAGCACATTGTGACCCCATGCCAGTTTTCCTCCTGATTTGGGTATAACCAACACAGGCTGAAAGTGCTAGTGTCTGTTATAAAGTAGAGTTACCCCTAGTCTTTTTCCATCATGCAGAAGTAGGCTACCACACATTACACAATCAGCATTCCTACCAGCCAACTACTTGGAGTAGGCCACTGCCTGTCCTGACTGCAGAGTCTTCCAGTCTCACTCTCTACTGCAGCAATTAGGTGTTTTATCACTCCTGCCTTATCTTCCATGTGGTCAGATCCCTCCAATTACATTCTGAATACATGTGTCAGTAATGCAATTTACCTCCATACTGCCACCGTAGACACACAGGAGCCGATTTAAATTAGCCACAGGATTTACAGCTGGGTTTTAGCTCCTAGGTTAAGTGTTCAGCAGTATACAGTAATTTCCCATAGTAAGCCCATGGCTAACGCATGGTTAGCCACAGCTGTCATGTTAAGTGCCCAGAGCTACGCAAATACCACAAGCAGAAAGCCCAAAACTATCCCCGGAAGCACTAGTTAGTATTAGAGATGAGCAGTTCGGATTTGGGGAAATCCGAACTTTCCTTATCCGGCCATTGAGCCCGGGTCTCAGATAAGCCCCAGCTTCCTCGAGCCCTGTGCGAGCTGAACACTCGAGATCCCGCTGTCAGGACTCTATGGGATGATCGCTGATTGTCTGAGAGAGCCATCTGTCACGGCTCTCAGCCAATCAGCATTTCTTAATAGACTTTCATTAGTAAAGATGACCAGCCGCACCACTGTAACACCGCTGCCTGTACTGCTGACACCCGCACTGCTGACATCCACATACTGCCGGCACCCCCGCACTGAGGATACTGCCAACACCCCAGCACTGAAGACACCCATCAGCACTCCTGCATTGCCGAAACCACCAGCACCCCACCAGTACCAACACCGCTGGCAACCCCATACTGGGGACACCCCTGCAGTAAGGATACCCCTGGCACCCCTGCACTTCCGACACAGCCAGCAGTACCGACACCACCAGCAACCCCACATTGAGGACACTGCTAGCACTGCTGACACCCCTTCAGTAAGACTACCCCCTGGCACCCCCGCACTGCTGACACAGCCAGCAGTACAGACACCAGCAACTCTGCACTGAGGACACCGTCACTGCCAGCACAGACACCGCCAGCAACCCCACAATGAGGGCTCTGTCAGCAACCCTGCACTGCCAATCCTCAGACACGGAGGACATCACCGGCATCCCGTCACAGAAGTGCACTATTGGTGTAGTCTCCCTGCACTGTATGTGACCCAGACTATATCCCGCACTGTATCCAACCAGCAATGTGTCCCGCACTGTATCCAACCAGCAATGTATCCGACCCACACACAGTATCCAACCAGCAATGTATCCCACACTGTATCCAACCAGCAATGTATCCCACACTGTATCCAACCCACACAGTATCCAACCAGCAATGTATCCGACCCACACAGTATCCAACCAGCAATGTATCCGACCCACACAGTATCCAACCAGCAATGTATCCGACCCACACAGTATCCAACCAGCAATGTATCCAACCAGCAATGTATCCGACCCACACAGTATCCAACCAGCAATGTATCCGACCCACACAGTATCCAACCAGCAATGTATCCGACCCACACAGTATCCAACCAGCAATGTATCCGACCCACACAGTATCCAACCAGCAATGTATCCGACCCACACAGTATCCAACCAGCAGTGTATCCGACCCACACAGTATCCAACCAGCAATGTATCCCACACTGTATCCAACCAGCAATGTATCCCACACTGTATCCAACCAGCAATGTATCCCACACTGTATCCAACCAGCAATGTATCCGACCCACACAGTATCTAACCCACTCTATATCCCGCACAGTATCCAACCTGTCCTGTGTCCCACAAAGTATCAAACCCACAGTATCCCGCACTGTATCTGACCTGCACTGTATGCAACCCACACTGTATACTGCAGTTTAGCCAGCCTTTGGCCAATATTGGTGAAACCAATATTGTGAACTGTGAGGTGGTCGAAACAGAGTGGAAATGACTGGAAATTAATGTTATTGAGGTTAATACTCTAGGGACAAAAAGGCCGAAAATTAAGTTCTCTTACATCCTAGAGGATGCTGGGGACTCCAAAAAGACCGTGGGGTATAGACGGGATCCGCAGGAGACATGGGTACACTAAAAAGACTTTTACTGGGTGTGAACTGGCTCCTCCCTCTATGCCCCTCCCCCAGACCTCAGTTAGACTCTGTGCCCAGGAGTGACTGGACACACACTAGGGGAGCTCTCCCGAGTTTCTCTGGAAAAAAGACTTATGTTAGGCTTTTTTATTTTCAGGGAGACCTGCTGGCTACAGGCTCCCTGCATCGTGGGACTGAGGGGAGAGAAGTCAGACATACTTCTTCTTAGTTAAGGGCTCTGCTTCTTAGGCTACTGGACACCATTAGCTCCAGAGGGTTCGATCACTTGGTTCACCTAGCTGCTTGTTCCCGGAGCCGCGCCGTCACCCCCCCTCACAGAAGCCAGAAGAAAGAAGCCGGGTGAGTATTGGAAGAACAGAAGACATCAGACGGCAGAAGACTTCAGTAACTGTACAGCGCAGCGGTAGCACTGCGCTCCATGCTCCCACACACATCACCAAAGGCACTTACAGGGCGCTGGGAGGGGGGGGGGAGAGCGCCCTGGGCAGCAGTTACTGAGGGTCAATTTACCTGGCAGAAGGCATATTCGGTGCCCAGGCACAGTATACAATACCCCCACCAGTATAAAAATTTCAAATTTGAGCGGGACTACAGCGCGCCGGGAAGGGGCGGGGCTTAGCCGCACAGCTCACCAGCGCCATTCACTCTCTCCACAGCCGCAGCAGAGACGCTGGCCCGGACCTCCAAGCTCCTTCCAAGTAACAAGGGAGCAAAACGGGGGGGGGGGCACATGTAATTTGGTGCTTTTTATTGTTATATGGCAGCGCTTACCTCATGTATTATTGCTTTGTAGTATATGGGCGCTGGGGTGTGAGCTGGCATACTCCCACAGGGAAGCCTGTAGAGAGAAACACAGAGGGTCTGTCCCCTTATTTTGGCCGGTGTGAGTGAGTGTGGGTGTGTCGGTACTACGTGTCGACATGTCTGAGGCTGAAGGTTCCTCCCCGGAGGAAGTTACTGGGGGTGCAGAAAAGGATTTGGGAATGACTGCTGATTGGGTGAATATGTTGAGTACACTGAATGCAAATGTGGCTTTATTGTCTAAGAGGCTGGATAAATCGGATTCTCAGACAAACATGGAGGAAATCCATGGAGGACGCTTTGTCTCAGGTACAGATCCCCTCAGGGTCACAGAAACGTTCATTTACCCAGATGGTATATACAGATACCGACACAGACTCTGATTCTGATGTCGATTTCGATGAGGCTACTTTACACCCAAGGGTAGTTAGGAGTATTCAGTACATGATTGTGGCTATTCAAGATGTTTTACATATCTCTGGGGAACCTGCTGTTCCAGATACGAGGGTTTGTTTATTTAGGGAAAAAGCCTGAGGTGAAGTTCCCCCCTCTTATGAAATGAACGCTCTTTGTGAAAAGGCTTGGGAGTCACCGGACAAGTGGTGGCAGATTCCCAAGAGAATTTTTATGGCATATCCTTTCCCCTCTGATGACAGGGAGAAATGGGAGTCGTCTCCCAATGTCGACAAGGCTCTATCCCGATTGTCCAAGAAGGTGGCGCTTCCATCCCCTGACACGGCTGCTCTCAAGGATCCGGCGGATCACAAGCTGGAGACGACATTGAAGGCCATTTTCGTTTAATACTGGCGCATTGCTCAGACCTGCTGTGGCGTCTGTATGGGTGAGTAGTGCTATTGCCAAGTGGGCTGATAATTTGGCTTGATAAGGATAACATTCTTTTGACTCTTGGTTATATCAAGGACGCTGCAGATTACCTAAAGGATGTGGCGAGGGATGTTGGCCTCTTGGGATCAAGAGCCAATGCCATGGCGGTCTCGGCCAGGAGGGCGCTGTGGACTCAATGGAATGCTGAGGCCGACTCCAAGAAAAATATGGAAGCTCTCCCCTTTAAAGGTAGTGTCTTGTTTGGGGACGGCCTTGCTGCCCTGGTGTCTACCGCTACTGCGGGTAAGTCATCTTTTCTTCCTTATGTTCCCACACAACAGAAAAAGGTGCCCCATCAGCAGATGCAGTAATTTCGACCTAATAAATACAGAAGAGGAAACGGTTCGTCCTTCCTCGCTTCAAAGGGTAGAGGAAGGGGAAAGAGGTCGCCTGCAGTGTCAGGCGCCCAGGACCAAAAGTCCTCCCCCGCCTTTATCAAGTCCACCGCATGACGCTGGGGCTCCCCTGCGGGAGTCCGTGCTGGTGGGGGGCCATCTCCGATTCTTCAGTCAGGTCTGGTTTCAATCGGCCCTGGATCCTTTGGTTTTAGACATAGTGTCCCAGGGGTACAAACTGGAGTTTCAGGAGATGCCCCCCTGCTGCTTTTTCAAGTCAGCCCTTCCAGTTTCTGTTCCAGAAAGAGTAGTAGTAAATGCTGCGATACAAAAGCTGTGTCAACAGAGGGTCGTTGTGCCGGTTCCCCCGTCCCAACGGGAGGGGGGGGGGGGGGGAGGTTTCTATTCGAGCCTCTTTGTTGTGCCGAAGCCAGACGGCTCGGTCAGACAGATTCTGAACCTAAAATCCCTCAATCCATACTTGAAAACTTTCAAGTTCAAGATGGAATCTCTTCGAGCTGTGATCTCCAGCTTAGAAGGGGGGGTGGGGGATTTTATGGCGTCAGTCGACATAAAGGATGCCTACTTACACGTCCTGATATATCCTCATCAGGCCTTCCTGAGATTTGTGGTACAGGATTGTCTTTACCAATTTCAGACGTTGCCGTTTGGGCTTTCCACAGCCCCGAGGGTTTTCACCAAGGTTATGGCGGAAATGATGCTACTCCTTCACAAGCAAGGGGTCACAATTATCCCGTACTTGGACGATCTCCTGATAAAGGTGAGATCAAGAGAACAGTTGCTAAGAAATGTGGAACTCTCCCTGTCTGTTCTGTGACATCACGGTTGGATTCTAAATTTGCCAAAGTCTCAGTTGATCCTGACAACTCTGCTGCCCTTCCTGGGCATGATCCTAGACACAGAGCGTGTTTCTTCCGGAGGACAAAGCTCTGGAAATACAGACCATGGTCAAGGAGCTTCTGAGACCGGCAAGAGTGTCGATTCATCAATGCACTCGAGTGCTAGGGAAGATGGTTGCGGCTTACGAAGCCATTCCGTTTGGCAGGTTTCATGCTCGGGTTTTTCAGTGGGATTTGCTGAACAAATGGTCCGGGTCTCACCTGCACATGCACCGGAAAATAAGTCTATCTTCCAGGGCCAGGATTTCTCTCCTGTGGTGGCTGCAAGGCTCTCACCTTCTAGAGGGACGCCGATTCGGAATCCAGGATTGGGTCCTGCTGACCACAGATGCAAGTCTCAGAGGCTGGGGCGCAGTCACGCAAGGAAGAAGTTTCCAAGAAAAATGGTCAACCCAGGAATCTTGTCTCCACATAAATGTTCGAGTTAAGAGCCATTTACAACGGCCTCCTGCAAGCGAAGAAGCTTCTTCAGGGTTTCCCTGTCCTGATCCAGTCGGACAACATAACAGCGGTGGCGTACATAAACCGCCAAGGCGGAACAAGGTGCAGGGCGGCAATGGCGGAAGCCACAAGAATTCTCCGCTGGGCGGAACACCATGTGAGCGCTCTGTCAGCAGTCTTCCTCCCGGGCGTGGACAACTGGGAAGCAGACACGATCTCCATCCAGGAGAGTGGGCTCTTCATCAAGAGGTATTTGCAGAAGTGACAAGGCATTGGGGAATTCCTCTGATAGACATGATGGCGTCTCGCCTCAACAAGAAGCTTCTGAAGTATTGTTCCAGGTCGAGGGACCCCCAAAGCCTGTGCGGTGGACACCCTGCTTACTCCGTGGGTGTTTTAGTCTGTATGTGTTCCCTCCACTTCCTCTCATTCCAAAGGTGTTGAGGATCATAAGACGAACAAGGGTTCCGGCTATACTCGTCGCTCCAGATTGGCCTCGGAGGGCCTGGTATCCGGATCTTCAGGAATTACTAGTGGAAGATCCCTGGCCGCTTCCTCTAAGAGAGGACCTGTTACTGCAGGGGCCCTGCGTGTTTCTGGACTTACCGCGGCCGCGTTTGACGGCATGGAAGTTGAACGCCAGATCCTAGCCCGGAAGGGTATTCCCGGGGAGGTCATCCCCACTCTCCTTAAGGCTAGGAAAGAGGTCACGGTGAAACATTATACCGTATTTGGAGAAGGTATGTGTCGTGGTGTGAAACCAAAGCAGCTCCTGCGGAGGAGTTTCACTTGGGTCGTTTCCTCCATTTTTTGCAGACAGGCGTGGATGCAGGTCTGAAATTGGGTTCCATCAAAGTGCAGATTTCGGCTTTATCTATTTTCTTTCAAAAAGAATTGGCCGTCCTTCCTGAGGTTCAGACTTTCGTGAAGGGAGTGCTGCATATCCATCCTCCATTTGTGCCACCCATGGCACCGTGGGATCTTGAAGTGGTATTGCAGTTTCTTATGTCTCACTGGTTTGAACCTTTGCGTAAGGTTGAGTTAAAGTTTCTCACTTGGAAAGTGGTCATGCTTTTGGCTTTGGCGTCTGCCAGACAAGTGTCCGATTTGGCGGCTTTGTCTCAAGAGCCCATATTTGATTTTTCATGTGGATAGAGCGGAATTGAGGACTCGTCCACAATTTCTGCCGAAGGTGTTTTCTTCGTTTCACATAAATCAACCTATTGTGGTACCTGTGGCAGTCCCAAAATCTCTTGATGTTGTAAGAGCTTTGAAAATTTATGTCGCTAGAACGGCTCTTACTAGAAAAACAGAGGCTCTGTTTGTCCTGTATGCTTCCAACAAGATTGGAAATCCTGCTTCTAAGCAGACTATTGCACGCTGGATTTGTAATACAATTCAGCACGCTCATTCTTCGGCTGGGCTACCGTTGCCTTAAGTCAGTAAAGGCCCATTCTATCAGGAAGGTGGGCTCATCTTGGGCGGCTGCCCGAGGGGTCTCGGCACTTCAACTTTGCAGAGCAGCTACATGGTCGGGTTCAAACACTTTTGCTAAGTTCTACAAGTTTGATACCCTGGCTGATGAGGACCTTATGTTTGCTCAATCGGTGCTGCAGAGTCGTCCGCACTCTCCCGCCCGGTCTGAAGCTTTGGTATAGACCCCATGGTCCTTTTGGAGCCCCCAGCATCCTCTAGGACGCAAGAGAAAATAGGATTTTAATACCTACCGGTAAATCCTTTTCTCCTAGTCCGTAGAGGATGCTGGGTGCCCATCCCAGTGCAGACTGTTCCTTGCAGTTGTATTGTTACTGGTTATTTTCGGTTACACGAGGTTTGTGTATCCGTTGTACTCAGCTTGTTGCTGTTAGTTCATACTGTTCTGGTTTCCTGCTGCTCCAGTTGTACGGTATGTTTGTGGTGTGGGCTGGTATGTTTCTCGCCCTTAGTTAACAAAAATCCTTTCCTCTAAATGTCCGTCTCTCTTGGGCACAGTTTCTATAACGGAGGTTTGGGGGAAGGGCATAGAGGGAGGAGCCAGTTCACACCCAGTAAAAGTCTTTAGTGTGCACATGTCTCCTGTAGATCCAGTCTATACCCCATGGTCCTTTTGGAGTCCCCAGCATCCTCTACGGACTAGGAGAAAAGGATTTACCGGTAGGTATTAAAATCCTATTATTTTAGCTTTTTTTGTTAATTTTAGAAAAAAAAAATCCTAATCCAAAGCCGGATGGACGAATTAGATCCAAATCTAGCAAAAATGGCCCGGTGCACATCTCTAGTTGTGCAGGATTTTTTGTTTACACATCAAGCAGAAATCTGCATGAAGTTCACCCTTATGGTTAGTCACAGAATGTAATTATATGGCTCCAGGCACTAAATCCGGGAGCTAAACCCAGTAATTAGTTTACTCTGCCCTTACAATTAGGTACCCAGCATCACGATAAAATATAAAAAAATAAAAAATAAAAGCGGCAGCTGAATTTATACAAGTCTAAAGGTTTATCAAATATTTGTGACATTCTCCGAAAACTAGTTTTTCAGGAAGGTATCCACAAATAAGTATCCCCCGAATATATATCTGCAGAGGACCACAGTAAATATTAGCGATCCCCCATTTTGGACCGCAAAAGCAGCCCCCATAGAATGTGTAGATGCATTAGCCATTCGAGGCTTAAGGTTAGATGCAAAAAGCACAGATGATCTCTCCCTGGCGATTACCACTCGCAAGGTCACCATATCACACACGTGCAGTAGAGCGGCAGCCCTTTGCAAATAGTTACTACCATCACTTTCTTAAACACATTGCAGGGACAGGCTCAATCCCTACATGTGTTCTTTAATAAAGATTGGCGGTAGATAATCACAGCGATTAGATAATTAGTAAATGGACCCCTAAATATATAACACAATAAAAAGATTTTTTTGTAGGTTGTGTGCCCCAACTTTGATTGCACTTTTGCTCTGTTAAAAGCAGCTAATACACTTAATATGACCAATAAATCCGTGGGGAGGAGTAGATTTAGGGGGACATTTACTAAGCAGTGATAAGAGCAGAGAAGTGAGCCAGTGGAGAAGTTGACCCATCAACCAATCAGCAGCTCTGTATATTTTTATAGTATGCAAATTATAGATGTTACTTCGGTGCCGATTGGTTGCCATGGGCACTTCTCCAGTAGCTCACTTCTCCACTCTTATCACTGCTTAGTAAATGTTCCCCTTAGAACAAATTGACAATATAAGTTACAAGTTTGAGTCAAGCACAGGAGATGCAGTGTTGGAATTACCCAATATAAGTGACAGCTTCTCTATTCTCCGTTTCTTTGGTCCAGAGTGCAATTTTATCTCCTTTTGCACGAATGTTAATTACTGCACCACAGACTTCTTCATTGTATTCATCAAAAGCTTCACCAATTAGACATAGTAACTGGAATAGAAGAAATACACAAAAGCTCTTTTGGGGTGATTCAGTTTTGGAATTTATGTTTTACAACCTGTGCAGCACAAAATTAACAGATGGACTTTATAAAATAGATTTTACGGGCAATTCTGAAATGATCCAAATGGCATAAACTGAAGCTATATCCTCAATTTCTTTACAAAATTAGACTTTGGAGGTGGGGAAACCATCCTGGACTGGACTCCTGCTCCTCCCCCCACACCCCACAACAAAGACAGCTGGACCATTTGGATGGCTGCTAGTGGCCATAGGTACTGGAGGTTTTAAAAACTTGTCAAGTGGCTGATTTATGCACTTCATATTTGTGGAGAATGCAAGCAAATGGTTGTCAAATTAAAGCATTTCCATCATTTAGGGGTACAGAAAAAAAAAAAAAAGAAAAAAAAGTATAGTAATTTCAGTAGTTTTATACATATTGGTCAAAAGTTGGAACAGCCATTTGACTCTCTCCCATCAATATAACACCCAAACCTACCTGTCCCACATTACTTACCCATTAAGCTTTTTAGAGAAGTTCTCCTGAAAACTAACATGTCTTTATTGCCCAGTGTATGCTATTCATACCCCACCAGGTGCCTACTTCATTAGGAGGGGTACGCCAAACGCAGTGAGGTCAATGATTGGGGAGGCACTGGCTAATAACAGAACTTGATTTACACCAACATACAGCTAGGGGGTATTATCCCCTCTCCCCAACCCCCTAATCCTCCCTTTCCAATCCCATAGCCTAACCTTAACCTCCCCCTATAGTGCCTAATCCTAACATCTGTGCAGCATTGCCTAATCTCCCCTGCAGCCTAACCCCCCCCTCCCTGCAGCCTAACCCTCTCCGTGGGTGCCTAACGCTCCTTCATGCAGCCTAACCTCCCCACGCAGCCTAACCCTAACCTGCCCTTACAGTGCCCAACCCTAACATCCCTGCAGCATTGCCTAAACCTAACCCCCCTCCCCGCTGACTAAACTTAACTCTCCCTCCCCCGCAGCGCCACCCTAACCCTCTCCGTGGGTGCTTAACCCCCCTCCCTGCAGCCTAACCCTAACCTCCCTGGGGGGAGGGGAGGCTAAACTAACCCTGCTGACCCTAAAACTATCGGTGGCACTATACTTACATAGGTCGGGACACCAACTGTCGGGGTTTGGACGTCTGTATCATGACCAAATCGGATTTCTGGCAACGGCATTGTGGCGGGGGGGCAGGATCCCGACTGTCAGTAAACTAACCGCATTCCCTACCAGTGAGCTTGACATACAGTACAGTAGGTGACCAGGCCAAATCAGGCCATATTGCAGCATTTATATTTAACTCTTATAATATACTGTACCATCCGTTTTTATAACATCTTCACAACACTTAAGGGCCTTACACACTGGACGATTTTCAGCCGAGGTGCCTCACCGCCGATACGGCCTACGGATGCCCCGGCGGCAAGGAGGGGTGACGGGGGAGTGACGTTTCTTCACTCCCCCGTCACCCGGCCCCATAGCCCTGCATGCTAATATGGACGATATTGTCCATATTGGCTTGCACGCATAAACTACACGGCACCAACGATGAACGCGCACGGGGTCGCACATCGTTCATCGTTGGTAAATACACACTGAAATATATTTTAGTGTAATCGGCCAGTGTGTGACCAAACAAAAACTGGAACAGAAAAGAACGGAGTACAAATATAAGAAATGAATGAGTACTCCAGTGTACAGAACAAGTAAAGAGCCCCAGCATCCGTGTTCCTCCCACCCCCAGCCAGGGCTGTGCTGCTGCTGCATGTGTGTGGGAATGGAGAAGGTATCAGTAACACACATCCACAGGCAGCAGCTGAGGGCTGGGAAACTAAAGGCTGGAGCAGACAGTGACATGCAGCCTGCTCCTGCCATAGCCCTGACAGCAGCAGCCTGACCCTACTGTCCGTGGCTATAGTAGCCATGTGCAGGAAACCGGAGGTCCCCACTCCCCCCTGATAACAGTGCTACCCATGCTGTAGTGCACCCCGACAGCTCACCTCACCATCTGTAACACGACCAGCACCTGGAGAGAGGGAGATCCGGACTCAGCACTGAGAGTGCATCAGGAAACAGTCACAGTCACTGGCCAATCAAGTCTGCCTCACTGACAGGGACGGGCTCTGAGGTGGGATGCAGGCACTCCCCTGTCACTGAGGCAGATCTGCTGCTGCCTCTACTGCATGTTTTTTCAATGGGCTTTTCCTGCCATCCGTTTGGCCACGCCCCCTGCCCGCCCCCCAGCTCGGACACTTTACCATTGTCAGTGGGAGGCAGCGCTCTCAGCTGCCTTCCACACAGCAAATATGATTAGAAAAATGCAAAGAGGATAATTATGACACCGGACGTGTTATAAATATCTTCTTTGTATTACTGCAGTCATTATGACAGGGGAGGCACTGCCTCCCCTGACTGCACGTCCCTGCGCCAAAGGTCCTGCACTGTGTACTGACATTTACAGCAAGAAAGATTTTCCCTACATTTTCACCTGCTCAGGGGGTGCACATACGAAAAAAAAAAATGCAAATTGAATCTAAAAATAAATGCGAGTTTGGAATTGAACTACAAAGGTAATCGGCAGTGTGAGTTCGCCATGAGAATGGCTCTCAGGCGCCGACTCTCACCCAATAGGATTGACCTCTATGGTTTGTCCAGGTGCAAAGATAATCACTCTTTTGCTTTGTTGGCTACTCAGAATCCGTCTGTACATCTCGATTAGAAAAATGCATTTACTTTGGTTGCTGCTACTTATGAAATACATAGCAGTCAGTTCATTTGAAGTTGTAAATTAACACAATTATAAGTGCTGTGGATTTAGGTTTCACTTCGGTATGTACAGTGTACTGTAGAATAACAACCTGCATATAGTTTACTGTGCATTTATAGAAAACTAATGCACTTTTCATATGCACACAATAGAAGCAGACATTTTATGGGCTGAGACAATACAATTAAGACCATTAACAGGCCCTCCAACATGACTCGCCCCACTAGGTACAAAATGCTCTGTTTCTGGACTTCCCTCTTAATTTACGATTTCCATCACCTGTGTTGAACTAGTTAAATGATAAGAAAGCTGTTTCTTCACAGGTGATGGCAATAATAAATTAAGAGGGAAGTCCAGAAACAGAGCATTTTGTACCTAGTGGGGCGGGTCATGTTGGAGGGTATGCATTAACTCGTAGCCAGTGACTTCACAGAAGGTGGCTTGCTCTGCATTGTGTAACATGTCCTGTATGCAGAGTGGTTGAGTTATTTCTGCTGTTCAGTTTCTTACATGTTTCATCCCAGTCTAATGAAGCGCCTAGTTATATCAGTTACATAGTGCTGTGTGCACTTATGTACTTATGTTACCTTGTCAGACACGTAGTGGCCCATTTATCTTTAAACCCCATTTTCATGGATATCAGCAAATATTAAGTATTATGCAAATGTAAGAAGGTCTGACTGCAGCAGATATCTGATAAATACGGCTGCTCCTTCATTTACGACAGCAGCCACAGCCCGCATAGTTTTCTATGGTGGGGGGTGGGGGGGTTGGATGCTGTCAGATTAAATCAAGCTCTGTCACATGACAAAAGAAACACACACTTGTGAAATATTTTTAGGAAATTTTACTTTAGTTAAAAAAAAAAAAAACACAACTTTTTAAACCAGTTTCTCAAAGTAATGCTTTAATAGCATATATCCAAGTAGCGTCTACTCTGTGCATGGACCTAGTCTGCAACACAAAGAGCCGGCATCTGTTTTGATTACATTCAAAACTATTTTCCACACTGCCTGCTTATAACTTCCCATCCAAGAACATTGCAGTATGCGCACAAATGAATCTAACCCCACCCAGCTCATGACTGTGACCTGCCCATGACTTTACATTGGAAGCCAAAATGGTCATTACATTATTGACTCAAGGGAGGAGAACAATTCTGTCTAACTTGGAAAGAATAACAATTTACAAAACAGACTAAAAGACACCTGGCCACTTACAGTCTCAAGCCAGAGGGAGTCCAAGTCACTGTGTCTCTGCTGCTTTGATAGAGTGATGAGCCACCTTCCACCCCTTTTGTTCCGACTGTCCTCCCACATGGGCTCAATGCCGTCCTGCACACAAACATTTAAGATCACTAGTAAAAAAAAAAGAACTTTTTTTGAAGACACTGTGTATAGTCAATTAAGTAATTGAGAATCCGCTGTTACAGAGGACAGAAGATAAAACATTTCTAATCTGCTATCCGTGCTAGACAGAATTCGTTTTTTTCTTTAATGAAATCATTCCTCATCTAGTTTTTACTGTAAAATTACATACAAAGCAAAACCTTAGGGGTTCACACTCTAAGGGCAAAATCTTTCTTAATGTGTACGTTTATTTTTTTAATCAGTTGAAACCTTGCTGACAAAGGGGGTCATTCTGACCTGATTGCATGCTGCCATTCATCGCAGCATAGCAATCAGGTCAGAAGTGCGCATGGTGCCGGCGCTTGGCTGACAGCCAACAGCTGTCGTTGCCTAGCGATCACCTCTGCCTGACAGGCAGAGGCGGTTGCTGGGTGGGAGGGGGCAGCACGGTTGCTTTTGGCCGCCGTTTTGTGGGCGCAGTCCGGCCAACGCAGGCGTGGCTGGACTGTGCGGGGGGTGGGCCGCAGCAGCTGCGTAACGTCACAAGCAACCGCTGCAACGAGTAGCTTCCGGCCACCACGCAAAAGCTGCGTTGGCTGGGAGTTACTCCTGAAGTGCAAAAGCATCGCCGCTGTGCGATGCTTTTGTACTTCTGCGGGGGCAAGCCTGACATGCAGGGCTGAATTCAGGTCTGAATTAGGCCCAAAGTCCCATGGAATTAGTCACATCAATGGCAGTTTCAGAGTGCATAGTACATGTAGAAAGTCAAACGGAAATTGGCAAAAACATTGCCACAGATAAAAATTTCTGTACGAAACAATACTGCTGCTCATTAATGCTCAAAGCAGGGGCTCCCCTTTGCCACTAGACAATCACAAGCAGTTCCCAGTTTGAAGACCATCTGCTCCCCATTCTACTATAACAAACACCCCATTGAAATGAATGGTAAAAGCCTTGGATATGCATAAAAGGTTCACTCCTGTCTCATTTCGAAGCAATCTCTATATGCATTTGGGACCATGAGGAGAGCAGACATGCCATCACACTCTACCAGGAAATTAACACCAAATTAGAAGCGTGGCAGGGAAGAAAAAAAATAAAAAATACTTTGGTACCTACCTACCAGTAAATCCTTTTCTCCGATTCCACAGGGGACACTGGAAGCTTCCGCTGGGGGATAGAGACTTGGTTGCTGGTAGATGGCACATGTTAATTTATAAAAGTGTGTAGCTCCTCCCCCTCTAGTCTCCATCATCCCCTAGTTAGAAAACTGTAGACCGAGAGGAGATGGAACCTAGAAAGGATGAACTAGGAGAACACACACACACAGGACAGACAAACCAGATCAAACTCCAAAAACTATCTACAAGAAGCAGGTGAGAGCTGTGGAGGGCATCCAGTGTCCCCTGTGGAATCAGACTAAAGGATTCACCGGTAGGTACCAAAATCCCATTTTCTTTCATCAACTAGGGGACACTGGAAGCTTATGCTGGGGACATCCCAAAGTGTTCCCCCTGGGTGGGAGAGCTTTGAGAAACCAGCAGCACTCATTGGCCAAAACGAGAAGCCGAAGCTGCAAACGTGTCAAAAAGATTATATTATAGTTATTTTAAAAAAAGGTATTGGACAAAAACAAAGTGGCCGCCCGGCAAAGTTGTAGGGTAGGAGCACTACGTGCCACCCAAAATGTACCCACCGATCTGGTGGAATGTGCTACAAGAGAAGGCAGAGGCTGGAGATCTCTTGTGACATATGCCTGACAGATGGCTAAGCAAATCAATCTACGGTTTGTTTTGAAGCCAGCCAGCCCCTGTGGACAGCATCATACAACACGAAGAGCGTGTCTGATTTCTGTAAGGTAGCCGTCCTAGCAACATAAATGCGCAAGACTCGCATCACATCCAGAGTATGGCCAGAACCCTCTTGAAAAGCCGGCACCACAATTGGTTGATTTGTGAAAAGTTGACAAAACCTTTGGCAAGAAAGCAGCCAGAGAACGAAGTTCTGCTCTGTCGTCATGGAACACAAGGTATGGCGGCCTGCACGTGAGTGTACCCAATTCTAATACGTGGCGAGCAGACGCCAGTGCCAACAGGCTAAGAAATTGGTAAATCTGCACAGAATACGGTATTAGTAATGTTTATATTAATTTAATAATCTGTTAAACCAACATTATGCTTACTACACAAACAAATAAATTCAGCAATGGGTTGGTGGTGCTCCCGGAAAATAGTTCAGTAAACTATATGGAAAATGTGGTCTTAAGAAAGAGCAAAAGACAAAAGCAGCTATATGCCTTTTCCAGGGCACACTTAGAAAAAATATAAGAAAGTGATGAATTATGAAAATATGAGTATATTAATACTTAACTTTTATTGAGATATACTTGATAAAAGGGAGAAGGCAAATATAGATATTTGCTACAAATTTTGGGCGATAAAAATTAGAAAGGCGAAAATATTGTTTACTCCCTTAATAATCCAAAAATTACTTTTAATTTAAATTGAAAAAATCTTTGTGGGAGTCAACCTGCTCCATTGGGTTCAGCTATCCCATGTCAGAATATCAGAATTAAATATAGGTGAAAATTCAATGCCTGGGACTGCACAGAGAACTGGAAAGACTCAAATGATGTGAGACTAAAATACCTACGGTACCTAGTATTCCCTGGTGGTCTCCCAACCGGGTACTGACCAGGCCCTGTAGTGTATGGCTTCCAAGATCAGACGAGGTTGGGCATACTCAGTGCGGTTTGACCGTAGGTGAGTAAATCTCCAGCATGTGCAATCAATTCCAGTGTGCGGTTACTCCAGGCAAATTTTATGGATATGATAATCTGACAGGGATTAATCCCCTGAATGAAATAAAAGATTCTGTGCAATGAAAAACCACACCGTATTCTAATGGGTGTTTGTTGCCCCCATATGAAACTCCTATTGTTATATCACATTTATGCAAAGAGCAAAAAATATATATTCCTAAAGCATATGCTGAATGTTCCTGTGACTGGATATCAAACAATAACTCCTAGAGATTTAGATTCCATAGGGGAAGGCCATGTTTGTTGGATATGCAAATCACTATCACCATCATGTTCTAATGGTTGTGATGCTGAATAAGAAAAAAAGGAGACCAATCATATAAATATGATACTCCAACAGGGATTGATCCCCTGAACTGGATATGTGCAATAAACAAAAAAACCAACAATGTAATACAGATGCTGAATGTTCCTATGGCTAGATATCACATCATATTAATACTAGACATTCAGATTGCATAGGGGGAGGTCGTTTCTCCAAATAAGCAAATAGTGTTTGTTGCACTGAGTATCATGATATAAAGAAAAATGAAAAAACATGGAAAGGGGAGAAGAGACACCCTTAAACTAGGCACCTCAGATATTTACAGCTAATGCTGTTAATTGATCTACATAAAGGATGAGTGCTACCTCCCACTGTGCCCCTTAATTGTTTGGACACGGTGGAGGAATAGTTAGGCTGTGCCTCGATAGGAGTCCCCCCTGGTGGAAGTTGAAAAAAATGCCTCACTAGGTGTGTGGCTCAAACCTTAATGCCTGCATGCATTGGTGGGCAGTGTGAGGCCTGGAGTGTCCCGCAGTTGTAGGTTGAGGTTTTCCAACCAGGGAGAGGGTGTGCTGAACTTGGAGCCGATGTCCGCGGTCTGAGCGACCGGAAGTGACGTACGTTTCGCTCTGGGAGCTTGATCACCTGATCGCCTGCTCCCAGAGCTCACTGCCGCCTTACTTGAGCTGAGGATCAGCCTACCAGACACAGAGGTATGTGTGGAGGCGTGTGTAGAGGCGGACCAGCTGGGACGCACGTCATACTGTGAACAGTCTCCTGCTTTGTTTATACAATCATGTGCAGGGGATGTTCAGGGAGGAAATTAAATTAAGTTAGAAGTATTGTTAGTATAAATACATGTAATTTATGAACTTAAGTTTAAGAGTTGTTAAAAGCGCTTGGAGAATTATAAAATAAGTAGGGGTATCAAGTATATCTCAATAAAAGTTAAGTATTAATATACTCATATTTTCATAATTCATCACTTTCTTATATTTTTTCTAAGTGTGCCCTGGAAAAGGCATATAGCTGCTTTTGTCTTTTGCCAGTGCCAACAGAACAGTCTTCCAGGTGAGAAACCTAATGTCCACCCATCCAAAAGTTTCAAATGTGGAGGATTGAAGGAAGGACAACACCAAGGTCAGATCCCATGATACTGTAGGTGGAACAAAACGAGGCTGAAGTCTGAGCGCTCCCTGGAGAAACTTTGTTGGGAAAAAAAAAAAATGGAGGGAGCAGAATTCTGGACCTTTAAAAAAAAAAAGGAACCTAAACGGAGACCAGCGTCTAATCTGTGTTTAAGACCAAGTCAAAATCTGGATAGCTGGAAAGATCTGGAAGGGATTTGTAGACCCCGACACCAGGAAACATAACGCCAGATGCGGTGATAATGAGCCACAGTGACTGGTTTCCTGGCCCATAACACTGTGGGAATGATGGAATCCGGAATACCCCTATGTCTCAGGATAGTGGTTTCAACAGCCACCCAGTCACACAGCTGCGTTAAGCTGGGGTGGAGAAATGGACCCTGTCGTAGAAGGTCTGACCAAAGTAGCAGAGGCCACGGTTCGTCTGCCAGAAGGAGTTGAAGATCCAATAACCAGCTTCTTCAAGGCCAGTCCGGTGCTACCAGAACGACCCTGACTGACTCGCATTTTAGAACGTGAGGAAGCGGAATGGGTCTCTGACCATTTCAAAATCAGATAAGCCTCCTGCATTGCCATGCGACTGCAGGTTCCGCCTTCTCCGTTGATGTACGCAACAGCTGTTGCATTGTCGAATTGTACACGAACAGGATGGATTCCTAAGACATTGGTAATCTACAGTCAGTTTGTTGTAGATTGCCCCGAGTTCAAGGATGTTTATGGGTAACCGGCTTTCCTGGATCAACCACCACCCCTGAAAGTGATAGTCCAGGACCACTGCACCCCAAACTCAGAGACTCGCATCTGTTAGAATAGTCCAATTCCGAAAAGACATCCCGCCACCAGGTTGTTGATTTGGAGCCACCAGAGAAGGGACAGTCTTGTCAGAGGAGATAAGTGGACCAGTCGATGTAGTTGGAGAGGAGAGCCAGAAGATCCAGTTGCCATGGTCTGGAGTGGAAATGGCCCAGTTGCAGTGTTTCGAAGGCCACCACTATCTTCCCTAACAGTCGGATACAAAGGTGCAACTATACCCATTTCGTCTGTAAGACCAACTGGACCATCCGACGGATGTCCTGAGCCTTGTACGTTGGTAGGATGACTCTAGGTTAGTGTTGAGAATCAACCCCAGAAAACGAAAACGCTGAGTCGGGTTAGCTGAGATTTGTCCAAGTTGATGATCCAGCCATGACGTATTAAAGTCTTGTAGGTCAGCGATGCATGCGCCAGAAGAGTCATCTTCATTGGTGCCTTGATTAACAAGTCGTCCAAATAATGAACAATGGTTACGCCCAAGGACCGTAGAAGATTCGGGTGCAGATAATCCGAATGGCAGTGCTCTAAACAGATAATGTTCCTGGAACATGGCAAACCACAGGTAGGCCTGGTGTGGTTCCCAAATGGGTATGTGCAGGTACGCATCCTTTATATCAAACAAAATCAGATACTCCTCTGGTTCTAAGTTTGCTATTACAGATTGAATGGACTCAATCTTGAAATGATGAAATGTCAGTTACTTGTGAAAGGACTTCAAGTTTAGAATCGGTCTGACAGATCAGTCTGGCTTGGGAACCACGAAGAGGTTGGAGTAGAATCCTCGACCCTTCTGATGTAATGGGACTGGTATCAATACCCGTGATACTAGAAGGGATTGAATGGCCTTCTGTAGCACAGCTGCCTTGTCTGGGGATGGTGGAAGTCCGGTTGTAAAGAATCGGTCTGGAGGGAAAACAGAGAAATCTATTCTGTACCCCAACGACACCAAACAGTGAATCCAAGGATCAGATGTGGAGTGTCCCCAAACCAGATGGAATGTCAGTAGACATGCACCCACCTGTGGAGCGGTAACCCATCATGCCATTTGTTTTTCGTTCACCTTGATCTGTGGACGATGCACAGCTGTGTGTAGATGACCTCTGACCCTGCCTCCTCTACCTCTCTTATGAAAGGACTGTTGAGGTTAAAAGGACTGAAAAGAAGGGCCCATATAGGGGCGCCTGGCAGGCGGAGATGCAGATGGTGAAAATGTGGATTTGCCCCCAGTACCTTGAGAAACCCATTTGTACAACTCTGGTCCAAACAAAATATCACCTGTAAATGGGAGAGCTTCAGCTAACTTTTTAGATTCAGTATCCGAATGCCAAAATCAAAGCCACAATGTACGCCGTGCTGAAATAGCAGAGGCAGAGATTCTAGAACTAATTAGACTGATGTCTTTGGTGGCCGTAGCTAAGTAACATGCCGATTCATGTATGTGTTGAGCAATGACCCTCAGGTCGGACCTAGGTACACTGGAGTCCAACCCATTGCTTAGTTCTTCTGCCTACTTGACAGAGGTAGTGTTAACCCACGCACTTACCAGCGTGGGCCTGAGCTGGACCCACACGGCAGAGTAAATGGACTTAAAAATAGCCTCATGTCTGCGATCCGATAAGTCCTTAAGAGAAGTGGCTCCTGGTGTAGGCATGGTAGTCTTCTTGGACAGTCTAGATACGGACGCATCCACTGGTGGTGGATTCTCCCACTTACCCATCATGGATGCCTGAAAAGGATAGGAAGAAAAATTTCCTTGGTATCTGTAAACACTTCTCTGGCTGTTTCCATGCCATCGCCAGGTGGTCATGCAATTGCTGAGAAAAGGGGAAAACAATCAAAGATGCCTATTGTTCCCCAAACAATTTAAATTCTTTGGGCTCCGGTACAGGATCATTGAGAAAATTAAGGACCTTCTTTACCGCTAGGATCAATGGTTCTACTCCCCGTGTACCAGAGTCAATGTCATGTACTGGTTCCTTTAGAACTTCCTCCCAATCGCCTTCCTCCACGTCGTCGTCGTGAGGTTGTTCCTCGTGTGAATCGTCAGACTGAAGAATCACAGGAAGTGGACACTTCTGCCTAAGGGAAGAAGTAGGAGAAGGTCTACTAGAAGACCCAATAACAGTAGCGAGGCCCTCCATGGACTTAGCCAAGTCCTTAACCCAGGTAGGTTCTGTCCTCGGGGGACTCTGCCAATTCGGCCGATTCCACAGCCACAGATCTGGCCAGAACCAAAACCCAAGGTGGCGTGTCAGAAACCGTATCAGATTTGTTTGAGTCCACCATAGAAAACTACTCACATGGTAGAACTAGCCTGTTGATTAGACAGAGTAAATTTAGAGTTGCACAGAGTACATGAAAAGAGCTTCCGAGAGTGTCACAGTAAACACAGACATGTCATGGCTGCTTTCAGGGCCGGCCAATGATGTCGCCTGCTTTTCCTGCGATTGGAAACATGGCGGCGGTGCCCCTGCTTATAGGCAAGGGTCAATCGCTATTTGTATTGTGATCACATTGCGGGGCAGCACCACCAGCGGCGCACCCAGGGGGGGTTTCCGAGTACCCAGAAACCCCCCTCCACTAAAAAAAAAAAAAAAAAAATTTTTTTTTTTTTTTTTTTTTTAGCTGCATGAGTATTATTAATGACTGTCTAGCGTCCTCTGCAGCCTGCAGTCTTCCTGGTGGCACTTGCAAGTGCAATAAAAGTTTACTTTATTAATTATAGTACATATATATATATCCATGTGCCTACATATATACACATGTACATATATATATATATATATATATATATATATATATATATATATATATATATATATATATACACACACACACACACACTTAATATGCTATGTATATGTGTACACACACACACTTAATATGCTATGTATATGTGTATATGGGTTCACTACGATCTCCCGGCGGCCGGCCTCCCGGCGACCAGCATACCGGCGGGAGGCCGGCCGCCGGCTTACCAACAGTGTGGCGAGTGCAAATGAGCCCCTTGCGGGCTCGCTACGCTCGCCACGCTACGCACGCCACACTATTCTATTCTCCCTCCAGGGGGGTCGTGGACCCCCACGAGGGAGAATAAGTGTCGGTATGCCGGCGGTCAGGCTCCCGGCGCCGGTATGCTGGTTGCCGGGAGCCCGACCGCCGGCATACTGAAGACCACGTGTGTGTGTGTGTGTGTGTGTGTGTGTGTGTGTGTGTGTATATGTATATGTATATGTATATATGTATGTATGTATGTATGTATGTATGTATGTATGTATGTATGTGTGTGTAGATATATGTATATATATGCACACAGACACACTAGTTTTACGGACCCAGCATATACTGGGTCACCTCAGTCCCCACCCCCGTGATTGGCTCCGCCCAGTTCTGGAACCCCCCCCCCATGCAAATCCTGCGTTTGCCACTGACCACACATGCTGGGTGGCCTTGCCCTGTTTTGGGTGGCCCCCAGCGTGCGATTTTGGTGATCGCAGATTTTGCTAAAATAGCAAAATCTGCGACAAACTCTGAACAATCTCCTTATCTTGCAGAAAAGCACTTGCTTACTATCATCTTTTCACTGTCACTGCACAGCCATTTGACACAATTTAAGACCCTCCAATTAATCTATTCATCCACAGCTTGTCACCTATGTCTCTGTGGGTATCTGTTGAATTACTGTATGAATGACTACCTCTGATGGTCGGTGCCAGTGGTACCTTTAAAAAAATAAAATAAAAAAAAAAGCCCAAAAACAAGCAGCCAAAAAAATAAGCCCAAAAACAAGCAACCATCAAAAAAATAAAGCAACTTGGAAAAAAAAAAACCCAAGCCCAATTTCGCTTGTTATAAGCTGAATTGGCAACTATGGAAGCAGTATTCACAGCGCTGTTGTACTCGTGCTGTTGGAGAGCCATTAGCACCTTTCAGTAGGTGCGGCAGGCTTCTGTTGTATCGCAGAGGCTTTGTGGATCCCTACCTTAAAGCAGGGAAAGGTAAAAAAAAATAAAAAATTCTTAACATTTAGTTACTGGGGCAGATGTATTAACATGGAGAAGGCATAAGGAAGTGATGAGTGCAAGGTGATAAACGCACCAGCCAATCAGCTCCCATATGTAAATTAACAGTTAGGAGCCGATTGGCTGGTGCGTTTATCACCTTGCACTCATCACTGGTTTATCCATTCCTTATGCCGTCTCCAGGCTTAATACATCTGCCCCACTGCATCAAGCTCCAGTGTGCCTTACTCCCATGGAACATTTTTTTTTTTTTTTTTTTAACTGGGGGATGGTGACTAGAGGGGAAGGAGCTACACACTTTCATAAAATTAACATGTGCCATCTCCCAGCAACCAAGTCTCTATCCCACTAAAGCTTCCAGTGTCCCCTAGTGAATGAAAGAAATACTGCAGCCTCAGACTAAAACCTAAAATGATATCACCACAGCCACAACAGTGGTACATACACACAATAAATGTGGATGGCTAAAACAGCATAATAGTAGCTCCGCCAAAAGTCATTGGGATTAAACAATGCATATTAAATCCAAAAGGAAGTCTTTCCAGCCCCATAGAGACTCTGCATTGATATTGCTAAAACGTATTAGAGGCGTTACCTGTGATTGTTAGTTACCCACCAGACCCCTAGTTTTCCTATGGTTCCAGTTATCCAAATCTGGACCACTATAAGCCCAGGCTGAATTCTCTACCATCTTCTGGTAGGATATCCAGTCATTTATCCTTATGGACCCATGTTTTATTTGATTCTGTGTGTGCATAGTAAAATGCCTTTTTATTTGGAGGTAATGCACTAGACTTTTTTTTCTCCTTTCCATATGATTACTACCCAAGATGTGAGTAATTTTTGGAAAGCACAGTCTATTGCTCACTTAAGAATCCTTTCTACTGTACATTAAAAACATTAGCAATGTGTCATGGGGGCACATAATCCCCATATAAGCTTACCTCAGTTGCCTGGATACAGTAGGTGCCCGTGTCAGAGATTAATTAGTATATCAAATCTCCAGGATTCTTCGCTACAGTTCAACTCAGCCTGCCAGGGATGCCACTAAGGAGTTTCTTTGCAAGTACAGTGATTTGCTCTAGCTTTTCAGGAGTCGACTCATTTCCCTGCCTTGTGGAACCCCAAGGCAGGATAGACAGCAGGGCATGATCACACAGTGTCTTATCTGTTCTGGTGTGTGGTGATTCACAGCGTGCTAGTGTGTGCTTTGACTTGGGGTAAAAATTTTTAGCAGTTAATATTTAAAACACATTTGTTTACAATATCTGGTGTCCATAATGTTGTGAAGGATGTAAAATGGTATGGAATACATACATACAAGCTGCAGACAGTCCAGTGTTTACAATAAAATATTTAATAAACTAAAAAACACACTTAAATGCTTTCACATAAGGTCAAATTACATTTGGAACTTGTTGCATAGGCATCACATTTATCATGTATAATGTCCTGAATGAGAAGAAAAGGAGTATCACAGCGAATAGTTGCAAATAAGAAACCCCATATTACACGTAGCAATGTTAGTATTTCCCAAAATATATGGTTACAAATGTTATATAGAAATATCTTGCAAAAAGCATTTAAGCATAGACACATCCACATGTAGAGCTAGACACGCCCTTTGATCAGAGTATGACACACCCCTTAATGGTGCACATTCTACTATAATCTTCCTCATTCTCCCCAAATAGGGGAATTGAGTGATTTTTTTCTGACCATCCCAGACTATACCAAGTCTCTGAGGCAGTAACTTTTCCTTTTGGATTTAATATGCATGGAATACAGTTTTTAGCCATCCACATTTATTGTTTAATTTTGCTTATATTTTATTGCACTTTATTTTTACCATCTACCTTCTTTAGGAAATTAACACAGCTTGTTACATTCTTTCTAAATCAACCACATACTTTACTACTATTACCATCACTACACTCATCACCATTGAACCAATTGTCCTGCAATAAAGAGACAGGCACCAAGAACACTGGAACATTTACAGCAGGAGTGCTCAACAGCTACACATCCCAGCATGCCCTGCCACAGTTTTAAAATTCCAGACTAACAAGACTGTGGCAAGGTATTCTGATGTGTAGTTCTGCAACAACTGGAATGACACATGCTGAACACTCCCTATATACACCTGTGCATTGGAGTTTATTTTCTTAATCTTGTTACCCTTAAGGGGATACAGCAACACGCGCTACTGTAGGTTTTGAGGGTGGGTGGAAACCCAAGCACAGAGAGAGTGTAGAGGAAGTGTACACTCGTAGAGTCAGGTCCAAAACTGAATTCATGACCCCAGTGAAGAAACCAGTTTAAATCCCCACTGCAGTAGAAACAAACAGCCATCTCACCTTAAAGATGGAGTAGTCACAGCCAGAGGACAGTTTACTTGCAAGCTGGATATGTGTATAGAGCCTGAGATTGAAATCAGGTTATGTTAGCAAGGCATTATTGGAAGCATTCAGATCATACAATGCATATACATTTATTTAGTACAGTATTTTATCTGTAGACCAAGTTACATTTGCAAATAGGTTATTAACATAGTAGTATAATTAAACTTCCAGAGCCACAGTATCAAATATTCCAAACAAGAGAAGAGCTAAACTGTCGAGAGAAAGTACCAACCAATCAGCTCCTAACTGCCATGTTACAGGTAGTGTTTGAAAAAAAAGTGACAGGAGCTGGTTGGTACGTTATCTCTCTCTCTCTCCATTTCTCTCTTCAAGGCTGGATTAAGGGTAGTGGGGGCCTCTGGCCAACAAAGGTGTTGAGGCCCCCACCATAAAATGGACTCTGCCCTTTAGGGAAGTGAGTGTCAGAGAGGGGGAGGGGGTCAGTGAAAAAGGGAAAGAGGGGAGCAAGAGAGGAAAAGGTTGGGGGGGGGGGGGGGGGGGGGGAGAGTGTAAGATAGCGCGTCAGGGAGGGGGAGAGCGCGCGTCAGGGAGAGAGCATGAAAGAAGGGGTCAGGGAGAGAGGGTGTTGAGGGTCAGGGAATGAGAGAAAGGGCATCAGAGCATGTGACATGGAGAAAGAGGGGAGCAAGCGGTGGCAAGAGAGTAGAGTGAGGGTGTCAGGGAAAAAGGGAATGAAAGAAAGACTACCAAAAGGGGGGAGGCAGACAGGATCAAGAGAGGGTGTGTCAGGGGAGGGAGAGAGAGAGACAGTGTTAGGGAGAGGGAGGGGGAGCGAGTGGGAGAGCAGAAGGTGCCACAGAGGTGAGCAAGCAGGAGTGAGTGTCAGGGAAAGAGGGAATGAGAGAAAGGGGAGCAAGAGTGTGAGGGAGAAACGAGAGAGCAAAAGGGGAGCAAGAGAGAGACTACCTGTTTCAGCACAGGTCTCTGATGGGGTGAGCATTTCACAGCATTAGGCCCTGCCACCTTCACCCGTGCATCGCGGCACTGCTCTGCAGCCGGGCGATGGTCAGGTAGGGTGCAGAGTGGGCCAGTCCAATGTTTTCCACACTCGCCCCTTGGCGGCTGCCCTGCCTATAATCTGGATCAGAGTACAAATGCCCTTTAGTACCATAGGTATAAATCAGGGGTAGGCAAAAGTTTTTTCCACTTTGAGTGCCAGATATTATATTCAAATGAATATGTGGAGTACAATCACCATTACAACACAGCCAAACATTTACAAGAGTAATAAACGGCTACTAGAAGGTATTCAGTATGATGAACTGGAGGCTGGGATGCCGGCCATCGACATACTGACCGCAGCATCACAGCTGCCAGTATGCCGGCAGCAGGGCGAGCAGAACATCCCCTTGCGGGCTCGTCAGTGGCGGATTCAGAGGGGGGGCACCCAGGCACGTGCCCCCCTGTCATTTAGGATCACTATAGCTGCAAGGGCTGTGGGGCCGCAGGTTGCATGTGGCCCCGAACCCATTAGCGCGTGACCCAGCACCCAGTCACCAGGCAGCTGGCCGCATATCAAGAGCGGAGCAGCGGCGGGGGTGTATGATATTAGGGGTTGCTGAGAGGTTACCCCTAACACTCTTACCTCCCCTCAGAGGAGCGACTGCTGCCAGGTCCTGACGCTGCCCGTACCCGGCACAGTGACAAGGAGAAGCCATCGCCCCTGATGCTCTATCTGGGGGTAGGGGGGGTCTTCTGTCGTGTGAGGTGTATAATGGAGTTGGGGAAGCTGTGATGTGATGAAGTGCGGAGAGTGCATTGAAGTGGGGGGGGGGGGTGCTCTGCCCAGTCTTGGTTACAGACTCTCTCACCCTGTCACTCACAACATCTGCCCCACAGACTCTCACCCTGTGCCATACCAGACCCAGCACAAGTATGCATAATTTATTAAAGATCACAACCCGCTGTCCCCCGTCCCCCTCCTCCCGCCGCGAGACACACCTGTCTCTCTTAAAGTGCCTCCGGGGAACATCAGCGACTCCAGTCCCGGCAGCAGGTCTCATGCAGTGCCCCATGGGAACTTCCTTAGAGGGGCTGACGCTGCAGCTCCCCCTACAGTCTCCCAGCCTCTCTGTCGGTGTGGAGAGCAGACAGCTGTTGCCTGCTCCGCACCATCTCTCCCCACACCCGAAATGTGAGTAAAAAAATAAATACGTGAGCTGCGCAATGGATCGGCGGGCAGGGGGGGTTTCCAGGTACTCGGAAACCCCCCCTGCGTGCGCGTATGCACTCACCCTGTCTCGCACCAGACTTGTACTCCATGCCCCCAGCATGCTGAAACGAGGTCATGGCTTGTGAGTACGGAATTCCCTGTGAGGCACACCCACCTTCCCAGGATTTCACACAAAAGAACAACCCACGCACCCCTATCATGTATTAAGCCTGGAGAAGGGATAAAGCAGTGATACTGTAAGTGCAAGGTGATAACGCACCAGCCAGTCAGCTCCTGTCAATTTACATATTAGAGCTGATTGGCTGGTGCGTTATCACCTTCCACTTATTGCTTTATCCCTTCTTCAGGCTCAAAACATCTGCCCCCTGCGATAAATTCTAAAGGAGTACAAAGTATGATATTAGGCAGTTATTGGTGCCCAATACTTATGCAGCTACTACCAGAAGGTTTCAGGGATATAATGAGATTAAACTTTCTTCAGTTTCTTTTACCAGTGCAGCAGGAAGAGATCAATAGTATGTATGTATGTATGTATGTATGTATGTATGTATGTATGTATGTATGTATGTATGTATGTATGTATGTATGTATGGTTGCTATACTCACGCCCAGAAGTCTTCCACAGTGTTGAATGTTGTAACAAGGCGTAGGTTACACTGCCATGGTTGGCTTTTGACATTTTTGAAGAACCATAGTGCCCATCTACAGAAAGGATAGACACTAATTCAATAGAATTTCAAGCACTAAAGAAACCTTGTGCCAACATTATGAATGCCTCAAATCCCAGTCCATCACCAATCTCCAGGCCCAATGCAGTAAGAAACTTTAGTGGGGCATAGAAAATAAAGTTGAAGAGGGGACAGGTAAGCAGTGCTGCAGCTGAATCTATTTGGTAGCAGTATTAGAAAGTACAAAAAGGTAACAAAGTGCAAAGCCACATGTAGCCATTCCAGCAGCTGACAATGACATGGCAAACTGCATTTCATATTACTGAAAAATAAGTATTTGCATCGACAATAGAGAAGGGTACACATTAAAGGCAGCTGTGTTAAACCATTTTTTTTGTTTTGTGAAGCTCCCATCCTCTTTAAAGCATTCATTTGTGGGCATATACACTTCTGAGTCAAACAATAACCAGACAATATATAATACCCATGCTTTGAGAAAGAATTCTAGACACCATAAAGAGTTGTATTTTCCCAAAGTTTCAGAACTCTTTGAGTGCCCACTGTAAGGTCCAACAGACCATAAGGAGGTGTGATGGTATGTATGTAATTAGCTAGCGTGAGAAGTTTAGTGCTAGAATGCTTTAATTAAAAAAAAAAAAAAAAAAAAAAAAAAAAAAAAAAAAAAGGGGAAGAACGTGAGTTTTGGGTTTACAAATATCAGCAGTATGAAGATGGTCAGAGGTGACGCTCTTGGATGTTACACTAAGGTCTATTTGTAAGTTCTTGCTCTGACATTCACCCATTTCTACTGTGGTACCTCTTTTTCCACTGCTTTCAGTCTTCCACATAAACGTGTATGGGGATGGCAGCCTGGGTCAGTTTCACAAGAGGTGAAAAAATAGTGTGGCATTTGCTATAATCAAATGTGGACCAGATGGAGAAGCGTTGCTGGAGCCCCGATGGGTTACAGAACATATCCCTACGTGGAAGTCACTACACTGTGTTTTACTTAAACCTTTTGTGGGCAGCATTAGGCTGCTGGTGTACAGCAAAACCTCACCACATGGACAACTTCCCCAGACCATGCTCTTGATGTACATAAGTAGAAGGAGTAAAACTTTCTGTATCTGGCCCCGATTCATGTTTGTAAGGGATTGCACAGCCACAAGTCATTAAAATTTGAATTTAGTAGGAGGAGTCTGTATAAGATTGACTCCTCCTGTTTGCATTAGAGAGGATCCGAGTGCAGAGTCTGAGGATGCAGCGTCAGATCACCATCAGTTAGTTTTTTTGGCACCAGCCAACCCACGTAAAGCTGAAGCTTACTCGGGCTGGCCGTCAGATCCAGACACCAGGTTCCAGTAAGTTTTTGTCCAACGACGCAGACCCTGGACCCATAATGCCTTCAAAACAAGGCAGACACCACCCCGTTTTGAAGAATGGTATCAGGTGCCGCCCCACCCCTCAAAACACTGCACCATGGGCCTAATTCAGACTTGATCGCAGCAGCAAATTTGTTAGCTAATGGGCAAAACCATGTGCACTGTAGGATGGGGGGCAGATATAACATGTGCAGAGAGAGTTAGATTTGGGTGGGTTATTTTGTTTCTGTGCAGGGTAAATACTGGCTGCTTTATTTTTACACTGCAATTTAGATTTCAGTTTGAACACACCACACCCAAATCTAACTCTGCACATGTTATATCTGCCCCACCTGCAGTGCACATGGTTTTGCCCATTAGCTAACAAATTTAGTGCTGCGATCAGGTCTGAATTAGGCCCCATGTCAATCATGCATAGGGCTGTGAGCACGATCACAAGACCTGTTTTACACATGTGCAGAATAGGACTTGCAACTGTGCAGACCCCTAAACATCATATTTGTAAGCAGACCATCGAGTTTGCATACAAACAGGAATTAGGCCCTCAAAGCGATTAGCATCAACACATAGGGGCATAGTTATCAAACAATTCTGCCCTTTAAATAAATACTCAGAAACTGCAGTTTCCCTGCGTTTAAGGGCTGGAAAAAAATAAAAATAAAATAGGAAAGATTCCCTGCTTTCCGGTCACCAACAGCCCCCATCATTTTCTATGAAAACAGTATGTTAGATTTTCAAAGCATAGATCTGTGTATCTTGGATGTCTGGGTGAATGCCATCTTCAGATAGCATTAACCTATTAACTTGTGACACAGAGTGCGCCAGGGGTTTTCTTGTAATTATGTCTTGTTTGTCACATCAAGATTTAAGGGGATTCTTGATTGAAGCATTTTGCTCCTAATTGGCAGCCCATGTTGTGGTAGGATCTGGTACAGTATAGACCTGAGGAAGTTGTGCAGAAATATTATATATATATACATATACACACACACACACGTTATGGTAAGAACTTACCGTTGATAACGTGATTTCTCTTATGTCCACAGGTATCCACAGGATAACATTGGGATATTGTCGAGCGACAGCGAAAATGGCACCAACACGGTCACGAGCTTTCTGGCCTCCCAGGATGCATTGGGGCCTCCACTATATAGTCCCGCCCACTGATTCAGTCAGATCAGTTCTTTCCACAGCAATTATAGGCAGGAACATTAGGTAGAGACCTGTACAGGCGATAAGAACACACATGCACACCCTTCCATACAAGAAGGAAGAGGTTTTTAGTGTTTGTCTAGATCCTCAAATCAGATGCGTCTGGGTGGGATCCCTGTGGACATAAGAGAAATCACGTTATCAACGGTAAGTTCTTACCATAACGTTCATTTCTCTGGCTGGGTCCACAGGATTATCCACAGGATAACAGTGGGATTCCCAAAGCCATTTTAGTGGTGGGGACGCTCCTGATTGCACAGGAGGACCTTTCGCCCGAAGTCTGCGTCATGAGAGGCAAAAGTATCCAAGGCATAATGTCTGATGAATGTGTTTATGGAAGACCATGTGGCTGCCTTACATATCTGTTCTGCTGATGCACCCTGTTGTGCTGCCCAAGAAGGACCTACCTTACGTGTAGAGTGAGCAGAGACATTAGCCGGAATAGGGAGATCTGCATGAGAATAAGCTTCAGATATTACCATTCGGAGCCATCTCGCCAGCGTGTGTTTACTAGCAGGCCATCCTCTTCTATGGAATCCGTAGAGGATGAAGAGAGAATCTGTTTTCCTGATGGCACTAGTACGATCTATGTAGATTCTTAAAGCCCGGACCACGTCCAGCGACGCTTCTCCCGCAGATAGTCCCGATACCTGAAAAGCTGGGACTACAATCTCTTCATTCAGGTGAAACTTTGATACCACCTTTGGAAGATAACTAGATCTCGTTCTGAGAACTGCTCTGTCTGGAAAAAAACTTAGGAAAGGAGACTTACATGATAATGCTCCTAAATCTGACACTCTTCTGGCTGACGCCATTGCCAGTAAAAAAAGAACTTTAACCGTTAACCACTTAAGATCTGCTCTCTCAAGTGGTTCAAACAAAGGACCCTGGAGACATTTAAGAACTAAATTCAAATCCCAGGGAGCTGCAGGAGGAACAAATGGAGGTTGAATATGTACTACTCCTTGGAAAAAAGTACGTACATCCTGTAGGTCAGCAATCTTCTGCTGAAACCATACAGTCAACGCTGAGACTTGCACCCTCAAGGAAGCAACCTTCAACCCCTTATCCAATCCTGCCTGCAGAAAATCCAAAATTCTAGCTACTTTAAAGGCTCTTGGATTGTAATTTTTTCCAGAACACCAATGAATATAGGCTTGCCATATTCTATGATATACACGGGCCGAAGAAGGCTTTCTTGCTCTAAGCATGGTTTGGATTACTTGCTTTGAAAATCCTTTAGCCTCTAAGATAGAGGTTTCAACAGCCACGTCGTCAAAGACAGGCGATCCAGATGACTGACAACAAGGACCCTGCATTAACAGATCTGAACGTTGAGGGAGCAGTATCGGTGCTTCCATGGACATTCTCCACAGATCTGTGTACCAATGCCTTCTTGGCCAAGCTGGAGCTATTAGAATGATTGCTCCTTTTGCCTGTTATCTTTCTCACTACTCTGGGTAACAGATATTGGAGGGAACAGATATGCCAGCTGAAACCTCCATTCTACTGACAGTGCGTCTACCAGGACTGCTCCTGGGTCCCTTGTTCTTGATCCGTACCTCAGAACTTTGTTGTTTAGACAAGACGCCATAAGGTCTATCTCCGGTAGACCCCATCTGTTCACCAGTGTTTGAAACACTTCTCGGTTTCCTGAATGGTGTGCCGACTAAGGAAAATCCGCTTCCCAATTTAGTACACCCGGGACAAATACTGCTGACAATGCTGGGAGATGGAGTTCTGCCCACTTTAGAATGGGAGTTACGTCCTCCATCAGACTCTTGCTGCGAGTCCCTCCTTGATGATTTAGGTATGCTACTGCCGTCGCATTGTCTGAGCGGATCTGGACTGGTCTTCCTTGTAGATTGTCCTTTGCCTGAACTAGGGCCAAGTAAATGGCTCTTATTTCTAACAGATTTATCGGCAGGCGACTTTCCCTTGCGGTCCATTTTCCCTGGAACCATAGGCTTCCGAGTACCGCCCCCCAACCTTGCAGGCTGGCATCTGTCGTCAGGACTTGCCACTCTTTTATCCAAAAGGGTCTCCCCTTGTTTAAATGGTCTGTCTGTAGCCACCATGCTAGAGACCTTTTTACATTTACTGGAATCTTTATCATCTGCTTCTTTATTGTTTGATGATTTCCGTTCCATTTTGTCAAAATGAGATGTTGCAATGGTCTGGAGTGGAATTGCGCATATTCCACCATGTCGAACGTTGATACCATCAGACCCAACAGCCGCATTGCTGCATGGACTGACATTGTCTGGGCTTGCAACGCTTCCTGAGCCATGACCTGCACCTTGACTATTTTCTTCTCTGGTAAGAGAACTCTCTGCAGGTCTGAATCCAATATGGCTCCCAAATGAACCATCCGCTGTGATGGATTCAGGGACGACTTCTCCCAATTTATGAGCCACCCGTGTCTCTGTAAACAAACTATCGTCTGTTGGAGATGGCTCAACAGTAAATCTTGCGACTGTGCTAAGATTAATAGGTCGTCTAGGTATGGGAATATCCTTATCCCTTGTTTGCGCAGACAAGCTGCCATAACCACCATGATCTTGGTAAACACCCTGGGTGCTGTAGCTAGCCCGAAGGGCAGAGCTTGGAACTGGAAGTGTTCCTTGAGGATGGCAAACCTGAGGTAACACTGATGTGATAGTGCTATAGGCACATGTAGGTAAGCATCCCGCACATCCAGAGATACCATATAGTCTCCCGGTTCCATAGCCAACATTATGGAGCGTAACGTCTCCATGTGGAACTTCGGGATCCATATGTAATTGTTCAACATCTTCAGATTTAGAATTGGTCGATATGACTCATTTGGTTTCTGGATTAGAAACAGATTGGAGTAATACCCCTGTCCCTTTTGTGATGGAGGTACTGGGACAATCACACCTGACTGCAGTAATTTTTGGACTGCTTCTTGCAGGGCATTGGCCTTCGACTCTATACGAGACGGGCTGGTGCAAAAAAATCTTTGAGGAGGCTGCCTCGTGAATGGGAACCCATACCCCTGAGATACTACCTTCTGCACCCAGGCATCTGTTGTTGACTGTTGCCATGTGTGTGCAAATTGCAGGAGTCGGCCCCCAACCCTGGAATCCTCCAGGCGGAGGCCCGTCTCTTCAGGCTGAGGGCTTTTGTTCAGGTTTGGAAGCTGGCTTTTTGCTAGCCCACTGCTTCTTACCCCTGGATTTAAACTGGGGTTGTTTAGGCTCCTCTTTACCTTTCGCTTTGCTTTGCCAGCGAAATGAGCGAAATTTTAAACCCTTGGACTTAGGGTTGTAGGTAGCCGGAAATCTGACCTTCTTCGATTCAGCCTCTGACTCTAGGATATCCGATAAAGGTTTTCCAAATAATATATTACCCATGAAAGGCAATGCTTCCAATTCCTTCTTGGACTCCGCATCTGCCTTCCAGGTCCGTAGCCAGACTGCTCTGCGAGCGACTACTGCCAGGGCTGAAGCTTTAGAAGCAACAGTGCCTACATCAATGGCTGCTTCTTCTAAATACTGGGCAGATTGTCTTAAACAGCAAAGACGATCCTCTTGCTCCCTAGTAGGAGAGGGGATGTAATTCTCTAGTTCCTCTATCCATTCGCCCATTGCCTTTGCTACCCAGGCCGAAGCCATAGCAGGTCTTACCACTGCACCCACAAGAAAAAAAATATTTTTCAATAGGCTCTCTACCCTCCTGTCTGTGACATCATTCAAAGAGGTAGATGACAGTGGCAAAGCAGATTTGTGCACGAGTCGCAGAACATGTGCATCTACTTTTGGAGGAACTTCTCTCTTCGAACAATCTCCAGCAGGAAATGGATAATAAGAATCCCATCTCCTAGGAATCTTATACTTTTTACCGGGCGCTGCCCAAGACTCATCCATCATTTCCGTCAACTCCTCTGACGCTGGAAATTCAGCTTTCACTGACTTTGTTCGTTTGAATACAGGTGCTTTTGCTTTTAACGCTGTCTTGGCTGGTTCTTCCAGAGAAAGCACAGCCTTTACTGCATTAATGAGTTCAGCTACATCATCTGAACTAAAGCTCTGCGACTGATCATCATACGGAGTTGAATCTATTGTTTCCGCATCATCATCCGATGTATCCTCTTGTGTAGTCTGCCATACAGACGTATCTGTCTTAGTCTTACCTACCCCGTGGTTGCTTGTAGAGGCTACTGGAACCAAACCATAGGAAGGGAGCTGCATGTATGGGTTCATAGTGTAACCTAACCCCTGAGGTGGTGCTACTGGAGCTAACCTGTCCGCTATTGAAGACAGAGTCTTTGCGAACATATTCCATGGTGGCTCTACTGGAGGTTGAACTAACTCCTGTTTTTTACTTCGCTGAAAAGCGAAACAGTTTGCACACAAACCCTCATAAGTGACCAATTGAATCATATCAATTACCCCTGACTTACAAGATAAGCATGTTAGGGCTGTAGGAGTGTTTGACAAATTCTCCTCATCACTTTTGCCGCTCACAGACATTTTTTCTGATATTGACTACACAATTTTGTGACTGAACCACACCCTATAATCAGTATATAGAGGTGAAATCAATCTGACCACAGTGCACCTGATTTGAGGGTCAGAACAGGACTGACATTACACAGAAAAGTCAGCACACATACTAGCAGTCAGTCACATGTTAAAGCATTAGACATTGTCATATGAGAATACAACCTCCATAATAACTTATACATAAGTAGGAAATTTGTACTTCTGTTTAACTGGTTCTTTTTCAACATAACATGCAGAAAACACAGTAATATACAGGTCTCATATGCAATAGGTACTAAAAATTAACAGTGCACACTAAGAAGTAGAAGGAATTTTTAGTACTGTATACCCTGCCTCCAGGGAGCGGGATACAGGGAGACTCACCACACTTCCATATCCAAGCAAAGACGCTGAGTGGATTCAGACGCTACTGGTGTACACTGCCGCTCTTGGTAACTGATAACGGACACGGACGCTCACCAACGGACACGGACGCTGAGCGACTCCACGTGCATGCAGACACTAAAGGCCTGCGACTCGGTCTGGGCGGGTTTATATCCAGTGTACACAACCGCAGCGTCTAAGCTGCGACCGAGTACCCTCGTGGTAGCGTCTGAGCCGGAAGTGAGGTCATTCAGTTCATGAAACGAGAGACCCGCGGGAACTGGCCATGAACTCGGAGGAGGGACGGCCAGGAGAGCATCTGAAACCCCCTGTTGACTTAAACTCCCAGGATCGCAGCCTCACCTAGTCCTGGCGCCTATGATCCCCGGAGCGTAGCGCTGTCACACTCGAGATGTTCGGCGCATCAACACGCTGTTTGTAGTCTCCACCAAATCAGCGTAGCTGTGTCCTGACCCCTCTAGTAAGAGGAAGTCCATATACTCACTGTCTCCCCATGCTCCGGCCACAGCCTGGTAACGTCTGCTGGACCTGCTAGAACATCCGACACAGACGCCCGTCGAGACAGCACTGTACCGCGAAGGTAAGCGTTGTTGCGACCCGGTGGGGAGTTGTTGGAGCGACTCTAATACACGTTTAAGACGCTGTTAAGAGAAGTCGCTCAAACAAAAACAGTAAGTCTATAAAAATAAAGTAATGAAAACTTGAGGCTGCTTTCACAGCAGCCCTGTGACCATGCGGCTTCCTGCCGCACCAAGCAAAAAACTGATCTGACTGAATCAGTGGGCGGGACTATATAGTGGAGGCCCCAATGCATCCTGGGAGGCCAGAAAGCTCGTGACCGTGTTGGTGCCATTTTCGCTGTCGCTCGACAATATCCCAATGTTATCCTGTGGATAATCCTGTGGACCCAGCCAGAGATATACATACATACATACATACACAGTATATACACCCCCCCCATACATATACTCTCTCCATGGCTACCAGCTTAATAAATGCACTCAGCCGGTGACAGGGACCTCTCCCCAGTGAGCGAGCTCACAGAGTCCGAAGTATTGTGAGGGGGTTTCGGTCTCACCCAGCCAGAACTGCCCAGCTACCACCTGCCTGACTGGGGATCCTGTGAGGTAAGATGCACCTCAGGTGGAACAATCTTTCAGTGGTTTTCATGTGGATCTGGCGATTTCAAATGTATTTTATACGGAACCGGCTTTTTATATCTATATATGTACAGAATGATTACATACAATGGCACAGTCAGCTTTTGATATGAGGAGAGAAAACATGGATATTGTTATCTGGCTGGACCATTATACAATAGAAAACACCTATCCTGGTGTATCATTGCCTATTTCCCTAAAGATTGTAAACTTGTCAGCAGGGTTTTCCAACCTCTGTATCGGTCTGTTGTCACCCAGTTTTGAGTAATCACGATTATTCCAATTGTAAAGCTGAACAAAATATACTGCGCTATATAAGAAACTGTTTAATATTATACACACCCCTGTTTTGCTGCTGTTCCCCCATCTCATCTGAGTAATAAGTATTGTCATCTCTCCCTTTATCAAGCAGTGAAAAGAGAGGAGACCAGTGGAGAGGTTGCCCTTAGCAACCAGTCAGCTCTGAGGAAGTGTGTATCAAGTACATTATATAAAATGACAGGTAGATGCTCATTGGTTGCTAAAGGCAGCTTCTCCACTGCTTGACAAATGACCACATGCATGCCATACTCTCATGCTCCTCAGCCCTCTCCAGTGCAGACGCTCTTCCAATCTTTGACAGTCATCATTGCAATTTTATTACATAAAATGTACAGCATTGCTGGGAATTGGAGATCCAGACACCATTTAAGGTGCCCAGGACAGGTACTGCACCAGTGCACCTTGCAGTGAATAAATATAGTGTAACAAGTACACCCAAGCCTCTGGGACCAGGTAAGGTGCAGGGGTTCAATACGAGATGCCAGCCATCAGTACACAGACAGCAGAATCCCAGCCACCAGTATGCCGGCAGTGGGGAGAGTGCTAAAAAGCTCTCGTTGGCTTGCCACGCTGCAGGCACGGTGGCTCACCACAGTTATATTCTCCTTCCATGTGTGTCATGGACACCCACAGAGGGAGAATAGCCTGTGACGATGGTATTCCGGAGGTGGCATGTCACCATTAGTCAGCGTTGGCATTGTGACCGCCAGGACCCTGACTAGCTGTATTTTAACCGCTTCCCAGGTGCAGTATCACCACTACATCCCTCCTGACAACATATATAACACACTGCATAATATGACTAAATAAAACGGAGAATAATAAAACATGGCTTTCTAGAGGTAATTTGTTAATATCGCTTCCTCCCATATGGCCTGCCGATTTACTTCTGCTAGTAACAAAAACCATTTACACAGCTCCCCCTGGTGGTGTATTTTTTTGCCAACTGTTAAATGATTCAGCCCTGTCTGTATTTACCGACTCTGAAGATTATGTTTCTCTACAGGTTCCAGAGCGACCACTTCCTTTTTCTTTTTCCTTTTCTCGTCTCTCCGCTGGAGACCCTTCATGGTTACCTAGAGGAGTGATTATATATAGAAATGTAAGCAAGAGGTCCCCACCACACACAGATCCATGAAGGTTCATAGAACATCTACACAAACAGATCTGTTGTGTTCTTTTGCAAACACAGGATTTAGTAGCTGAACTAATCTCAAAGTACCCTATAAGAGCTTTTACCCTAAGTTTAAGGTCATATAAGTTTATAAGAAACCCTGTTTTTGTTTTTTTTGTTTCATATTGCAGTCTTCATAGTAAAACACAAGTTGAATTTATTAAATAAAAGTAAATAGAGAACGCCGCACGCTTAGTAATTTCATTCACCTTAATACATAACTGGATACATAACGGGGTTTTAGTTCATGAATTGTACAATGCATTTAAACTTGCAGTCCATATCAAGGAACCCCATATCACTGCAAATCCTACTCTATTACACAGATTATCACAGATTTTATGGATACCTAGCAACTGCTATCTCATAGTAGAAAAAAAGCTTACCTAGTTTAAAGCTCACCTGCCAGCTAATTTATGGCTTTCAAAGAGAGACAGTTACCAACACAAAGGAGCAGCTGACACAGGTTTAAAGTAAATGAGTGTGCACGAGAGCTATGATCACAAATGGGCCAGTTAGAAATTAACCCTTTAATTTAGTCCAGTCAGCATACAGGATTATTTTAATCTAATACATTTCTTTATATTCTAATAATTTATATAGCCAAAACTCCCTACGTGCGCGTGTGTGTAAATCTGGCTTGGATACTAGCCAGCACCTCCACTGACCTCAATGTGTAACAGTATACCAATTGCTAAAGGAGGCGTTTGTTGTAACTATGGTGTATATATACTTACTAAACAAAGGATTTTTGCAGACTTTGCCTGCAATATTCAAAAGGGCAAGAGTAGTATCTGTCAGGCAGGATCTGCAAAAATCTGAGTTTTGAAGATATATTGCTTATACCCCTTTCACATCGCACTAAAAATCCGGTATCGACACGGCATATTGCCGTGTCGAAACGGTTCAGTGTGCGATGTGAAAGCTCCTTTTCAGAATTAGCGGGTCGCCTGACCCGGTAATTCAACCCGGTAAAAAAGAAGGGTTATTACCGGGTTGATTACCGGGTCAGGCGCAGTGTGAATGGGAGCCGTTCCGATGCGACACGGCTCCCATTCACAGCATAGGGAGAGGAGGCGCAGGAGATGAGCTCATCTCCCAGCGCCGCCTCCACCCCCGCCCCTGCTGCGCCCTCCGCTGCTATGGCAACCGACCCGGTATATTGCCGGGTCGGAAAGCCAGCAACGGAGCGCAAATGCCGGATCCCACTCGGTAAGTACACATTTCTCTTACCGGGTAGGATCCGGCATTTGCGATCTGAATGCAGCATTAGTAAATATTCCCCATAACCTGCAAATTACTATAGGTGTAATAGCCAACAAAAACTCAAATATATTAAGGAAGACATTCACTAAAACATGCTTATTTAAAGGATTTCCTTATTCCTAAAACCAGTGGTAGTTTCCCTGTAAAAACAATAAAATTCTCATGTATATAATAAGTATTAAGTTATCAATTATTCTATCACCATCTCATCCATATAGAACATATAGATGTGTGTATTATATTTCTGTATTCATACTTGAGGTTTAAACAACAACTAATGTTCCACTTACAACTTCAGATGCAGCCATTTTTTTTTCTATCCTAGAGGACAGCTTAATCTAGGTTCACCAATTAAGTTTATATATGGAACATAATTACATCTTAAAGAAATAGAACACTGTGTTGGCTGTAAGGTACATTTCCAGACTCTCCAACATGATCCCTTCTACCAGTGTTTTCCAAACTCGGTCTTCAAGGCACTCTAACAGACCAGGTTTTAAGAAAACCCATGCTTGAGCACAAGATGGTTAAATAAAAGTGACTGAGATACTAATTAAGTCACCTGTGCTTAAGCAAGGATATCCTGAAAACCAGAGCAGTTAGGGTGCCAAGAGGATTGTCTTTAGGAAACATTGCCTTATACCCTTTACAAAAAGCGCTCCTAAACTTCCCACTTATTCTACTATTGCAATTACCTGAGCTGATTGAATTAATTAAGAAGGTCGTGTTTTTTAAAAAAAATCCATCATGTTAATTATTCATCACAGGTAATTGCAGTAGAAAAAAATGGGAGGATCTGGAAAATGTTGCAGAATATGTAACAAATTTGCTGCTGGATGATACAGTCATTAGTTCCCATTCATTTGTACAGTACTTCTCTGAGGCTTTTTAGAAATCATATGATGTCAGTCTTGTATGTTTTTGTCTGCCTTTCTGTACATTATATATAAATTCTCCATAACCTACTACTGAAAAGAACAGCAATAAAAAAAAGCTGCAGTTTCTTAAGCAAACCTGTAATCAGCATCATGTTGCTTTTTTTCTTTATAATGATTAGTTGTAATTTGAGGAATAAATTTAATAAAGCTTTAGGGGGGTATTTATCAAAGCTTGGAGAGAGATACAATTGTGAGATTTAAAGTACCAACCAATCAGCTTTTAATTGTCATTTTTTGAACACAGCCTATTAATATGTAAGGTTGAAGCTGATTTGCTAGTACTTTATGTCTTGCAATTTTATCTCTCTCTGAACTTTGACAAATATCCCCCAGCATTACTGCAAATGTTTAATTCTAAACACCCTTCACCTAAATATATACAAATGTTTAAAATTAAATTGCATTTCAATAATGTTTGCAACTTTGCATATAATAAATACTTTAATCCAGAGGTTCTCAAACGCAGCCCTCAAGGCACCCCAGTGGTCCAGGTTTTAAGTTTATCCATGCTTGGTCACAGGTGACTTAATTAGCACCTCAGTCAATTTGATTTAACCATCTGTGCTGAGCTATGGATATACCTAAAACCTGGGCCGTTGGGGTGCCTTGAGCACTGCGTTTTTTAGAACCTATGATTTAATCATCTCCTATATAATAGCCCAGATCTGTGACTCTGTGACTGTGTGTATAACGCTGGGCGTGGCTAGTAGCTCTGATTGGGTTAGCAGCTGGTTTATCACACCCAGTCCACAGCTAATTGGGCAAGAAATGCCCTCCCACACAGGTTACATCCAATGGGAGGCCATCCCTTTGACTGCTGTGTGTTCCCAGAGCAGGATTATTAATAGGGCTGACGGAGCTGCAGCTCCAGGTCCACACTCCAAAATAGGCCCACTGCATCTGCAGCAACATACCCTCCAACAATTTACACATAAAAATCGGTACAAATTCGAAAAGGGGGCATGGCTACGTGTAAAGGAATGTGACCACACCCCTTTTCCTATACTTTTAATGGAAGTTTGGAGAGCCAAAAATCGCTACAGACCATAAAAAAGGTACTGTACCTGCTAAAAAGGTACAATTGGAGGGTATGAAGCAAGTCTCTGTGCTGTAGATAGGGAAAAAAATCCTTTTACTGCAGCATCCTTTGGCCTGCTGCCAGTCCGCCTGCCCCCTCCGGCATCAACAATCCCCACTCCCTAGCCACAGCGCAGGTGGAACAAAAGCTGCGGCCACCGGCATAGATGTGTATGAAAGCGGCACAGCGGAAGGCTTTCATAGCCCTCCCTGCACCGCATACTCTCTGAACCCCAGAGCCTCCTCTGCGCGTGATGTCACAGAAATGCCTCCCCGCCACAGCCGTGTCCAGATCCCCAGATGCCCTGACTCCACAACACAGCACCTGGGCTGCTGGCCTGGAAGCCCCGAGATGGCTAATGTAACGGATAGAGTGGGTGATATCGCAGAGGGTAATGTCTGGACGCTGAACCAATGTAAAAGGTGACAGTGCTGTGCAGTGCAGTGTCACACCACTCTCATCTTTTACATTGATTCAGCGAGTCAGTCAGTTCTGCCAGCCAGTCACTATTGTTAGCGCCGTTGTCCCAACGTGCCGCATTACAAGGAAGTAGACGCACTAAATAAACTACAGCTCCCAGCAGCCCTTAGCGCAGGAGCATTCCAGTGCTAAGGGCTGCTGGGAGCTGTAGTTTATTGAGTGCATCTTCTTCCTTGTAATGCGGCACGTTGGGACAACGGTGCTAACAATAGTGACTGGCTGCTTGGCTGCTTGCGAGTCTCTGGAGAGCCACTGCCAAAGGGAGGACAGCAGCTTAGCTGCTTCCAGGAGGAGAAGCAGCAGAAGCATTATCCGCAATTCTCCCACTCACAGTAACTCCAGGCCCCATCCGTGGCACCCCCACGCCCCCCTCCACCACCCGCTGTGGCTCCGGACCCCCCCCCCCCCACCTGCAGCACTCCCACACCCGCCCCTCCCCCATCCGCGGCACCACCGCACCCGCCCCACATGCGGCACCCCTGCAACCGCTCCTACCCCACCCGCAGCACCAATGCACCTGCCCCTCCCCCACCCGCGGTACCACCACGGCACCTCCTCCCCACCGGCAGCAACCCCGCAACCGCCCCTCCCACACCCGCAGCACCCCCGGACCCTCTCCCCCATCTGCATCTCCCCTGCACCCGCCACTCCTCCAATCACAGCACCTACTAGAAGATTCATCAGGCCCCGCATGCCCTGTTCACACCGTTGCAAGGGGCTACGACCCTTTAACCATCGCACACCATTTGTCCGTGCAATATTTAACCACTCATACAATTATGATTGGAGGTAATACTCCATATAATAAAATATTGCACGCCACAAGGGTGTACAAGGGTTAAGGGGGCGTAGCCCCTTACGGCGGTATGAAGAGCGCCCGTAGACCACGATGAATCACCTAGTAATATTATAATTGTGCCATAGATGTATCTATATATAGTCACATACATCTATGGCCCTTATGTGTATATAATTACAACTTGCACTGAGGTGTTATAAGGATGTTATTATGATTGTACCATCCCCAACATCCTTTGAGACATCAATTATACCTGTTTTCAACTACCTGAAAAATCCTGCTTATTGCACAGTAAACCGGGATTTAGGTCAGTGGAAAAGGGTCCACCCGGGTCCAGTCACCTGGAATCCTTACTGGGACTAGCAGGCTTTTAACCGGGAAGGTCCTAGGTGAGCTGCAGTGTAAACGAGTAACCTGGGACCCATTTACAGGATGCAGAGGGCCGCACAAGGAGAATGACATCATCTGTGTATAGCAATGGCAATCGGTGTTACCTCAGTGGCGCACGCAGGAGGGGTTCTGAGTACCCAGAAACCCCCCTTGACCAGCCAAATTAGTTTTTCCTGAGACGAAGACAGCTGTGTCTCCGTCTCAGTACAAACCGCTACCGCGAACGCTATCACAGAAGCTGTTGTTCTGAACGGAGCTCTCTTCGGCAGAGCTCAGTCTCTCCACAGAAGCGCTAGAAATTGCCGCGCCTTCTCCTACTCCTTACATACTTACATACTGCTGTGACATGGCCCCGGGTGTGTGTGTGTGTGTGTGTATGTTTGTCTGTATGTATGTGTGTGTCATTTGTAAATATAAATTTTAATTGACACCATGCAGTATATAGTATAGAACTGAATGTATGTATATGTCTATATGTCAATAAAGCCTGACGACAGTGGCACAGACCTCTGAAACGTTGCTGTCTAACAACTTGTGAATTGTGAAGCTTCATTTATATCACCGTGAGTGCCACGTCTGTATGCTGTGTATATATATATATATATATATATATATATATATATATATACATAGATATTTGGCAGCACTAAGAGAGGCTATCAACGTAGTTTAATGTTCCATCAGAGGCAGAACTCTGGGAGGCTGCCGCCGGGCTCCTGCTTTCAAGGGGGGCACCTCTCCTCCTGTTCTGTGTGTTCAGCGACATTAATCAATTAAGTTAATTGACAGCAGCCGGTATCTCTTCCGTAGCCGACTTCCCCACTAGTCACTGCACCTTACAAATCACACCCTCTTTATTATAGATACACTGGGAGCAGACACCTTACCGATATTTGCTCCTATAAAGGAAGCATGAGAATTCTAACTATATGACGTTGTTTCTCTGACAATTACAAGTAACTTCATGTAGTTAGAATTCTCATAGTTCCTATGCAATAGCAGATATCTCCACCAGTAAGGTGCCTGCTTCCAGTGTAATAGGTTGTGGGTTCTAATCCTGGATACGACACTTGCAAATTAATTGTCAGCGAAATAATCAGCATTGTGAGCGACTGAGCAGATCTACCTGCACGTAGTGTGTGACTGGACCCCTATATGGATCTGCCTAGTTGCAATGATTTTGTAGTAGCGTCATATAGTTAGAATCTGCAGGCTTGCTATGCAGGAGCAAATTATATATATATATATATATATACACACACACATAGGGGGGACACCAATACATTTCTTGCCTCAGGGCAACTGAGACAAATTTACGCCACTGTGTTCCATTGTTGATTAGGTCGATATATATATATATATATATACACTGCTCAGAAACATAAAGGGAACACTTAAACAACACATCCTAGATCTGAATGAATGAAATAATAAGATTTTACTTACCGATAAATCTATTTCTCGGAGTCCGTAGTGGATGCTGGGGTTCCTGAAAGGACCATGGGGAATAGCGGCTCCGCAGGAGACAGGGCACAAAAAGTAAAGCTTTTTCCGATCAGGTGGTGTGCACTGGCTCCTCCCCCTATGACCCTCCTCCAGACTCCAGTTAGGTACTGTGCCCGGACGAGCGTACACAATAAGGGAGGATTTTGAATCCCGGGTAAGACTCATACCAGCCACACCAATCACACCGTACAACTTGTGATCTAAACCCAGTTAACAGTATGATAACAGCGGAGCCTCTGAAAGATGGCTTCCTACAACAATAACCCGAATTAGTTAACAATAACTATGTACAATTTATGCAGATAATCCGCACTTGGGATGGGCGCCCAGCATCCACTACGGACTCCGAGAAATAGATTTATCGGTAAGTAAAATCTTATTTTCTCTATCGTCCTAGTGGATGCTGGGGTTCCTGAAAGGACCATGGGGATTATACCAAAGCTCCCAAACGGGCGGGAGAGTGCGGATGACTCTGCAGCACCGAATGAGAGAACTCCAGGTCCTCCTTAGCCAGAGTATCAAATTTGTAAAATTTTACAAACGTGTTCTCCCCTGACCACGTAGCTGCTCGGCAAAGTTGTAATGCCGAGACCCCTCGGGCAGCCGCCCAAGATGAGCCCACCTTCCTTGTGGAGTGGGCCTTTACAGATTTAGGCTGTGGCAGGCCTGCCACAGAATGTGCCAGTTGGATTGTGCTACAGATCCAACGAGCAATCGTCTGCTTAGACGCAGGAGCACCCATCTTGTTGGGTGCATACAATATAAACAACGAGTCAGATTTTCTGACTCCAGCTGTTCTTGCAATATATATTTTTAATGCTCTGACAACGTCCAGTAACTTGGAGTCCTCCAAGTCACTTGTAGCCGCAGGCACTACAATAGGCTGGTTCAGATGAAATGCTGACACCACCTTAGGGAGAAAATGCGGACGAGTCCGCAGTTCTGCCCTGTCCGAATGGAAAATCAGATATGGGCTTTTGTAAGATAAAGCTGCCAATTCTGACACTCTCCTGGCAGAAGCCAGGGCTAGAAGCATGGTCACTTTCCAAGTGAGATATTTCAAATCCACCTTATTTAGTGGTTCAAACCAATGAGATTTTAGAAAATCCAAAACTACATTGAGATCCCACGGTGCCACTGGAGGCACCACAGGGGGCTGTATATGCAGCACTCCCTTAACAAAGGTCTGGACTTCAGGGACTGAAGCCAATTCTTTTTGAAAGAAAATTGACAGGGCCGAAATTTGAACCTTAATAGATCCCAATTTGAGACCCATAGACAATCCTGATTGCAGGAAATGTAGGAATCGACCCAGTTGAAATTCCTCCGTCGGAGCACTCCGATCTTCGCACCACGCAACATATTTTCGCCAAATTCGGTGATAATGTTGCACGGTTACTTCTTTCCTTGCTTTAATCAAAGTAGGAATGACTTCTTCCGGCATGCCTTTTTCCATTAGGATCCGGCGTTCAACCGCCATGCCGTCAAACGCAGCCGCGGTAAGTCTTGAAACAGACAGGGACCCTGCTGAAGCAAGTCCCTCCTTAGAGGTAGAGGCCACGGATCTTCCGTGATCATCTCTTGAAGTTCCGGGTACCAAGTCCTTCTTGGCCAATCCGGAACCACTAGTATCGTTCTTACGCCTCTTTGCCGTATAATTCTCAATACTTTTGGTATGAGAGGCAGAGGAGGAAACACATACACCGACTGGTACACCCAAGGCGTTACCAGCGCGTCCACAGCTATTGCCTGCGGATCTCTTGACCTGGCGCAATACCTGTCCAGTTTTTTGTTGAGGCGAGACGCCATCATGTCCACCATTGGTCTTTCCCAACGGGTTACCAGCATGTGGAAGACTTCTGGATGAAGTCCCCACTCTCCCGGGTGAAGATCGTGTCTGCTGAGGAAGTCTGCTTCCCAGTTGTCCACTCCCGGGATGAACACTGCTGACAGTGCTATCACATGATTCTCTGCCCAGCGAAGAATCCTTGCAGCTTCTGCCATTGCACTCCTGCTTCTTGTGCCGCCCTGTCTGTTCACATGTGCGACTGCCGTGATGTTGTCCGACTGGATCAACACCGGTTTTCCCTGAAGCAGAGGTTCTGCCTGGCTTAGAGCATTGTATATTGCTCTTAGTTCCAGAATGTTTATGTGAAGAGACGTTTCCAGGCTTGTCCATACTCCCTGGAAGTTTCTTCCTTGTGTGACTGCTCCCCAGCCTCTCAGGCTGGCGTCCGTGGTCACCAGGATCCAATCCTGTATGCCGAATCTGCGGCCCTCCAATAGATGAGGACTCTGCAACCACCACAGAAGAGACACCCTTGTCCTTGGAGACAGGGTTATCCGTAGGTGCATCTGAAGATGCGACCCTGACCATTTGTCCAACAGATCCCTTTGGAAAATTCTTGCGTGGAATCTGCCGAATGGAATTGCTTCGTAAGAAGCCACCATTTTTCCCAGGACTCTTGTGCATTGATGTACAGACACCTTTCCTGGTTTTAGGAGGTTCCTGACAAGCTCGGATAACTCCTTGGCTTTTTCCTCCGGGAGAAAAACCTTTTTCTGAACCGTGTCCAGAATCATCCCTAGGAACAGCAGACGAGTTGTCGGCATTAACTGGGATTTTGGAATATTCAGAATCCACCCGTGCTGTTTTAGCACTTCTTGAGACAGTGCTAATCCCATCTCTAGCTGTTCTCTGGACCTCGCCCTTATTAGGAGATCGTCCAAGTATGGGATAATTAATACGCCTTTTCTTCGAAGAAGAATCATCATCTCGGCCATTACCTTTGTAAAGATCCGAGGTGCCGTGGACAATCCGAACGGCAGCGTCTGAAACTGATAGTGACAGTTTTGTACAACGAACCTGAGGTACCCCTGGTGTGAGGGGTAAATTGGAACGTGGAGATACGCATCCTTGATGTCCAAGGATACCATAAAGTCCCCCTCTTCCAGGTTCGCTATCACTGCTCTGAGTGACTCCATTTTGAACTTGAACTTCTTTATGTACAGGTTCAAGGACTTCAGATTTAGAATAGGCCTTACCGAGCCATCCGGCTTCGGTACCACAAAAAGAGTGGAATAATACCCCTTCCCTTGTTGTAGAAGAGGTACCTTGACTATCACCTGCTGAGAGTACAGCTTGTGAATGGCTTCCAAAACCGTCTCCCTTTCGGAGGGGGACGTTGGTAAAGCAGACTTCAGGAAACGGCGAGGTGGATCCGTCTCTAATTCCAACCTGTACCCTTGAGATATTATCTGCAGGATCCAGGGATCTACCTGCGAGTGAGCCCACTGCGCGCTGTAATTTTTGAGACGACCGCCCACCGTCCCCGAGTCCGCTTGAGAAGCCCCAGCGTCATGCTGAGGCTTTTGTAGAAGCCGGGGAGGGCTTCTGTTCCTGGGAAGGAGCTGCGTGTTGCTGTCTCTTCCCTCGACCTTTGCCTCGTGGCAGATATGAATAGCCCTTTGCTCTCTTATTTTTAAAGGAACGAAAGGGCTGCGGTTGAAAAGTCGGTGCCTTTTTCTGTTGGGGAGTGACTTGAGGTAGAAAGGTGGATTTCCCGGCTGTAGCCGTGGCCACCAAATCTGATAGACCGACTCCAAATAACTCCTCCCCTTTATACGGCAAAACTTCCATATGCCGTTTTGAATCCGCATCGCCTGTCCACTGTCGCGTCCATAAAGCTCTTCTGGCCGAAATGGACATAGCACTTACCCGTGATGCCAGTGTGCAGATATCCCTCTGTGCATCACGCATATAAAGAAATGCATCCTTTATTTGTTCTAACGACAGTAAAATATTGTCCCTGTCCAGGGTATCAATATTTTCAATCAGGGACTCTGACCAAACTACCCCAGCACTGCCCATCCAGGCAGTCGCTACAGCTGGTCGTAGTATAACACCTGCATGTGTGTATATACTTTTTTGGATATTTTCCATCCTCCTATCTGATGGATCTTTAAGTGCGGCCGTCTCAGGAGAGGGTAACGCCACTTGTTTAGATAAGCGTGTTAGCGCCTTGTCCACCCTAGGAGGTGTTTCCCAGCGCTCCCTAACCTCTGGCGGGAAAGGGTATAATGCCAATAATTTCTTTGAAATTATCAGCTTTTTATCAGGGGCAACCCACGCTTCATTACACACGTCATTTAATTCTTCTGATTCAGGAAAAACTATAGGTAGTTTTTTCATACCCCACATAATACCCTGTTTAGTGGTACCTGTAGTATCAGCTAAATGTAACGCCTCCTTCATTGCCAAAATCATATAACGTGTGGCCCTACTGGAAAATACGGTTGATTCGTCACCGTCACCACTGGAGTCATCGCCTGTGTCTGGGTCTGTGTCGACCGACTGAGGCAAAGGGCGTTTCACAGCCCCTGACGGTGTTTGAGTCGCCTGGACAGGCACTAATTGATTGTCCGGCCGCCTCATGTCGTCAAACGACTGCTTTAGCGTGTTGACACTATCCCGTAGTTCCATAAATAAAGGCATCCATTCCGGTGTCGACTCCCTAGGGGGTGACATCCTCATATTTGGCAATTGCTCCGCCTCCACACCAATATCGTCCTCATACATGTCGACACACACGTACCGACACACAGCAGACACACAGGGAATGCTCCTAACGAAGACAGGACCCACTAGCCCTTTGGGGAGACAGAGGGAGAGTTTGCCAGCACACACCAAAAGCGCTATATATATATCAGGGATAGCCTTATAATAAGTGCTCCCTTATAGCTGCTTTGTTATATCAAAATATCGCCATAAATGTGCCCCCCCCTCTCTGTTTTACCCTGTTTCTGTAGTGCAGTGCAGGGGAGAGACTTGGGAGCCGTCCTGACCAGCGGAGCTGTGAGAGGAAATGGCGCCGTGTGCTGAGGAGATAGGCCCCGCCCCTTTTCTGGCGGGCTCGTCTCCCGCTATTTAGAAAAATTAGGCAGGGGTTAAATATCTCCATATAGCCTCTAGGGCTATATGTGAGGTATTTTTAGCCTTTATAGGTAATCATTTTGCCTCCCAGGGCGCCCCCCTCCCAGCGCCCTGCACCCTCAGTGACTGCCGTGTGAAGTGTGCTGAGAGGAAAATGGCGCACAGCTGCAGTGCTGTGCGCTACCTTTTGAAGACTGCAGGAGTCTTCAGCCGCCGATTCTGGACCTCTTCTGACTTCAGCATCTGCAAGGGGGCCGGCGGCGTGGCTCCGGTGACCATCCAGGCTGTACCTGTGATCGTCCCTCTGGAGCTTGATGTCCAGTAGCCAAGAAGCCAATCCATCCTGCACGCAGGTGAGTTGACTCCTTCTCCCCTCAGTCCCTCGCTGCAGTGATCCTGTTGCCAGCAGGAATCACTGTAAAATAAAAAACCTAGCTAAACTTTTTCTAAGCAGCTCTTTAGGAGAGCCACCTAGATTGCACCCTTCTCGGCCGGGCACAAAAATCTAACTGGAGTCTGGAGGAGGGTCATAGGGGGAGGAGCCAGTGCACACCACCTGATCGGAAAAAGCTTTACTTTTTGTGCCCTGTCTCCTGCGGAGCCGCTATTCCCCATGGTCCTTTCAGGAACCCCAGCATCCACTAGGACGATAGAGAAATTCTTATTAAATACTTTGTTCTTTACATAGTTGAATGTGCTGACAACAAAATCACACAAAAATTATCAATGGAAATCAAATTTATTAACCCATGGAGGTCTGGATCTGGAGTCACACTCAAAATTAAAGTGGAAAAACACACTACAGGCTGATCCAACTTTGATGTAATGTCCTTAAAACAAGTCAAAATGAGGCTCAGTAGTGTGTGTGGCCTCCACATGCCTGTATGACCTCCCTACAACGCCTGGGCATGCTCCTGATGAGGTGGCGGATGGTCTCCTGAGGGATCTCCTCCCAGACCTGGACTAAAGCATCCGCCAACTCCTGGACAGTCTGTGGTGCAACGTGGCGTTGGTGGATGGAGCGAGACATGATGTCCCAGATGTGCTCAATTGGATTCAGGTCTGGGGAACGGGCGGGCCAGTCCATAGCATCAATGCCTTCATCTTGCAGGAACTGCTGACACACTACAGCCACGTGAGGTCTAGCATTGTCTTGCATTAGGAGGAACCCAGGGCCAACTGCACCAGCATATGGTCTCACAAGGGGTCTGAGGATCTCATCTCAGTACCTAATGGCAGTCAGGCTACCTCTGGCGAGCACATGGAGGGCTCTGCGGTCCCCCAAAGACATGCCACCCCACACCATTACTGACCCACTGCCAAACCGGTCATGCTGGAGAATGTGGCAGGCAGCAGAACGTTCTCCGTGGCGTCTCCAGACTCTGTCACGTCTGTCACATGTGCTCAGTGAGAACCTGCTTTCATCTGTGAAGAGCACAGGGCGCCAGTGGCGAATTTGCCAATCTTGGTGTTCTCTGGCAAATGCCAAACGTCCTGCACGGTGGGCTGTAAGCACAACCCCCACCTGTGGACGTCGGGCCCTCATACCACCCTCATGGAGTCTGTTTCTGATCATTTGAGTAGACACATACACATTTGTGGCTTGCTGGAGGTCATTTTGCAGGGCTCTGGCAGTGCTCCTCCTGTTCCTCCTTGCACAAAGGTGGAGGTAGCGGTCCTGCTGTTGAGTTGTTGCCCTCCTATGGCCTCCTCCACGTCTCCTGATTTACTGGCCTGTCTCATGGTAGCGCCTCCATGCTCTGGACACTACGCTGACAGACACAGCAAACATTTTTTCCACAGCTCGCATTGATGTGCCATCCTGGATGAGCTGCACTACCTGAGCCACTTGTGTGGGTTGTAGACTCCGTCTCATGCTACCACTAGAGTGAAAGCACCGTCAGCTTTCAAAAGTGACCAAAACATCATCCAGAAAGCATAGGAGCTGAGAAGTGGTCTGTGGTCACCACCTGCAGAACAACTCCTTTATTGCTAATTGCCTATAATTTCCACCTGTTGTTTATTTTATTTGCACAACAGCATGTGAAATTGATTGTCAATCAGTGTTGCTTCCTAAGTGGACAGTTTGATTTCACAGAAGTGTGATTGACTTGGAGTTACATTGTGTTGTTTAAGTGTTCCCTTTATTTTTTTGAGCAGTATATATATATATATATATATATATATATATATATATATATGTTATACGGAAACTCCCCTCAGTAAATACTGCGTTTGCCCCTGTACCTCCATCGATAATTACCATCAATGGTGACGGCAACACATTCCATCGATGGCAAGTAACTATTCTGTGTATTGACATTGATGGTTTTACCATCGTTGTTTATGCACATGTGCGGCTGCTGGTACTGATTCTGTGCGAGAGCTGGGGCAGGGCTGAGCTATGAATGACAGCTCAGCCTATCAAGGAGGTGGGACATCCCAATCATGGCTCTTAAGCTGGGTACACACTTAGCGATATATCGTTTTGCCACGGATTTGAAAGATATATCAGCTACATTGGTGTGTACGCTTTTTTTGCACACCCCCATGGTCATCAGCAACACCTTCTGGTTGGCTCTGCTGCAGGGCTGACAGAAGACATTGCTAATGAGGACCTTGCTGCCAAATGCAGCATGGCTGCCACTGTCACTCCATCGCCTCTGGCATCGGCAAGTGTATATACACCTGCTGATGCTGGCTCCTGTTGTGCGTTGCCTCGGCTGGGCACATACATTGCATAGTGTGTACCCAGCTTTACACGTGTGCATCTTTACCCTCCCAGTGTGTATCTCTGTACTTTCCCCGTGTGTGCCTCTGTACTCTCCCATGTGTGGCTCTGTACTCTCCCCATGTGTGCCTCTGTACTCTCCCATGTGTGGCTCTGTACTCTACCCTGTACTCTACCCATGTGTGGCTCTGTACTCTCCACTTGTGTGCCTCTGTACTCTCCACTTGTGTGCCTCTGTACTCTCCCCATGTGTGCCTCTGTACTCTCCACTTGTGTGCCTCTGTGCTCTCACCATGTGTGCCTCTGTACTCTCCCCATGTTTGCCTCTGTAATCTCCCCATGTGTGCCTCTGTACTCTGCCATGTGTGCCTCTGTACTCTCCCATGTTTGCCTCTGTAATCTCCCCATGTGTGCCTCTGTACTCTGCCATGTGTGCCTCTGTACTCTGCCATGAGTGGCTCTGTACTCTCCCATGTGTGGCTCTGTACTCTCCCCATGTGTGCCTCTGTACTCTCCCCATGTGTGCCTCTGTACTCTCCAAGCATGTGCCTCTGTACTCTCCCATGTGTGCCTCTGTATGCTTCCCATGTGTGCCTCTGTACTCTCCCCATGTGTGTGCCTCTGTACTTTCCCATGTGTGGATCAGTATTCTCCCATGTGTGGCTCTGTACTCTCCCCATGTGTGGCTCTGTACTCTCCAATGTGCGGCTCTGTACTCTCCCCATGTGTGGCTCTGTACTCTCCAAGCGTGTTCCTCTGTACTCTCCAAGCATGTTTCTCTATACTCTCCCATGTGTGGCTCTGTACTCTTCAAGCGTGTGCCTCTGTACTCTCCAAGAATGTGCCTCTGTAGGGTTCTATTCCCCTCTGGGTAGTGGCGTGGACCACCACCCAAGAGGGGTAACCAGGTATGTCAGGTGGTGTTGGTATTCCGACGTCGGTATCCTTACCGCCGGGATCCCGACAAGTGGTAAAGTGACTGCCTCCTGTTTTTTCTGCTATGAAATGAATTTATGAAGAACTACATTCATCTCAAAAGCTGACTGCCTGCATGTAGTGCAGTATGGATGGTGTAATGGTTAGCATTACTGCCTCATAGCACTAAGGTCATGGGTTCAATTCCCACCATGGCCCTAACTGTGCGGCGTTATATATTCTCCCCATACTTGCGTGGGTTTCCTCCGGGTGCTCCGGTTTCCTCCACAATCCCAAAAATATACTGGTAGGTTAATTGGATCCCAACAAAATTAACCCTAGTGTGAATGTGTACATGTGATAGGGAATATAGACTATAAGCTCCTCTGGGGCAGGGACTGATGTGAATGGGCAAATATTCTCTGGAAAGCGCTGTGGAATATGTGTGCGCTACATAAGTAACTGGTAATAAAATAATAATAATGTAGTGTTGGTCAGACTTACACCTTTATTTTGACTATTGCTAATGCCATTCACCATGATCTTACATATGAACAATGGGCCTAATTCAGTCTTTCAATGCAGCTTCTGTGTAAATATGCTAATGCTGCAGGAGGCATCTTGGATGCTCAGAGGCGGCAGTGAATCATCTGCAAAAACATTGTTATCTGAGTATCCCTCTTGTCATTTACTCGGTACTACCTTCTTCCAATACTTGCCTACTCTCCCGGAATGGCCGGGAGGCTCCCGAAAATCGGGTGACCCTCCCGGCCCCCCGGAAGAGCAGACAAGTCTCCCGATTTTGCTGTTTCCCCCTGCCCAGCAACCCACTATGAGAGTAAAGTGGGCGGTCCGGACAGTCGATGACGCGATTCTTGTTGAATCGCGTCATCATAGTCACGCCCCCTGCTGTAAAATGCCGGTTGTAGTAGCATTACAGAGCGGGTGCGTGACTTAAATGTTGTGCCGATGTAACCCCGCCCTCATCCCGCCTTCGCCCTACCTCCGTCACACCCCGTTCTGCCTCCGCCCCACCCCCTCTTCTCGTTCATTGTCCTGCCCCGCCCCTCCACTGAGCCGACCTGGCAGCTCTCTCCTGGAGAGAGCTGCCAGAAAGTAGGTAAGCATGCTTTTTCCCCATCCCCAATTGGCTGCAGACAGCAGCTCAGGGGGCACTGCATGCAACGATGCCCTCCCGGCATCTGAGTTTGCATATCATTTTGAATCTATCCCAGTATCCCTCTGTGTATGTTATACAGGCTTGCCTACCCTCCCGCATTCAGCGGGAGGCTCCCGATTTTTACATGAGCCTCCAGCTGCCCCGCAAGCCTTACCAGCCCTCCCGGATTATAGTGTTCCTCCCTCCATAAAGATCTGGGCTGCGCATGCAGGAGAAGCGTCACAGACGCCCATGCGGGTTTGTGGTGGGTAGCGGTGGCACACTGTGTAGGAGGCAGTGTGAACGGAGGCGAGCTAGGCAGCAGCAGTGTCAGAGGATAATCAGCGGAGCAGCTGTGCAGTATAGTGAAGCAAATGACCCGGCTCGGCAGCCAGGGCTTTGCTTCACTGTGGCTGGCCCCGCCCACCATAGTCTGAGTAGTCTGCGTGTATCAGGCCAGTTTCCTCTTCCTGCTCCTCTTACTGGTCCTCATTGTGACTGCCCTGGGCTGCCTGCTCCCACCTCACTGTCCCAGGGTCGGCTCCTGCTCTTCAGGAAGGAGCAGTGAATCAACAGTAAGTGGGTGGTATACTGAGGTGATGTGACATGGGTGAGTGGGGGCTCTCCAGTCTCCATATAGTGTAGTATGTGCTGGGTTGATATGGGGGGGTGGGGGCTCACTATATAGTGTAATATGTGCTGGGGGAATGTGATATGGAGGAGTGGGAGCTATACATATAGTGTATTATGTGCTGGGGGAATGTGATATGGAGGAGTGGGAGCTATACATATAGTGTAATATGTGCTGGGGGAATGTGATATGGGGGAGTGGGAGCTATACATACATATAGTATAATATGTGCAGGGGTGATATGGGGGAGTGGGGGCTCAATATAGTGTAATATGTGCTGTGTGTACTGGGGTGAAATGGGGGCTATATATAGTGTAATATATGCTGTGGGGGCTCTCTATATAGAGTGTAATATGTGCTTGGGTGATATAGGGGAGTGGGGACTCTCCATATAGTGTAGTATGTGCTGTGTGTACTGGGGTGATATGGGGGAGTGGGGGCTCACTATATAGTGTAATATGTGCTGGGGGAATGTGATATCGGGGAGTGGGGGCTATACATATAGTGTAATATGTGCTAGGGTGATATGGAGGAGTGGGAGCTATACATATAGTGTAATATGTGCTGGGGTGATATGGGGGAGTGGGGGCTCAATATAGTGTAATATGTGCTGTGTGTACTGGGGTGAAATGGGGGCTATATATAGTGTAATATGTGCTGTGGGGGCTCTCTATATAGTGTAATATGTGCTGGGGTGATATAGGGGAGTGGGGGCTCGCCATGTAGTGTAATATGTGCTGGGGGAATGTGATATGGGGGAGTGGGAGCTATACATATAGTGTAATATGTGCTGGGGGAATGTGATATGGGGGAGTGGGAGCTATACATACATATAGTATAATATGTGCAGGGGTGATATGGGGAAGTGGGGGCTCAATATAGTGTAATATGTGCTGTGTGTACTGGGGTGAAATGGGGGCTATATATAGTGTAATATGTGCTGTGGGGGCTCTCTATATAGTGTAATATGTGCTGGGGTGATATAGGGGAGTGGGGGCTCGCCATGTAGTGTAATATGTGCTGGGGTGATATAGGGGAGTGGGGACTCTCCATATAGTGTAGTATGTGCTGTGTGTACTGGGGTGATATGGGGGAGTGGGGGGCTCTGTATAGTGTAATTTAGTATGGTGCTGGGTGTAATATGGGGGAGGGGGTTGTGTATTATGTAATATGGTGCTGTGTGTAATATGAGGGGGGGGGTTGTGTATAACACAATATAACATGGTGCTGTGCAGCGCCGTAACTACAGGTGTGCCTGGCACACAGCGCAGTTACCCTGGGGGTGCAACGGCCAGCGGCTTGTAATAAGTCAAACTGACTCATTACAAGCCGCCTCTGCTGTGTGCGCCACGCTGAAGCCGGAGGCAGGGGAGGAGAGCAGCAGCGCCGGAGGCAGAAGAGGAGGAGGAGGAGGGAGGGGGACTGGAGCCGCAGCAGCACTATGTAATTGGTAGTGGCGCCGCTGCAGCAGTCACCTCTCCTTCCGCATTGGCTGCCCGGCGCTGCTGTGAATGCTGGGATGCGCTTCCCTCATCCCAGCGTTAACAGTGGCAGCCAGCCAATGCGGAAGGAGAGGGGACTGCTGCAGTGGCGCCTCTACCAATTACATAGCGCTGCTGCTGCTCCAGTCCCCCTCCCTCCTCCTCCCCTGCGGCTGCCTGGGATCTGCCAGCACGAGGAGCCTGACTTCCA